>NC_089838.1:333770688-334385688 GCF_035609145.1 Eleutherodactylus coqui | reverse complement strand
CATGAAATGGTTAAATAAAGTTGCACCCACAATATCGGAGTGGACACTCAGAGTGTCTCAGACTTGTCACCTAGAAGAAATGCTCAGCTGGGAGACCTGATCTCGTGAATCATTTCTTATATTATGGTCATCTTGGTTTACATGGAAACATGCTTCATGGTTCACAAGGAGGAGCCACACACGGCACAGAGTATAGCAGATAGGATGTAAAATCAGCTATGACCATTATTCCTGTTTTTCTTCTGTAGACATCTGTGACGAATGTTTATTGCAGTTTCTGATAGTTTTGTGGAGTCGATTATCTATGACTGTACGACTATATTGAAAAGTCATGTGATGCGCTTTTATATCTTTGTTGATCTCCAAAAAAAGAAAATTTGATTTTAAAAAATGGCCTTAAAGCGACTGTTATGCAGCTCATACATTTGCATGAGACATAAATTCAAAATCTATAATAAAAAGGTGAGATTTTAGGAAAGGTTTTACCAATTTTATTGCGACTGTTGGGATATGGGAATAACTTGATGACTGGTGGAAGTCTCACTGCTGAGACCCACCAATCTCAAGAATGGGGGTCCTGTTTCCCCCATTTCTTTCTATCTGTGGGCATGCTTGGCCAGCACTCCATTCAGTGCTATATCACTGCTGGTGAGAAATAGCCTTACAGTGGTGAGAAGAGGGAGACACCGGGCCCTTGTTCTCAGGATTCATGGGGGTCTCAGTGGGTAGAAATCTGTTACAATCCCTTTAAATCACAATTCATTAAAACCAAGTTCCCATATATCCTTTACAATGTATGTGTAATATACAAACAAATATTATATAAAATGTCTGTATAATGTAATGTACGATTTTCCTCTCTTTTAGGACCATGAGGGCAGGAACTTGCTATATATTTTTCTACTCCATACCCACTTTTTTTCCTCACTCTTCACCCTACTTCCTTATTTTATTCTCACTACTCTTTATGCGTTACTTAAAGGGGTTGTCCAAGATAAATGTTTTCTCTAAAAACCGCTCCCCCTTGGCCAAAACATAACAAAGAGCTTATACTCACCTCTGTCTGTTCCCCCGCAAGTCCCCACCTGTGGCTCCATCAGCTGCAGCAGCAGGTTTATGGGACGTCACAAGTAGACTGCAGCCTTTAAAGAAGGAGTCACCAGAGAGTCTCCGAGCCATCGGCAGGGTACTTGTGGGGTGAGGCAAGAGATGAGAAGGAGCTGTTTGTTACGGGGGGGGGGGGGGGCTGTTTTTAGAGAAAAGATTTATCTCGGATAACCCCTTTCAGTAATACATAAAGAGAGATGAGAATAAAATAAGAGAATAGGGAAAAGAGTGAGGAAAAAAAGCACTTGTAATGAAAAGAAATATAACAAGTTCCTGCCCTAATGGTCCTAAATAGAGATGAGCGAGCATACTCGTCCGAGCTTGATGCTCGTTCGAGTATTAGGGTGCTCGAGATGCTCGTTACTCGAGACGAGCACCACGCGGTACTCGTCTCGATTAAACGAGCACTGACCATTGAATTCAATGGAGCCGGCAATAAGAGGCAGCCCTCACTCACCCATTCATGAATTCATGAATGGGTGTGAGTGAGGGATGCCTCTGATTGGTCAGGCTGTGACCAATCAGAGGCATCTCATTCAGCAGGCGGGGATTTTAAATCCCCGGCTGCTGAATACTACTCACAGCTGTTCAGAGCAGTTCAGGAGAACTGCAGCCTGCCGCGCTGAACTCCGTCTGCCGGGACCAGGTAAGTATATATATATTTTTTATTTTTACACATTTCTAGATGAATTGCAGGGAAGGGCTTATATATTTAACCCCTTCCCGACAATTCATCCCGCGTACGCCGGCAGCCCATTGCTTTCAATAGAGCCGGCTGTATTGGTGGCTCCATTGAATTCAATGGGCTAACATCGTTCTTCTCTGCCACAGCTGTTACAGCTGTGGCAGAGGAGAACGATCTTTACGCTGACAGTGGGGGGGGGGGGGGTGTCTCACTCTTGCCGCTATTGTGGCTTAATAGTGGGACCTGGGAACTTGAGATACAGCCCAAAACGTAGCTCCTCGCCTGCCCTATTCGTTTCTATGTTGTTTCCATCACTTTCTTGTGTTTTGCAGATTTTCACAAATGAAAACCTTAGCGAGCATCGGCGATATACAAAAATGCTCGAGTCACCCATTGACTTCAATGGGGTTCGTTACTCGAAACGAACTCTCGAGCATCACTGAAAGTTCGACTCGAGTAACGAGCACCCGAGCATTTTGGTGCTCGCTCATCTCTAGTCCTAAATGAAAGGAAAGTCGCACATTACATCATGCAGACATTGTATACTATGCTATTTGATATATTACACATACATGGTACATTTTCTATTATATGTTACATACATTTTACATGGCATTATAAGCACACTGTACATTACAATATCCTAGAGTTGAAACTATCTGTTTTTAAAAAATGACATTTTCATTCGAGACCATAACCGTCCGGATACGACGCCTGACCTTGCCATGAGATTTACGGATTGACTCATGGATGATCCTGATCACCCCAATCCAAAAATGAAATTCAGAGGTAAAACTAGTAAGTAAATAAACCAACCTCTTCGTTATGTGACCTGGACTGTTTGCTCGTTAGGAATGAAATTCTTTTGGGAATGTTTCAGATTCATATTTGATGCGTATGAAGAATCTTCAGTCCAGGTGATCCTCTATGGAACTCTGTACAATGTGCCTCCATATTTATACATCCTGGGGCCAACTGGGAATCTGCAGCCATCCGGGGATTGTTACATCTCTGATGAATCGAGCCGAAAACACATCATTAATGTTCTCATGTGGAAAACTGGAGGAAAAGTAATAGAAACCTATTAATGAATCAGTCAATTAACAAACTACTCAATCACCCAGTCCTCTGTCCTAAGGCCACTCTCACACATCTGTTTTTTTATCACGATTACCACAGCATTTTGAATGCTGCGGTAATTGCAGTATAACACTGCCATTGATTTCAATGGGACCTCGCAGACATGCCCTCGAACGTGGCACTTTTTAAGCGCTGTCTGTTCTGTGTTGCCGCATTTAGCACACCTCATCACCCATCACAATGATGTGGTGCGCTAAAACCTGCTGTCAGAGGCAGTGACCTGTGTTCGAAATTGGTGGTGAAATCACAGCAAATTGCACCGTTTTACCGATATCTTTCTCTGAAAAATGGCATATTAATGGCTCTCAGCTGTCCCTGCGCTGAGCCAATCAGAGGCAGCCCTCACTCACCCATTCATGAATTCATGAATGGGTGTGAGTGAGGGATGCCTCTGATTGGTCAGGCTGTGACCAATCAGAGGCATCTCATTCAGCAGGCGGGGATTTTAAATCCCCGGCTGCTGAATACTACTCACAGCTGTTCAAAGCAGTTCAGGAGAACTGCAGCCTGCCGCGCTGAACTCCGTCTGCCGGGACCAGGTAAGTATATATATATTTTTTATTTTTACACATTTCTGGATGAATTGCAGGGAAGGGCTTATATATTTAACCCCTTCCCGACAATTCATCCGCGATCGCCGGCAGCCCATTGCTTTCAATGGAGTCGGCTGTATTGCCGACTCCATTGAATTCAATGGGCTAACATCGTTCTGCCAGGACCAGGTAAGTATATATATATTTTTTATTTTTACACATTTCTGGATGAATTGTAGGGAAGGGCTTATATATTTAAGCCCTTCCCGACAATTCATCCAGCGTACGCCGGCAACCCATTGCTTTCAATAGAGCCGGCTGTATTGCCGGCTCCATTGAATTCAATGGGCTAACATCGTTCTTCTCTGCCACAGCTGTTACAGCTGTGGCAGAGGAGAACGATCTTTACGCTGACAGTGGGGGGGGGGGGGTCTCACTCTTGCCGCTATTGTGGCTTAATAGTGGGACCTGGGAACTTGAGATGCAGCCCAAAATGTAGGTCCTCGCCTGCCCTATTCGTTTCTGTGTCGTTTCCATCACTTTCTTGTGTTTTGCAGATTTTCACAAATGAAAACCTTAGCGAGCATCGGCGATATACAAAAATGCTCGAGTCACCCATTGACTTCAATGGGGTTCGTTACTCGAAACGAACTCTCGAGCATCACTGAAAGTTCGACTCGAGTAACGAGCACCCGAGCATTTTGGTGCTCGCTCATCTCTATTAATGAATAGAGATTAGCGAGCATGCTCGTCCGAGCTTGATGCTCATCTGAGCATTAGCATACTCGAGAGTACTCATTACTCGAGCGAGCACCATGCAGTGCTCTAGAAAATTTCACCCTCTCCTCCCCACATGTTTAGCAGCTTTTTTTAAGCCAATGAACATGCAGGGAAGGCTTTGGCACCTCCTGCTATGACGTGGCAACCCTGTGCACGTCTATAGCAGTGGTTGGCTGGCCGGATCAGGTGACCTAGGATCATAAAAACTCAGGTCACCTGATGCTCGCCTCACACGGAGGCTGGATTAGCTGAGGGACAGAGCTGCTGAAAATATGGGAGAGCGATAGTGTAGGTTAGAAGGAGCGTTGAGACAGGGATCCATTTTAAAAGAACCCAACAGTCTATTTTATTACTGCAACTCCACTTTTGTCTTCACTTTTAGCATTTCTCAGGGTCTTTTTTTTTGCTATAGTGTGCGCAAAATACCCCAGTGTGTGTCCTGTCGATCCACAGTATATAAGCAGAATGTACGCATTTCTCACGGTCTTTTTTTTTGCTATAGTGTACGCAAAATACCCCAGTGTATGTCCTGTTGATCCACACTTTATAAGCAGACTGTATGTATTCATCATGGTCTTTTTTTTGCTATAGTGTACGCAAAATACCTCACAGTTTGCGTACCATTTTGACACGTTGAAAGTGGATAACGCATCCAGTAATTTATCCACCACCCAGTCTTCCACGCAGTCCACTCACGCTAGCCAAGGGCCAGGACCTCTGAATTCAGAACATGCATACTCACAGGAACTGTTCTCAGGTCCCTTCCCTGAGAGGCAAACAACGGTTCATGAGCCACCTGAGGAGTTTGTCATAACCGATGCCCGAAATTTGGACCTTTCATAGACTCAGGGTGATGAGGGTGGGGACTTCTTAGTAGTGTCTCAAGAGGTATTTGTTGATGATGATAATGATACACAGTTGTCTATCAGTGAGGTTGTTGTTAGGGCATTAAAGGGGTTGTCCCGCGGCGAAATCAAAAATTTTTTTTTCTACCTACCCCCACATTGTACCCCTTTAAAAACAATCCCTTTGTTATTTAAAAAAAAAACAAAAACGCTTACCTGCATCCCTGTTCGGGCAGTTTCTTCTTTTAAAGATGGCCGCCGGTCCTTTCCCAATGATGCACCACGGTTTTCTCCCATGGTGCACCGCGGGTCTTCTCCCATGGTGCACCGTGGATGTCTTGCGTTCCACTGCCGATTACAGCCACCTAATTGGCTGATCGGCACCACGTGACGGAGACAGAGCTACAATGTTGTGGAGAAGACCAGCTCTCCGGCGCGAGCACGGAGCAGAAGACCGGACAGCGCAAGCGCGTCTAAAGAAGCCAGAAGCTGCAGAAATTAGTCGGAGCCATGGAGACGGGGACGCCAGCAACGGAGTGGGTAAGTGTATAACTTCTGTATGGCTCATATTTAATGCATGATGTATATTACAAAGTGCATTAATATGGCCATACAGAAGTGTATAACCCCACTTGATTTCACGGGACAACCCCTTTAAGTCTGAAGGAGAAGCAGACTGAGGATTCAGAGGAAAAGCTGGTGGATGATGAGGTGACTGACTTGACCTGGGTTGGTAAGCTTACTGAAGACAGCGCTTCAGAGGGTGAGGCAACCAGAACAGGTTGGAAGAGCCAGTGGGGTGGCCAGAGCAAGTAATCCCCCTACTGTTGCCCTCAGAACCTCCTCGCGGCAAGTTCCTGTGCAGAGGGCTTGGTGTTCGAAGGTCTAGAGGTTTTTTAATGAAAGCGCGGACAACCGACGAACAGTGGTGTGCAATCTGTGCCGCACCAAGATCAGCAGGGGAGCCACCACTACCAGCCTGACCACCACCAGCATGCATAGGCATATGATAGCTAAGCACCCGACAAGGTGGAACGAAGGCCATTCACTGCCTGCGGGTCACACCACTGCCTCTTCCCCCATGTCACATGCTGGCACTGAGATGCAATACCCCTCCCAGGACGCAGGTACAAGCGTCTCCCGCCCTGCATCCAACCCTTCAGCTGCACGGTCCCCTGCCTCCAACAATGTGTCCCAGCGCAGCTTTCAGCTGCCCATAACAAATGCATTAGCGCGCAAGCGCAAATTTGCAGCCACCAACCCGCATGCACAATCGTTAAATGTGCATATCAGCAAACTGCTGAGCCTGGAGATGCTGTCATATAGGGTAGTCGAAAGTGAGGCTTTATACAGCCTCATGGAGGTGGCCGTCCCTCGGTACTCAGTCTCCAGTCACCACTATTTTTCCCGCTGTGCCGTCCCCGCCCTACACCAGCATGTGTCACGGAATATTAACCGAGCCCTCACCAATGCAGTTACTGGGAAGGTTCACTTAACCACCGAAACTCCTGAGCTTAGGTGACAAGAGGCACACCACCCAAGAGCTGTTACAGGGTTTGACGGAGCACACAGATCTGTGGCTTTCGCTGCTGAACCTCCAACCAGGCATAGTCGTGTGTGACAATGGGTGTAACCTGGTGGTGGCTCTGCAGCTTGGCAGACTAACACACGTGCCATGCTTAGCCCACATGTTCAATATCGTGGCTCAGAGCTTTCTTAAGAACTACCCCAATTTGTCTTACCTGCTCAGCAAGGTGCGTCACGTGTGCGCACATTTCAGAAAGTCCACCACTGATGCTGCCACCCTCAGGACACTGCAACAGCACTTCCAGCTCCCAGTTCACCGACTGTTGTGCGACGTGCCCACATGCTGGAATTCAACTTTGCACATGTTGGCCAGGGTTTACGAGCAGGGTAGAGCCATTGTTAAATACAAGCTGCAACATGCCCGTCGGAGTGGTAGTCAGCCTCCGCACTTCTTCACAGAGGGGTGGGCATGGATGTCTGACATCTGTCAGGTGTTAGGAAACTTTGAGGAGTCAACACAAATGGTGAGCGGCGATGCGGCCATTATCAGAGTAACCATCCCGCTGCTTTGCCTGCTTAGAAGGTCATTGCTAAGCATTAAGGCCGACTCTTTGTGGATAGAACAGGAGATGGGGGATGACAATACGTTGCTTGATAGCCAGACCGCCCTCAGGTCTGTTTTTCAGTGTGTATTGGAGGAGGAGGAATAGACTGCTGCCCACACTGCAGAGGGTACCCATGCTACTTCCTTCACATCTGTTCAGTGTGTCTGGGCTACAGAGGAGGAAGAGGAGGCTGAGAGTCATCCTCCCAGTGAGGACAGCGATGTGTTGCATACTGGGAGTCTGGCACACATGGCTGACTTCATGATAAGCTGCCTTTCCCGTGACCCTTGCGTTGGATGCTTCTGGCCAACACGGATTACTGGGTGTTCACCCTTCCCAATCTATAGTATAAGGAGAACCTTTCCACTCTCATTCCTGAAGAGGAAAGGAGTACGAGAGTGATGCAATACCACAAGGCCCTGGTAGAAAAGCTGATACTAAACTTTCCATCTGACAACGCTAGCGGTAGAGGACGTAGTTCAGTGGGCCAACTAGCAGGGGAGATGAGGGGAATAGACAGCTTATCCAGCGCAGGCAGGGGAACACTCTCCAAGGCGTTTGCCAGTTTTATGGCACCCCAGCCTGACTGTGTCACCACTGCCCAGTCTAGGCTGAGTAGGAGGGAGCAGTGTAAAGAGAGGGTGAGGAAATACATAGCCGACCGTACCAACCTCCTCCGTGAACCCTCTGCTCCATACAACTATTGAGTGTCAAAGTTGGACACGTGGCACAAACTTGCGCTGTACACCTTGGAGGTGCTGGCCTGCCCTGTCACTAGTGTGTTATCAAAGAGGGTGTTTAGTGCTGCTAGGGGGATTATCACGGATAAGCGTACCCGCCTGTCAACTGACAGTGCCGGCAGGCTTATACTTATTAAGATGAACAAAGCCTGGATTTCCCCAGACTTCTCTTCTCCACCGGTGGAAAGCAGCTTAACATAACGTATCTTTAAGCTGGAACAGGAGAACCATGCACCCTCTATCACCCCCAAAAAGGGGAGAAGTAGCTTGGTCTATCCTTCTCTGATCTTCCTTCTCCTCCTCCTAAAAGGGCAAAAAGGCTCTGTAAAAACTATTTTTTTCGGGGGGCTGCCTCCAGGCTCTGTCAAAACAATTTTTTTCTGAGGGCCACCTCCAGGTTCCCGCCCTTAATTTTGAAGATGTTCACCACTACAGTTCAGCAAAAGTGTTGGTTCCAGCTTCATACGCCCACAGAGTCCACAAATGTATCCCAGCGCAGTGTCCAGCTATCTGACACCGAGGCAGAATGAATTGTCCTGGTTTGGTCACTCTAATTTCTTCATAGTACATGCTGTCTTTCCCTGGGGCACTGGTTAAAAAGCCCCTCGGGCAGAGGCATGGGCTAGGAAGGTGGTAACTTGCCTGTCAGTGGACCGCCACAGGGATCACTTTAAGCAAGTATGAGCTCTATGTTAAAAAGTTATTTCCGGGGTTCATCTGCACTCTGGGTAAACAAATCTTTCAGGGGTACACCTATACTCTTGATACACAAATCTTTCAGGGGTTCACCTATACTCTTGGTAAACAAATCTTTCAGGGATTCACCTGCACTCTGGGTAAAAAAATCTTTTGTTTTAGAATGGGTTGTTGAATTGTGGAGATGTGAAGAAGTACTGGCATCTGATTTCCCTTTTTGCCCACGTTTGTGGCTCATGAAATTTTGTGACGGAGGTGGCACGGGATTGGAATTATAATCATATGTTAATTTATCAGCAATTCTCATCAGCATTGTGGGCTATCGCCCACAATTCCAAAGAGGGTCGCTGCCAGGCCCTGCCAACCTTCTGCAGTGTGTGTCTCCTGTTCCTCCTCATCCAATACGCACTTATAAATAGACATGAAGGTGGTGTGGCTATCAAGCGACCCTGTGGAATGAAGGCAGCTGAACGCTGCGCAGGGAAAATTTTCAGTACGCTGTGGACTACTGAGTAGGCGAAGGGTTGCGGCTTACCCCATCTGGGATGGGGACAGCTGGACGCTGCACTGGGAAAAATTTGAGTACGCTGTGGACGCAGGCTAATGCCTGTGTCCTGGCGGCGGGGGGGGGGGGGGGGAAATTGGACAGCAATTCCAGCATGTAACACAGGAGAAGAGGCAGTGGTGTCACCCGCAGGCGGTGATTGGCCTTCGTTCCACCTAGTGTGGTGCTTAGCTAAGAGGTGCCAGCTCGTGTGCCTTGCTGATTATGGTCTGGCCCAACTAAATTGTTAGGGGGGTTACTACCAGGCTCTTGCCCACAATTTGGCTTAATAATGCGACCTGGGAGCCTCAGATGCATCCATGCATGGTGCCCCTGCTGTTCCCTATCCATTTCTGTGGTGTTTCCATCACTTTCTGATGTTTTCAGGTGAATCACACATCCTTCCCTATGCAAAGCATGGGTCACCTTGAAAAGTGCTTGAGTCTTCCATTGACCTCAATGCGGATCGTTACTCGAAACGAGCTCTCGAGCATTACAAAAAGCTGGCGGTGGTGGGGGTAAACCCCAGATCATCGAGCTTCCACCCCTACCCTGTATGTTTTTTGTTAGCCTCCAACCACTTATGAACTTGGTTTTAAGTTCTGTAGGCATGGTGGCTTGCTGTATCTTCTCTTGGGGGCAAAGAAGCAAGATTATCCTTAGTGTTGGCTGCAGATGAAACAAACAACTGGTAGCAGTGACTATTCAAGATATCTTTTTTTAAATCCCCCTCATACAGAGCCAGAATGCACTTCTCCTTAGCTTTTGCAATTGCTTCGTGACTCAAGTCTGGCTACAGGAAAACTTCAGCCAGTTCTAAAAGGTGGGGATTTTTGTCCAAGATGTTGGTCAACTTGGTTTTACCCTGGCCAAAGGTGCAGATGTGGCGTCACACTCACTGAATGCATGTATAAAAAGCACTGCCCCTGGTGAGTGTTGAGCGAGTCAATAGACATAATAGGAGCTTGAATAATGACAACATCTGGCTTCACCTCTGCTTCTCTTCTGTAGGTAGACGTTTGTTGCGCCTGAGCCCAAACCATTAAGGATGATGAGGAAGTCCACATCTTCTACTATGATCACACAGTCATATATTGGACTTTTGGATAGTGCCATATAAATGATGTCCTGATCAGCGTCTTCTTTAGCTACTTTCACTTCTATGCCCTGCTGCTCGAATGCATCATGAAGAAGTGTGATGAGGCGCCTCTTGTTGTTTTCAGTGGCTAATAGTATTTTCTGAGGTAGTTAGATGATTGTGGATTCCTCAAAAAGTATGTCACTGCAGAAGTTAGCAGCACAGCATCGCAGTCGTTCAGCACTTTTGTTGTTTTTCTTGGCAGCCTCTTCAGAGTAACCGTCGAAAACAATCAAGACATTGCTGCCAAAGTGTTTTTTTACATAGCTGACATAACCTGAAACAATAGTTGTTACGGAATTTTTCCTGTACCAGACAACCTTGTCTCAAATATATCCACCATCCACAACTACATGTGTATTGGTGTCAATTGGCTTTTTGGCTGGCGAGTGTAGTAAAAGCAGAGTAGAGACTTGGTTTCCTTTCGCATTCCCTGTTCATTGAACAAAGACATTTGGAATGGGGCTCATTCGTACTTCAAATGATTTTTTAATTCCTTATCTGATTTCTTTGTTATACACACCCTCTGGAGAATTGTAAGGGGATTGACAACTACTCTCTTGTTTGCCACTGTAACAGCGTTGATGATGGATGTCAATGTGGCTACTTTGTTCTTACGTTTGAAGGTTGTTTTACCAAATGTGTTACCAACAATTTTCAGCACTCCTTTGGTTCCCAGTTCTTGGGCCAAGTGAGTGGCTATTTATGTCTTGACCTCCTACAATTCCACTACTGTTGGAAAGCAGCTTATCAGTAATGGGAAATGGATGGTAGAGAATGAACCAGTTTTTCAGTTTTTTTCCACATCAGCACTATCTCAAATGACTTGAGAAGGCCTCATGTCAACATGTTGTTCCGCAGTAGGACAGGAGATGTCACAGAAACGTTCCACTTCCTCCCATATGTACACCATGAACACCATTCCGACAGTCCACCATGCGAGCACACTGCTGGAGATATCCCTCCCCTGTGTCCATCCACCGTAGCTTTTCATTGACCTCATCAGTTTCTGCTCGATAGTCAAATCTGTCCACAGGCTGGACCAAAACTTATCAGATTGGCGGATTGTGAAATCTCCTTTTGTGAACATGTCAAGCTCGCTGTTCTACAGCCATCATATCTCACAGGTATAGATGTGCAATCTTTGCGTAGAACAAGTGACCGGCTGAATAAAAGAATGGTAGCATTTTATGGACAGTGTCCAGGTGAAGCTTCCAATCACCCATCCACTCTGCCTGGATGAATAGCTTCATGAGACTAGACATGCAAAAATATTGAACCGACAGCCTTGATGTGGGACCTTCCAGTTTATGCATTGCAGTTTTGAATTTGGCTCTTACGATCTGACAAGTCTCATTCTCCGTTGCAAACCTGATGAGAGACCTCTCAATTTAATTTAGCATATTTTCAGTTTTGGCTCTTTCCTCCTCAGTCAAGTGTATCTCATCAAAAATAATGCCAGCCAGAGCAAGATTAGTTAAAATGTATGGTCGTACAGCCCGCAAATAGGCATGACCATTCACCAGTTTGTCCACACTATAGTCTGCATAAATAGTCATATATTTCGCTTTAAAAAAGCTAGCAACCCACTCACCTCTGACACCTTAGTTTTATAAAGAAAACACTAAGTGCTGCCAGCTGTACCCTAAGAGTACAAGGAGAGAGCCCCAGATCAAATCCTTTGTATCTTCCTACTTGCCAACAACATATCCGCTACTTTACCGAAAATTGCCTAATAGGGTGGATTTTTCTGCAGTATTGCTACAAGATGCAACCCTGCCACACCTTGGGAACTCACTTGCTTTGTGAAAGCCGCATGTAGCTCTCAATTCAGACCTTCCCCAAGGATAGCTGAAGGGCAACTGCAGTACTCTTTATGGAGCCTCAGCACTGAGCTTCTCTCCACCTCGAACAGATCTATCTGAGGAAGCCCCTACGTACTATATCCTGGAAGGCCTCTTGTGAAAGTGACCGTTCTACCGATCTAACATTGGCGACTGAGGAAATACGCCGTCACCTTTCGAACACCCCTCAAGTTAGTTGCTGATATCAACTGAACATGATGTCCCGCCCAGCAAAAAATTCTCTGAACTAAGCTCTGCAAACGACACCTCGTGTGCTGCTGGCATCTATCTATGATGGCCCAAGTTTGCCTTCAAGGATAATAAAAAACAGTTGTCCCCACAACTGTTTGAAAGGCAGGTGTTACATCCGTTGGGCACACAAAGTACTAATGCCTGAGCACGGACGCAAGATTGTATCCTAGTAAAAGCGCAAAAATACTCACATAGTATTTGCAAGGACCAATTATACCACTCCAGGCAAAGATAGAAGGAAACCTGTCCCTTACTAATAAGGGGCAGTGGGGCACCCCTGCTTAAAAGCAGGGTAGGTGCCCTAATAAGGACAGACCCACTGTCTTCATTTGGGACCTGGCTATCCCTGATTAGGAACCTGGAGAGATGCACAAAATACAGGACACATAACTGTTAACCCCTATACACTGAACACAACTGTTCATACATCCCATGTCTGGCCAACTACACAGACACTTTGAACGCGACGCTGTTCACACCAACACACCAGGTAATACATACCACACAGAACAGGAAAGTTCATACACCACATGTCTAGCCACCTGCACAGACCCAATGAACATGTTGCTGTTCACACCAACACACCACAGGTAATGCATACCACACGGAACAGGAACCCCACTCAGAACTCACATGCATGCAGCTAGTAAGCCATAGCTAGTCCAAGTGTCCTGACACCAAGGGGAAAGACAGTCAGCCACCATGCTGAAATGAAGGGAACAGTGTCAGGAATCACCCATTTGACCACATGTGACATTAGGCATCTGGAGGCCACACCTGTCAAAGAGGACTAAAGAGGGGGTTCAGACCGTCCTCAGGGAAGGTGAGAAAAACATTTCAGACTAACATGCATAACAACCAGCTCTGAGTGGGAATAGAACAGAATGAGTAAAATGACCAGTATCCTCTACCTAGAAGAGCTGCTATTTATATGCAGCAGACCAGCAGAGATGTCTGGATGGAGAATCTCCACACCCAGACAGCTCAGTTATCCCACAGCTAAGTAGGTATGCTCCTGGAAACCCATTATACTACAGATTCCAGCAGCACAACCTAACAGCAGGGGAGGCTTGGGTGCCACTAAATCTACACATTATCTGTGTTGCAAGCTACACTTTGTGGCCTTCTGTTCTCCCATGTTGTGCCACCCAGGGATTGTGGCTTATGTAATTCAATGTGCTTTTTTTGTTAATATAAAATAAAAAGAAAAACAAACAGGGAAACAGCAAATACATTCAGTGCATGTTGCGGCCTCAGATGTTGTTCAGTCACGAGTTGGGTCACTACAAATTGCAGGCCTTTCACAGCTAACAGTGGTTTTCTGCAAACTACAAAGTTAGCTCCTAAGTTACATTAAACTACACTAAAAAGTAAACAAAAAAAATAATTTAAAAAATAAATAAAAAGGAGACATGAAGAAAGGGTAGGGAATGTGTGGTAGGGGTGGTGGAGATGGTAGAGGACCGGGACAAGTTGGCAATTCAAGCAGCTCACACTAAAGGAACACCACTATGTTCTCCAGGAGGCGAGGCAAGCCTGCTGCCATTCTTTAGAAGTGGTTCTGCCCATGCGTTACTTCTGCAGCATGCAGAACAGACTGTAGAGTGGATGACATAGCATGCTTCAAATAGCACCACCTATTCTTCCCCCAGTTTCAGGCACATTACAGTTGGTCTGCACCAGTCGTCCATGACTATTACCCCTCTGCTTCATCCCCCACCAAATCCTCTGCACTCTAAGGAGCTGTTTGATCACACAGTGTGATAAATGTCAATCGGACAGTCCAAACAACCAAAGGAAGAAGACCAAGACTTGATTGAACTGATGCCCAGCCATTTGTTTTTCAACCGAATAGGAATATTGAGGATGGGTGAATGCATCCGGCCAGCGATCCACAGGCAATGTTTACTCAGTGGGATGTGGAAATAGAGGTGCCCACTGTAACATGGAGTCTACTCAAGAGGAATAGGATGATGAAGAGGAAGAGGAGCAGGAAGATGACGAGGTGCTTGACCCATCATAGACAGAGGGGGAGTCATGATGGTTGCTCGTTGGGGGAATGATAAGAGGCGGACATTGCAGGGCAGCACCATGCTAAGACAGTAAGTAGGGTGTCACAGATCAACATAAAGGCCATAACATCACCATCAGCCTCTACTAGTTGCAGCAGCAACAACATGAGCCCCCCAGTTACTGTAGGTCTTCTCACAGGACTTGTGCAATGTGGGCATTCTTTGAAATTACACGTGATGACAGAAAAGTGGTCACCTGTAAGATCTGCAGTAGGCATTTAAAACCTGACAAGAAGGTAAACAATGTCAATACAACATGTATGAATAGTCACAGGAACGTCCACCTTCCACTGCATTGAAGAGTCCAACTGGGCCAAAGTCAGCCTCATCCTGCTCCCTCTACCACTGGCTCTTCATCCATCTCCCTCCCTGTTCATGCAGTATTTTTTTAGCACACATAGGCAGTTTTGTATTGGGGCTCTAGCACACCTACTTCATTACTCTCCTTCACGATTGACAATCAGGCTCTAGGCTTCAGAGTCAGGAGTGGGAAATGGAGAGCAGAAGTTGAGCTACCATCATCACCACTACCTTCACAGACATTAACGTCTACCCCATACAAGCATGGCCAGGGGCATTAGACATCCTTTACAGCGCACTAGGTCAATGTCCTGCAGATGGGGCATAAACCTGAAAGTGGTGGTCCATGTTCCATGGTACCTCCAAAAGTTATTAGACATTCATTCTTGTCTGTCCCCCTACTCACCTTCCTCACCCTCCTCTTACTTATTCTCACAAAACTAATTTTTTTTAAAGCACAGGAATCAGCTGAAGCTTTACAGCTTTTCCTTGGAGAAGGCTTGTGCTTGCCTGCTCTGTTTGCCTGGTAAATTTGCCCTATGCAAACTTTATGACATGTTTTTAAAACAAGACAACACCGGCTGTCTCTTTTGGCACTGTATTTGGTAACTATACTGCTTTTCCTTGGAGGAGGCCTGTGTTTAAGTGTTGTGTTCACCTGGCAGAATGTGTCCTTGTACAATTTATGACATGGCTTACAAAACAAGCAGCTCACATGCTGTCTTCTCTGGTAGAATTTTTTTTATCTAGGAAACCCTGTTTGGGTCTTATTTTGTTTTCATTGACACCCGTGTGCTACAATTGATCCCTATACCACTGTACACTTTATTGATCTTTTTTTTTGTGAGAAAAACAGTGTTCTATAGATGTGTGGCTGTATTTCTGTGCAATTTGGGGTGTTTGGCTGCACTGGGGAACTTCTGCAGTGCAAATTAGTGAATCCGAATTTTACTCTCATTGACTTTAATGGGAGTTGGAATTGACTGTCCCAATTCATGATGTTTTTCTTGAAATCAGCCCGATACCAACAGGAACCAAAAATTCTATTAATCACTCTTAATTAATCACTATACAATGCCAAAACAATACCGCCACACTATAATTACTACATAGTGACTGAATATTACTTCCATACTGTTACTGTATAGAAACCACTATACAATGACTAATATTACCACCATACAGAGACAGTATAGTAAATACCAGCTCTGCAGAGGCCTTCTGTATATTATGTAAGTGATTACAGGACAGTTATATCCAGTGATAACAAATGACTTCCATTCTGATTTGAGTTGTTCACTTTTCTTTTCCATATAGCTCAAGGCACCATGATTACTTCTTCCAGCCATGACTTGTTGCTTCAAATTTGTAAAATGTACTTCTCTACCTTTACCAATCTACACAAATTTTTCATCTTGCTGCTGTCCCCAATTCTATGCCTAGTTTAAAGATAAGCCTATCACCGAGGGAATCACTAAAATATAACTTTTATTAGGTAAAGATAAAAATAAAAATGTATAAAAGGCGTGGACTCTTATTCCAGTTACACTCCTACTGGACAAGTAGATATTCTAACAGTAGTAAGTCCATATAAGTATATACCAGATGATGCGCTAAGTTCTAACTCCACAACCACAATGACCCCATCTATATTGTTGGTGCATGGGTCGAGATATATATTATGGTTGTGTACAGCTCCACGTGTATAAATGGCCACAAGGGCTAACAAAGCACAATGTAGGTTATATTTTTTGTATTTATACGTTGGAGCCGATAAATGGGTAAAGGCCAGAATAATAAATGTAACCCCCGTCTGGCAGAGTATTAAGGCATATATTAATGCCCAGGAAATATAGCATCAATCAGGTATATACTATGTGGTATATCCCCTATTATGGTGGATAATACCCTGATGCGATAACCAGCTATAGTAAACACGGTCACTAATTTCATCTATATAGTGACTCGCTTGACTGACGTCATTTAGCGTGTTTATCTAGTTTATATAAAAGCTGGCAAATAGACTGCAGCGCTGAGTGGTCTGTAACTAGGAGTTAAATGGTGCAAGGACATATTACAGCACCAAACGTTCCTTTTATTTTACCACATTCCCATTAGGGACAGACACAGCGGAGAGTCTTAGACCAGGGTCATTAACTCATAAGACCCTGTCACATGGACTAAACACTGCTGAGTGCAGCTAATAAAAACAGCTGATCACTGCTTCACTAGAGATGAATGCCGCTGTTTGTGAGATTTTATAATCACCAGCAGCTACGAGCAGCTGAACTGAAGAGGGTTCAATAAGGGTTCTTATTTGTGCTCATTGGATATGCACAATAAAGCAGTTCAATCGATGTTAATATCGTTTCTAGAGCACTTCGAAGGAGGGGGATATGAAGTCCACAGCCCCCCTCCTATATCCAATACCGCCTTCAGGCTATATCCTATGGCTTGAAGAAGGTGCATATAGCACCGAAACGCGTTGCCCTACACTCTGATTGGAATAAAGGAGAATCTTATATTTTACTCTGCTTGGGGTAAATCTGTGGCGGTATTGGAAATAGGAGGGGGGCTGTGGACTTTATATCCCCCTCCTTCGAAGTAAGTGCTCTAGAAACGATATTAACATCGATTAAACTGCTTTATCGTGCATATCCTATGAGCGCACATAAGTTTTTTCTCAACTAAATGTATTTTGTAATTTACATATGGGGGGTATCCTCCTTGGGAGGACCCCTACAACCTTTGCGGCTCTCCCCTGACCCAGTGGATGCCATCGGGCATAGGAATATCACAACAGGAATATTCTCATAAAGGTGAGGCAGCTGGCACCCCAAAGTGCTGTGCTGTCCACACAAGGTGAGAATATGTTAAGACTCATTATATCTTTGGCGCTTTCGACCTTTCTTCTGACAATTCTATGCCTGTTACCCTTCCTGACCTACACCAGGTACGGTAATAAAGGTAGATAAGAGACTATAATCTCTCTGTAAGGAGAGCACCTAGATGTGTGAGGAGATACCTAGGGGGTGAGTGAGAAAACTTATAAGGCCACGTTTGCTTCTATGTGAAATATGCAAATAAGGAAAATGAAACAATGCCTCTGCAGTGCCTCCTATTGGAAGGCAGCATTCCTGCAAATCAACCAAAGAGGTGAGAAAACTGCTTCAGACTGATGAGGGGCAAACCCCCCAAAACAGCGGTATGTGTATGGTTTTCTTGTATAAAGGATCTGACATTGATTTGAAGGGATGATGCCTTCCAATAGGTGGTCCTGCAGATGTATTGTTACATATTCCTAATCTGTACCAGCTGTGTGGCACGGCGCCTGTAAATGCTGTATTTCAGAACTAGTAGTGTCTTAACTATAATTAATAGAGATGAGCGAACACGTTCGGCCCCGCCCCTTTTTCGCCCGAACACCGAACTTTGCGAACACCTCGGTGTTCGGGCGAAAAAGTTCGGGGGCCGCCGTGGCAGCGCGGGGGGGTGCGGCGGGGAGTGGGGGGGAGAGGGAGAGAGAGAGGGCTCCCCCCTGTTCCCCGCTACTGCCGCCCGCGCCGCCGCGCATCTCCCCGCCCCCCGGCGGCACCCGGACACTTACGCGCGAACACTGCAGTGTTCGCTAAAGCCGGTGTCCGGGTGCGGATGTGTCCGTAACGGACACGTTCGCTCATCTCTAATAATTAACCTTTAGAAAATAGTGCCACATAGAAAGCAACCCTAAAACAATAATGCCAAGCAGACAGTGCCCTATATTGTGCTATGGACATTGTTAACACATCACAGAATAGTAGTGCCCCTTTTGTGCTCCCACACAGTAATAGCACCCCTCAGAAAGCAATAATAACCACAGTATTCTCCCTTGAAAGTAATGATATCCCCGTGTGTCACCTATAAATAGGGCCCTATTTTGCTCTCTAGACATTAATAATGCCCCGTGTGCCTTTTTTAAGGTAATAATTCCCTCTGAGTGCCCTCTTAGAAAATAGTAATGACCTTCTTGATATCTCCTTTACATGCTAATAATATTGTCCACCTTCAGAATCCTTACACAATTATAATGTCCCCCTTATATACAATACTCGCAATTCAAACATGCTATTATAGCCCACTGCTTAAGAAACAGACTCTTGACTCATCCTATGCTGCCAACTACCGACCCATCTCAAATCTCCCCTTTATCTCTAAACTATTAGAACACCTGGTCTACTCTCGCCTTATAAGCTATCTCTCAGAAAACTCTCTTCTTGACCGCCTACAGTTTGGCTTCTGACCTCTGCATTTAACAGAAACCGGGCTGACTAAAGTGTCAAACAACCTCCTAAAGACTAAATTGGGGGGCGATTACTCCCTACTGATCCTCCTCAACCTCTCTGCAGTATTTGACACTGTAGAACATAAACTCCTCCTTAATATGTTTCGCTCCATTGGACTAAAGGACACTGCTCTCTCCTGGTTCTCCTTCTACCTATCTGACCGCTCATTCAGCATATCCTGTGCTGGCTCTACCTCCCCTCCTCTACCCCTTGCTGTTGGGGTCCCCAAGGGCTGAATTCCTCCCCCCACCACCTCCTTTTTTCCTTCTATACATCCCCTATTGGACAAACCATCAGGAGATTTGGCTTTCAGTACCATCTCTACACTGACTACATCCAGTCATACACCTCTTCACATGACATCACAGCAACATTCCTCAGAATGCCACTGTCTGTCCGCCGTCTCTAACACCATGTCCTCTCTCTACCTAAAACTGAACCTCTCAAGAACTCACCTACTGGTGTTTCCGCCCTCTGCTACCGGACCTCATCCTAACATCTCCATCTCAGTGTGTGGCACCATAACTCCCAGCATGCCCGCTGTCTTGGGGTTATATTCGACTCGATTTCTCCTTTACCCCCTACATCCGATCTTTGGCCCGAACATGTCAGCTGCACCTCAAGAACATCACAAGAATGCGCCACTTTCTCACCGTGGACACGCTAAAAACGCTCACTGTTGCCCTCATCCACTCTCAGCTCGATTATTGCAAATCGCTGCTCAGACTCTACCCTCTCCAATCCATCATGAATGCGACAGCCTGGCTTATCTTCCTGTCCAGCCGCTACTCGGATGCCTCTGCCCTGTGCCAGTCATTGCACTGGCTGCCCGTCAAATAGAGAATTCATATTAAATTGATTACCTTCATCCACAAAGCTCTCCATAGCACCACTATACATTGCTTACATTATTTCAATCCACCACCCAGCCCGCGCCCTCCACTCCGCTAACAAAATCAGATTGTTTCCCTTTAATTTGAACCTCTCATTCCTGCCTCCAAGACTTCTCCAGAGCAGCACCGGTCCTCTGGAGTGCATTAGCCAAAACTATCTGGGCAATCCCTGACTCACACAACTTCAGACGTGCTCTAAAAACGTACCTCTTCAGGGTGACATACCATATACCCTAAACCAAACCCCTCTGTACTCTGCCTGATAACATGCTCCCTGTCCTACTGATATGAATCCCTGCTAGCCTTAGTCAACCACCCCCTGCAGTCACACCAATTCAGCCACCACAATTTGACCATTGTCTATGTGTATAGCATCCCACACTCTCCACCTCGCCATACTGTGCACATCTACAGCCCCTTCACCTTCTGTATCACCCAGCTATTTGTAGTATGTAAGCTCGTTGGAGCAGCACCCTCACTTCTACTGTTTCCATCAATTGATTACTATATGTAACTGTGGTTTTGTATCTGTTCCCCCTGTCTTGTCAGTGCTGCAGAATATGTTGGCGCTATATAAATAAAGATTATTATTATATCCTGTAGGTCAGTGCAGCGCTCTTTAGCTTCTAGGGGGTATGGGAGCTGTTGACACAGCAGCGCGTCTCTATTAACATCACAACAGCGGACACAGCACCTCACCTGGGCTAGTGAAATTGCTAACCGGATCCTAGAGGACTGGCAACATGTGGAATGGTCAGACGAATCATGGTAGCAATTGCTTTGGCCTGACCGTAGGGTTTATGTGTATTCAAGGTATCCGATGTAGAGATCAGCACTCAGGGACTTGCTATCAAAAAAAAAAAATCTTTATTTCTCAGCACTGAACTGCAACGTTTCGACCTCTGTGCGGTCTTTCTCAAGTCCACCACTGTATGCCTCTCCCACTTGCTGGTTTTGGTCCTGCTGTTGTCCAGCTATTTATTCCTTGGTAGGGTTTATGTGTGGTGCAGACCCCATGAAGTCAAGGAGTCCACTGTGCAGGCTGGTGCTGGTTCCATTCTGTTCTAGGGTGTTTTCTTATGGCATATGTTGGTTCTACTGGTTCGCTTAAACATATTATTGACCCACCTTCTGTGTTTCTCTACATGGTGACCATTTAAAGCTCTTCATGTACCCCCACAATAATAGTATATTCCAGCATGATAGTGCCCCATGCCATCTGGCCCAAATTATCCCAAATTGGTCTGAGGAACATTCTAGAGAGTTCTTATGAATGGTGCAGCCTGCACATTACCCCGACATCAACACAACCGAACACTTATGGGATGTAGTGAAGAGGTTTATTTGCACCCGAGATCCTGCACCTACAAATACCACAGATCTGTGGGTGGTTATCCAGATTGATCAACCTCACTCAAGATGTCCTCATCCACTTGTGCCACACTAAACTGCTGTACTTAGCCTGGCTATAGGGAGTCCTACACAATATCAGGTCCTGTCCCATGACTTTTGGAATGTCAGTATAACATGTAATTTTTAATACAAATTTTGAAACACCAGAACTGAGCGTGCTCATTGGACTGATGATGATTGGTGAATGCACTGATATAAACTAGTACAATTTCTGCATAGTTAATTGTGTATGAGCTGGACAGATACATAGGAATTTATTGGCTGTGAAGAGGACTCATGCAAAGACTGCAAGAAGAATCAAGAGAGCTGAACTACTGCATTACGAAGGCAAGGGACAGTGGGGATGGCACCGCAAGGGACAGTGAGGAGCAACCATTCTACAAGCAAGGGGTGGGGGGAGTGCTATGACTACAACCAGCACTGATGAGGAGACCAACAGAGGAGTATAAAGGAGCAGTCCAAAGCCCCAAGCAACACTGTTGGAACATTGGGGTCGGTAGAAGCTGCAACCCACACACTGCAAGCTGTAAATCCAGGCAGCCTCAAAAGGACACTGAGTGCACACCAGGAAGGGGTTATACTATAAAGCCTTCTGACCAGAGGCGTAGCTTGAAGCTTTTGGGCCCCAATGCAAAATTTGTAACAGGTCCTATGCTTTAGTCATAGTACTGGGCTTCCTATATGAAAAAGAGAAGCCTTAGGGGCCCCCTAAGGCTTATGGGGCTGGGTACAACCGATTTCCCTACATCCCCTATAGTTACACCCCTGCTTCTGACTATATTTAGGCAGGAGGCTTGCTGCAGAATATAGGACCTATATACTAAGGAAACTGAATTATTGACAGCTTTCTACGCCTGAGCTTCTCTCCACTGACTAAACTATTTGTTGGTCAGGGGAGAGTCACCTGGGTGAAAAACAAGCCTTAGGGCGCCCACCCACTGGCGATTTTTTTTCCTTTGCGTTTTTTCTCAAGAGCAATTAGTTTTGAATGTACTCCTGTCCACTGGCGTTTTTTTTTTCAGTCCGTTGCAATTTTTAATATAGGAACAGTCAGTTGCATATGTGTCCTTATTTTTCTCTTAATGCACCCATGAATGTCAATGTAAATTAACGGAAAAAGCCGCGAAAATGCCGCGAAAAAGCAGCGAAAAACGCTGCGAAAAACGCGCGGAAAACGCTGCGTTTTTCACGCACTAAAATCGCAAACGCCAGTGGGTGGGCGCCCTAAAAGTGAAATTTTAATTATATAATGTCATAGGCCTTTCTAAGAGACTGTTAAAAAATCTAAAAGTTAAAGGGGTTGTCCCGACACCCAAAGTGATTTTTATTTCCCATGAATGCCCTGTAGAGTAAAAGCATCATACACTACAGCATTACACATAAAAATCCATATTCTGCTCACCTTTTTATTCCTTATCTTCTCCTTGTAAAGCTGACCTGCAAAATTATTCAAAGATGGCGCTGCCTGGGTAGTTCCCATGATGCACTACTCTCTCTCTTCCTCAGCGTGCGCGCTCCCAATGACGCCGGTCACATGACTGAAAGACCCACGTCATTATGGGAGATGCACGCTGTGATGGGGAGAGCAATATCAGGCTGTGAGTGATGGCTGACATCGCTCTCCCCCTCCACGAGTCCCTTCACTGCTTTCAATGGAGCCGGCAGCCGCCCGATCACGTTCACAGCAATGGGAGAGCACGGTGATCTCCTGCTACTGCTTTGACTGTCACATCATTGTCACATCACTGTCCTAGTGTCCAGTGATGAGGGGACATGCTGGGGAGTTGAAGGAATCTCCTGCTACAGCTGTCACAGCAGAAGTAGGAGATTGCGATCCTCTGCCATTGAAAGTAATTAAAAGTGAAAGTAACACCAAACATGCCCTCACACAGTTCCCCCCCACAGTGCCCCCCCCCCCACAGTGCCCCTCCACAGTGCCCACACACAGGTAAAATGACAGCACCCCCCACCCCTCACACACACAAGTACAATGACAGCACCTCCGCTCCTCTCCTCCACAAGTACAGTGACACTTTAATATAGATAACACAGGACCCACCGTTCATAATATACTCAGCTCACAGGCAGGATTACACTGACAGGAGACATCAGTATGTAGAGAACACATGAGCCACCATTCAGAATAGTCACAGCTCACCTCCTCTCCTCTCTGCACAGGCATGATTACACCAGGTGTGGTAAATTACTGTGACAGACCCCCGCCCACCCTCCAGCATGACAAATTACTGACACAGCCCCCCTCCCACCCCATGAGACAAATTACTGTGACAACACCCCCCCTTTCCCACAGTGACAAGTCTATGTGACAGCACCCCACAGCGACAAGTCTGTGTGCCTCCCCCCCCCCCCAGCAACAAGTCTATGTGACAGAGCACCTCCCCTGGGGGATGAATTACTGTGACAGACCCCCACCCACCCCCCAGGAAGACAAATTACTGTCACAGCCCCCCTCCCACACCAGAGACAAATTACTGTGACTACACCCCGCTCTTCCTCCCCCAGCGACAAGTCTATGTGACAGCACCCCACAGCGACAAGTCTATGTGACAGCACCCCCTCGGCGACAAGTCTATGTGACAGAGCCCCAACCCCCGGCAACAAGTCTATGTGACAGCACCCTCACCCCCGGTGACAAGTCAATATGACAGCACCGCATGGCAACAAGTCTATGTGACAGCACCCCCATCTGCGGCGACAAGTCAATATGACAGCACCGCATGGCGACAAGTCTATGTAACAGCACCCCACAGCGACAAGTCTATGTGACAGCACCCCCACCCCCGGCAACAAGTCTATGTGACAGCACCCCCACCCCCGGCGACAAGTCTATGTGACAGCACCGCATGGAAACAAGTCTATGTGACAGTACCCCACAGCGACAAGTCTATGTGACAGAACCCCCACTCCTGGCAACAAGTCTATGTGACAGAGCTACCCTCCGCCAAGTGTTATGTGACAGCGGATTCCCCCACACCCACCACAGCAAAGTATAATGTGACAGGCACTCCGCCAAGTATAATGTGACAGAATCCCCCCCCCCCCCAGGACCAGTGACAGCCTGACAACCCCCCCTAGTGACAGGACCAGTGACAGCCCAACCCCCCCACCTTCGTAGGACCAGTGACAGTCCAGCATGTCCCCCCTGCAGGACCAGTGACAGCCCAACACCCCTCCCTTCTACCCCCAGTAGCGGGACCAGTGACAGCCCGACACCCCACCCAGCGGCAGGACCAGTGACAGCCTGACCCCCTCCACCGTGACATGCATAGTGAACAGTGACATACATACTTACCCCTCAGCTGAGGATGGGCCGCCAGGGAAAGCTGCTCTCCTTCAGCGGGAGCCAGCTGGTAATGGTAAAGCTGTTGCCATGGAGTGAGCGGACTGCGCATGCGGGTGCACCAGGCATGCGTTCATGGAGCCCGATCAGCTGGCAAGAGCTACTGCACCTGCGCTACTAGAAGATGAAGAGACACCGCTGGATTTGTCGTATCCAAGGACAACGGACAGGTAAATATAGGGGGGGGGGGGTATATAGCTTCTGTATGGCGTATTTACAAAGCACACATTATATTACAAAGTGCTTTGTAATGGCCCTACAGAAGTATATAGATGCATTTGTCATGATGGGACAACCCCTTTAAGATTTTTCAAAAGTGAGGATACAAGAACTGCAGAATTTGACCTGGACGCACGCACATCAATAAGCTTTGATCATGAAAGGGTTAAACAATGATACTTAGTTATAATGGTGTGAAATTCTTATGAGTTATGGCCCTTTTAGATGAGCCGATTTGACGTCATCATTAGCTGGTTCGCTCGTGCAATCTGTTTATACAGGATGATACATCTTTGGCTCGTTCAGACTAGAAATTGTTCACAATCATTCAGTCTTTCACGATCACTGTACAAGTGAATGAGAAGGACTGAATGGGAGCTGTTTAAGCTGAACAAGAAGTGAACTGAAAAGATTTTGGGGTGAATTGGCTTCTACCTCATTGGGGTTTTTGCCTTCATCTGTATAAACATTGCGGTGTAATAGGCGGAACTAGATGGACATATGTTTTTTTTCTGACTATGTTACCATATTCATCATTTGGTCAGTGGTTTGCGTTTAGACTGAGTGATTATCATTTATTTTGGCTCACTTGAACGACTTCTTAAACTATGATTGTTCCATCTAAAAGCCCTCTAAGGGTTCGTTCACATGACACTGTTTTAGTGCGGTATAAGTGCCTGAAATGATCGCATCTATACTGCACTAAAGATCGAGTGAACGGGTGAATTCCAGCAATTTTAATTAGCCCGTTAACACGATCAGAGGTGCGTGCTGCGAGTTTCCCAGCTCCCATAAGAGTCTATGGAAAGCACGCACCAAAGATAGGTCAGGTCCTATCTTGTCCCGCACCATGGTCCTTAGGTGCGAGCTCGTGGTATGTCCTATCTCTGAATGGTGCAAGTATTTAGCGCATCTAAAATTCTTTCATGTGAACGCTTGTATAGGAAATCTTTGGTTCTTATAGAAGCTCTCTTTTTCATGCGCCTCTAATGCTCTAAAACAGTGCTTGTGTGAACGAGGCCTAAGAATGTCCTTGAGGGCTCTAGCTCTGGCAAAATCTGATAATGGGATCCTTGAAGATCTCCTGTTTGTATATTCTGCTGAGCTCATGCAATTTTTCTTTTAATTAAAATGTACAATTGCTTAAAGTCTCAGTCATAGAGTGTGTAGATAAGATACCCTGGACCAATAACCCTGAGGATGGAGTATTTTCTCCAAACATTTTCTATCACCATCAATGCAGTGATAGACAGAGGGGATTGCTTACTTATTATAATGAGTTAACAGCTTGTTCTTCGCCTATGACATCACCGACACCAGAGGGCCGCAAAATCACGTGTGTCCGAGTCGGAACTCAGCCGGAAGTGGGTGATCCAAATCAGCAGGAGCCAGTGAGGAATTCAAATTATTTCTGGATAGCCTCTTTGAGTAAGGGACCTCATTGGCCACTTTGGATAATAATGGTAATTTGAACCGCAATAGTTATTATGCATGTACAAAGAGAAGTCATTTTTTGAACATCAGGCTACGCAATTTCTTTTATGCCAAATCCTTCAATGAAATGTGTGACATTTGGCCAGGATATAGCAGGCATCAAATAATAAACTGATCACCGCTATATCAGTAGATGTAACAAAGTCACCTTTTCTAAAAGATCTTTATGATAAAAAATAATTACATATTTTGTTTATTAATTTTTTTACAGCTTTACGTATAGTATTATTTCTCAGACTGTATATAATGGGGTTGATGAAAGGGGTAAATACAGTATAAAGTAATGAGAGGAGCTTACGAATATTCAAGGATTGCTCTTGTGTTGGAAAAATGTAAGCACCTAACAGACTCCAGTAGAATATGGTAACCACAATGAGGTGGGAGCTACAGGTGGAGAAGGCTTTATGTCTACTGGTACTGGATGGAATCCTTAAGATGGCAACAATAATCTTAACATACGATACAATGATTATTATGGTTGGGGTGATTAGCATAGGTAATCCTATTATTGTGATTTCAAGGTGAAGAATGAAGGTATCAGAGCAGGTAATGTCCAGCAGAGGATTTATGTCACAGAAAAAATGGTCAATAACAAGTGGCCCACAAAATGTAAACATTGCTGCTGTCACAGAGTCCATCAACGGAGTGGAAAAACTAAAACACCAAGTGATGACGGACAACTTCACATAACAAGACTTCGTCATTACAGAGTTATAACGAAGGGGATTACAGATGGCCACATATCTGTCATAAGACATCACTGTGAGAAGAAGACATTCACATACTTCTGAGACACTAAAAAAATAAAACTGAGTGATACAACCAATAAAAGTAATGGCCCCCCCATTATTCAGTAGGATGTAGAGCATATTAGGGACAATATCAGTTGTTAGTAAGATGTCACTGATGGACAGTTGTGAGATGAAGAAGTACATTGGAGTGTGGAGGTTCTTGCTGGTGGACACTAGGGTGATGATCAGGAGGTTCCCACATATTGTTCCACCATAAACCACCAGGAGGAGACAGAAGAGGAAAACACGTAAACATTTACCTGCTTGAAATCCTAAGAGGAAAAAATCTGCAACCGCAGTCAGATTCCTTCCCTGTGTACAGGTGAAAAAAAAGGTAAGAGAACATTATACACGATTATTAATATGAAACAACAAAATGGTGTTTTCTATTACACAATGAAGGTATCAGAGTCGGCAATGTCCAGTAAAGGATTGATGTGGGGACAGTAGTGTGTGGAACAATGTTTGTTACACAGCACAACCTTCCAAAGGAAGATGTTCTGACAAGAAGTGGAGGATAAAAAATTCTGCATTGGTAAGTCCACATAAAACCATCATAAAATGCATTTTGAGTGAAAATGCCTCTTCTTTAGTTAAGCAGGGGTGAGAACAGCTGAGCTGTGTGGGCAACTGCCTGATCCTTTTCATGCACAAGGTCAGGCTTCGTAAGGGCATGTCCATGAAACCTGTGTCCAGCCATGGGGGGAGCCGATTTAGGTGGACTAATCAATACAGAAGTTTTTATCCTTCTCTTAGAAGGTTCTGCCAAGTGACTGACTTTTTTCCACACACTGCTGTCTGGACAACACTCTATGCCTACCACCATCACGGCATATAATTGGCTGGCAGCACCTCCATCAGTCTATCGGCATATCCTACATCCTCACTCTAAGCCTTTTAGGCACCACCACAAGGCCGTTTAATCCATCCTTTAACTTCTAGGAGAGGATTGATGTCACCGAAAAAATGGTCAATAATATTTGGCCTACAAAATTTTAACAATTTTAACAGTTAATGTCAATGTGATAGAAAAACAAAACGCCAAGTGCCGATGGCAAATTTCATACAATAAATCCTTATTGTGATTTAATGATATTGATAAATTGCCACCCAGATTTCTGTGTCAACCTGCCACCATTTAGGTGTAGGGAAAGCGGAGTTAAACTTCGCAATATTCACTCCCCCTCCCTCACATCTGCAGATGTCTTTGATGTATATTTTTTTCTGGGACCAGAGAGGAAATCATTTTTTCTGATGGTAACGAAGTAACAAAGTGACAAAGGGATGTCAATTAGCTACATTCCAATCAATTGTCTCCCATTCTGTGCCACCCCCACCCCCCACTTACTCTGTGTACTCCAGCCAAACATTGCAGCACCTCTCCTTAAAACTGTATCTATCAAATGGGAAATTTATAATGGGGATTATGTGTCAGGTCCCAGCCCAACAGCAGTTATATTTTTAGAACCGTGAAGGTACTGCGGACCCAAAGCATTTACTCCAGTCACTATACGACCCCCCCAGAACCCACAGAACTGCCTATATATATAGCCAATCATCTGTTACCCACCATGTTTGTTATCCACGTGTAGGTGGATTCCTGATATTAAACATGAGGCCATATCTTCCCGATTGGAGGGCCTCCTGGGGAAATATGGCCGAAATGTTAAATTGGGGTTCAATCCAAATGATCCACGCATATAGCCAACCTGCCACACCAAAGACATCAAAATGAGTAATGCAGTCAAGGAACGTAATAGCCCCCTCCCATTATTAAGAAGAATTTAAAGCATGTTGTGGAAATTTGTGGATAACAATTTTTCTCTAATGGACAGTTGTGAGATGAAGAAGTACATTGGAGTGTGGAGGGTCTTGCTGGTGGACACCAGGGTGATGATCAGGAGGTTCCCACATATTGTCCCACAGTAAACCACCAGGAGGAGACAGAAGAGGAAAACACGTGAACATTTGCTAGCTTAAAATCCTTACACTCTCCTTCTGTGTCTAAAGTTGCAAAGAAATACCATAAGAACAAGGGCGTAACTATAGAGGGTGCAGGGGATGCGGTTGCACCCGGGCCGAGGAGCCTTAGGGGGCCCATAAGGCCTCTCTTCTCCATATACAGCCCAGTACTAAAAATAAAGCATTATAGTTGGGGGCCCTGTTACAGGTTTTGCATTGGGGCCCAGAAGCTTCAAGTTATGCCTCTGTGCAGCATGGTTTAGGTATGGGTACGGGTACAGATACAGATAGAGGGGGTGGACCCAGCTCACCTTTTGCATCAGGGCCCCTGAGCCTTTAGTTACACCCCTGCATAAGAACATTATGAAATGGAATTTGTCATCAGAAATTGATTTATTATATAAATCCCATTTTTGTATTAAGCATACATTTAAGGTAATTTTTGGTAATTTATTTTAATTTTTTTATATCATTTTTTTCTAAATCCTAAAATCCTGCATTTTAGCATTTAACCATAGAGCCTAATACCAGTTTGTCACTTCCTGATCTGTAGAGAAAACGTTACAGCAGTCATCTCACTGACATGACAGACAGGACTATGTAGATAACACAGGACCCACCATTCATAATATGTATAAGCTGTAACTCTCTACTCCCCTCCCTGCAAAATGACCTCTACACAGGTCACAGAGCTGCCTAGACAGTCTCCCATACCAGCCAATGGGTTAGTCCTGTTCATTGTGTGAATGGCCCATGGAGCTGCTGTAAAGCTTATCTCTAGATGCTGTTAAATGTAGTTTTGGAAGGAAGGACGTCCCCATAATCATTTACAGACAGCAGAATAAAAAATTCTATATAAAATAAGAAAACAGTTAGAAAAATGCAAAATGTCTTACTATCTGGTTTAACTTCCAGAATCAAGTCATATAAATTCAAGTATAAAGACAGGCATCAGTAAACAGATATTTAATCCAACTTCCCAAGGAGGTCCATTACATGATATATATGCAGCTTAAACCGTTCCTAAGAGAAGACCGACCACACATATTAGATGTAGAGGTGTTTTGGTGCTATTTTAGAACCTATTAGCACCTTATATATATTTTTTCAGAAAATCTTGCTTTCTTCTGCATTTAAATCACATTCTGAATAGAAGTCGCTCCACCCTCCAATTCTTCTCTTTGTATAAGGAGATAGAAGGCTTTGCAGGCAGTGGTTCAGTTTCAGGAATAAGGAATTACTGATGATTGCTGAAGTAAACATTTTGGTTCCATAATCAAGTTAGAAGTCAGATGGAGAAGTCAACAAATTTTGATGACATTCTAAAAGGGGAAGCAATACACATGGCTCTCTCCATATAGATGAAGGATGTCGAGGTAATGGCCTTGACATAAGTACTATAAACTAGAATGAAGAGAGCCGCATACATATATGTTGCCTATAACTCATATACTCATTTCTGGAGTGCCAAACGGGTCACAAGACGTTATTCTTCTAACATATAGGGCACTCGGACATGATTGCACAGTGCACCGTTAGTACTTGCCTGTTCATGTTGCCTACTATGTACCACTGCACTTGACCCTAACATGGAAACTTCATGTGAGCAGCCATGCATAGAGGATTGGGGCCACACAGTATGGCATTGTGGGCCACATTGTGGGCTACCCCAGATTTAATAGCTACACTTACATGGAGCTGGATAGAAAAGATCAAGGTACTATGTTGGTCCCAGGGACTTGTGTGCATTCACTATCTTGTAGTTAATCCTCAAACAGGTACAGCAGCAAGGCATAAAGGATAACATAGAAGGCTAGCAATGGTCAGGTCAAAGTTTATACAGATAAATGAGAATACTGAATAATAATAGTCTCAATGCCAGTAAGGGGCTGTGACAGCACTTACATCAGATATGTCCATGCTTTTCTACTGATAAGAATAAATGTATTTTGTTGCTGTATTTTTTTCCTAATCCATTCGGAATACACTGACAGAGTTAAAGAAACTCTTCCCAAATGAATCATTGTCTGAGATGATATGCGGATACATACAGTATGAGCACCTCTATATATACACAGGTGAATGGAGGTGACTTGTGGATAATTTTGATTCTCACGTCTCCTGTGTCTTCTTCCTTGGAGAAATTAAAACATACTAATGAGAAGGTACAGGTCCATTAAAAAAAATAAAGAATCTGTCACAAAATGGCCGCTAGATAGCGTACCGTTGATGCACCACTGATCTGATAGTTAATATTCCTTACAAATCCTGGTTAGAAGAAGAAGCAGTTACCCCCAACATATAATTACGCCAACACGCCTCAAAATCAAACAATATAATTCTGGTTTGCACGTTTGGATGTGTTTTCACACTAGCTGAGCTAATAACCGTAAGGCAGAGTTGTAAAATCATCTAGTAGATGCCTCTTTGTATAAACACACTTCTGTGTTTTGTGTAGCGGCCTTTTTTTGATGTCCCAATTCTTCTTATTTCTTACAAATCCTGGCTGGTCTACGCTGATAGTTTTTTTGTGTTTCAGGGTTTGGGTTGCCAGAATAATCTAAAACCAGATCTTTCAGGCTGTCAAAATTTATGACCTGAGTGGCTGCAGTATTTAAAGTTATACCTTTAACTTTTAACATGGTTTTACCTGTGTTCAACTAGTACCCATAGGTTTTGGGACCCGCTGATACAAACTCTGTGATGTATGGGTCAGAGGTGATCTCGGTGCTCAATTCACCCAGGTGTACAAAAATTACAGATTATGTGTCGTGATAAAGACTGCATTCCTGCAATCTATCCAGAAGAGAGTAGAGCTCTAGGCATGCGTAGGCTGCTGTAAAGCAAGCTGTTGCAGCTGTTTGGAGGTTCCCACCTTGCTTTCAGGCCAGACCAGGGTTTAGCAGTATTTCTACCTCTCCTGGAGCTGAGGGGTGTGGTGGTTGCAAGAGTAATGTCAGTCCTCACCTGGTGCTGAGTAGCTCTGCTCCTATTTAAGCAGTGTGCTGTGCTGGTCAATGCTTCAGTTGCCGCTGGACAGCTGCTGAGGAACACATCCTGGCTGAAGCTCCTCAGTGCAAGCTAAGTTCTTATTCCTGCTTTGTTTGGTTTTCTGTTTCCCTTTCTTTTGTACTAGGGCTTCCTGATAGGGAATTGTCAGTGGCCTAGGCACGCGTGCGGGTCCGCACCTATCTGAGCGATCGGCCCGCCGAGTAGGCAGGGCCCCCTCCCGGGTCAGGGGGTTAGTAGGGAGAGTATTTCCTGTAGTCATTGTTTCCGTTGCACTGTTGTAGCTTTTCGTTTGTTTTGGACATTGCACGTCCGGTGGGATGCAACAGATTAACCAGCCAGAACTGGATGGCCTAGAGATTAGTGAGAGGGCCCCTCTAGGCCATCAAATTGCTAGGGTATCACCCTCCAGACCGGTGCTTCCTGCTGAGATCCTTTGTGACAATGTGGGCAGTCCCATAAGAGTCCTTCTGGATTGTGGAGCTAGTATTAACTTAATTCATCGGGAGACGGTCGAACGTTTGGGCTTAGAGATGAGGGCTTTGGAGTCTCCCATCCCGGTATCCGCCATTGATGCAGCTCCACTATTGCAAAGAAGTCTGAGGTTTTGTGTGCCAAACGTTCATTTAAAAATTGGGCTGTTCCACATGGAGATTATAACATTATATGTCATAGAATCCCTTCCTTCGCAAGTAGTCTTGGGGCTGCCTTTGCTACGTTTACACAACCCGGTAGTAGACTGGGAGAAGGGGGACATTGCTAAATGGAGCCCTGGTTGTCTGTCCGGTTGCATTTCTGTTGATATAGCTTCTATTCAGGCAGAAGAGTTGCCGGAAGTCATCGCCGACCTCTCTGATGTGTTTCCCCCGGAGGGGGCAGACAAATTACCACCGCACAGACAGGGGGATTGTACAATTGAACTTCTCCTTGACTACAAGTTCCCCAGCAGCCGCATATCTGCCCCTGAGAGACTGGCCCTCAAAGATTATACCCAAGAGGGTTTTGAGATGGATCCTGAGAGGGTTTGAGCGGTGCAGGACTGGGTCCTACCAGAGAATGTGAAAGCCCTGCGAAGGTTCTTGGGATGTGCCAACTACTTCCGTAGATTCATTAGGAATTTTTCGGCGATTGTGAAACCTCTTACTGATATGACAAAGAAGGGGTGCTTTCCTACTAAATGGTCGGCGGAAGCAAGGCAGTCATTTCAGAGATTGAAGAAGTGTGTTGCTACGGCTCCGGTACTGGTGCAGCCAGATTCTTTTGGGACTATTATTGCTGATGTCCAGAGGGAGTCACTGTGAGCAGTTCGGTGGAGAAAGCGAGTTGCAGACAGTCATCCCTCAGAGGGGGCGGGATTCTGTGTTGGAGACTTGGTTTGGTTGTCTACCAAAGATATAAAACTCAAACAACCGTCCGCTAAACGTGGCTCGCGATTTATAGGTCCATTTAAAATAATTGAGAAGATTAACACGGTTGCTTTTTGGTTAGAAATTCCCAGTGCGATGAAGATTAACAAGGTTTTCCACAAGTCTCTGCTCAAAAGAGTCATCGATTCTGGGAATGACCCACCACCCCCGGCTCCTGGGCTAGTGGATGGGGAGGAGCAGTTTGTAATAAGTCGCATTTTGGACTCCCGTCGAGTCAGGAATTTCTTGCAGTACCTTGTACATTGGCGCGGTTATGGCCCATAAGAGAGGTCATGGCTTCCTGCAGCGGATGTTCATGCGGTTCGTCTGATAAAAAATTTTCACAGATCAAACCCTGGTCATCCTGGTCCTAAGGGTCCTGGGGCCCCTCCTAGAAGGGGAGGTACTGTTGCAGCCGTTCGGAGGTTCCCACCTTGCTTTCATGCCAGACCAGGGTTTAGCAATATTTCTACCTCTCCTGGAGCTGAGGGGTGTGGTGGTTGCAAGAGTAATGTCAATCCTCACCTGGTACTGAGTAGCTCTGCTCCTATTTAAGCAGTGCTAGTATTGACCCCTGTGCTGGTCAATGCTTCAGTTGCCGCTGGACAGCTGCTGAGGAACACATCCTGGCTGAAGCTCCTCCGTGCAAGCTAAGTTCTTATTCCTGCTTTGTTTGGTTTTCTGTTTCCCTTTCTTTTGTACTAGGGCTCCCTGATAGGGAATTGTCAGTGGCCTAGGCACGCCACGCGTGCGGGTCCGCACCTATCGGAGCGATCGGCCCGCCGAGTAGGCAGAGGGGAGGATTTCCCGTAGTTATTGTTTCCGTTGCACTGTCGTACCTTTTCGTTTGTTTTGGACATTGCACGTCTGGTGGGACGCAACAAAGCTATAAAGATGTTGGTGTTTTTGTTGACCGTGTGGTGCTCTTTTGCGTCGTTCCACGTGACATTGGCTGTTTCATCATCAATAAAATTTAACTATGAAATTTTGTAGTGAGGTAGAAACACATACTCAAAGAGTTCATCAGGGTCACTCAAAATCCTGGTACATGGGAGATTCGATTTTTGCGCAAACTTTCCCCACAAGGAGTTTAAGAAAAGCTTGGAGATCTGTCATTTAGCAGGGTTTATGCGTATTTCACCCTTATGCAATTGTACACCTTCTTTTTGAAGAAAGGAATCATTATATTCATTTTTCTCGTCATCATCTGTGCACCAGCTAGGATACCCTGAACCCTCTTATTTACCCCTAAGATGCAACTTGATGTAAGACGCAAATAGATCATCCGATATTTCTGGAAAATGCCATATTTCGTAGGTGTGGGCTATCCTGCAGCCTTTCTCTACAGCCATCTCAAGCTCTACCATGTACCGACGATAGACCTCTTTTCATCGATATGACTACACGTCTCTGACTCTGAATTTAAAACGCAGGTGTAACATAGGGAAACATCAATTTATGATTCATTTGCACCAGCAGCACCAGTAAAACTATATCGCATGGTGGGCAAACTTTAACTTTTGCAAGACCAAAGTAATTTTTGATGTAGCCCAAATTTTCATAAATCATCATTGGGTGCCCTGTAGGGTAAGTCTTTGTTTTGTTGACAAAGGGGTACAGACTTGTGAAATCATAATAATTTATCGTCTCACCCTCAGTCTGTGGTATGGCTTTATTGCATTAGTTCAACCCCCATAAAGTGCGTCACGAGGGTCTAGCAGCACTGGGAACTGCATTTTAAGAAGAAATGCCTGAAGGTCTGAATTGGTCTCAACTATTTCACACCATTCATGCTCCCATAAGACACGTAAAGAGTACTCCAGGTTTTGTAAAAAAACGATTTTTAGCTAAAAAAAGCCTGGTATAGCTGACTGTACTTAGTTTTAGTGACGTTATTTTGATAGTCTTCATTGAAACATATGGGGCAGCCATGATAAAAACAACCTTGAAATTCAAAAGCGATATGTTGGCCATCAACATACACGTATCCATCTAAATAATAGCTACCTTCCGTTTTTCACCGCCTCTCAGCGCGTGCTGTATGACTATGTTTTCGCTGTAAGACACGTACATCAACCACTGAATAGCGGGGGTTGAATACCGTTTTTTTGGCCTTGTGGTAATTATCAGAGGGCAAAATAGCTAAAGTGTCTTCAGATAAGAATTTAAACCTGTATATAGCCATGCATACAGACGCGAGAGTGATGTGTTGGAACAGGTCAACGCAATAAGTCACACTAACATTTTTCTCTTTTTCCGTACAATACCTTGTAACAGTTTTTTTTTTAGCCATTTTCATTACCCGGTCTCTGTAACGCTCAGAGGCTTTCCGCAATACTTCAACATCCTGCTTACAAATGACTTCAATTCTGTCTTAAAATCAAAAGTACAACCCTTTTGCAGTTCATACCACTCCATGAAGTCTTTTCTATCATCAGGCATCATGTACTCGGGTCCGTAATATTTAGCATCAGGTAGGCAGCCGACATAATTCTGGTTTTCTTTAGTATTGAAAAAGTGACGGAAATGACCCTTTTTCCCTGAAAAACCCACAGCCTGGGGTAGCTTGCTAAGCTTCATGGGTATGAAGTTAAGTGAGTCTATGAACCTCAAGTTCAGTGCAGGTACCGTCACACACAGAAGGCGTCCGCCTTGAGTGATCATTGCTTTAAGGATTTTTTCAACAATTAACTCTATAACAATAAAATAGGAGTCGTATCTACCGGCATTGTGGGCAATAAAGGTGAGGTCTTTAAAATCGCCGCTGAGAAAAAAACTGAACAAAATCAGGGGTGCAAAACTCGCCCTCAAGCTCCCAAGACTTTGCTCCATACATCGCTGTGACAAAAATAAAATTTGGAATGTGTTTGCCTGTATTGTGCTGACACTCAAAGTCGTAGAAAATATACAACGGTTCTGCCTCAATGGCCTTCAGGTGGTAAGGCTGCATGTAACACAAGTGTTTGTCAAATTTCTCCATGCTGGTCTTACAAATGCCACAGCGCAGACTGTTGCATTCGTGAGGCGTGGCACCCTTAATTACATACCGATAACAACGAGCGCAAAATATTTTAGTCTTGCAAAACGCATCATCCACCGCAGCCGCGATCTTGTGGCGGTCTAAACAATCAGATAATCGACAAAACACGCAGCAACTGGGGCATCGGTATATCGATCAGATGGAAAACCAGGGTATCACTTGTTCCCCCCTTGAAATTACTGACACCCAAATTGGCAGGTATACAGTGTTTACCCATTTGATTTCATATAGCTGCAGATATGGCTAAATTTTAAAAATGCGCTAATTTTATCCGCTTTATCATTTTCTGTTTAAAGAATCGAACTGGGATGGCTCCCTCATAGATTTTGATGAATCACAATTCGACTTTTTATCACAGACAGCCAATAGTACGTTTTAGACAAACGTGTGCGCTGTTTTTACGTGCTTGTTGATATGGGTTATGCTAAATAAGTATTGTTTTGATAGAGATGCCATGGATGTAAATGGACACCTACAGACAACATATCCTCTAGAAACACCCCCAATTCATGAACAAGCATCACCATCGACGGAAGTCGCCAACCATCCATGGAGGCCATTAAGGCTGCAAAACAGTTGCATGAGAATGCTGGACCTATCGCCTATCTAGGAGGCATATGGTAACCAATTGCGCCGCGATGATCAAAGTGTCATCGGTAAGCCGCTTGCAACGATTTGAGGGATTGCTCAATTATAGTATGAGTGCTACATGCGTAAGCCCTGTGTAATTCATTAACAACGTTACGCATGTTTTCCTTCCAGAGAATGCTTGCGCCAGCGTTGGGGAAAACACTACATTTGCGATGGCCATAGCGCTACCAAGAAAAATTACCCTCTGGGCTGGGACATTTTTATGTTCTCGTTGGCCAAGATTAATATACCTTCTATGGTCATTGGCAGCCACAGTACTAGAGAAATTCTCCAGGGTTTGAAAACAGGTTCGGACCCCAGTTTTGCCCATGGTACCCCTAAAAACAAAATCCAATCTTTCTCCCTTACGCCACCTGGAATAACACAGGGGAGCTTGCTGCCTAAAAAGCGAACAACATCGCTGTTTCCCATGTCATCGATGAGTTTGTAAAGGATTGTAAAAAATGTAACTATATATCTGTTACCATTATACACTGTTATACACATCTACAGTATGTAATATTTCTTATGCATCCATTTATGTAATAACTCTATAATCTGTATTCTTTTTATCGCACATCGGTTATATATTCCATGCGCCTAATAAGCTTTATAAAACTTTGCATTTTGTCTACTGTGTGTTCTCTATAATACTATCCCTGTCAGGCAATACATAAAAGTATATTGGGGGGTGGGAATGCTAAAAAGGTTATTAGGGGGTGGAAATGCATTCTATATATTAACCTTTATACTCATAGGGCAACTTGAATGGTATATAACATCAAGTCAGACTGTAAATATAATAAGCACTTGATTATCATGAGACACACTTTATTCACAGTGTGTCTTATACGTCACAAGCCCTGGAATGCGGATGGGGGCCCTGATACGTCACAGCACCTGGAATGTGGGAGGGGCCCCCACCAACTTCCAGGTGGCTGCCAGGTGGCACGCCGAAGGGTGAGGGTCAAAGGTCATGGGAAGGGTGCGAGGCACCTGTCGCTTTCCAAAAGGGGGTGGCTTGACATAAGGTATGGACGCTATACTACTTCTGATACCGATAGAGTCTGAGATGAAGGAACTCTGGGGCACTTTACCACATCATGACAGTATGCCATCAAATGCAGTTCTAGCTATAGGAATGAAAGCCAAACCAAAATATTCTCCACAAGCAAAATATACTCATGTATATAATACTGCTGCTTTGGGTTACTTGCTATTTATCAGTGTACATCAGGTTTCTCTATAGACAGGGTGAGAAGCAACATCATAGGCCTCTCACCGAGTAAACCAGAAACCTATTGTACAGTGATGAGGGGCCAGATACTCCGATGTAGCTGTCTATACATTGTTTTTTTCCCCTTATGGGTAGCTAGCCTCAAATAAGTGGCACTTCAAAGGTTTTATATCATCATCCATTTGCTTGCAAAATTTCCCAAAGGAGCATTGCATGGCCTATAGGTACCCTGACAACTACTTGATGTTCTGTATAAATCTTCGGCAGTGAAAATGTTACATATTTAATATTTTCATTACAGCCTTTCTTATATCCTTATTTCTTAGACTGTATATAAGGGGGTTGATGAAAGGAGTAAATGCAGTATAGAGTAATGATAGGAGCTTGCTAGTATTGAAGGTTTGCTCTTGAGTTGGAAAAATGTAAACACCGAACATAGTCCAGTAGAATATGGAGACCACAATGAGGTGGGAGCTACAGGTGGAGAAGGCTTTATGTCTGCCGGTACTGGATGGGATCCTTAATATAGCAAAAATAATCTTGACATAAGATACAATTATTACTATGGGTGGGATGATTATTATAGGGGAACCCATCAGCATTATTTCGAGATGAACGATTAAGGTATCAGAGCAGGAAATGTCCAGTAGAGGATTTATGTCACAGAAAAAATGGTCAATAATATTTGCTCCACAAAATTTTAACATTGCTGATGTGACAGAAGTAATGAATGCAATGGAAAAACTGAAACACCAAGCAATGACATCCAACTTCACACAAAAAGGCATTGTCATGGTAGAAGAATAATGGAGTGGATTACAGATGGCCACATATCTGTCATACGACATTACTGCGAGGAGAAGGCATTCAAATATTTCTGAGGCACAGAAGAAATAATATTGGGTAATGCAACCAATAAAAGTAATGGTCCCCCCATTATTCAGTAGGATGTGTAGCAAGTTGGGCACAATATCTTTTGTTAATAGGATGTCACTGATGGACAGTTGTGAGATGAAGAAGTACATTGGAGTGTGGAGGTTCTTGCTGGTGGACACCAGGGTGATGATCAGGAGGTTCCCACATATTGTCCCGCAATAAACCACCAGGAGAAAACAGAACAGCAAAAAATGTAAACATTTACTAGCTTGAAATCCTAAGAGGAAAAACTCTGTGACTGCGGTCAGGTTCCTTCCCTATGTTTAGAAAGAAAAAAATGCCGTGATCACATTATCCAGTATCTACCAACATACAAAAACAGTATAATGAAGACACCACTGAACAGATGATTGATCTAACTGGCCAAGGAAGCCCTTTCCAAGATATAGATGCAGCCTGAGCGAAAGGCATCAAGAGATGTTTTGGTGCCACTTGAGAAAATTTTATGAAGATTGGAGGTTTAACGAGGGAACAGCCTGAATGAGTCAAGCTGGAGGAATAGGGCCAAAGAGGAGTTGGAGTGCTGAGCAGGAGAAGCTCCTCGTTGTTTGCTCTGCAGGGCACAAGGTAGGAAGGAACTGTCACAGACTATTTTTAACTGACTGTGCAGTGGTTATAGCTTTAATCATTGACTGAATGGCTTGAATGTACCATCCTAACCATGCTGCAAGCAGAGACTCTGACAAGTGCTGTCACTTGTAAATTTGTGCCTTGCAGCTATCAAGAATTTGTGCCTCCTAGCAGTGAAACCACCAAGCATTGTACTGTAAATTCTGTAACTACCAATATTTCTATTATGAGAAATGTAGACATCAAGATGGAGGCTGTTCAGAGTAAAGTTCCAATTTATCACAGTGTATATTACTGCACCATTCCTCTCCATTGTCCCATTGCCTAATAAACTCTAGAATTACAATGAGAGATAAATGTTGACAAAACAAACCTTGGAGAGATCTATAGACACCCAACATCTCTGAGGAGATGTAAAGTCGACATAAACAAATGGAGGGGTTGCTCAGACTGGTACAGAGTGATGATGGGATATTTTAGGGTGCTCTCACACCTGTACTGGGGAGTCTGTTTTCCTGCACCATTTGGGGAGCAGAAAAGGGGAATCCTTTCGGCTCAACAGTACTGTTTTTGAACAGAACCAAAGAGCATCAGACAGACCCTATTGACTATAATGGTATCCAAGTGAAGAAAAGTATGCTCCGCGCTCCACGTGTTTCAGTGTGTAGATGAACACCTTTTCAAGCATGAAAAGTCTCTTACAGACAACCAATATATATAATAATTTGTAATGCACTCACTTTGAGTAGATACACTGAATGCTAGGCTGATTGGCATGTGATGTCACTAGGGGAGGAGAATGTCAAATTATGAACAGACGTATATCACATGATACTATGGAACACAACGTGCGCTCCAATTCTAGGTCAGTTGGAACTCTCTGTGTGCGTTCCACTATTACTACACATCTCACAAATGCGCTGCAACACTTCATTCACAAAAATAGACTTGAGAGTAAATGTCGAGTCGTTTTAATGAAATTATCTGTCCATAATACGGAGGATGCTTCTGGGCTATAAAAAGCTATACTGGAGATAATCAGGGTATTACCACCAGGTTATATCCAACAAAATTTGGTTAGCACAAGATAAAATACAATCATAAATACAAATAAAAATTGTATGATAAGGCCATTTTATTACATCATACTATGTATTTTTCCCTCCAAGGCTTATTATAGTCACACAACAGACTAATGCAGTTTAAAAAGATTTATTGGACACTCAGATGCATACATAATGAAGCAGTGATAGTTGTAATACATGTGAAACAGTTTATAGATGCCTTTGGGGCAGTGCTAGAGTCTTTTTTGTAGGCAGTAAACTAGCCTGCGTTATATTGGGAGATGCAGGAGGTAAAGGTGGAGTTCTGTGCTGTGGAGTAGCAGCTTCAGAAGCAGAGTTAAAGCTCATTAGCAGGCAGTGAAGAATTTCTCTAGTAGCGGGGTTACCCACAACAATAGACGGTACAGTTATTTTGGCAATTGCATTCAGAAAATTGCCCCAGCTGGGAGACAAAATCTTTTTATCCATACTGTGGCTTTGGTTTGTATTACGTACCAAGTCCAGCATGTTAGATCCGGGGATAACAGCTCCCTTGTAAATAAACTTACTTTTATCCCTTGACGCTGTACTATGTCTGTTCTCCAACAGTCTGGTAAAACGTTTTTTTTAAATGAAGATTGACATGGTTTACAGTTTCGCAGTCACCATTATGTTTAACAGGATCGGTATTTGACATTTGTGGATGATCAGAATCAGCCGGACAAACAAGGTTTATAGTCGTTAGCTCTTGCATCCTGTTTAGCATGAACCAAGTGTTTTTGCAACAGATGAGTGTATCTTTTAGTTTTCATGGCATCTGGTAAGTCGCCGCGTTATAAAATCTCACTAATTTCATTATCAAGACTCAGAAGTGGGTGTAATGGCAGGTCTTAACTTGTTAAGTTTGTGTTTCGGAACCAAATACATTTCCTCTGTATGTTCCATTATCGGCCAGCAAATAGACTCAAGTTATTATTGGAATCTCAAAGCCTAAGAGGGGGGCTATAAAGCCACCAGACTGATTCAGTATTCATTTCTTTTTCTTTATGGCCAAAGTTTCATCACCCAGGCTTCTTACAGCACAACACCACTTCTTTAGTATATTTTGTTGATGCTCTTTTAGAGGTATTTGCCATTTTAAAATATATAAAGCAATTTCCCCTATGGTTGTGATTAAATCATTGCTCCCAAGGTGCAAAATACACTTTCTGGCTGTAGGTGTTACTTTCACCAGCTTTTTAAAGAAGTCCCAATTGCAGCGTAATCTCTCAGACATCATGTCAAAAGCATGTGCAGAGATTACAAGGATTAAAATAGTCACTTTTTAGAGGTAATTTACCTTTGAATATACATCAATGGTAAGGCTGGTGGAAACAACCTCGTTCCTAAGCAGCGTTCCTTCAGTCTTTTGCCTTTTAAATCTAGTAACAAAGACCCGTAAAGCTCTCATGTGGCATCCTCAAACGATTCAAAGAAGAAGCGCGTCTTCCCAGGATAAATTTGACTCGCTAGCATAACACTCTGCAATTTATCGTGCGGAATATTCAAAAGGTCTGTATTCTTGGTGTTTAAATTTATCATTCCACTTCTTTTACCCCGACAAAATGTGTTCCTTAGCAGATAGAGAATGCTTAGATTTCTGTTATGCACATATTTGGTAAATGCTTTTTCAATTTCATATTTTTCATTAGCGCTCTCCATGAAATCATCAACAATTGCTAAATAACTTATCCATACTAATATTATAAATGCAAAAGTAACTGTGTTTGTTTCTTACCTTTTCGCGCTGAAGCAATTTTGATGAAACTTGGCAGGAAGGTAGCTTGCATCTCGAGGAAGGACATAGGCTGCATTTTATATTTATAGCGTTCCCTAGGGAGTGTGATGGACAGATTTATTTCGTGATGTGCAGGTGCACCTCCGCTCTGCCACTGGCATCGCACAGTGTGGCGAAGAGGAGGGGAAGGGGGTGCCCTTCAGCTAAGCCCACACAAAAGGGCAAACTAAAGACACAATAACATGAATTGAGATTTTAAAGAAAATTTATGCTGCCAATAGCAACCAATCACAGTGAAGCTTTTATTTTACCTCAGCAGAATAACAAACGAATGCTGGGCTGTGCAATACAAAACAGACAGATTTTGCCTTACAATTTGAAAGAACGACATTTTAACATGAATTGATTTTTTAAAAAAAATCTGTGTTGCCCGTAGCAACCAATCACAGCACAGCTTTTATTTAGGTATTTAAGTATAACAAATAGCAACCAATTACAGCACAGCTGTTATTTGACCTCAGCTGTGTAATAAATTATTTCCTTGTGAAGATTGTGTTTCCCATCCATTTTTTGGTCTTCTTTTAATATGCCATGCAAGCGGAAGTCAAATCTAGTGCATAGCTCTAGTTGCAAGAATTACTACAACCCAAGAATCTGATGACTATGCTGAGGCAAGAAGGCATCAACAAGCTGAAAGACAGGGACTTCCGCCTAAGACACAGAGGGAGCATGACGTGCATTGCAGAGCTCCTGGTGAAGCAACTCCCCAGAGCCAGCGGGACCCTCTGGTACACAAAACTACAGCAGCTGCAGGGGACAGATATCCCCCTGCATGCTAGGTGGAAGCCCCCCAAGCCATCTGACAAACAATTACAAAAACTCACCCGGACCACCAGACACGATCCCAGGGGACAGAGAGCCTGAACACAGGCTTAGTAGCGGAGATGGGACAGACAACCCTCCGGACCCAGACGTCGCTCGGGAACCCTGGTAAGACCGGTCAGGGCCGCAGGCTCCGGCCCGCGCCACACCAGGAGGTGCCACAAAGCGCTGTAGTCCAACACCACCCAGGGCCACGGCCCAGGCCTACACTGCGACAGCCGCGACATAGCGCATCCAGCATTGCGGGAGGAGAAGAGGGCCCCCGGAACATCCTCCGACCACCTGGGAGACCCCCTGGAGAGCCGCAGCCCTACCAGAAGACTGCTGACGTGTTGCGGCCTAGCGGCGCACGGAACCGCGGCCTGAATTTCCGTCCGCGACTAACGCGGTATACCCGGCCCGACAAAGTTAGAGGGAGGAGGGGCCCCGAGCCACATACAGGCCGCCAGAAAGACCCCTGCAGATACCGCAGCCTGGCTGGGAGACCTCCAACAAACCATGGCCTAACAAGGCCTAAAGCCAAGGCCTAAATTGCTGCCCATAGACGCCTGCAAAACTCCCCACGCGACACCACAGAAGGGGAAAGGAGGAGCAGGACCCCCCCAGACTACCAAAAAGCTCCTGCTCACCCCAACGAGCCATTTAGACACCAGGCCGAGGAGGAGGCGGCAGGAAGGGAAGAGCGGAAGAAATAAAGGAAAAAAGATCATATACCTCACAGTAAAACCCAACAAAGGGGGGGGGGGGAGAAAGAAGGAGAAAAAGAAAAACGCAAGCGACTCCCACCTAATCACTACCTCCGGCAAGGACTTAATAACGCAAACACAGGCCAAGGAGAATGGAGGGAGAGAGAGAAGGGGGAGGGGGAGAGAAGAGGAGAAAAGAGGAGCTACCCAGAGAAACCGCACTCCGCGACAAAGCAACACGCCAAGAGGGGAGGGAGGGGGAAAAAAAAGAAAAGAAAAAACAGACGAAGAGAACACCTATAAAGCAAAAACACCAATTACCTTGAAATCGGAAACGGGGAGAAGAGGAGACAAAAACCACATCAACAGAAATACTGGCTACAAAACAAGCCAGTGAAATTAAACAAGTGGAAATGTAAGAATAGTTATCAAACGAAAAGCCACATCCACAAGGAAAAATCCGCAGCAAAGCAAACGAGATTTTGGAGACAGGAAAAAGCTTCTTTGCATATACAACTCGCATAGCGCAAGGCTTAGAGAAATTAAAACATGGAAAAATATTTAAACGAGCGCAACACAAGCACCTCAACACGAGCAACGCGCCAACCAGACACAGACAAAACAAACATAGGAGGAAAGCAGAAAAACAGACCCACCAAAAATATCAAGGAAAAAGACTGTAAGAGCATGCAGCAATCCACATCTGCCCTAAAGAGTTCCCAACCCGAGCTTCAACCACACCAGACCACAGCACCGAAACAATGGACATCTCCCCCCCACAAATCACCGAACCACCAACAGACAACAGCATGGAAATGATACAGGCAACAATGGTGGCACAAGAGGTCTCAAAACTGTTCCTCCCACTATTTGACAGCAGACTAGAGACACTGCACAAATCCATAAACTCAGCGCTGTCACAAATTACGGACAATACCCAAAGACTGATGGACCTAGAGACAAAGACCCAGAACACAAAACAAACCATTGCAACCCTGGAAGCATGGCTGCAAAGAAGCCGATCAGAAACCAAAACGCTCCAGGAAAAAAAAAAAAAAAAAAAATCGATGACCTTGAGAACAGGCACTGACGCAATAACCTATGCTTTGTGGGAATACCGAAATCAATAACCAATAATCAGCTATTAACATATCTAACCACAGACCTTCCGCAGGCCCTTTAACTTTACATGCCCAATGACCCTCTAACAATAGAAAGAGCTCACCGAATTGGCCCACCTGGAGACAGACGTAACAACAGAACCTGACCCCATCCAGTGATAGCCAAGTACATGCACTGGGCAACAAAAGAAGCAATTCTACAAGCCTACAGAAGATAAGGAAATTTAACAATATAAGGAGCCAAGATCCTCCTTTTCCAGGACTTTTCGGTAGCAGTGTCACAAAAGCGCAAGCTATTCACTCCAATTTGCCAAGCCTTACATGAACGGAATACCCGCTTCCAACTGCTATACCCAGCAAAACTTTGAATCCAAGATGGCAACAGATCGCTGATGTTTAACACACCGGAAGAAGCAAGAAGATATCTGCGTATGGAGGAGAATGGAGAGATGGGCTGAGACTGGCGAGAGGAAGGAACTCTATCTCCTCCCTCTACAACGACCCTGTCCCAAATAACGTCAATGTGGCGACGTCCATGCAAAAGGAAAAAAGGATATTCATGTTAAATGTTTTCTCACTCTGACCAGTTTGACTTCCAGAAAATGGCTCAATAGGGAAATCGGAGGACCCCACCGACACGCCACGGCCACCACCCAGTTGCATTGCTGGGACCGATGGATGCGACAACGACAAAGAGGCAAATGCAACGGTAAATAAGATCAAAACATACACACCACGATGCCTATAGACCCAGAGACAACAGACTATCAAACACCCAAAACACTACAAATCCTATCCTGGAATGTAGACGGACTTAACACACCCATCAAACGAAAAAAAGTAATTACACATCTGAAGCGACACAAACCAGACATTGTGTTCCTGCAGGAAACACACTTGAAAAAGGGAGGGAGAGGTGAATTGAGGGCACCATGGATCGACGCATGTTACACAGCCTCACACGCATCAGCATCTCGAAGAGTAGCTATTAGAGATGAGCGAGCGTACTCGTCCGAGCTTAATACTCATTCGAGTATTAGGGTACTCGAGATGCTCGTTACTCGAGACGAGCACCACGCGGTGTTCGAGTCACTTTCATTTTCTTCCCTGAGAAATTTGCGCCCTTTCCTGGCCAATAGAAAGACAGGGAAGGCATTACAACTTCCTTCTGTGAAGTTCCAGCCCTATCCCACCCCCCTGCAGTGAGTGGCTGGGGAGATCAGGTGCCACCCAAGTATATAAACTGGGGCTGCCCGCGGCTCGCCACAGATGCACGCTGAGAGACATTAGGGAAAGTGCCGTCTTGCTGTAGCTGCTATAGGGAGAGTGTTAGGCTGTTATCTTCGTCATCAAGAACCACAACGGTCCTTCTTAGGGCCACATCTGACCGTGTGCAGTACTGTTGAGGCTGCTTTTAGCAGTTTTGCAAATTTTTTTTTTTTTGGATATCGGGCGTGCAGACCATAGCGTCCTCAGTCTGCAGTCATTTTACTGAGTATAGGGGCCGTACTGGTGAGGCAGGGACAGTGGTGCAGGGAAAGAGATATACTGGCGATATAGGCAGTGGGCTTTTTCAAAAAAATTGGAAAACAAAATCTTTGGGCTGCCTGTGACCGTGTTCAGTTTACTGCGTGTCTGCTGGGGATAGTAGTCGCTAATTAATACCCAGCCTTGCGCATAATTTTTTCTGGCTGCACTGTGCTTTCAACAACCACAGTCATCCTCCAACAGGGAAATCCATATACAGGCTATATAGGCAGTGGGCTTTTTCCCAAAAATTGGGAAAAAATACTATATTTGGGCTGCCTGTGACCGTTTTCAGTTTACTGTGTGTCTGCTGGGGGTAGTAGTCGCTAATTAATACCCAGCCTTGCGCATAATTTTTTCTGGCTGCACTGTGCTTTCAATAACCACAGTCATCCTCCAACAGGGAAATCCATATACAGACTATATAGGCAGTGGGCTTTTTCCCAAAAATTGGGAAAAAATACTATATTTGGACTGCCTGTGACCGTCTTCAGTTTACTGCGTGTCTGCTGGGGGTACTAGTAGTCGCTCATTAATACCCAACCTTGCGCATAATTTTTTCTGGATGCACTGTGCTTTCAATAACCACAGTCATCCTCCAACAGGGAAATCCATATACAGGCTATATAGGCTGTGGGCTTTTTCCCAAAAATTGGAAAAAAATACTATATTTGGGCTGCCTGTGACTGTCTTCAGTTTACTGCGTGTCTGCTTGGGGTACTAGTAGTCGCTCATTATTACCCAGCTAAGCGTTACAGCAGGCTTGCGCAAAATTGTTTCCTGGCTCTGCTGTGTCCGTTACATGATCGCCGTCATCCGGCCAGAGGGAAAGAGTATACATATACACGCTGCATACGGTGTCTGTCTGGTTTTTCACCTCACCATTTGAAAAAATTGAAGCAAAATACTTAAAGGGGTTGTCCCCCGCCGAAACGGGTTTTTTTTTTCAACCCCCCCCCCCCCCCCCCGTTCGGCGAGAGACAACCCCGATGCAGGGACTGAAAAAAAGAACAGCACAGCGCTTACCTGAATCCCCGCGCTCCGGTGACTTCTATACTTACCGGTCGAAGATGGCCGCCGGGGTCTGCTCCCTCCGTGGACCGCAGCTCTTCTGTGCGGTCCATTGCCGATTCCAGCCTCCTGATTGGCTGGAATCGGCACGTGACGGGGCGGAGCTACACGGAGCCCCATTGAGAAGATAAGAAGACCCGGACTGCGCAAGCGCGTCTAATTTGGCCATTCGACCATTTTAGACGGCGAAAATTAGACGGCAACCATGGAGACGAGGACGCCAGCAGCGGAGCAGGTAAGTGAAAAACTTTTTATAACTTCTGTATGGCTCATAATTAATGCACAATGTACATTACAAAGTGCATTATTATGGCCATACAGAAGTGTATAGACCCACTTGCTGCCGCGGGACAACCCCTTTAAGGCCTACCATTGGCCTTTGGCCACTTGACTGGTTCTGCCCTGTCAATTCCAGTAGCTCAGTCATACGCACCTAGGTCTCACTACAGGCTTGCGCATAATTGTTTCCTGGCTCTGCTGTGTCCGTTACATGATCGCCGTCATCCTGCCAGAGGGAAAGAGTATTTATATATATATATACGCTGTATACGGTGTCTGTCTGGTTTTTCACCTCACCATTTTAAAAACTTGAAGCAAAATACTTAAGGCCTACCATTGGCCTTTGGCCACTTGACTGGTTCTGCCCTGTGAATTCCAGTAGCTCAGTCATACGCACCTAGGTCTGACTACAGGCTTGCGCATAATTGTTTCCTGGCTTTGCTGTGCATTCCGTAAGCAAAGTCAGCCTCCAACCACAGGCCAATAAGCGTCACATTTAATTACAGCGTTCTGTTTCTGCTCTACTCATAATACACCATGCTGAGGGGTAGGGGTAGGCCTAGAGGACGTGGACGGGGGCGAGGACGCGGAGGCCCAAGTCAGGGTGTGGCCACAGGCCGAGCTCCTGGTCCAGGTGTATCGCAGCCGACTGTTGCGGGATTAGGAGAGAGGCAAGTTTCTGGGGTCCCCAGATTCATCTCACAATTAATGGGTCCACGCGGTAGACCTTTATTAGAAACTGAGCAGTGCGAGAAGGTCCTGTCGTGGATGGCAGAAAGTGCATCCAGCAATCTATCGATCTTCTACGCCGTCCACAGCTGCAACTCTGAATCCTCTGGCTGCTGCTCCTCCTTCCTCCCAGCCTCCTCACTCCATGAAAATGACACATTCTGAGGAGCAGGCAGACTCCCAGGAACTGTTCTCGGGCCCCTGCTGAGATTGGACAGCAATGGTTCCTCTCCCACCGAAGGAGTTTGTCGTGACCGATGCCCAACCTTTGGAAAGTTCCCGGGGTCCGGGGGATGAGACTGGGTACTTCCGGCAACTGTCTCAAGAGCTTTCAGTGGGTGAGGAGGACGATGACGATGAGACACAGTTGTCTATCAGTGAGGTGGTAGTAAGGGCAGTAAGTCCGAGGGAGGAGCGCACAGAGGATTCGGAGGAAGAGCAGCTGGACGATGAGGTGACTGACCCCACCTGGTTTGCTAAGCCTACTGAGGACAGGTCTTCAGAGGGGGAATCAAGTGCAGCAGCAGGGCAGGTTGGAAGAGGCAGTGCGGTGGCCAGGGGTAGAGGCAGGGCCAGACCGAATAATCCACCAACTGTTTCCCAAAGCGCCCCCTCGCGCCATGCCACCCAGCAGAGGCCGAGGTGCTCAAAGGTGTGGCAGTTTTTCACTGAGAGTGCAGACGACCGACGAACAGTGGTGTGCAACCTTTGTCGCGCCAAGATCAGCCGGGGAGCCACCACCACCAGCATGCGCAGGCATATGATGGCCAAGCACCCCACAAGGTGGAACGAAGGCCGTTCACCACCTCCGGTTTGCACCACTGCCTCTCCCCCTGTGCCCCAACCTGCCACTGAGATCCAACCCCCCTCTCAGGACACAGGCACGACCGTCTCCTGAGAAGGATATATATATATATATCCTTGTAGGTAGAAAAGAAAACACTGGAATATATACATTCATATAGATATAGTTATGTGCCTTTCTTTTTATATGTATACTAACTTTTATTCTCATATGTGTACTAACTCTATGAAAAAAAAAAAGAAACTTTAATACTTCGCCTTATATCAGATATGCCAAGATGCTTTGCAAGGCAAAACAGAGAAAGAATGTCCAAAAGAACCAGACGAAGGACGAAGTGGAGGAGGGGAGAAAGATACGAAGAATGCATGCTCAAGCCGCTTTCTTAGAATTGAGTGGGTGATTCTTTGCACTGGAGTTAATTAAATACGTGATTTTCTGTACAAGCCAGAGGCGCCTCACTGTCTAAGGCCGGAAATCCGGACTTCCCATATATGGTTATGAGCCCATCACCCCCTGGTGGTGATGGAACAGAGGGTATAAGATCTCATGTAATCTGTAATAAAGCAGCGCAGTTTTTTTCCTGTGTGAGGAGCTAGACCAGACTTCTGTGTGTGGTATTTCTTCCTTATCGTCGACAGCGGGACATTTGGGGTGGGCCTGATTGGTGTTGTACTTAGAATTTCCCTGACAATTGGCGACCAACTGTGGGGCGACAAAGTCAGAGCCTGCAGCCCTCTCCGCCCGGATCCACGCCACAGGGAAGCCGTCCTGCTGCAAATAGAGCCTGATAGAACTCCAGGTAAGGCCGGCATTTATTTATGTTGTGTTTTACACTGCGAAGTCTTGCAGTGGGAGGGACGATCTGTGTTTTGTGACCGGACGGATTGGGTTAAGAGTTCTACACGGTAACTCGTGTGGGCTCCGGGTTTGTCGTCACGGACCACTGACCGTGATAGCACACCAATCGCCCAATATTGTTTTAGCAATAGTGGAGATTGTTTGTTGTATCTGCAGAATTTTTTATTTATTTACTTTTTTTTCTTCTTCTCTTCTCTCCTCTTCTCTTACTTTTCATTTGGTCTCACAGACGAAGGAACCCTCCGTTTGAGTTTATTTAGTCGTTAATGGTTTAGCTGAGGAGAGGGAAGCACTCTGTGAGACAGGTCCCATAGACGAAGGAACCCTCCGGTTTAGTTTAGCTTAGTTGTTGAAGGTTTAGCTGAGTAGAGGGATGCACTCTTTGGGATTGGCTCTATAGAAGGAAATACCTTCGGTTGTTTTGCCGTATATAAGGGGCTAACAATTCGGGTCAGAAGGATATACTCTGTGGAGCGTGTTATTTTTATTATTGTTGCTGTTGTTTTAATATGTACAAGACCTTACTGAGGAAGGCGGAGCCCCTTAAGGGCCGCCACCGAGCAGATGAATTGGTGGCAGAGAGACAAGGATCACAATTTGTAAAATGTACGAAATCTCTTATGAAAATATGTGACATGGACCTGCACGGCAGATTGCAGTATGGCGACTGGGAGGAGGTTCTTAGGACTAAGAGCGGTGCCTTGAGAGACAAAGGGTTACTAGAAAGTGCTGAAATGTGGCAGAAGACGGCGGCTGAAATTGCAAAAGAAGGTTGGGTTGAGGAGGAGCAAAGGGACGATCAGGGAAGGTTAAGTATGTTCATGTATTATTTGCCTGGAAAAATACCTGTATGTGAGCGGCCGCCGCCCTGTAATGGCGACCGCACAAAATTTTGGGAGTGTCATCATTGTGGCCAGCAGAACCCACCCTCCGTGGAATACTGTGTTAATTGTCACGCCCCCAGACCACCTCCTGTCACGTCACTGCCACCTCCGGAATTTCCACCTCCTCCTCCACCACCAGCCCTTTCCCCTTCCCCTCCGTTGCCTCCTCCTCCTCCTCCTCCTGCCCCTTCCACTTCCCCTCTACCGCCTCCTCCACTTCCTCCCCGGGTTGGCACAGTAGCCCCCACCTCTTCCTCTCCAGACCCGGAACTACGTCATGATCTCATTTCCGGCGGCCATATTGATACACCTGCCAACCAACTGCGGCCTACTGCCAACCACACATTCTTATATCCCGTATTACTACCGGATGGCTCCTTTTATGTTCCCCCTGGTGGCCATCCACTGCTGCCGGATACTGTAGCACCCATTTTCCCGTCTATAGAACTTGCGCAACTTCTGCGTACCCCGGAGTTTATGGAAAGGATGGCACACAGGAGAGCAGCCATATCAGGCCATGATTCTCTCCCGGATCCCGTTACCCAAGCATCAGGAGATACTCCACTACAGGCCGAGGCCTCAGCCTGCGAAGCCAGGTATCCGGCACCGCCGGACCTCTCCCCCCGGCCTCCAAGCCCCGCCACCACCCTCCTCCGTCTCCTTCAGCACCCCTCCAGCCATCCTATGTTCCTTCCCCCAATTCTTTCACTGAGGCCTCCCCTGTACTGCAAGGACGGGGAATCGTAACTTCTACTCCTAATCAATGGGACCGGTCACGACAGGCCCGGATCCAGTTCTTGCCGCCGACCTCCAACACACATGAGGAGGAGTGGACTGAACACCATCTGGTTCCCCTATGGACTGGACGGTGTATCTTGGCCTTAGGCCTAGGTGACATCACTACTCACCGTACTGACGCCATAGTAAACCCTGCTAACTCCAATTTAAAACACAAGGGAGGACTAGCCAAGCAAATAGCAGAGAAGGGTGGCCCGACTATCTAACTCGATTGTGATAGGTTACTGGAGGAGTCGGGCCCTATCAGACCAGGGGCCATAGCCCTGACGGGCCCCGGCAACCTCCCCTGTGGGAGTATTATTCATGCAGTAGGGCCTATATATGATCATGGTGACCCACAGCACTCAGCAGCCATCCTGCAGGACACAGTAGATGGTGTCCTCGCCACCTGCCGGATGGAAAAGTTTACTTCAGTGTCTCTCCCCTTGATTTCTACAGGACTCTTCGGATTTCCAAAGAAGGACTGTATAGCTATCATGTTAGACACCATTAAGATGCACAAACCCGTGCCTCTTCTTAAAGAGATCCGTATCTGCACAAATTCCCCCGAGATCCTTCCCCTCATGCAAGAAGTCATCACACGGGGCAGGGGTCCCTCACACCTGTCACGTCCAGTGTCCCCTGATCAGGAGCCTGCCCCTGCCCCGCTGGTACCAATTACGCCTCTCATGCCAACACAGGGTACCAGGTATGAGGGGTTTCCCCCTAAAGAGGTTTCTGCCATGGTGAAACAGCTCCCAGACCCAGAGAAGTCACCCATGTCCTTCTATCGGGCAGTTTGCCAGTTACAGGGCATATACTCTGCAGCCCACCGTGACCTAGTCCATATCTGCAGCCTGGTTGCGGGCTCCAACTTCTGGCCCATTATCTACGCAGCCATCTTAGAGGACCCGGATGACACCTCGTACCAATCCGGTGTCAGGTTCTGTTTCAAGCTACATACTTGGGCCAAAGACAGACTGGCAGATGCGACTGCATCTCTACTGGATTCTACTCAGGAAGATACAGAGTCTGTGGAAAAATTCTACTCCAGGTTGTAACTTTTGTTCTCTGATCATGGATTTGATATTTCTACCCCTACACATCGTGTTCTTTTCAATAAATCGTTTGTTGAAGGCCTGAAGCCCACAATCGGCCTGCCACTGTCTAAAGCCCGTCCTGAACACTCGGATATGCCACCCAAGCAGTTATTGCTGATCGCTAAATCCTATGAGAAGGCATGCCCACCCAAGAAGACAGTGACTCAACTCGTCCAATTGTCTCTCACAGATGAAGAGGCAAGCGAAGGAACCTCGTGCAGAAAGCCAACCACCCCAGTTATGCCTGTGACCCCCGCCGCCCAACAGCCAGCACTGGACACAGCCCCCCCCCCCCCCCCTCCACAGGCACCAGTCATTGCCCAGTATCCACAACAATTGTTCCCACCTCAGACACAATCTTTTCAGCCACAGTATCTCCAGCAACCGCTGCAAATGTACCCCCAGCTGGCTCCGCAGCAAATGTACTCCCAACTGGCTTCTTATCCGTATGCCCCCCAACAGGGCCAGCAGTTCCCTGGATTTCAGACGCCAAGACCTCAATGCTTCGCGTGTGGGAAGTATGGTCACATCAGAAAGTTTTGCCAAAGGCGCGCGCCAATGGACAACGGCAGATCAGATCAGCGTGCAGCGGTGAACACTGCCCAGCAATTTGGGAACCCTGAAGGAGGATTAGGCCATCCTCAGGCACCTAATGGCAACCCTCAAGGTCAACATTCCCAGCATTCACGTTGACAATCGGAAGCCCCCGTGTCCGCCCCTCTCTTTGCTTTGCCTACTATGAAACCCTCCGGTCCCCTCTGTACGGCCTCCTTAGAGATAGAGGGAACGCCTTTTTCCTTCCTTGTGGACACTGGGGCTGCAAGATCAGTCTTGAGAGCTGTGGACGTTCAAAATGCCAGTCTGCCCATTTCTTCCAATTCTGTCTCCTGCGTTGGAGTTGATGGAGAACCTAGGTCTGCTCCTCTTACTGCTCCCCTTCAAGTGGGACCTCACACCCAGGCTATCCTGTCTCAGTTCCTTGTCTCCCCGACGTGCCCTCTCAACCTCTTGGGAGCTGACTTACTACAGAAGTTACATGCCACCATCACATACTCAGATTCTGGCATTTGTGTGTCACTTGGAGACCTGAAGCCAACCCCAGAGGAGACCTGCTTGCTTACCTGCATTCCCTTGTTGATGCACTCAGACTTTGAAGAATCATCCCCCACATCACTGCCATCTCACTTAATACCGTGCTTTCCACCTGCCTTGTGGGCCACAGGCCCGGATGATGTTGGCCTTCTGCCGGTTCCCCCAGTGAAAGTTCTACACAAGCCAGGTGCACTGCCACCTCGAGTACCACAATATCCTCTGAGGACTACACAACCTAACTCTCTCCGGGAACAGATCCTCTGTCTCTTGAAGACTGGAGTGCTTATCCGCTGTACATCACCTGCGAATACACCCCTGTTCCCGGTCAAGAAGAAAACCCCAAAGGGACAACCGGACGCATACAGACTTGTTCAAGATCTACGCGCAGTTAACGCTGTCACCATTTTGGAAACACCGGTAGTTCCCAACCCAAATACTTTGTTATCCCAAGTGCCTGCTACCTCCACCTACTTCACCGTACTGGATCTTACCAACGCCTTTTTCAGTGTCCCATTGGACCCAGACTCCCAGTATCTTTTTGCCTTCACTTTTGAGGGTGCTCAATACACCTGGACCAGGATGACTCAGGGTGCACAGAACTCTCCTAATCAATTTTCACAGGCCCTGCAGTCGTGTCTTCTGCCATTCATCTCCACACTCCCTCCAGACATCTGCCTGCTGCAATACGTGGATGATTTGCTTCTTTGTGGTCCCTCCTTGCAGGAATGTGAATTCTGGTCCATCAGGTTGCTTCATGTGCTTTCAGATCTCAACTGCAAAGTCTCTCTCCAGAAGCTCCAGTGGTGTGCACCCAGTCATTTTTCTGGGGCACTGCATCTCTGCAGGGGTTAAGCATCTTATCCCTGAACGCCAGGCTGCCATCTCTTCTATGCCAACTCCGGTGACTGTTAGGCAGCTTCAAGCTTTCTTAGGACTGGTCACATACTGTCGCCAATGGATCCCTGAGGCTTCCCGCATCATGACCCCACTGTACGCCTGTCTGTCTACTCCGAATTTTGCCTCCAACTCTGCCACGATGATAACAGTCACTGAAGGGGTGACCCTCCTGAAGCAAGCTATCCTCTCTGCCCCTGCCCTTGGGCTACCGGACTACAACAAACTGTTCTCTCTTTTCATCTCTGAAACCATTGGCCATGCCTCCGGTGTGCTTGCCCAAAAGGCAGCTGAACGTTTCAAACCACTTGGGTACTACTCTGCTCAACTTGACTCTGTTGCTCAGGCAACCCCGGTCTGCATGAAAGCAGTCATTGCAGCCCAGCTGATGCTTCACAAGACTTCGGACATTGTACTTGGACACCCAGTGACCGTGTTCTTCCCTCATGACATCAACGCCATCTTGAAGGTTTCACAGAGGTCTCTCATCTCACAGGCACGCCATACTCGCCTGCAATGTGAACTCTTACTCCCTTCCAATGTCACCCTTGCTACCTGTACCACTCTCAACCCAGCGACTCTCCTTCCTCTCGCAAGGGGGGATGATGAAGTGAAGGACCAAGGTCCCCCTGAACTCCCTGGTCAGCCGCCAGACCATGACTGTCTACAAATGTTGGAACAGCAGGGCTCCCTACCTCAGAACTTTTCAACAACCCCCATCTCCAATCCAGATTTTGTCATGTACACCGATGGCTCCAGGTTTGCTGATGACCAGGGACGGTTCCATACCGGATGGGCTGTCACTTCACAGACTACTGTCCTGGCATCCGGAGCGCTACCACCATCGAGGTCAGCACAAGAAGCGGAACTACAAGCCTTAGCGGTGGCATGTCAACTGGCAGAAGGGAAAACAGCAAACATCTATACGGATTCACGGTACGCCTTTGGAGTAGCTACTGACTTTGCACAGATCTGGAAGATGAGGGGTTTTAAGACGGTTTTGAAGAACTACTACAAGCCCTCACGCTCCCAGAGCTAGTGGCCGTCATAAAGGTCAAGGCTCACGGGAAACTGGACTCAGAACAAGCTCAAGGAAACCACCTGGCTGACCAGGCCGCAAAGGCTGCCGCAATGCAAGAGGAAGGAGAGCAGCTGATGATGGTTCATACCAGAGCCACTGCAAGGACCAACCAGAAAACAGAAGAAGAAGAGAAGAAGACACCTACCCCAATGGATGTACTGAGACACTTCCAGCGGATGGCTCCACCAGAAGAAAAGACCTCTTGGGAAGAGGATGGAGCAGAAGAAGACCCAAGAACCAAGCTGATCAGAGTACAGGGACTCCTTTGTTTGCCCAGAGCACTGTATCCCGCTGTAGTACAATGGGCCCATGGACTGACACACAGGGGGAAGCAACAGATGCATGCTGTCGTCAAGCAAATCTATTATGCTCCAGGGATTACCACTTTGATGGCTAATTTCACCAGGACCTGTGAAGCATGTGGGAGATGTAACCCAGGACAAACTGTCAAAGTGCCTCCCCAACGCCTTGCAAAACCCTTGTACCCATTCCAGAGGATCCAGATAGACCACATCCAGCTTCCCAAGGCTGGAAAGTACCGCTATGCCTTAGTAGTGGTGGATATGTTCTCTGGGTGGCCCGAGGCATACCCGGTGGTAAATATGACAGCAACCACCACGGTTAAGAAGCTTCTCACTGAACTTGTTTGCAGATTTGGAGTCCCAGAGGTCATTGAAAGTGACCAGGGCCCCGCCTTCACAGCTAGCATAACCCGTTCCCTCTGGAAGATGGTGGGCGCAGACTTAGGACTCCACACCCCACACCACCCACAAAGCAGTGGCAAGGTTGAGAGCCTTAATGGCACACTGAAAAATAAGATTCTGAAGGCCACACAAGAGCTGAAATTGCCCTGGACAGAGATCCTCCCCATTGCCCTCTATTCCGTTAGGACTACTCCAGGTGGTCCAGCTAAACTGTCCCCTTATGAGATTCTGTTTGGGGGTTCCCCACGGGTGGGGGGGTACATACCACAGCAATTGAGTTTAGGAAGTGATTCTCTTGTTAACTTTGTTGTTGGCCTCGCTAAAGAATTGTCAGTAACGCATTCTGCAGTCTCGGCTTCTCTCCCAGGTCCCACAGAGGAGTGTCACGATCTGAAACCAGGAGACCGGGTCTATGTGAAAAAGTTTGAGAGAGAAGGACTAGAAACCCGGTTTGAAGGCCCCTACCAGGTGTTGCTCACCACCCCGACTGCAGTCAAGCTCGAGGGAAAGCCTACTTGGATCCACGCCTCACACTGCAAGAAGGCCCCGGACCCCGGAGCACCGAACCCATGATCCTGCATATCCTTTACCTACTGTGGGCAGGGGGGGCGGCCTGGGCAGAAGTTGCCGTCACGCGTTCAGGGGCAGGACAGGGGGGAAACTGGAACCCTTGGTCCAGAGAATATGAAGGGGAAGTGACATTGTGGTATAATTCCTCAAATACACACGTAGCCACATACACCTTTGACTACTGTACATTAGCCCCCTGTTTCAGGGATCAAGACAAGCGCATACAATCAAACGGACAATATGAACGCTACACTCAGGGAGAAATGTATATATGTGTCACAGATGAACACTGGGGGACAGAATGCAAAAATTGGGGGGCAGTAGGTTGGAACACTGGAAACGATTGGGGATACAAGCCTCAGAGTGCACAAAATAAGAAGGACCAAAATGGGAAATCACTGATTAGCCGAATGACATTACTACGACGGGGAAGGAGTTATAGAAATGGAGACCATGGGCTTAACATGCCTTTGACACTGACCATTGAAAATCCTGGGTCAGGAGATGCAGGTAACTACTTACTGGGAGTGTGGGTGCAGGGGGGGACTGATGATCCTTTGGGAAAATTCAAAATTGCAGACATGAACGGTGACCCCAGATGGGTACAACCATTAAAACCTGTAGGTCCAACAAAACCACTTGCCCCCAAAATGAAAATAGAAAGCAGAATTATGGCCATAGCCAATCCTACCTTTGAAGACACCATGGCCATAGAAACAGGTTTCTTTGACCGCAATCTATGGTAGGAATGGATGAAATACAATGCAGACACTTATAACCAGACTGACTGTTATGTTTGCGGTAAGGCTAGGCCCCATCTGGGCACAGTCCCCCTTGAATTACCTGAAAATCATGAAACTTGTTTTATTAGTCTGTATACTAACACCACCGCCAATGAGACAGAGTGTGAGAAATGGAAGAATGAATACCCCATCATCGTTAAGGTGCCTCAATCCGTGGAAGGTATTACAGTATATCCTGGGAATTACACTTGTTTTGTCAATTATGATACTGGCAGATTTCTGGGAAACTTCACTGATGGTTATTGTGCCAGTAGGAAAGATGGCGCCCGGGCACAGAGGCAGATCCAGTCTCTGGGAGATGTTTACTGGCTATGCGGAGACGGTAAGATACGTACCAGGCTTGAGGGGGACTGGACTGGGGAGTGTGCCCTAGCCAAAGCCTTAATGCCCTTACACATATTACGGGCAGATTACTCTGAGAATCTAACACCACACCGTGCTAAGAGAGAAGTTGACACTCCAGGTGGTAGTTTTGATCCACATGTATACATAGATGCAATAGGAGTGCCAAGGGGGGTGCCAGATGAATTTAAGGCCAGGGATCAGGTTAAAACAGGTTTTGAATCCTTATTTGCTATTGTCACTGTTAACAAGAATGTAAACTGGATAAATTACATTTATTATAATCAACAGAGATTTGTAAACTACACCAGGGATGCTTTACAAGGGCTAGCTGACCAGTTAGGGCCCACTGCATCCATGGCATTCCAAAATAGAGTGGCCCTGGATATGATTTTAGCAGAAAAAGGTGGAGTATGCAAGATGATCGGCGAAACTTGCTGCACCTACATTCCTGATAACACCGGACCTACAGGTAAAGTGACTGTCACTATTAAAAAATTAGCTAGCCTATCAGAAGAACTCAAAAGGAACTCAGGGGTTACAGATCCCTGGGATCAATATTTTTCTTGGTTGAAGGGATGGAAAAAACTCCTGATTCAAATGGGTATAATCCTAGGCATTGTTTTGCTGGTTTTACTGATTTCCTGTACTTGTATTTTCCCTCTGATCAAAAAGAGTGTGAGTAAGGGACTGGACAATGTGACACCGACATTTCCTTTGCTTCAGAAGGATGAAGAGCCAGTCCCAACCATGCCAACTACGGTACACTACCAAAGAAACAGAGAGATGGACTAGTACTACACCTACCTCGGTCTCCTAAGATGAATTGTCAGTGGAATTCCCATATGCCTAGGGACAGCACAGAAGACCATAGGTTCCGGCGAGGGCACATCCTACGGGGTGTTAACTCGTACAGATGGAGGGTATGGATGCCCGGAAATGGGCCCAGGGAATCCATGGCCTCCTTCTGAGGTGAGGTAGGGATCCCCCCCCCCCTAGGAGTAGGGCCTTACGGGCAGTGGGGAAACCCTGACACAAGGGAGAGGCGACCGAGGGAGAGTGCGAGGCCTGGTAGTCGATCTCCATATTAAGTTTTTTGTTTTTTTTAGGGGGGTTTGAGAAGGATATATATATATCCTTGTAGGTAGAAAAGAAAACACTGGAATATATACATTCATATAGATATAGTTATGTGCCTTTCTTTTTATATGTATACTAACTTTTATTCTCATATGTGTACTAACTCTATGAAAAAAAAAAAGAAACTTTAATACTTCGCCTTATATCAGATATGCCAAGATGCTTTGCAAGGCAAAACAGAGAAAAAATGTCCAAAGGAACCAGACGAAGGACGAAGTGGAGGAGGGGAGAAAGAGATACGAAGAATGCATGCTCAAGCCGCTTTCTTAGAATTGAGTGGGTGATTCTTTGTACTGGAGTTAATTAAATACGTGATTTTCTGTACAAGCCAGAGGCGCCTCACTGTCTAAGGCCGGAAATCCGGACTTCCCATATATGGTTATGAGCCCATCACCCCCTGGTGGTGATGGGACAGAGGGTATAAGATCTCATGTAATCTGTAATAAAGCAGCGCAGTTTTTTTCTCGTGTGAGGAGCTAGACCAGACTTCTGTGTGTGGTATTTCTTCCTTATCGTAGACAGCGGGACATTTGGGGTGGGCCTGATTGGTGTTGTACTTAGAATTTCCCTGTCACTCCCGGCCTGCACCCACACCCTCACCTCCGCTGTCTTCGGCCCCGTCCAGCAATGTCTCTCAGCGCAGCGTCCAGCCATCGCTAGCCAACTGTTTGAGCGCAAGCGCAAGTACGCCGCCACGCACCCGCTCGCTCAAGCGTTAAACGTGCACATAGCCAAATTGATCAGCCTGGAGATGCTGCCGTATAGGCTTGTGGAAACGGAGGCTTTCAAAAACATGATGGCGGCGGCGGCCCGCGCTACTCGGTTCCCAGTCGCCACTACTTTTCCCGATGTGCCGTCCCAGCCCTGCACGACCACGTCTCCCGCAACATTGTACGCGCCCTAACCAACGCGGTTACTGGCAAGGTCCACTTAACAACGGACACGTGGACAAGCACAGGCGGGCAGGGCCACTATATCTCCCTGACGGCACATTGGATGAATTTAGTGGAGGCTGTGACCGAGTCTGAGCCTGGGACCGCTCACGTCCTACCCACCCCCAGAATTGCGGGCCCCAGCTCGGTGCTGGTATCTGCGGCGGTGTATGCTTCCTCCACTAAACCACCCTCCTCCTCCTCCTCCTCCTCCTACGCAACCTCTGGCTCGCAATCAAGATGTGTCAGCAGCAGCACGTCGCCAGCAGTCGGTGTCGCGCGGCGTGGCAGCACAGCGGTGGGCAAGCGTCAGCAGGTTGTGCTGAAACTACTCAGCTTGGGAGAGAAGAGGCACACGGCCCACGAACTGCTGCAGGGTCTGACAGAGCAGACCGACCGCTGAGCCTCCAACCGGGCATGGTCGTGTGTGACAACGGCCGTAACCTGGTGGCGGCTCTGCAGCTCGGCCGCCTCACGTACGCGCCATGCCTGGCCCACGTCTTTAATTTGGTGGTTCAGCGCTTTCTGAAAAGCTACCCACGCTTGTCAGACGTGCTTGGAAAGGTGCGCCGGGTCAGCACACATTTCCGCAAGTCCAACACGGACGCTGCCACCCTGCGGACCCTGCAACATCGGTTTCATCTGCCAGTGCACCGACTGCTGTGCGACGTGCCCACACGGTGGAACTCTACGCTCCACATGTTGGCCAGGCTCTATGAGCAGCTTAGAGTTATAGTGAAATACCAACTACAACATGGGCGGCGTAGTGGGAGTCAGCCTCCTCAATTCTTTACAGAAGAGTGGGCCTGGTTGGCAGACATCTGCCAGGTCCTTGGAAACTTTGAGGAGTCTACCCAGATGGTGAGCGGCGATGCTGCAATCATTAGCGTCACCATTCCTCTGCTATGCCTCTTGAGAAGTTCCCTGCAAAGCATAAAGGCAGACGCTTTGCGCTCGGAAACGGAGGCGGGGGAAGACAGTATGTCGCTGGATAGTCAGAGCACCCTCATGCCTATATCTCAGCGCGTTTTGGAGGAGGAGGAGGAGGGGGAAGAGACAGCTTGGCCCACTGCTGAGGGTACCCATGCTGCTTGCCTGTCATCCTTTCAGCGTGTATGGCCTGAGGAGGAGGAGGATCCTGAAAGTGATCTTCCTAGTGAGGACAGCCATGTGTTGCGTACAGGTACCCTGGCACACATGGCTGACTTCATGTTAGGATGCCTTTCTCGTGACCCTCACGTTACACGCATTCTGGCCACTACGGATTACTGGGTGTATACACTGCTCGACCCACGGTATAAGGAGAACCTTTCCACTCTCATACCCGAAGAGGAAAGGGGTTCGAGAGTGATGCTATACCACAGGACCCTGGTGGACAAACTGATGGTAAAATTCCCATCCGACAGCGCTAGTGGCAGAAGGCGCAGTTCCGAGGGCCAGGTAGCAGGGGAGGCGCGGAGATCAGGCAGCAGGTACAGCGCAGGCAGGGGAACACTCTCCAAGGCCTTTGCCAGCTTTATGGCTCCCCAGCAAGACTGTGTCACCGCTCACCAGTCAAGGCTGAGTCGGCGGGAGCACTGTAAAAGGATGGTGAGGGAGTACGTAGCCGATCGCACGACCGTCCTCCGTGTCGCCTCTGCTCCGTACAACTACTGGGTGTCAAAGCTGGACACGTGGCCTCAACTCGCGCTGTATGCCCTGGAGGTGCTTGCTTGCCCTGCGGCTAGCGTCTTGTCAGAGAGGGTGTTTAGTGCGGCTGGCGGAATCATCACGGATAAGCGTACCCGCCTATCATCTGACAGTGCCGACAGGCTTACACTCATCAAGATGAACAAAGCCTGGATTTCCCCAGACTTCTCTTCTCCACCAGCGGACAGCAGTGGTACCTAAACAATACGTAGGCTGCACCCGCGGATGGAAGCATCGTTCTCTATCACCATAAAAAACGGGGACCTTTTAGCTTCATCAATCTGTGTATTAAATTCATCCTGCTCCTCCTGCTCCTCCTCCTGAAACCTCACGTAATCACGCCGAACGGGCAATTTTTCTCAGGCCCACAAGGCTCAGTCATATTACTTTTGTAAACAATGTTTATACGTTTCAATTCTCATTAAAGCGTTGAAACTTGCACCTGAACCAATTTTTATTTTAACTGGGCTGCCTCCAGGCCTAGTTGCAAATTAAGCCACAGTAACCAAAGCGATTAATGGGTTTCACCTGCCCTCTTGGTTGGGCATGGGCAATTTTTCTGAGGTACATTAGTACTGTTGGTACACCAATTTTTTTGGGCCATCGCCTACAGTGTAATCCTAGTAATTTTTATCTGCTTCGCCTGCACTCATGGTACAGCAAGGTGTGTGGGGTTGGCCTACACTTTTGCTACATAAATGTTACTGGGGCCTTGTCTATACTGCAACTACTGAAATGTGAAAGAGACTGTTATCTCCCTAAAGTGCTGCAACGGGAATGTTACTGTGGCCTGTCTTGACTACTACTACTGAAATGGAACTAATACTGTGCTCCCCCTATACTGCTGCTAGTGATATGTTACTGGGGCCTGTCTAGACTGCTACTACTGAAATGGAACTAATACTGTGCTCCCCCTATACTGCTGCTAGTGATATGTTACTGGGGCCTGTCCAGACTGCAACTACTACTGAAATGGAACTAATACTGTGCTTCCCCTATACTGCTGCTAGTGATATGTTACTGGGGCCTGTCTAGACTGCAACTAATACTGAAATGGAACTAATACTGTGCTCCCCCTATACTGCTGCTTTGGAATTGTTACTGGGGCCTGTCTTGACTGCTACTATTACTGATTCGGCGGTTGGGCAGCATGTTACCCAGGAGAAGTGGCAGCGGAATGTCATGCAGGCAGTGATTGTGCTTTGTTGGAGGTAGTGTGGTGCTTAGCTAAGGTATGCCTTGCTAATGAGGGTTTTTCAGAAGTAAAAATTGTTGGGGGGGACGCCCACTCTTGCCTCTATTGTGGCTTAATAGTGGGACCTGGGAACTTGAGATGCAGCCCAACATGTAGCCCCTCGCCTGCCCTATCCGTTTTTGTGTTGTTCCCATCACTTTCTGGAATTTCCCAGATTTTCACAAATGAAAACCTTAGCGAGCATCGGCGATATACAAAAATGCTCGAGTCGCCCATTGACTTCAATGGGGTTCGTTACTCGAAACGAACCCTCGAGCATCGCGGGAAGTTCGACTCGAGTAACGAGCACCCGAGCAGTAGCTATCTTAATCAGAAAAAATATACCACACACAATAAAGCAAACCGCAGCCGGTCCGCAGGGAAGACACTTAGTGCTGAGAATCAGTATAGATTCACAAACATACAGCCTGGTAAATATATATGCCCATAACACAGACCAATCAACATTTTACGCTACATTGATAGAGCAGCTACAACCATACCTAAATGATCGGATAATCCTGGGGGGAGACTTTAATAGTGTACAACAACAGGACCATCCACTCAGTCAACCTTAACCACACACGCGTTACTAACACTGATAGACCAACTCCGCGTGTGTGACCCATGGCGGCTCTTGAACCCCACTAGTAGGGAATATACATGTTATTCCAATGCCCACCTTTCGTTCTTACGCATTGACTTTTTCCTGATATCAGACAACATCTTCGACCACCACCACCAATCTATAATACACCCAATATCTCTTAGCGACCACGCGCCAATTGCATTGAGATTAAAAATAGTCTCCCCCCAAAAAAAACTGTCATGGCTGTGGTGTTTCCCCTCATTTTTAAAAGAATCAGAAGATTTTAGAGAATACTTAAAACTACACTGGAATAATTACATAGATGATAATAGAGAACACATGGATAACATAACACTGTTTTGGCAAGCTTCGAAGGCAGTGATGAGGGGTCACATTATAGGATATGTCTCCCATAGCAGGAAAACATTTCAAACTGAATTCGAGGCCCTACATGACTCCCTTTTGACAGCACAGAAGGAACACATAGATTCCTATGATGACAATTCATATCAGATATTCCTCACAGCAAAACACCTACTAAACACATTTGTACATACACACGCACACTGGCAAACCCAATTAACAAAAAACTAATTTTATAGGTGGGGTAACAAGACAGGACAACTACTAGCCAACATGACCAAACAAAGACAACCTCACAAACCAATACTAACTTTAAGACATGCCAACGGAAACAATCTTACAACAAAACAGGAAGCGATCACCCAAATATTATACGAATATTTTGAAAATTTGTACATGGCAGAGCCCGCCAACACACAAGATATAAATTGTAGTGGAAACCCAATATTTCTATATTTTGGACTGTGGGCCTTTGGTAGTGGACATTTGTGAATTTAACATTCTGTATAACCAAATGTCATGTTTGCCTTCTGTTCTTACATTTACGCAATATGCAATACTTCCTCTTATGAAACTTCTGTTCTCAAAACGCTGACAAGATAATATATAGTATAAACACGTTACATTTTCCATCTGTTTTGCAACTTTAGAAGACAGTATAACTCAGACATGGACAACCGCAGTCTGAAACAGCTACCGCAATAATTACCCAAGCAATTTTACTGGAAACGTATGCAAATAACATGGGAGGTTTGTGCAATTTATAGTTCATGATGTAACATCCAATCATATCGAAGGAACCACACGTGGCTCCAAGACAACCCACTCATTTCATCCACCACCTGATGGCCAATCACAGATGACCGGAGGATGGAAGAATTGCAAGATGCTTATCCAATAATTAAACAATACGTTGTATCTATGTAATCTTTGACCTGCCCAGATGGGCGGATATGTTAAACTCTTTAAAAGAGGCTACACGCCCAACATTAAAGGAGAATTGAGGAAGCTATGCATGCTGAACCTGAGTCAGTGTGGAAACTTCTTATGCGCATATAATCAATTCAGAATTAATATGGAAGGGTGTAAACATTCCAAATTGAGTAAGCCGTGGTTCCACAAAGGAATTCCACGACAGCTGGTGGCCCGTACGGGGAGTGATCGATAGGTTCCATAGAGCTCGGACAGAAGACACGGAGATATGCGACCTTGGACTTGGTGGGCCCAATAAAATCAACAGAACACGGTAAGATAAATTAATTATCTATACCTGTGTGGCTAACTCCAGGCTCGCCTATGTGCCGTGTCAAGGCCGAACGATTTGGAAATGCACGACAGGTACTTTTAAGTCTCGATCACTCGATAAGAACCTGTCATAAGATATAAAGGAATGTTTACATGCCTGTTGTTTTGAGAGTACTGGTCGGTTGGCAAGGTCAGTGAATTGCCTTAAGGGGGAGGAAGACCCTGTACAGGGGCCCCTTGCTCGGGTCAGGTTTGGTGTCTAAAACCTTAGAGTAAGGGGACCTGTCGGGGTAGTTTGACTAGGTGTTCTTGCTCGGGTCAGGTTTGGTGTCTAAAACCTTAGAGTCAGGAAACGGTCAAACGTCTGGACAGGCACCGCTGCTCCGGTAGAGTCTGGTAAGAGACCTAGGAGAGAGGGGCTGCCAGACAGTATCCCGAGGGGCAGTTTAGACTAAACCAGCCGTACTGGTGCTCCGTCTATTTGTCTGTCTAATTGTGTGGGTATACCACCCACGTCTTGCCCACATTGCCAAAAAGGATTGTTATTGACGATAAGTACCCTCGGATGGGAGATCTGTAGTCAGAATAATCCCTACCCCGCCCACCGCTGTGGTTACGGTCCACTGTTTGAGGATGATGGTCCACAAATATTTGTTTATCGTTTAAACGTGCACGAGTGGATCCCTCTGGCTGAAGGTAGATTGTTGAATTGTGTAGCGACAGAAATGCTAGAGACTCTAGGGCTGGACATACTGTGTCCGGCGTCTGAGGAGACTTTTATAATCATGAATCTGGCAGCCATGATTGAAATTGAAAGGCAACAAACATTGTACCGAGGTCAATTCTTACACCCTCCAGAAAAGTGTGGAAGGGGTGGAGAGTCAAGTTATCATTGATTAATCAAGCAATCTTTCTGTGTGTCCTACCTATATAAAGTTAGTGTGCTTGTCTGTTGTGTAGAGCTAATCCTGCTGAGTTGTTATATAGAAATAGTCTGTTTGTCTGTTGAATTGTTGAACGTTGGAAGTATAGGCTTGTGCCCGTAAGTGAAAGTATAATTGTTTAGGGAAAAAAAAAAAAAAGGCTGCTAACTACATTTAAAAAGAGGAAGTGCTGTAACTCTTAATAGAAGGGAAGCAAATTCATGTGCTGTTAGTATGTCTTGTTATGTAATCTAATCTTTGTTATACGTCCGTCATACAAATGTAAAGGGTTATATGCCACTCACATCCTGAGGGGGCTCTTAAGAATACAAACTGTAACAAACTGCGTAGCCCACCACGCCCACAAGAAAATACATCTATGTTTGCCAAGTCCCCAATTCAATTGTAACCACATACAATGTTAGGTGGTCACCGCTGTGACCGTAAGGTTACAACATAAGATTTATGCATTAGACGTTAGAATTTCCTTGAGTGTCAGAAAGAGGAAGAGAAGGTGGGCTGAAATGGCGTCTGTATTAACACATGCCAAAGACACCAGCGTTCCATATAACAGTTTAGTAAATAGGGAGAATTGCAGTACATTACCAATCAGATGGAGATGCCTGGCATCTAAGACTGCATCTGCCCGGTCGCCGGAAGTCTGGGACAAAACCTGTTTAAAAGTAAAAATTAGCCACGTTCTCCCTTGTAATCCTGTCGCTGGGCTGTCACAGGAGTGAGAGGTTTTAAAAAGAGGAAGTTACTGATGCTGCAGTAATAGGGAAGTTAAATTTAGATAGTTTAAACTGGTTTGAATAGTTAACTTTAATAAACGTTAAAATAAATTACAGGGAGTAAGGTGTGAAGGAAGGAAGTTGCTGCAGAGAAGCCGAAGAATGGGAAACAAGCAGGTAACGATAAGGCCAGGTATCCACAGGAGGAACGGGGCAGATTGACCCGTAATTTGTAAAATGTAAATTGTGTGATGCATAAGACTTTATCTTTATTTGGTTGTGATGTGTATCCGAGGACTGCTAACGTTGAATGAGAAAATAAGGAAGTAGGTATACAGCCACACTCAGAGGGGTGGAGCTAGATGATGCATCCCTTGTATAAGGGAGGGTGGTAAGAATCATAGCTAGCCAGGAAGAAAAAGTTTTGTTTTTTTCTCCAGTCTCAAACTCAGCTTTCCACGGTTCCTGACAAATTATGGGCCACCTACAAGACAGACGTAGGGAAATTGAATGTATCCACCATGATAATATATACGAGACCCAGATACACACCCCTGGGTCAAACAGTATCCCCCTAGTTTAAAAAAAAAAAAAGGGGGTGAAGGGTCAGCCACGCATGTTAGGTGCTGTGTGCTGATGCTTTGGAAAAACTGCCAACCGGCCACAATTTCACTGTTAATTTCTCTTGCAGAAGGCTGTAAGGCCTGGAGACCTCCAAAGACTAACCAAGTTCTGCAGGCCATACCTGTACATACACCCGTTGCCAAATTCCGCACCTTTCTGGGCCTTGTTTCATACTGCCGCCCATATGACAGTATTGACACAAAAGCACGGAGGACAACCACACCACTGAGATACTACTCTATGAGGGTGGATCCAGTGACTCGAGGAGCTCCCTCATCTGTTTGTGCGGTGGCAGCAGTACAGGCAATGGCTGACAAATCTTCTAAGTTGGTATTGGACTACCCCCTAGTGGTCCATACCCCAAATGGTTCAAACGGGGGAGGTTAGGCATAGGTGATCTGAGTATGGCAGATCAGGTATTTTTTTTAAATTGTTTAAAATTCTGTGCAACAAGATTCTGACATTATTGTAGTGATGTACACACTGTTAATGATGCATATTTTGAGTTTTCTTTTGTAGATGGTATCAGGGTGAGGATTGATGATTCCGAACCAGATATGCAGAGGTCACACAACAAGATGTCCTAAACGCAGAAGCTCTGCCTCCGCATGTCTCAGGGCAAGAAGCGGAACCGGAGACCCTCACTGAGGCGTGTGGAGTGGTAGAAGGTAAGACGGCAACTCTTTACACTGACTCCTGGAATGCATTTGGCATGGCTCATGATTACGGCCCAATATGGAAGGCCAGACAGTTTGTTACCTCAGCAGGACAGCCAATTAAGAATGGTGCAGCGGTGCAGAATCCCATGCAAACCCTACTACTACTACCTGGCAATGGAGAATTCACACCGATTTCTACAATGGAGAAGCGAGAGGTGACACCCTCGCCGACAACACAGCAAAGGCAGCGGCCCTCAAGCCGTGGAAGAAAGAAGAATAGATACTGACAGCATGAGTCAGTGACAAAGACTTTGGACTTTGATAAAAACTTTGGACTTTGATAAAGACTTTGATATGTCAAGGACTTTACAGTTACAAGTCAACGAGGAAGGAAAGCAAATGGGCTAAAAGACGGGAGCAACAGAACAGGACGGCGTATGGCGAACAATCAACAGAAATCGCCTACAGAGGTCCCTGTCCCCCATGATGGCCCAACTGGTACACAGAATCAAAAGCAGCGATGACGTCGACACTGAACAAGAATGGGTGACACCTAGGTTCTCTGTAGCTGCTGCATCATTTGTCCAGTTAGCATGATCTTTGCCATATGCGAGTCCGGACAGAAGTAAGGTGGCCATATAACACTTGCCTTGACCACTCTACCCATTTCAGGGATTGCCAATTTGACCACATTCAGCTCACACCTGTTGGGGAGTATGAATATGTGCTTGATGTTGCTTGAGTCTTTTTCAGGTTGGAGGCCCACCCTGATACTAAGGTAAATGAGCAGATAACCACACAGAAGCTCATGAATGAGGTAATCTACAGATACAGAGTACCGGAAGCGAATGAGGTAAATGAAGGTACACACTTCATAGGTGAAATAATTTGACATCATGTCCGGAAGGTAATTGGACAGGGGAGTGTGCCTTAATAAAGCCCTTATGCTCCTCCACATCCTGTCAGACAACATTGAGGATAATGAGGTTACCCCCCATAGTTACTCTATCCTGATCCAACTCTGCTGTGTTCTGTAGTCATCCTGTCATGTTGGTCTACCCTTGTTTTCTGCATAGGTACGACGGCCTGGACGTGTTCACCATCAGGACTATCTCCAGGAGGGACATTGGTGTGGGTGAAGATCAGGGAGTCCCAATCCGTGCGTACCTGTGCATACTACTAGTATTGTAACAGCACATTAGAGTGAGAAGAGAGGCTCCTGGTGATAGTTTTGACCCACACATGTACGTTGACGTCATAAGACAGCCAAGGGGGGTACCTGACGAGTTTTTAAAAAATTTTTCCTGATCATTATGGTGAATAAAATGTTGACCAGATAAATTATGTTTATTACAATTAAAAGTGATTTATAAGTTATACTAGAGACGCCTTATAGGGACTAGTCGACCAATAGGACCTACCTCGACTATGACTTTTCAAAATAGAATGGCACTAGGTACGATTTTAGCCAAAAAAGGGAGTGTCTGTAAGATGATAGGGGAGACTTGTACCTACATTTCAGACAAAACGTGACCCGCAGGTAAAGACGCAGTTGCCATTAAGAAGCTGACCGCACTAACTAAAAAGAGCTAACCTTAGTCTGTTTTCCTCAGTTAGGTACCTAACAGGAGAAGGGAAAAATATATAAAATAAGTTTTGAAACATTGTGTATTTAGAACACTGTGATAGGTTTTCGCTAAGATTTTGCTTTATTTTATCTGCAGTGCACTCTGCTCATGCCACGCAACATGGTCCTGTCCTGGTCCTGTTACCTTGCCGCGTCTGGAAAAGGGAAGTGGAAATAATCACCTTGTAGCACTTTCCTTCCAGACTAATATATATGATAATGCACTTACTAATGAGACAAAGATTCAGTCATGTTGATCAGTCATTAGATAGTCCTGACTTTGCACTCTTGTTGATGAATCGAGGTAACGTCAAGAAGGCGGGGTTCTATACAAGTTATGCAGTGTTTACCTGAAATAGTAAGAGGCGCACCTCTCCTAACCTAATTATATTTGTCACCTTTAAAGTCATCCTAATTTCTGTTTGTTGTTGCATACAGTGTATTCCGACCCTGATGACTGCCTGGTCCACCTGTCCCACTACGATGTCCAACAAAAAGCCCACTATCAGCGCAAACGTCGTCATCATGGATCCAGAATGTGATGATGTCGAACCATCCTACACCCCCATGGCAGTAATAGGCCCAGTCGTCTACAACAATGCGAGTCTAGGGTCAGCGGTGGGGGATTGAGGTGGAACGAAGCAGGGCGAGTTTAGTGAAACAGATAGTTTCAAGGGGGGTCTGTAGTGGAAACCCAATATTTCTATATTTTGGACTGTGGGCCTTTGGTAGTGGACATTTGTGAATTTAACATTCTGTATAACCAAATGTCATGTTTGCCTTCTGTTCTCAAAACGCTGACAAGATAATATATAGTATAAACATGTTACATTTTCCATCTGTTTTGCAACTTTGGAAGACAGTATAACTCAGACATGGACAACCGCAGTCTGAAACAGCTACCGCAATAATTACCCAAGCAATTTTACTGGAAACGTATGCAAATAACATGGGAGGTTTGTGCAATTTATAGTTCATGATGTAACATCCAATCATATCGAAGGAACCACACGTGGCTCCAAGACAACCCACTCATTTCATCCACCACCTGATGGCCAATCACAGATGACCGGAGGATGGAAGAATTGCAAGATGCTTATCCAATAATTAAACAATACGTTGTATCTATGTAATCTTTGACCTGCTCAGATGAGCGGATATGTTAAACTCTTTAAAAGAGGCTACACGCCCAACATTAAAGGAGAATTGAGGAAGCTATGCATGCTGAACCTGAGTCAGTGTGGAAACTTCTTATGCGCATATAATCAATTCAGAATTAATATGAAAGGGTGTAAACATTCCAAATTGAGTAAGCCGTGGTTCCACAAAGGAATTCCATGACAAAATAACCTACTAGAAACAATAAATCTGCCAAGACTCTCAGAGGAACAAAGATCATTACTAGATGCCGACATAAGGGAGGAGGAGATCCGGGGCGTGATCGCGATGGCGGCAGAAGACAAGTCACCGGGGCCAGACGGCTTTTTGACAGAATACTACAAAATACTATCAGCAGACATAATTCCAGTACTGACCCAACTTTACAACACGATATATACAAACGACACCCAAACAGAAGATTTTGGAACTTCCAGAACGATCTTGCTCCCTAAACCGAACAAAGACCTGACAGACCCACGATCATACAGACCAATCACACTATTGAACTGCGATTACAAGTTTCTGTCCAAAAGCAGACAGGCTACAACACATTCTACCATCCATACTTGACCCATCACAAAAGGGCTTCATGCAAGGGCAAAGTGCTGTAAAAAACATCAGAGCCGCCATAGCGGCGACAGTCGCAGCACAAAACCCTGGAAGCCCGACAACGATGCTTCTAAGTCTGGACACTGAAAGCCTTCTATAAAATGGCCTGGCTATTCTTGAACATACTGCTGGGAAAACGAGGGTTTGGACAGACTTTTGTGAACCATATCAACACAACACAAACAAACGCCACCACGACCCTCACAGTCAATGGTCTCAGCACACCTAATATTGATCTATTTAGAGGGGCCCGACAGGGATGCCCTCTCTCACCGCTACTTTTTAATCTGTCAATAGACCCACTACTCAGATATCTAACACACACAACACACTTCACAGGGACCTGCTATGGAGATGTAAAAATAAAGGTAGAGGCATTCGCAGATGACCTCTTACTAATAGTCAACAATCCCAGGGAAACACTAACACCCCTAATACAGGAAATCGAGAAAATCGGTAAACTCTCGGACTATACACTAAACCTCGATAAGACAGAGGCATTATTACTTAGAGGACCGGCCAAACCTCAGTGGGCAATCCAGTACCCATTCAAGTGGGAAAAACACTCCATACAGTATTTAGGAATCCAAATTACAAAAAAACCCTCTGCACTTTACAACACAAACATTGAACCCTACATCAACAAGCTGGAAATGACCCTGAACACGTGGAAAAACTTTATGGTCTCTTTCTCGGGGAGAATTAGTCTCCTAAAGATGATAGAGTTCCCCGCCTGTTATATATTCTACACTCACTACCTATATTCTTAAAACAAAAAGACGTTAAAAAAATCAACTATTTATATAGAAACTTTATTTGGGGGGGAGGCGACCGCGCATAGCTCTAAAAATTCTACATAAACACAGGGACAACGGCGGAGCCAACCTACCCAACATATGAGACTATAACTTAGCAGCACAGGCGCGAATCATACACGACTGGATTTATTCCAAATCACACTTCACAAATGAACCACTCGAACAGACAATGGCTAGTCCAATACAATTATAGAACATCCTCCATTATCCATACACAGAACTACCAGAAAAGATCAAACATAACCCTTGATACTCACAGGTTGGAAGGCATGGATAAATTGCGCCAAGACAGCCAGACCTCCCCTTACACATCTCCACACTTGTCACTAATAAACAATCCTAACTTTCAGGATGACAACCCCCACAACATCTTTTTTGAATGGGGGCCCAAGGAATAGACTCAATAAACAAAATACTACACAAAAGAGAAAAGCAGGTCCTAACAAACGAAGAAATGAAACAAAAATATTCTGAGCTCCCGATCCCACTATTTTCATACCACAGTTCCGGAAACCTGACTGGACACAGACAGGCAGCAGCTGGATCACTAGGATAACAGGATCACGGGGAATGATCTCCAAATTATATAGGGCAATAAGAAACATGAGGGAACAGGACGACACCGACCCAGGGGGTTGGAAAATGGTCTCTGGACAACCCAGGCTTCACACCCACACTGATTATGGAATCCCTGTCGTCGGCTCATAAATACCTGCCGTCTGCTAGATTCCTGGAAATGAGGCTGCAGATTGTCCACAGGTCTTATCTCCCCCCAGCTAGGGGGTACCATATGGGAATCTACACCACACCAAACTGCTCAGCGCAGGGACCAATCAGGGGCAGCTCTCAGCTGTCATACAGCTGAGAGCTGCCCCTGATTGGCTCAGCGCAGGGACCAATCAGAGGCAGCACTCACTCACCCATTCATTAATTCATGAATGGGTGAGTGAGAGCTGCCTCTGATTGGTGAGGCTGTGACCAATCAGAGGCAGCTCATTCAGCAGGCGGGGATTTTAAATCCCCACCTGCTGAATACTACAGAAAGCAGTTCAGGAGAACTGCCGGCCAGACGCGGCTGAACTCCGGCTGCAGCGGAAAGGTGAGTATACTTTTTTTTTTTTTTTTTACACATTTTAGTATGATTTTCAGGTAAGGGCTTACATTTTTAAGCCCTTTCCCGAAAATTCATCCCGTGCTCGCCGGCAGCCCATTGCTTTCAATGAGCCGGCTGTATTGCCGGCTCCATTGAATTCAATGGGCTAACATCGTTCTTCTCTGCCACAGCTGTTACAGCTGTGGCAGAGGAGAACGATCTTTATGCTGACAGTGCGGGGGGGGGGGGGGTCTCACTCTTGCCACTATTGTGGCTTAATAGTGAGACCTCGGAGCCCGAAATGCAGCCCTGCATGTTGCTCCTCGCCTGCCCTATCCATTTCTGTGTTTTTTACATGACTTTGGTGATTTGCTAAGATTTTCACAAATGAAAACCTTAGCGGAGCACCAGTCATATACAAAAATGCTCGAGTCGCCCATTGACTTCAATGCGGTTCGTTACTCGAAACGAACTCTCGAGCATCACTGAAAGTTCGACTCGAGTAACGAGCACTCGAGCATTTTGGTACTCGCTCATCTCTAATAATTATGTGTTGTTGTTTTTTTTGTCTTTTCTTTCTCATCTTCCCTTGTTTTTGTTCCCTTTGGTTTTGAATTTTGTTTTGTTTCTTTTACCCTAAGAAAAATGTTATGAAAAATGCAAGTTGGAATAATTCATATACTTGTGATGGGAAAAAAATCTGCAAAGCTGTTGTAACACCAAATAAATGTCCCGATTTGATTAATAAAAACATGTTTAAAAAAAAAACAAGCTGAAAGACAAGCAGCTCTTAGAGCAGTAGAGACCCCAGAGCAGTCTCAGGCCCATAGATTATGAGCGTCACGCATCTCTTAGAACTACAGAAATGTTGGAGCAATCTCAGGTCAGCCGAACACTAGATCCTGACCATCATATATCTTTCAGATATAGAGACACATTGGAGCAATATCAGGTCCGCAAAACTTTAGATGCTGACCGCCACGCGTCATTTAGAGCTACACAGATATCGGAGCAATCTCAGGGCCGTTGGACCATAGATGCTGAGCATCACACATCCCTAGGCAAAATATTGTAAGAACCATTATTATGACTTAGGGGCAAAAGGAGAAAGTATTTTATTTCCATGCATTCCAATAATACCAATGTATTTGCCTTTTCAACTCAAAAGGCTGCAATTGCCTCTAAAAATAGCATTTGCGATGACGATCAATAAGGCTCAAGGGCAAGCACTTAAGTTAGCAGGTGTATATTTAGAAAAACAGGTTTTTCTCATAGGCAATTGTATTTGTTGGGCTTACATGTATACAGACCACAAAGCCTTTATATCCTAGCACAAGATGACAAGACCAAAAATGTATTGTTCAGAACTGAACACAGGCTGTAAGCTTGGAAGAAGTGACGTCAGACGCCAGGTAACGGGCGCCAGAAGCAGGAGCGGGTGAGCAAGCCGGAACAGGGGATACCTGAGCAGCGCAGGGGCCGCCGCCACCAGGAGTCCAAGGAAGTGGCTGATCAGCGAGCAGAAGCAGAGGAGTGGGTCACGAAGCGGCAGGAGGACAGAGAGCGCGGCCATCGGGAGAGAGGTCCTGCCGGTGAGACTGCAGGAGCTGAGGAGGAGCTGCCGACAGAGCTGATAAGTATAATCAGTGTGTCTTAGTGTGTGTGTGTATGCTTGTGGGTCTAAGCGTGTGTTAGTGTGTGTGTGCCTGTGGGTCTAGGTGTGTGTGTGACTAAGGGAGGGGGTATTAGAGTTATTAGAGTGTGAGTGTATAAGTGTCTGTGTGCAAGGTGTAAGTGCAGCAGGATTAGGGGATTGAGTGAGAGTACAAGCCTTAGCTAAAACACTAAAAAAAGAAGTGTGTGTGAGTGGTTGCGCATAGGCGGGTGTGTGAGTGGTTGCGCATAGGTGGGTAAGTGAGCGGTTGCGCATAGGTGGCAGCGTGTGAGCGGTTGCGCATAGGTGGCAGCGTGTGAGCGGTTGCGCATAGGCGACAGCGTGTGAGCGGAGTGTGAGCAAGTCTATCTTCACTACTTCTGTAATTTAATTGTAGATCCCCATTAGGATAAGCTCCATGCCTGGCAATGTCATCAAGGGTGCAGACTGTTGCGCAGGATACGTGCACATCACACATTTAGAAGCCCAAATCCTGGATTTAAATGGGCAAATGGCAACACTGAGAGCCATTAACATCATGGAAAGGCGTTTGGTGCTCCCTGAGCAGACACTCGCTGGGATAGAGGCGGGGGCGGATGGTAGTACGGAAGAGCAGGGGGAGAAAGCAGTATGCTGGGTAACAGATAGAAGCAGGGGTAGAGGGAAGAGAACCAGGGGGGCTAGTCCTGAACTGGCACAACCCAACAAGTTTGCAAAGTTGGCAGATGATGGGGGTGCCATTACAGAGCCAGCAATGCTGCAGCACGACATGCCCTCTGAACGCCAGGTGGATAACTGCTCCAGTGAGATGGGGACGGGGAGCGCAGGACAGGCTAGACAGGTCCTAGTGGTGGGACAGATAGGGCAATCTGCCATAAAGACCGGGATCGTCGATCGGTGTGTTGTCTTCCTGGCGCTCGAGTTCGACACGTCGCGGATCAGATTGACAGATAACTGGGAGGGGCTGGTGAGGATCCAGCAGTCATGGTGCACGTTGGCACCAATGAACAAATAAGAGGTCAATGGAGGGCCCTCAAAAATGATTTCAGGGACTTAGGGGCCAAGCTTAAGGCAAGGACCTGCAGGGTAGTTTTCTCAGAAATACTGCCTGCACCTAAAGCCACACTAGAAATGTAGCAGAATCTTAGGGAGGTAAACAAGTGGCTCCGGAGTTGGTGTAAGAAGGAGGGATTTGCTTTTCTGGAGAACTGGGCTGACTTTGCTGTCGGCTACAGGCTCTACCGTAGGGACGGGCTGCATCTCAATGGGGAGGGAGCAGCTGTGCTGGGAGAGAAGATGGCTAGAAGGCTGGAGGAGTGTTTAAACTAGGGACTGGGGGGGCAAAAGGAGAAATAAGGGGGTAGTCAGCATAGCTAGCGACCTAAGCAATGGGAACGGGGGTCGAGCTGGAGGAGGGGTTAGTACAGTTAGAACTGTCAGATCAGCCAATAGTACCAATAGTAGCAAAATGACTTTAAAGAATAAAAAAACTGTATAAATTGTATGACCACGAATGCAAGAAGTCTGATCTGTAAAGTGGGGGTGCTTGAAATGAGAATGACTAATGAAAACTATGATATAGTCGGAATAATGAAAACATGGCTTGATGATAAGTGTAATTGGGCAGTGAATTTACAGGGTTACAATCTCTTCAGAAGAGACCGTTGAAACAAGAAAGGGGGAGGGGTATGTCTGTATGTTATATCATACTTATTGCCGAGGCTACGGGAAGATATAGGTGCAGGAGATGAACACGTGGAATCTCTGTGGGTAGAAATACAGGGAGGAAAAAATAACAAAAACCTGATATGGGTTTTCTATAGACCACCAAAAGCAAAAGAAGGAACTGAAACTTTACTATTAAGGCAGATAGAAGAGGTATCAATCCGCAATGAAGTAATTATCATGGAGGACTTTAATTATCCGGATATAATATGGGAAAATGAAACCTGAAAATCTCACAAGGGTGATAAGTTCTTGAAAACAATTAAAGATAATTACCTTATCCAACTTGTGCAGGAGCCAACTAGAGGGAGGGCCACTCTGGACATAGTACTAACTAACGAACCGGACCGAATAATGGGGGTACAGGTTGAGGGGCACTTGGGAAACAGTGACCACAATATAATCAACTTTCAGCTGCCATTCAATAATAAGCCTTTTCAGGGAGCGACAAATAAGCTAAACTTTAGTAAAGCAAAATTTGATCAGCTTAGAACTACTATCGGTAACATTAATTGGGACAACATCCTCAAAAAAATCAGTATAGAGGACAAATGGGAAAAGTTTAAAAGGATCCTAATCACCTCATGTGAGCAGTTTATTCCCTTCAAAAATAAAATAACTTCAAGTAAGAGGAAACCATTGTGGCTCCACAAGAAGGTAAGAGAGGTAAGAGAGGCAATAAACGAAGAAAAAAAAAGCGTTTAAACTACTAAAGCAAGGCAGCGAAGAAGCACTAAAACCGTACAGGATAAAAAAACTAATTTTGCAAGGATAAGATTAAAACTGCTAAGGAGGAGGCTGAAAGACTGATCACCAAAGAGAGCAAAAGCAACCTGAAACTATTTTTTAACTATATTAACAGCAAAATGATTTGCACCGAGAGCACTGGCCCTTTAACAAATAATGCAGGAGAAATCATTGAAGATGATGGAGAAAAGGCAAACCTATTAAATAGTTTCTTTTCAAGCGTATTCACAAACTAAAAAATAAATTGTCACATGAGATGCAGGGGACCAAAATGAACCCCTCACAAAATATCTCATACCTAATGCAGGAGGAAGTGCGGAACCGGTTAAAGAAGATTAAAATCGATAAGTCGCCAGGCCCAGATGGAATACAGCCAAAGGTACTAAAGGAACAAAGTGATGAGATAGCTAGGCCGCTATATCTAATATTTATGGATACTATCAAGACCTGGGTTGTACCACTGAATTGGCGCATTGCCAACGTGGTTCCAATTTATAAAAAGGGGTCCAAAAGTGAGCCTGGCAACTACAGGCCAGTAAGTCTCACTGGAAAAATATTCAAGGGGTTTCTGAGAGACACCATCCTAGAATACCTCATGGAGGACAATGGTATAACTCCTCACCAGCATGGATTCATGAAGGGTCGATCGTGTCAGACCAATCTGATCAGCTTCTATGATGAAGTAAGTTCTAGGCTCGACCTTGGAGAGTCTATTGATCTCGTATATCTGGACCTCTCTAAAGCATTTGGCACCGTGCCGCATAATAGGCGGATATATAAAATGAGAAAGCTCGGATTAGGTGTAAGCGTGTGTAGTTGGGTAATGAATTGGCTCAGAGATAGAAAGCAGAGGGGGGTAATAAATGGTTCGTACTCTGATTGGGCCACAGTCACTAGCGAGGTTCCAGAGGCCTCAGTATTAGGCCCCATTCTGTTCAATATATTTATCAACGACCTGATAGAGGGACTGCACAGTAAAATATCAATATTTGCAGATGAAATTATACAATATAATCAATGCAAGGGATGACAAGGTACAGCTACAAACAGACCTAGATAAGCTGGGGGCTTTGGCAGAAAAATGGCAAATGAAGTTCAATGTTGATAAATGTAAGGTTATGCACATGGGCAGGAGAAACGGAGGTCACCATGTAACTGTGCTGACACAGCATATTGCAGTTACATTCCTTTCACTATTTCAACATTTCAATAAGCAGCATAACACAGATTAGATTAAAAAAAATACAAATTCCACATGGATGATGTCGTGGGTAACAAACTAGTCGTCTCTAAATGTCTGCATAAGTCCTTCGACAAACCTGATCTTAGGAAAAGAATGAGAGAGCTCAATGTTATGTCTCCACAAGCCGTGAAACAACAATCTACACTGACACGACCTAAATAGGGTCCAGAAAGGTGGGAGAAAGGATTCAGACGTGAATACACTCTAAGCACCAACAACAATCTGAAATGTAATGCTACAACAGATAAACTAGACATGTAAGCAAATTAAAATCACAGAGGTGAGAGGGAAAACGAAAGCATATTTCAATGGTAAAGAGTCAAAATGCTTTATCTGATAAGGTGCAGAGCAGGAACAATCGCCACTGAGCAGGCACAATCACCATAAGACCAGCTCAATCGCCGTAGGGAAGGCACAATGGCCATAGACCCTAACAATGGTCTACGGCCATTGTGCCTACCCTATGGCAATTGTGCTGGCCTTATGGCAATTGTGCCTGCTCTTCACCTTTTAAGTTACTGGATTTTTTGGTTCTTTTGCAGTGAAATATACACGCATGCAAACAACCAACAAAAACAGACAAACACAAAAACACTTACCAATAGTAGAAATACACATGAGCAGATGGAATAGCTAATAAGTACGAGTTATTAGTTGGAATTTTGGCCAAAGTACAGAAGCTCACAAGCCTGCTTCAAGGTTCCTCATTGTCTTGTGAGTCCCTACACTAAGAAGACAACTAAAACCCAAAAGGAGTCCTGCCTATAACTGGGGCAATCATCCCAATATGGATGGCCTCATGTGGAGCCTAAGGGCCTGGCTCGTCCTAGTTGGTAACTGGCAGGAACACAAGACAAGGGGAAAAACACACACACTGAACAGGACAGTTCACACCAAATGTCTCTATATCTACAATGCATCACTCTTCACACCTGCAAACAGACACTGAACATGTCGCAGTTCACACCAACAGACAGACAAAGGAATCCAACCCAGGACCTCAAGCATGCAGCTTTCTCCAAAGCAGAACATGCATGACTTCAAGTACCAGAGTTCTTAGAGGGAATGAGGTAATAAATAAATGGCAAATGAATAATGACCGGCACCCTCTAGAAAAAGAGGCTGGTAAAGACAGATGGTGATGGCTGGAGAACTCCACAGCCTCAACTAACCACAGCTGCAGCAATGTGCTTCTGGAAAACCACAGAACTACAGGTCCTAGGTGCATAACATGCCACTCATCATATATTTGCCAACATTCACGAAACAATTTTATTGGGTTTGTATTCGAAATGATTTTTAGCACCACGTAACAGTTGTTTTACAACTAGCTTTTTTCCAAAGTTAGATGGGCTCACTAAAATACAATGCATCTAATAATTGTATCTTCAGGTGTTTATGAATCCTTTTTAACTATTTCTTTTCACTCTTTCTCAAGCACTGTATAACTGCTTTGCTGTAAAAATCAATTTTTAGCTAAAAAAAAGTTTGGTGTAGCTGACTGTAAGTAACCTTAGTGAGCTTATTTCATTGTAACAGATTGGGCCAGCCATAGGTAAAACATCCCTGAAATACAAGCACTACGTGTCCACCATTAACACGGACATAACCATCTAAAAAAGTATCTCTCTACCTGTTTTTAACCCCCTCTCAATGTGTGCTGAATATCAATGTTTTCAGTGTGAGACACGTACATGAGCCACTGAATAGCCATCGTTGAATAGCGTTTTTGTACTTTTGATAATTATCAGCTGTAAGGACGGCTTTGGTGTCTTTTGGGAGGCATTTAAACTTATATCTTGCCATACATACAGAAGCTGCGGTGATGTGCTGGAAAGTGTCACAACACAGAGTCACTAGAACTTTTTTGCATTCTTCTGCACAGTTTTTTTTTAAAACAGCTGTTTTAGTCATTTCCGTTATATGATCTGTAATGTTTCTCAGCTTGTCTAAAACCTCAACATCTTGTTTGCGGTAAGCTTCTAGTTCAGCCTTAAAATCAAAAGCATTGTCTTTTTGCACCTCATACCAATCCATGAACTTCTTTTTCTCATCAGGCATCATGTACTCTACCCCTTAATATTCAACCGCTGGTAAGGGATCCACATAATTTAGATTTTCCTTGGTGTTGAAAAAGTATGGAAAGTTGCCCTCGGAACCAGAAATGTCCGTAGATTGCTGTAGCTTACTAAGCTTCATGTGTATGTAATTGAGTGAATTTATGAACCTCATGTTATAATCAGGTGTGTTCGGTACATGTTCCTGTCTCCTGAATGCATTCCAAGTCATAGAACATATACTGTTTAGTTTCTTCCACAGCCTTGTAATGCCGCATGTAACACAGGTGACTATCTAATAATTTCCAACAAGCACGAGAAATACTGTGGCACAAGCCTTTAAATTTGTATCCTTCACACCTATTGTACACAAGTGAAAACATTTTTTTTAACTGCAAGAACATAAAATCATCAGCGGCTATTTTTTTTTTGTGCTGAACTAAGCTATCACTGAAGCAAGAAAACACGACAATTAGGGCAGCTGCATACCCAAACTTTTGACACAATCTTCTCTCTGACAAGCTATACAAAAGTTCTTGTGGTGAAAAACAGAATCACAAAAGTAACTCTCTCCAATAAAACCTTTCATATTTGTTATATTCTAGTAATAGTTATCATGCTCCAAAATATACACAGCATTAAAGGTAGGTCTGTCACCAGTGTAATAATGTTGCCAATCGCCATGACCATAGTACAGAACTTTAATAGTGATGTCCAAGTACTACTCAAAATCAACAATATCACTAAAGCTCACCAGGTAATTTTTGGGTACGCCTAAACCACTGTGTAACTGTCTAGCAACTGAAAATAAAATTGTATCATCAATATTCCGCTCCTCTCTCAGAGCATATAGACTGCAGACAAACACAGGTTTGAGTCATAATTGTTAAAGTTATACAACCACAAATTTTTTTTTTTGTGATCTGACTGTAAACTATATATTTCAAATGTCTCCAATGCTTTGCATTACTTCTCCTGTTTTTGATTGTAATGACCACTAATTTCAAGCAATTACCAGCTAGACACTCTGCATTATTCTGCAGTGTACTGGCCACCACATTTAGGAAGTTCTCATTATTAAAACCATCCCTGGCCTACTTTGTCAAATTAACAGCATCCAGAGTGTCACCACCTTCAAGCTTTAGTTGTACAAAATAACTTGGTTTTATATCCCAAATGATTCTGTAAAGTAAAGATTGAATGGCAGCATGTACGGCGCTCACAGCTTCTACAAAGGAATTTATACAGTCTAAATTCACAAACTTAAAATGACCAATACCATTGAAATTAATTAGGTCTCGTTGTCTATGAAATAAATGTTGCAAAAATATGGAACCATCACCTTGTTCATAAAAATTTGGACTTTGATGTGTTGGCATGCTGTGCAATATGTTTGATTAAACTCAATGTTTTTCTGGATGTTAGTGCCCTACGAGCTCCGAACAACATCTATATAGCTTGTTTTATAGCCACTTACACCAGACTAGTATCGTGGATTTCCTTTTGCGTCCAACGACTTACTCAATTAGGACTGTTTACACCCTTCCAGATTAATTATGAATTGATTATGCGCATAAGAAGATTTCACACTGACACAGGTTCAGCATGTATAAGCTTCCTCAATTCTGCTTTATTGTTGGGCGCGCAGCCTCTTTTAAAGAGTTTAACATATCTGCCCATCTGGGCAGGTCAAAGGTTACATAGATACAACGTATTATCTGATTATTGGATAAGCGTCTTCCTTCATCCGGTCATTTGTTGTTGCCCAGCACGTGGTAACAGTCTGGAGAGGGCAGGGAGAGACGAATGGGCTGTCTCATACCCCATGTGTAGGTGGCCGATATGATTGGAGGTTACATCTTGAATTAGTAATTGCCTAAACCTCCCATGTTTTTTGCATAAGTTTCCAGTAAAAGTGCTTGGGTTATTATTGCGGTATCTAAAAGCGGTACTTGCTTCAAGCTGCGGTTATCTATGTCTGATTTTACTTCTTCTAAAGTTACAAAACAGATGTGTAAAATATAACGTGTTTATGCTACATATTATCTTGTCAGCGTTTTATGCTAAATATTATCTTGTCAGCAGAGTTTAGAGACTAGAAGTTTCATTAAAGGAAGTAGATACTTTGGATACATGAAAGACGGCATATCTATATTTGTATTAGCAATGGAAAAGTACTGTCATTTAGTATACAGAATGCTAAAGTATAAAAACAGGTTCACTGTCCACTACAAAGGCCCACAATCCAAAATATAGATATATTGGGTTTCCACTACACTAGAAGTCTACTCTCTTCTGGACAGATTGCAGGAAAGATGTCTGTATCATGGCACATATTCCGTCATTTTTGTGTATCGCCATTAATTAATTATCTGAGGTAATTAATCAGCGAGATACCAGTTGGTATATACATCACAAAACCTACATCTGCAAACTGAACACAAGTAAACTGGTCTTAAAAGTTACAGGGATGCTGCTAACGTCCAGATGATTAATTTGGAGAACCAAAAAGATTTCGTTTAGATTATCCCTGCAATGTCAGAAATGAAACTCAGAAAACGATTAGCAAAGAGCAACCTGGCATTGTAATAAATAAGTACTGGGACATTGAAACACGACCTCTGCACAAAACATAACATTTTCTGAAAATTGTCATATAGAAAAAGCATTTACCAAGTGTGTGCACCACAGAAGTCTAAGCATTTTCTATCTGGTATAGAACATATTCTATCAGGGTAAAAAAAGTAGAACAATCAATAAAAAAAACACCAAGTAGCCGGTCCTTCTTAATAACGCCCACAATAAATTTCCAATTGTTATGCTAGCGAGACTGAGGTACCCCAGGAGACACACTTCTTATTTGAAGCTCTTGAGGATGCCACATGAGAGCCTTACAGGTTTTTGTTACTAGATTTAAGAGGCAATACACTGGAGGAACGCTGCTTAAGAAAGGGGTTGTTTCCACCAGCTTTACCGTCAATGTATATTCAAAGAAAAAGTGGGTTTATTATCATATTGACTATATTAAGCTCTGCACACGGTGCTGGCAATATGTCTGAGAGATAACGCTGCAATTGGGGGCTTTTTTAAAAAGCTGGTGAAAGTAACCCTTACAGACAGAAAGTGTATTTTGCTAAATGCGAGCAATGATTTAATCACAGCCCTAAGGGAAATCACTTTAAATATCTTAAATAGAGATGAGCGAGCCTACTCGGCCACGCCCCTTTTTCACCCGAGTACCGCGATTTTCGAGTACTTCAGTACTCGGGCGAAAAGATTCGGGGGGCCCCGTGGGTGAGTGGGGGGTTGCAGCGGGGAGTGGGGGGGGGAGAAGGAGAGAGAGAGGGCTCCCCCCTGTTCCCCGCTGCTACCCCCCGCTCCGTCACGCCGCCCCCCGGTGCCCCCCCGAATCTTTGCACCCGAGTACTGAAGTACTCGAAAACCACGGTGCTCGATCGAGTAATTACTCGAAACGAGTAGGTTCGCTCATCTCTAATCTTAAAGGTTAAGATACCTCTAAAAAGCATCACAAATATACTAAAGAAGTGGTGTCATGCTATAAGAAGCCTGGGTGAAAAAACTCTGGCCATAAAGTAAAAGATGCGGATACTGAATAAGACAGGGGGCTTTATAGCCCCACTCTTAGACTTCACGATTCCAATAATAATGAGTCTGTTTGCTGGCCAATGATGGAGCATACAAAGAAAATGTACTTGGTCCTGAAACATGAGCTTAACAAGTTAAGACATGCCATTACACCCACTCCTGACATAGGTCAGTCTTGATCATGAAATCAGTGATATTTTACAACCCGGTGACTTATTAGATAATGTGAAAATTAAGTGACACACTGATGTGTTGCAAAGATACTTGGTTCATGCTAAACAGAATGCAAGAGCTAACGGCTATAAACCTTGTTAGTCCGGCTGATTCTGGTCATCAAGAAATGTCCAATACCGATCCTGATTATGTCCTCAAAATTGTAAACCATGTCAATCAATTTAAAAAAAATACAGTTTTTACTAAACAGACTGTTGGAGAACAGAGTACAGGGTCAAGGGATGAAAGCAAGTATATTTACAAGGAAGCTGTAATCCCCGGATCTAACATGCAGGACTTGGCACGTAATACAACACAAAGCCACAGTATGGACACAAAAAGTTTGCGTCCCAGCTGCATGCAGTTGCCAAAAATAACTATACCATCTACTGTTGTGGGTAACCCCACTACTAAAGAAATTCTTGAGTGCGTGTAAATGAGCTTCAATTCTGCTTCTGAAGCTGCTACTCCACAGCACAGAACTCCACCTTTTCCTCCTGCATCTCCTGGAATAACGCAGGCTAAAAAATGACTCTACCGCTGGTCCAAACATCATGATAACATTATAAGTTGTATTGAAAAATCTGTGGAAATAACTACTGATTGTATATTTCAGTATGAGTAGTTAACATTGTAAATATGCTAAAAATTAGAGATGAGCGAACGTACTCGTCCGAGCTTGATATTCGTGCGAATATTAGGGTGTTCGGGATGCTCGTTACTCGTAACGAGTACCACGCGGTGTTCCGGTTACTTTCAGTTTCCTCTCTGAGACGTTAGCGCGCTTTTCTGGCCAATTGAAAGACAGGGAAGGCATTACAACTTCCCCCTGTGACGTTCAAGCCCTATACCATCCCCCTGCAGTGAGTGGCTGGGGCGATCAGATGTCACCCGAGTATAAAAGTCGGCCCCTCCCGCGGCTCGCCACACATGCCTTGTGAGTTAGCTGAGGGACAGTGCTGTTCTATTGGAGTTGCTGTAGGGAGAGTGTTTGTAGTGAGTGTAGGCTTCAAGAACCCCACCGGTCCTTCTTAGGGCCACATCTACGTGTGTGCAGGCTGCTGTTAGCAGTGGAGAAATTTTTTTTTCTTCTCAAAATCGGCAGTGCAGAGCATTGCACCTGGCATTAGGGACAGAAGTTGTGCTTAGGCAGGGAGAGTGTTAGGAGTGAGTGTAGCCTTCAAGAACCTCAACGGTCCTTTCTAGGGCCACATTTAACTGTGTGGGGTACTGTGCAGGCTGCTGTTAGCTGTGTTGCTTTTTTTTTTTTTTCTCAAAATCGGCGGTGCAGAGCATTGCACCCTGCATTGATACTACAGGCACAGAATTGTGTAGGCAGGGCCACAACACAGTTATTAGTCATTGAATACGCACAGTGGGCCTTTCCTTTTAAACAAAAGGGAAAAAAGTATATTTGCCCTGCCTCTATCAGTCCTAAGGGCTCTGTGTACGTGTGTGCTGCGTGGAGAACGTAAAAAAATCAGACGCAACCAGCTACGGTTGAGTGCAGCCTTGCGCCAATTTCTTTCCTGCCTGGGAAATACCTGCTCTGCCACAGTTAATAACTCTGCAACAGTAAAGTTCTGTGACACTTTTGCAGGGCCGCAACACAGTGTCAGTTATTAAACTTATTATTCAGTGAATAGACGCAGTGGGCCTATCCTTTTAAACAAAAGGGAAAAAAGTATATTTGCCCTGCCTCTGTCAGTCCTAAGGGCTCTGGGTACGTGTGTGCTGCGTGGAGAACGTAAAAAAATCAGACGCAACCAGCTACGGTTGAGTGCAGACTTGCGCCAATTTCTTTCCTGCCTGGGAAATACCTGCTCTGCCACAGTTAATAACTCTGCAACAGTAAAGTTCTGTGACACTTTTGCAGGGCCGCAACACAGTGTCAGTTATTAAACTTATTATTCAGTGAATAGACGCAGTGGGCCTATCCTTTTAAACAAAAGGGAAAAAAGTATATTTGCCCTGCCTCTGTCAGTCCTAAGGGCTCTGAGTACATGTGTGCTGCGTGGAGAACGTAAAAAAATCAGACGCAACCAGCTACGGTTGAGTGCAGCCTTGCGCCAATTTCTTTCCTGCCTGGGAAATACCTGCTCTGCCACAGTTAATAACTCTGCAACAGTAAAGTTCTGTGACACTTTTGCAGGGCCGCAACACAGTGTCAGTTATTAAACTTATTATTCAGTGAATAGACGCAGTGGGCCTATCCTTTTAAACAAAAGGGAAAAAAAAGTATATTTGCCCTGCCTCTGTCAGTCCTAAGGGCTCTGGGTACGTGTGTGCTGCGTGGAGAACGTTAAAAAATCAGACGCAGCCAGCTACGGTTGAGTGCAGCCTTGCGCCAATTTCTTTCCTGCCTGGGAAATCAAATCACTGGTAATACAGCATGCTGAGGGGTAGGGGTAGGCCTAGAGGACGTGGACGCGGGCGAGGACGCGGAGGGCCAAGTGAGGGTGTGGGCACAGGCCGAGCTCCTGATCCAGGTGTGTCGCAGCCGACTGCTGCGCGATTAGGAGAGAGGCAAGTTTCTGCCGTCCCCACATTCATCGCCCAATTAATGGGTCCACGCGGGAGACCTTTATTAGAAAATGAGCAGTGTGAGCAGGTCCTGTCCTGGATGGCAGAAAGTGCTTCGAGCAACCTATCGTCCAGCCACAGTTCTGCGCCGTCCACTGCTGCAAATCCGAATCCACTGTCTGCTGCTCCTCCTTCCTCCCAGCCTCCTCACTCCACTACAATGACACATGCTCAGGAGCGGGAAGACTCCCAGGAACTGTTCTCGGGCCCCTGCTCAGATTGGGCAGCAGTGGTTCCTCTCCCACCAGAGGAGTTTATCGTCACTGATGCCCAACCATTGGAAAGTTCCCGGGGTCCGGGGGATGAGGCTGGGGACTTCCGCCAACTGTCTCAAGACCTTTCAGTGGGTGAGGAGGACGATGACGTTGAGACACAGTTGTCTTGCAGTGAGGTAGTAGTAAGGGCAGTAAGTCCGAGGGAGGAGCGCACAGAGGATTCGGAGGAAGAGCAGCAGGACGATGAGGTGACTGACCCCACCTGGTGTGCAACGCCTACACAGGACAGGTCTTCAGAGGGGGAGGCACGGGCAGCAGCAGGGCAAGTTGCAAGAGGCAGTGCGGTGGCCAGGGGTAGAGGCAGGGCCAGACCGAATAATCCACCAACTGTTTCCCAAAGCGCACCCTCGCGCCATGCCACCCTGCAGAGGCCGAGGTGCTCTAAGGTCTGGCAGTTTTTCACCGAGACGCCTGACGACCGACGAACAGTGGTGTGCAACCTTTGTCGCGCCAAGATCAGCCGGGGAGCCACCACCAACAGCCTCACCACCACCAGCATGCGCAGACATATGATGGCCAAGCACCCCACAAGGTGGGATGAAGGCCGTTCACCGCCTCCGGTTTGCACCGCTGCCTCTCCCCCTGTGCCCCAACCTGCCACTGAGATCCAACCCCCCTCTCAGGACACAGGCACTACCATCTCATGGCCTGCACCCACACCCTCACCTCCGCTGTCCTCGGCCCCATCCAGCAATGTCTCGCACCGCACAGTCCAGCCGTCGCTAGCGCAAGTGTTGGAGCGCAAGCGCAAGTACGCCGCCACGCACCCGCACGCTCAATCGTTAACCGTCCACATAGCTAAATTTATCAGCCTTGAGATGCTGCCGTATAGGGTTGTGGAAACGGAGGCTTTCAAAGCTATGATGGTGGCGGCGGCCCCGCGCTACTCAGTTCCCAGTCGGCACTACTTTTCCCAATGTACCGTCCCAGCCCTGCACGACCGCGTCTCCCGCAACATTGTACGCGCCCTCACCAATACGGTTAGTGGCAAGGTCCACTTAACTACGGACACGTGGACAAGCACAGGCGGGCAGGGCCACTACATCTCCCTGACGGCACATTGGGTGAATTTAGTGGAGGCTGGGACAGAGTCAGAGCCTGGGACCGCTCACGTCCTACCCACCCCCAGAATTACGGGCCCCAGCTCGGTGGTGGTATGTTCGGCGGTGTATGCTTCTTCCACTAAAGCACCCTCCTCCTCCTCCTCAACCTCTGTCTCGCAATCTAGATGTGTCAGCAGCAGCAGGACGTCCACAGCAGTCGGTGTCGCGCGGCGTGGCAGCACAGCGGTGGGCAAGCGTCAGCAGGCCGTGCTGAAACTACTCAGCTTGGGAGATAGGAGGCACACGGCCCACGAACTGCTGCAGGGTCTGACAGAGCAGACCGACCGTTGGCTTGCGCCGCTGAGCCTCCAACCGGGCATGGTCGTGTGTGACAACGGTCGTAACCTGGTGGCGGCTCTGCAGCTCGGCAGCCGCACGCACGTGCCATGCCTGGCCCACGTCTTTATTTTGGTGGTTCAGCGCTTTCTGAAAAGCTACCCACGCTTGTCAGACCTGCTCGTAAAGGTGCGCCGGCTCTGCGCACATTTCCGCAAGTCCCACACGGACGCTGCCACCCTGCGCACCCTGCAACATCGGTTTAATCTGCCAGTGCACCGACTGCTGTGCGACGTGCCCACACGGTGGGACTCTACGCTCCACATGTTGGCTAGGCTCTATGAGCAGCGTAGAGCTATAGTGGAATACCAACTCCAACATGGGCGGCGCAGTGGGAGTCAGCCTCCTCAATTCTTTTCAGAAGAGTGGGCCTGGTTGGCAGATATCTGCCAGGTCCTTCGAAACTTTGAGCAGTCTACCCAGGTGGTGAGCGGCGATGCTGCAATCATTAGCGTCACCATTCCTCTGCTATGCATCTTGAGAAGTTCCCTGCAAACCATAAAGGCAGCCGCTTTGCGCTCGGAAACAGAGCCGGGGGAAGACAGTATGTCGCTGGATAGTCAGAGCACCCTCCTGTCTATATCTCAGCGCGTTCAGGAGGAGGAGGAGGAGCATGAGGAGGATGAGGAGGAGGGGGAAGAGACAGCTTGGCCCACTGCTGAGGGTACCCATGCTGCTTGCCTGTCATCATTTCAGCGTGTATGGCCTGAGGAGGAGGAGGAGGAGGAGGATCCTGAAAGTGATCTTCCTAGTGCGGACAGCCATGTGTTGCGTACAGGTACCCTGGCACACATGGCTGACTTCATGTTAGGATGCCTTTCTCGTGACCCTCGCATTTCACGCATTCTGACCACTACGGATTACTGGGTGCACACACTGCTCGACCCACGCTATAAGGAGAACCTTCCCACTCTCATTCCCGAAGAGGAAAGGGGTTCGAGAGTGTTGCTATACCACAGGACCCTGGCGGACAAGCTGATGGTAAAATTTCCATCCGACAGCGGTAGTGGTAGAAGGCTCAGTTCCGAGGGCCAGGTAGCAGGGGAGGTGCGTAGATCGAGCAGCATGTACAGCCCAGGCAGTGCAACAGTCTTTAAGGGCCTGGACAGCTTTATGGCTCCCCAGTAAGACTGTGTCACCGCTCCCCAGTCAAGGCTGAGTCGGCGGGAGCACTGTAAAAGGATGGTGAGGGAGTACGTAGCCGATTGCACGACCGTCCTCCGTGACGCCTCTGCCCCCTACAACTACTGGGTGTCGAAGCTGGACACGTGGCCTGAACTAGCGCTGTATGCCCTGGAGGTGCTTGCTTGTCCTGCGGCTAGCGTCTTGTCGGAAAGGGTGTTTAGTGCGGCTGGGGGAATCATCACGGATAAGCGTACCCGCCTGTCAACCGACAGTGCCGACAGGCTAACACTCATCAAGATGAACAAAGCCTGGATTTCCCCAGACTTCTCTTCTCCACCAGCGGACAGCAGCGATACGTAAGCAATACGTAGGCTGCACCCGCGGATGGAAGCTATGTTCTCTCTCACCATCCAAAATGGGGACATTTCTGCTTCATCAATCTGTGTCTAATATTCCTCCTCCTCCTCCTGCTCCTCCTCCTGAAACCTCACGTAATCACGCTGAACGGGCAATTTTTCTTTGGGCCACAAGGCTCACTCATCTAATTTTTCGAAACAATTTTTATATGTTTCAATGCTCTTAAAAGCGTTGAAACTTTAACTTGAACCAATTTTTCGTTAAACTGGGCTGCCTCCAGGCCTAGTTACCACTTAAGCCACATTAACCAAAGCGATTAATGGGTTTCACCTGCCATCTTGGTTGGGCATGGCCAATTTTTACTGAGGTACATTAGTACTGTTGGTACACCAATTTTTTGGGGCCCTCACCTACAGTGTAATCATATCAATTTGTATGTTCTTCGCCTGCACTCATGGTACAGAAGTGTGTGTGGGGTTGGCCTACACTTTAGCTACATAAATGTAACTTGGGCCTTGGCTATACTGCAGCTACTGAAATGGAACTAAGACTGCGCTCCCACTATACTGCTGCTTCGGAATTGTTACTGGGGCCTGTCTTGAGTGCTACTATTGCTGACATGGAACGAAGACTGCGCTCCCGCTATACTGCTGCTTCGGAATTGTTACTGGGGCCTGTCTTGAGTGCTACTATTGCTGACATGGAACGAAGACTGCGCTCCCGCTATACTGCTGCTTCGGAATTGTTACTGGGGCCTGTCTTGAGTGCTACTATTGCTGACATGGAACGAAGACTGCGCTCCCGCTATACTGCTGCTTCGGAATTGTTACTGGGGCCTGTCTTGAGTGCTACTATTGCTGACATGGAACGAAGACTGCGCTCCCGCTATACTGCTGCTTCGGAATTGTTACTGGGGCCTGTCTTGAGTGCTACTATTGCTGATATGGAACGAAGACTGCGCTCCCGCTATACTGCTGCTTCGGAATTGTTACTGGGGCCTGTCTTGAGTGCTACTATTGCTGACATGGAACGAAGACTGCGCTCCCGCTATACTGCTGCTTCGGAATTGTTACTGGGGCCTGTCTTGAGTGCTACTATTGCTGACATGGAACGAAGACTGCGCTCCCGCTATACTGCTGCTTCGGAATTGTTACTGGGGCCTGTCTTGAGTGCTACTATTGCTGACATGGAACGAAGACTGCGCTCCCGCTATACTGCTGCTTCGGAATTGTTACTGGGGCCTGTCTTGAGTGCTACTATTGCTGACATGGAACGAAGACTGCGCTCCCGCTATACTGCTGCTTCGGAATTGTTACTGGGGCCTGTCTTGAGTGCTACTATTGCTGACATGGAACGAAGACTGCGCTCCCGCTATACTGCTGCTTCGGAATTGTTACTGGGGCCTGTCTTGAGTGCTACTATTGCTGACATGGAACGAAGACTGCGCTCCCGCTATACTGCTGCTTCGGAATTGTTACTGGGGCCTGTCTTGAGTGCTACTATTGCTGACATGGAACGGAGACTGCGCTCCTCCTATAATGCTGCTAGTGATATGTTAGTGGGGCCTGTCCTAATGCTACGGCTGAAATGTTACGAATTATGGGCTCTGCCTATACCGCTGCTAATGGTATGTCTCTGGGGTGTGGAAACAGAGGCTTCCCAAAGACATGATGGCGGCGAGGCCATTTCCCACCAACGCGGTTACTGTTAAGGTGCATATAACCACAGACACGTGGAGAGGACACGTAGTGCCTCAAAAACATCTCCCTCCTCCTCCAACAGGGAAAACATTCTTGGCAAATGCCTTTGCATTGGTTCGTCTGGTGGCAGTCCAAGAATTTCACCTTTACCGACACTACAAGAGAGCCCCCCCACCATCCCCCCGCCACGGCCCACTTAATCCTGGCCACATTCCGAAAACCAACAAAATAAAACCGCGCTACTAGGTCCGCAGTCACCACCACATTACCACCAACGCGGTTACTGTTAATGTACATATTACCAGTCTGACTGGGGCATGCAGACACCTTTACAGAATGAATAGTGTGTGGCACATAGGTTCCCCATTGCTAGGCCCACGTGTGCAGCTCCTGATGGCGGTGGCACAGGATTCTATTTCTCATTGCTTCTGTACAGCATTGTGGGCTATCGCCCCACCACTTTTAAAGAGGGTCGCTGCCTAGCCGTGCCAACCCCTCTGCAGTGTGTGCCTGCGGTTCCTCCTCATGGCAGACGCACTTATAAATAGACATGAGGGTGGTGTGGCATGAGGGCAGCTGAAGGCTGCGCAGGGACAGTTTGTTGTGCGCTGTGGACACTGCGTCGTGCGGGGGGGGGGGGGGGGGGGTTGGGCAGCATGTAACCCAGGAGAAGTGGCAGCGGAGTGTCATCCAGGCAGTGATTGTGCTTTGTTGTAGCTAGTGTGGTGCTTAGCTAAGGTATGCCATGCTAATGAGGGCTTTTCAGAAGTAAAAGTTGTTGGAGGGGGGGCCACTCTTGCCGGTATTGTGGCTTAATAGTGGGACCTGTGAACTTGAGATGCAGCCCAACATGTAGCCCCTCGCCTGCCCTATCCGTTGCTGTGTCATTCCCATCACTTTCTTGAATTGCCCAGATTTTCACACATGAAAACCTTAGCGAGCATCGGCGAAATACAAAAATGCTCGGGTCGCCCATTGACTTCAATGGGGTTTGTTATTCGAAACGAACCCTCGAGCATCGCGATAATTTCGTCCCGAATAACGAGCACCCGAGCATTTTGGTGCTCGCTCATCTCTACTAAAAATGTAAGTATTTGCGAGGTATACAGCGTCGATAAACTCTATCAGATGTATCATTATTACCAATGTTTCATTATGTATTGCCCAGATTTTCACACATGAAAACCTTAGCGAGCATCGGCGAAATACAAAAATGCTCGGGTCGCCCATTGACTTCAATGGGGTTTGTTATTCGAAACGAACACTCGAGCATCGCGATAATTTCGTCCCGAATAACGAGCACCCGAGCATTTTGGTGCTCGCTCATCTCTACTAAAAATGTAAGTATTTGCGAGGTATACAGCGTCGATAAACTCTATCAGATGTATCATTATTACCAATGTTTCATTATGTATGCATCTGAGTGTTCAATAAACCTTTTTAAACTTTTAAAGACTCTACTATCGCTACCTTGGAGTCAGTTGTTGCGAGTCCGTCGTATTATAAGGGAAACAGATGTGGATGAGAGACTCGGACAGATGTGCCAGAAATTTAAAGAAAGGGGTTATCCATCCGAACTGGTTGAGAGTGCCTCAGAAAGAGCAAAGGCCCGAGACCGTATTGAACTTCTGACCCCTCAAGATAAACCATGGACGACGGGACGGATGTTGTTTGTCTCCATGTACAACAGTATGAGTGGACAAATATCCAACGTCCTGAGACGCTATTGGTCTATTCTGACCAAGAGTTGCCCGCAAATCATGGAATTTTCCAGCCCACCCATGATGGCGTATAGGAGGGGCCCTAATATCAAGGACCAATTGGTCCAAGAGGCCAACAGGTTCTGGCGCAGCCCAGGCATGGGAATTTCCCATGCCTGGGTTGCTCGTGTTGTAGCAATCTCCTGAAGGGTGATCAATTTCATCACCCTCACACAGGGAAAACATTCAAGATTAAAGGACACTTTACGTGTTGCTCCTCTTATGTCATCTACATCATTACATGCCCTTGCGGATTGTATTACATGGGAGAAACAACAACAGAGGTAAAAACAAGAATCACAAATTATAAGATCACCATTCGTACCAAAAAGATTGATCTCCCTGTACCGCGTCATTTTGCAGAAAAGAACCATGCAACGAGCCAGTTACGCTTTAGAGTCATCGACCAGGTCCCTGTAGACACTAGAGGAGGAGATAGGGAGAGGGCTCTGAAGCGTAAGGAATTAGAATGGATTTTCAGGTTGGAGACCTTATTTTCGTTAGGTCTCAATCTGGAATTCAACACTGCTATGTATCTGTAGGTGGATAGGTGTCGTCATCATTTGATTACCTTATAGATATGTTCATATTATGCTATAGGTAAAAGAATGCTTTTTATCAATTTGTAATATAAATCTTGCGCACTCCCCAACCGGTATACCATCTAAGAGAGGAGAGCGCATCAACACCTGGACCACTACCTCTTATATAACCATTGCAACTATGTAGCCGTCCTCCATATAACATAATAATGAGACATTTGGAAAATGTTGCATAAACATGTTCCTTTTTTTGCCCTATCGGTCCTTATACAATAAAAAAAATATTGCCGATATCAATTATGAGTCATGTATGAACTTGTTAATGGGTCTTTCTAAGGGCTCCCACCCACTTGCGATTTTTTTTCCTTTGCGTTTTGCGCTTTTTCTGAAGAGCAATTAGTATAGAATGTGTTCTTGTCCACTTGCGTTTTTTTTTCCGGTCCGTTGCAATTTTTAACATAGGAACTGTCAGTTGCATATGTGTCCTTATTTTTCTCTTAATGCACCCATGAATGTCAATGGAAATTAACGGAAAAGGCGCGAAAAAGCCGTGAAAAACGCGCCAAAAACGCGCAGAAAACGCTGTGTTTTTCACGCACGAAAATCGCAAACGCCAGTGGGTAGGCGCCCTAACACTGGGGATTTGTGATTCTGTGCCCAATATGGGCCCATGGAAAAGGTACTATTGGGCACAGTTGATATATTTATTCAATACTGGATGTCTGGACTTTTATATCCGTCCGGCTTTTCTTAATTATATGGTGATAATGCTGACTGGTGGATGTGCAAAAACATTGATTTGCTCTTAATATTATAAATAAGACTGATAGATGCATAACAATTGTTATGTTTACGATCTCAGAGAGCCCTGCTGCTATGGTGCACCTTTGGGTGATCCACTAAAAGACAACTGTTCGGGTTGTATGTGATCCATATATATGTATGCCAGAGTTCAGCCGCTGGACGCTGTAGGAGTCCTAAGATGGCTGCGGCATATACCCTCAGATGAAGTATCATCTGTTAATTAAAGATAGGGGGGAGTAAGATGGCCGCCGAAGTCTCACGGTATTTCGAACATTCCGCGCATGCGCGGTACACCCGGAAGTAGCCGAGACCAAGATGGCGCCGCGGCTGCATGCAGCGTTGCTAGAGCGATGAGAGGTGGCTATTCCAGAGTGTCAGGTGCGCACTCAACACCGGGAAGGTGAGCCACATGTGTAGGAGAGCATTTTTAATTGGTGATGTGTGGTGATTGGTGCAATGTTTTTATTTAAACGAGGGGTATGGGGTGTATGTATTAGCAGCTTGAGAAAGACTCTATTTGGGTGAGTCGAAACGTCGCTGTACTTTGGTCGTGTGGGAATAAAGATACCATGCTTTGAGTCATACGAGCTGTGTCTGCTACACCTTTGATATCTTCGATACAACATCGTTTGATGCTGCTTCTCTACTGCATTGAATCTCTGGATCTATTGGGGACGTTGGTCCAGTCCCTTTAAGAAGCTTGCACCAGTGTTCTTTTTGCATAAAAAACCCCTCCTGAGCAGGATTTGTCGGTGAGTGCTGCTGCCTGAAGATATTTTTTGCAGTGCCCCTCCACAGTGCCCACACACAGTGCCCACACACAAGTACAATGACAGAACCTCTGCCCTTCTCCTCCACAAGTACAGTGACACCTTAAAATAGATACCGTAACACAGGACCCACCGTTCATAATAGACACAGCTCACCTCCTCCCGTCCCAGCACAGGCAGGATAACACTGACAGGAGACACCAATATGTAGAGAACACATGAAACACAATTCAGAATAGTCACAGCTCACCTCTTCTGCTCCCTGCACAGGCAGGGTTACACCAGGTGTGATAAATTACTGTGACAGACCCCCACCACCCCCAGCGAGACAAATTACTTACACATCCCCGCTCCCACCCCACGAGACAAATTATTGTGACAACACCCCCCCTTCCCCCGGTGACAAGTCTATGTGACAGAACCCCCCTTCCTTAGCGACAAGTCTAGGTGACAGCACCCCACAGCGAAAAGTCTGTCTGACAGTACCCCCCCCCCCCCCCGGCAACAGGTCTATATGACAGAGCACCTTCCCTGGGGGGATGAATTACTGTGACAGACCCCTGCCCACCCCCCAGCACGACAAATTACTGTTACAGCCCCCCTCCCACCCCCGAGACAAATTACTGTGACTACACCCCCCCTCTTCCGCCCAGCGACAAGTCTATGTGACAGCACCCCCACCCCTGGCGCCAAGTCTATGTGACAGCACCGCATGGCGACAAGTCTATGTGACAGCACCTCACAGCGACAAGTCTATATGACAGCACCCCCACCCCTGGCAACAAGTCTATGTGACAGCATCGCCACCCCCGGCAACAAGTTTATGTGACAGCACCCCACAGCGACAAGTCTTTGTGACAGAACCCCCCTCCGCCAAGTGTTATGTGACAGCGGATTCCCCCACACCCACCACCGCAAAGTATAATGTGACAGGCACATGTGCATTTGTCATGATGGGACAACCCCTTTAAGATTTTTTAAAAGTGAGGATACAAGAACTGCAGAGTTTGACCTGGACGCAAGCACATCTATAAGCTTTGATCATGAAAGGGTTAAACAATGATACTTAGTTATAATGGTGTGAAATTCTTATGAGTTATGGCCCTTTTAGATGAGACGATTTGACGTCATCATTAGCTGGTTCGCTCGTGCAATCTGTTTATACAGGATGATACATCTTTGGCTCGTTCAGACTAGAAATTGTTCACAATCATTCAGACTTTCACGATCACTGTACAAGTGAATGAGAAGGACTAAATGGGAGCTATTTAAGCTGAACAAGAAGAGAATGAACCAACGGTTATTTTTTATATGCCTGCAAAAAATAAATGACGAGCTAAAAGCAAATTAGGTCGGGAAGGATTTTTTTCCATTAGTACAGTGACACCTTAATATAGATAACACAGGACCCACCATTCATAATAGACACAGCTCACCTCCTCCCCTCCCTGCACATGCAGGATTACACTGAGAGGTGACACCAATATGTAGAGAACACATGAGCCACCATTCAGAATAGTCACAGCTCACCTTCTCCCCTCCCTGCACAGGCAGGATTACATGAGTTAAAAACAAATTAGGTCAGAAAAGATTTTGAGGAGAATTGGCTTCTACCTCATTGGGCTTTTTGCCTTCCTCTGGATTAACATTGCGGGGTAATAGGCGGAACTGGATGGACATATGTTTTTTTTTCTCGCACTAACTATGTTACCATGTTCATCATTTGGTCAGTGGTTTGCGTTTAGACTGAGTGATTATCATTTATTTTGGCTCATTTGAACGACTTCTTAAACTATAATTGTTCCATCTAAAAGCCCCCTATGGGTTCGTTCACATGACACTATTTCAGTGCGGTATAAGGCCTTAGTCAGACGGGCGTTTTTCCGCGCGATTTGCGGATCGCATGACGGATGCGCATCCGCAAATCGCGTGACCGGTGCTCGAAAATCGCCCGAAAATCTGCTCCTAGCCGCGTTTCATTAGAAACGGGCCGGAGCTGTCCAGCGCATTGCATTCAATGGAGCCGGCAATACAGCCCGCTCCATTGAAAGTAATGCGCTGCGGGCGAGTGTGGGATGAATTGTCAGGAAGGGCTTAAATATATAAGCCCTTCCCTGCAATTCATCCAGAAAAGTGTTAAAATAAAAAATATATATATACTTACCTGCTCCCGGCAGCCGGAGTTCCGCGCGGGGTCAGCGCAGGGCCAATCAGGGGCAGCTCTCAGCTGTCATTCAGCTAAGAGCTGCCCCTGAGCCAATCAGAGGCAGCACTCACTCACCCATTCATGAATTCATGAATGGGTATGAGTGAGAGCTGCCTCTGATTGGTCAGGCTGTGACCAATCAGAGGCAGCTCATTCAGCAGGTGTGGATTTTAAATCCCCGGCTGCTGAATACTGCTCACAGCTGTTCAGAGCAGTTCAGGAGGACTGCCGCCTGCCGCGCTGAACTCCGTCTGCCGGGACCAGGTGAGTATATATATATTTTTTTTTTTACACATTTCTGGATGAATTGCGGGGAAGGGCTTATATATATAAGCCCTTCCCGACAATTCATCCCGCGATCGCTGGCAGCCCATTGCTTTCAATGGAGCTGGCTGTATTGCCGGCTCCATTGAATTCAATGGGCTAACATCGTTCTGCCGGGACAAGGTGAGTATATATTTTTTTTATTTTTACACATTTCTGGATGAATTGCAGGGAAGGGCTTATATATTTGCCGGCTCCATTGAACTCAATGGTCAGTGCTCGTTTAATCGAGACGAGTACCGCGTGGTGCTCATCTCGAGTAACGAGCATCTCGAGCACCCTAATACTCGAACGAGCATCAAGCTCGGACGAGTATGCTCGCTCATCTCTACATGTGAACACCTGTATAGGAAATTTTTGGTTCTTATAGAAGCTCGTTGTGAACGAGGCCTAAGTTTGTATATTCTGCTGAGCTCATGCAATTTTTCTTTTAATTAAAATGTACAATTGCTTAAAGTCTCAGTCATAGAGTGTAGATAAGATATCCCTGACCAATAATCCTGAGGATGGCGTATTCTCTCCGAACATTTTCTATCACCATCAATGCAGTGATAGACACAGGGGATTGCTTACTTATTATAATGAGTTAACAGCTTGTTCTTCGCCTATGACATCACCGACACCAGAGGGCCGCAAACTCACGTGTGTCCGAGTCGGAACTCAGCCGGAAGTGGGTGATCCAAATCAGCAGATGCCAGTGAGGAATTCAAATTTCTGGATAGCCTCTTTGAGTAAGGGACCTGATTGGCCACTTTGGATAATAATGGTAATTTGAACCGCAATAGTTATTTTGCATGATATGCGCCATGTACAAAGAGAAGTCATTTTTTGAACATCAGGCTACGCAATTTCTTTTATGCCAAATCCTTCAATGAAATGCGTGACATTTGGCCAGGATATAGCAGGCATCAAATATTAAACTGATCACCGCTATATCAGTAGATGTAACAAAATCACCTTTTTCTAAAGATCTTCATAATAAAAAATAATTACAGATTTTGTTTATTAATTTTTTTACAGCTTTACGTATAGTATTATTTCTCAGACTGTATATAATGGGGTTGATGAAAGGAGTAAATACAGTATAAAGCAATGAGAGGAGTTTACGAATATTCAAGGATTTCTCTTGTGTTGGAAAAATGTAAGCACCTAACAGACTCCAGTAGAATATGGAGACCACAATGAGGTGAGAGCTACAGGTGGAGAAGGTTTTATGTCTGCCAGTACTTGATGGGATCCTTAAGATGGCAACAATAATCTTGACATAAGATACAATGATTATTATGGTTGGGATGATTAATATAGGTAATCCTATTATTGTGATTTCGAGGTGAACAATGAAGGTATCAGAGCAGGCAATGTCCAGCAGAGGATTTATGTCACAGAAAAAATGGTCAATAATAAGTGGCCCACAAAATGTTACCATTGCTGCTGTCACAGAGTCCATCAACGGAGTGGAAAAACTAAAACACCAAGTGATGACGGACAACTTCACATAACAAGTCCTTGTCATTACAGAGTTATAACGAAGGGGATTACAGATGGCCACATATCTGTCATAAGACATGACTGTGAGGAGAAAACATTCAAATACTTCTGAGACACCAAAAAAATAAAACTGAGTGATACAACCAATAAAAGTAATGGCCCCCCCATTATTCAGTAGGATGTAGAGCATATTAGGGACAATATCAGTTGTTAGTGAGATGTCACTGATGGACAGTTGTGAGATGAAGAAGTACATTGGAGTGTGGAGGGTCTTGCTGGTGGACACCAGGGTGATGATCAGGAGGTTTCCACATATTGTTCCACAGTAAACCACGAGGAGGAGACAGAATAGGAAAACACGTAAACATTTACCTGCTTGAAATCCTAAGAGGAAAAAATCTGCAACCGCAGTCAGATTCCTTCCCTGTGTACAGGTGAAAAAAAAGGTAAGAGAAGATTATTCACTATTATTAATATGAAACAACAAAATGGTGTTTTCTATTACACAATGAAGGTATCAGAGTCGGCAATGTCCAGTAAGGGATTGATGTGGGGACAGTAGTGTGGGGAACAATGTTTGTTACACAGCACAACCTTCCAAAGGACGATGTTCTGACAAGAAGTGGAGGATAAAAAATTCAGCATTAGTAAGTCCACATAAAACCATCTTAAAATGCATTTTGAGTGAAAATGCCTCTTCTTTAGTTAAGCAGGCGAGAGAACAGCTGAGTTGTGTGGGCAACTGCCTGATCCTTTTCATGCACAAGGTCAGGCTTCGTAAGGGCATGTGCATGAAACCTGTGTCCAGCCATGGGGGAGCCGATTTAGGTGGACTAATCAATACAGAAGTTTTTATCCTTCACTTGGAAGGTTCTGCCAGTGACAGACTTTTTTCCACACACTGCTGTCTGGACAACACTCTATGCCTACCACCATCACGGCATGTAATTGGCTGGCAGTACCTCTGAGTCTATTGACGTATCCTGCATCCTCACCCTAAGCCTTTTAGGCACCACCACAAGGCCGTTTAAGCCATCGTTTAACTTCCATGAGAGGATTGATGTCACCGGAAAAATGGTCAATAATATTTGGCCTACAAAATTTTAATAATTTTAACAGTTAATGTCAATGTGATAGAACAACAAAAAGCCAAGTGCTGATGGCAAATTTCATACAATAAATCCATATTGTGATGCCAATTAGCTACATTCCAATCAATTGTCTCCCATTCTGTGCCACCCCCACCCCCCACTTACTCCGTGTACTCCAGCCAAACATTGCAGCACCTCTCCTTAAAACTGTACTTATCAAATGGGAAATTTATAATGGGGACTATGTGTCAGGTCCCAGCCCAACAGCGGTTATATTTTTTGAACCGTGAAGGTACTGCGGACCCGAAGCATTTACTCCAGCTACTTTATGACCCCCCCAGAACCCACAGAATTGCCTATATACATAGCCAATCATCTGTTACCCACCATGTTTGTTATCCACGTGTAGGTGGATTCCTGATATTAAACATGAGGCCATATCTTCCCGATTGGAGGGCCTCCTGGGGAAATATGTCCGAAATATTAAATTGGGGTTCAATCCAAATGATCCACGCATATAGTCAACCTGCCACACCAAAGACATCAAAATGAGTAATGCAGTCAAGGAATGTAATAGCCCACTCCCATTATTAAGAAGAATTTAAAGCATGTTGTGGACAAAATTTGTGGATAACAATTTTTCTCTAATGGACAGTTGTGAGATGAAGAAGTACATTGGAGTGTGGAGGGTCTTGCTGGTGGACACCAGGGTGATGATCAGGAGGTTCCCACATATTGTCCCACAGTAAACCACCAGGAGGAGACAGAAGAGGAAAACACGTACACATTTGTTACCTTAAAATCCTAACAATCTCCTTCTGTGTCTAAAGTTGCAAAGAAATACCATAAGAACATTATGAAATGGAATTTGTCATCAGAAATTGATCTTTTATATAAATCACATTTTTGTACTAAACATAAATTTAAGAATTTTTGGTAATTTATTTTAATTTTTTTGTATCATTTTTTTTCTAAATCCTAAAATCCTGCATTTGTCACACTAACCATAGAGCCTAATACCAGTTTGTCACTTCCTGATCTGTAGAGGAAACATTGCAGCAGTCATCTCACTGACATGACAGGACTATGTAGATAACACCATTCATAATATGTATAAGCTGTAACTATCTACTCCCCTCCCTGCAAAATGACCTCTACACAGGTCACAGAGCTGCCTAGACAGTCTCCCATACCAGCCAATGGGTTAGTCCTGTTCATTGTGTGACTGGAGCTGCTGTAAAGCTTATCTCTAGATGCTGTTAAATGTAGTTTAGGAAGGAAGGCCGTCCCCATAAACATTTACAGACAGCAGAATAAAAAATTCTATATAAAATAAGAAAACAGTTAGAAAAATGCAAAATGTCTTACTATCTGGTTTAACTTCCAGAATCAAGTCATATAAATTCAAGTCTAAAGACAGGCACCAGTAAACAGATATTTAATCCAACTTCCCAAGGAAGTCCATTCCATGATATATATGCAGCTTAAACCGTTCCTAAGAGAAGACCGACCACACATATTATATGTAGAGGTGTTTTGGTGCTATTTTAGAACCTATTAGCACCTTATATATATTTTTTCAGAAAATCTTGCTTTCTTCTGCATTTAAATCATATTCTGAATAGAAGTCGCTCCCCCCTCCAATTCTTTTCTTTGTATAAGGAGATAGAAGGCTTTGCAGGCAGTGGTTCAGTTTCAGGGATAAGCAATTACTGATGATTGCTGAAGTAAACATTTTGGTTCCATAATCAAGTTAGAAGTCAGATGGAGAAGTCAACAAATATTGATGACATTCTAAAAGGGGAAGCAATGCACATGGCTCTCTCCATATAGATGAAGGATGTCGAGGTAATGGCCTTGACATAAGTACTATAAACTAGAATGAAGAGAGCTGCATACATATATGTTGCCGATAACTCATATACTCATTTCTGGAGTGCCAAACGGGTCACAAGACGTTATTCTTCTAACATATAGGGCACTCGGACATGATCGCACAGTGCACCGTTAGTACTTGTCTGTTCATGTTGCCTACTATGTGCCACTGCACTTGACCCTAACATGGAAACTTCATGTGAGCAGCCATGCATAGAGGATTGGGGCCACACAGTATGGCATTGTGGGCCACCCCAGATTTAATAGTTACACTTACATGGAGCTGGATAGAAAAGATCAAAGTACTATGTTGGTCCCAGGGACTTGTGTGCATTCACTATCTTGTAGTTAATCCTCAAACAGGTACAGCAGCAAGGCATAAAGGATAACATAGAAGGCTAGCAATGGTCAGGTCAAAGTTTATACAGATAATTGAAAATACTAAATAATAATCGTCTCAATGCCAGTAAGGGGCTGTGACAGCACTTACATCAGATATGTCCATGCTTTTCTACTGATAAGAATAAATGTATTTTGTTGCTGTATTTTTTTCCTAATCCATTTGGGATATACTGACAGAGTTAAAGAATCATTGTGCGAGATGATATGCGGATACATTCAGTATGAGCACCTCTATATATACACAGATGAATGGAGGCCCCTTGTGGATAATTTAGCTTCTCAAGTCTCCTGTCTTCTTCCTTGGAGAAATTAAAACATACTAATATTTAGCTAATTGTCCTCCAGATCACTCGGGTCATTTACGCTAAGAAAACAAAGAACATTGCATTAGTCTGACATGATTGTAAGAGCCGCAGCGTAAATGCAGTATGAAAAAGTTGTAGATAAAGTAAAGTGAAGTCTAAAATGACATTTATTCCCCCATTCTTTGAATAAGACCTTTTATACATTAACCTCCGAAGTGTAAGGAGCCTTAACCCCTTAGTGACAAAGGCTGTTTGTGCCTTAATGACCAGGCCAAATTTTGCAAATCTGACACGTGTCACTTTAACATGGAAAAACACCAGAAAGGTTTTGCATATCCAAGCGATTCTGACATTGTTTTTTCGCCACATATTGTACTTCATTTAGGCGGGAAAAAAAAGACCGATAGAATTTATGTTTATATATTAAAAGCACCAAAATTGGGAAAACTTTGAAAAAATCGTCATTTTTTCACATTTCCAACTGCAATATCTCAAATATGTGCAAACATAATATAGAAATTTTTGCTAAGATATATATTTCCATCCGTTTACTTTATTTTGGGCGCACATTGGAAAAACTTTTTTTTTTTTTTTAACCATTTAGGAGACGTACAAATTTAACATTACTTTTCAGCATTTTGAGGAACACTTTGTTTTCCTACACCAAGCCAAGATTGGAAAGGCTCATAGGAGTCAAAATGATAGATACCCCCACAAGTGACCCCATTTTAAAAACTACACCCCTTAACGTATTCACTGAGGGGTGTCATGAGTATTTTAACCCAACAGGTTTTTTTTAGGAGTCAATGCAATTTAGAGGAGAAAAACTAAAATGTCATATTTTTGCAAATATGTCATTTTAAAGACAGGACTTTTTTCTATAGTACACATGAAAATGAGGATTTGCACCCCAGAATGGATACCCCTGTTTGTCCTTCACAGTTAGGATTAGTTTAAAACATGTAAGCTTTATTTAAATATTTAAAATAAAAGACACTCATGGGCAACAAACAAAAATAAATTTCCAAAATCCCTCTGGATAGGAAATTATACGGGGAGTATGTTTGCACAGAACAACGCGTATTCCTATTGAGGCTATAGGTTGTATATGTGCACATTCACTCAACAGTATTTCTAAAAACTATGTTTCTAGAATGGGCAGTAATCCATCAATTTAATGAAAGCCAGTAGAACAATATCACTGTCATGAGTTAGGCATGAAGCTGATTGTTTTATATAAGTTCTGAAGAGCAATGTAGTAGTACGTTAACCAACAGTAGCATTAGCTTCTCTGATATGAAATAATGCACAATCAGTTATGTTGGATGCGATGTTCTGACAGTTTCCTAGTCTGATGACTTTAAAGAACGATGTGATAACTCGTTGACAAAAGGTGCTCAGAAACATACCCATTGTGGCCCTAGTATTATGTCTGGATGCACAATGGGGCCCAAAATGAAACAAGTAACCGGTGGCTTTCGGAACAGAAATTTTGCTTGAAGGAGATTTAGGCCCCATTGCCCACTTGTAGAGCCATTGAGTGACCAAAACGATGGAGAACCCCCACAAGTAACCCCATTTTGAAAAGTAGACCCCTTAACGAATTTATCTAGGGGTACGATGACTTTTTTGACTTCACAGTTTTTGAATGAATCTAAGCCAAGCCGAAGGAAAAAAATTATGATTTTCATTTTTTTGGTAATTCTGTCATTTTAAAAGCAGTTTTTTTGTACAGCACATATATGAATGAAGACTTGCATCCCAGAATGGATACCCCTGTTTGTCCTTTGCTCAGAAACATACCCATTGTGGCCCTAATCTTATGTCTGGATGCACAATGGGGCCCAAAATGAAACGAGCAACCGGTGGCTTTCGGAATACAAATTTTGCTTGAAGGAGATTTAGTCCCCATTGCCCACTTGTAGAGCCCTTGAGTGACCAAAACGATGGAAAACCCCCACAAGTGACCCCATTTTGAAAAGTAGACCCCTTAACGAATTTATATAGGGGTACGATGACTTTTTTGACTTCATAGTTTTTGAATGAATCTAAGCCAAGCAGATGGAAAAAATTATGATTTTCATTTTTTTGGCAATTGTGTCAATTTAAAAACAGGTTTTTTTGTACAGTGTACATAGGAATGAAGACATTCACCCCAAAATAGATACCCCTGTTTGTCCCGTGTTCAGAAACATACCCATTGTGGCCCTAATCTACTTAAAGGAAACATGGCTAGGCCTATAATGGAAGGAGCACCCGTTGGATTTCAGTGTACAACGGAATAAATTCCAGGCCCCATTGCCCACTTGTAGAGCCATTGAGCGGCCAAAACCATAGAGAACACCCACAAATGACCCCATTTTGAAAACTAGACCCCTTAACAAATTCATCTAGGGGTGTACTGCGTATTTTGACCCCACAGTATTTGAATGAATCTAAGCAAAGCAGAAGGAAAAAAATTACGATTTTCATTTTTTTGGCAATTTGTCAATTTAAAAACTATTTTTTTTGTACAGCGTACATAGGAATGAAGACGTTCACACCAAAATGGATCCCCCCGTTTGTCCCGTGCTCAGAAACATACCCCTTGTGGCCCTAATCTACTTACAGGACACATGGCAAGGCCTGTAATGGAGGGAATGCCCGCTGGATTTCAGGGCAGAACTGAATAAATTCCAGGTCCCATTGCCCACTTATACGGAAAAAAAATGGACTTCCTAAAAATAATCCCCCCCCCCACCATACCCATTTTTTGGCATTCCCTAATTATTAGATAAAGGTAATAATATAAACTGCGTTTTATGTCCGAAGACAGGGGAAATTACGGAGGCTGGTTGGGTTAGGCACATGGGGTAAGAAAACCGGGTATCCCCCCTCCTCTCATGCTTTTTGGGGGGTATTTCGTGACCTCAGAGGCGGGGATGGGGTGTAAAAAGTGGCGCTCTGTGATTCTCCATTAGCTTGCGGAGGTGCAGCGGTCTCACACAGAAGACGCTCAACAAGCTGCTCCTGGAACTGCATGAAGGCAAGCGTTCCCAGGGCTTCTTGTAAAATACGTATTACAAGTAGCGGTCTGAATAACGCGGGGCTCACACGGACGTAGGTGGAATCAGCTTGCGCAGGCCCGCAGCGGATCCCAGCTGTGAACCCGGCTGTGACCCTGCGTACGGACGCGTAATGTACTGCTCATAACTGCCTACTCACGCAGGCGGTCATTCGCAGTACAAATTTTTTTGTTTGTATTTCCCGCACCGTCGCTTAGCGATGACACGGGTACCCGCAGCCCGTATACAACGTAGTTGCGCATGGGCAGCGGGTATATCCATGACCATGGAGCACAATAGGCTCTATGCTGCGGATATCCGCGGGAAAATAGAACCTGCTGCATTCTCTTTTCTGCGAGTGGATTATGCAATTCCAACCCACTAATGTGAGCGGAGTTCTGTAATCCAATGCGATTGATCTGCGTATTACTGTGGATCAGACGCATGCGGAATCCGTAATTCCTATCCGGTCATGTGAGAGCGACCTATGTTAGATCGCTACTGTTTTATTACGTGACTGGGGACCGCTCAACGAGGCCACCCGTCACTGCTCCAGGCTCTCAGCGACCGTTGGTCACCGAGAGCAAGGAGATTTTAAGTTTCCTGGGCTCCCCGACTTCTGCGCATGTGTCCGGTATTTTGCCGGCGGTCGCATGTGCGGAATCCGGGTAAGTTCACGGATGAGGATCGCGTCGGGGTGCAAATACGGAGGCCTCCGGTAAAAAGTTTAATCTCCTCTCACCGATCGCATCGGTGAGGGGAGATGAAACTAACTTTTTTTTTTACTTTTACGCGATCGCCATTATCCATTGGATAACGGCGAACACGTGATCAGGAACCGCTCACCGCGGCCCCCCGTGAAATTTCCAGGCTCTTGGCTAAGTTTTGTAGCCAGGAGCAGGGAGATTTTAAGTTATCCTGGCAATCCACCGCTTTTGCGCATGCGTCCGCCGCTTTGGCGATGGCCACGTGCGCAGAAGCTGTGGTAAGTACCGCGGATAAATCCGGGGGCCTTAGGTACGTAATTTCATCCTCCCTCACGGATATGATCCGTGAGGGGAGATGAAATGTAAGCGTTTTAAACTTTTTTTTTTACTTTTTAAACTTTTTTAAAAACTTTTTTACACTTTTTTTAAATTACTTTTTAACACTTTTTTTTTAACTTTAAATGATCACTGCTATCCATTGGATAACAGTGATCATCTCTGCAGGGACATCCCTCTGCTCCTGGCTACACATGGCAGCCAGGAGCAGAGGGATTTTAAATTTCCCGGGTCCTGAGCCTCTCTGTGCATGCACCCGATGTCAATCATCGGGCGCGCATGCGCAGAAGGGGACTCAGGTCCCAGAAGACCGGGACACCGCTGAGGACCGGGGGTGAGTATTTTCACCTCCCCTGATGGATCCGATCCATGAGGGGAGGTGAAAATAACCTTATTTTTACTTTTTTTAAAACTTTTTCGCGAGGACTTTTTCCCCGGGGACATCCCCTGGTTCCCGGCTACCTTCAGGAGCCGGGAACCAGGAGATTTTAAACTCCCCGGGGCTCCCATTCTTCTGCGCATGCGCGTGACGTCAGTCGTCTGGCGCGCATGCACAGAAGAGCCGCGCCGGGTCCCGGAGGACCCATTCTCCGCGGCAGACATCGGGGAAGTCGGGTAAGTGCTTTCAGCTGCTCTGATGGATCCGATCCAACTTTTTTACCTTTTTTTCACACTTTATTGAGATTGGCGCTATCCATTGGATAGCGCCGATCGCAATGCCAGGGGGGGTCCCCGCAGCCCAGGATGACAGCTCCATGCTGTCGGCTACCTGCGGGCACCGACAGCATGGAGCTGTCACGTCCATAGCCCACGGGGCTTTATTCTCTGTAAAACGCATGTTTTTATGTCCTCGGAGAATAAAGCCCACTTGAGCAGGACATAAAAAGACTATGGGCTGGTAGTTAAGGGGTTAATATGTCACCCAAAGGACCTATTACAAATGTAGGAGATATCTACTTGACATTTAACCAGTTATGATAACTTAGCTACAGTGTACTACAATGGTCACGTCATCACCCTGCAGCAGTCATGTTAACAATTGTCACATCTGTACACATCTGGTTCTTTTCTGTATCAGGCCAGGTTCACACGGACGGATTTTAATTGCAGATTTTGTGATCACCTTCTGTTCAGAAGATCCGCAGTAAAACTCTCACACTCGCAGTACAAATTGCGTACTCTGCGAGCGGAAGAAAAATCACTGCATGAGAGAGAGAGACTATATGAATGAACGAATTAATGAATATCTCACCTGGGCGAAGTCCTCATGCTTTCAGCTGTAATTCCCTGCCTGTAATTTTTTTTCTGCACAGATGATTCACTTTGCATATGCATACCACTGCGTGGGGAAAGGCTTGCATTGGTGATCTTCTGTGACCATTCGCAATTACTGTCCATGATGTATCGCAGGGAATCTGGCCCGTTTGTGTGAGCCCGGCCTTAATCTGAAAGAAAAAAAGTAGCATCAGATTCTGTATTAAGGCTTTTACCCAATAGCATTTTATTTAATGCTGCGATATCGCTGCATTTTTTTTCAATGGGATTTTTTAATGTCCAATGTAAAATCAGAAACTGACAGGGTACTGAGTGAGAAATTACTCATTAGCCGCTACTCACTAAAGGCCCATTTACAAGGAGCGATGATCGCTTAAAATTCACTCAAATTTGACAGTTTGAGTGACATTTTTGAGCGATCATCTTTGCATAACTCTTAAGTAGCTAATTAGCTACTTAAGAGTTATGCAGGTGGAGCGGGACACCACAGCGATAGTTCAGAGAACAATGCAGCGGTTTAGTATATGCAAACAGCTGCTTTCTTCTGGCGGTTATCAGCGGTGTCCCGCTGAGCTGCTAGCTCAGAGAAGCAGCAGGAGTGCTGACAGCTCCTTTGTTCTCAGAGCTTTCAGCTGGTATCCCGCTGGGAAGTCCTAGCAGCATACCAACTGAAAGAATGCTATTAGTGCTGCACACTGAGAAAATCAGCATGTGCCACTGAAAAGGCTCATCGTTCATTTCAAGCTTGCTAGAAATGAGCGATGAATGAGCAGTGCACGATGGCAGCACATTTAGACTCAATGATTATTGCTCAAAAGATGGCTTCTGAGTGAATTTTGAGCGATTATTGTTGAGTCTAAATGGGCCTTTAGTTTCAGCTCACTGAAAAAAACAACTTCTGAGTCAGTCCTCACCCAGGGTAAACAGGCAATCAATAAATTTTGAACCACTTCCTGTTTACAGGGAATGCAGGTGGGCAGCTGGAAGAGACCTCCAATGCGCTCCGCTTCCCTTCACTGAACAGGAGTGACAGTCGTCTTGTGTAAAAGGCCCTTACACCAGGATCAGAATTTTTGATTTGGCTTTTTTTAAGCATTCTGAGTAAATCCCAACATTTACTCAGAAGAGAAGAAAAGTGGTAAAATGTATCCACTTCCCGCAATTAACAGTAGATTTTGCATAGTTGCAGTACATACTTGCTAATGTATTCTCAAACCGCAGGTGTTGCTAACATTGGCGGTAAGCTCCAATATGACAGGAACCTTAAAGATTTAAAAAAAATTTGCAATCAAAGTTTTTGCTGTTACTGGACATGGAAGGAGGGATCAACTTTCAGTGCCTACATGCAACAGTGCTGAGGAGCAGCTTGACATTATTGGAATACTTCGAAGGAATTTGAAGCTGAGTTGCTTATTCACAGGCGGACCTCCTTCTAGAACAACCAGAATCAGAGAACCCTCAGATTGCAGCTGTTTAACCTGTTTGATTACACAGTCCATGTTGACCACAAAATCTAATTGATTTGCAAAAACAGTGAGCTCCTTCTCTACACCATTTTATTCCTGTGATCCAACCAAAGGGTGAAAAATGGGCTTCTTTAACCCCTTAACGACCAGCCCATAGTGTTTTTACGTCCTCCCGAAGTGGGCTCTATTCTCTGAGGACGTAAAAACATGCTTCCTGCAGAGAATAGTGCCCCTCGGGCTGTGGACGTGACAGCTCCATGCTGTCGGTGTCCGCAGGTAGCTGACAGCATGGAGCTGTCATCCCGGGCTGTTCGGAGCCCCCCCCGGCATTGCGATCAGCGCTATGCAATGGATAGCGCCGATCGCAAAAAAAGTAAATAAAAGTACATAAAAGTTAAAGATTCAGCTGCTCTGATGGATCGGATCCATCGGAGCAGCTGAAATTACTCACCGAGGTCTGGCACGCTGCTCCTCGCTCTCCTGCCGCTCCGGGGCCCGAAGCCGGTCTTCTGCGCATGCGCGCCAGGCGGCATTACGTCAGCCGCATGCGCAGAAGGCCCGGCGGCGCGGGAGATTTAAAATCTCCTGGCTCCCGGCTCCTGTAGGTAGCCGGGAGGCAGGAGATGTCAGCGGGGACTGCGGTGAGCGGTCCCCGGTACCGCGATCGCCGTTATCCAATGGTTAGCGGCGATCGCGAAAACGTTAAAAAAAAGTTTTTAAAAAGTCAGTTTCACCTCCCCTCATGGATCGGATCCATGAGGGGAGGTGAAAATACTCACCCCCAGTCCTCAGCGGTGTCCCGATGTCCCGGGACCCGAATCCCCGTCTGCGCATGCGCGCCCGATGATTGACATCGGGCGCGTGAACAGACGGGCTCGAGCCCCGGGAAATTTAAAATCCCTCTGCTTCTGGCTGCCATGTGTAGCTAGGAGCAGAGAGATTATACCGGGGACATGATCACTGTCATCCAATGGATGACAGTGATCATGTAAAGTGAGAAAAAAGTGTAAAAAAGTAAAAAAAAAAAAAAGTAAAAAAAAGTTTTTAAAAGTTTAAAAAGCGTACGTTTCATCTCCCCTCATGGATCATATCCGTGAGGGAGGATGAAAGTACGTACCTAAGGCCCCCAGATTTATCCGCGGACCTTACCACAGCTTCTGCACACGCGCCCGTCGCCAAAATGGCGGGCGCATGCGCAAAAGCTGTGGATTGCCAGGATAATTTAAATTCTCCCTGCTCCTGGCTACAAAACGTAGCCAAGAGCATGGAGATTTAATGGGGGTCCGCGGTGAGCGGTTCCTGGTCACGTGTTCGCTATTATCCAATAATGGCGATCACGTAAAAGTAAAAAAAAAAATTTGAAGTTTCATCTCCCCTCACTGATGCGATCGGTGAGAGGAGATGAAACTTTTTACCGGAGGCCTGCGTATTTGAATCCCGACGCGATCTTCCTCCGTGGACCTTCCAGGATTCTGCACATGCGATTGCCGGCAAAAAGCCGGACACATGCGCAGGAGTCAGGGAGCCCAGGAAACTTAAAATCTCCTTGCTCCCAGCGACCAACGGTCACAGAGAGCCTGGAGCAGTGACGGGTGGCCTCGTTGAGCGGTCCCCGGTCACGTGATAAAAAGGTAGCGATCTACCTTAGGCCGGTCTCACATGACCGCATAGGAATTACGGATTCTGCATGCTTCTGATCCACGGTATTACGCAGATCAATCGCATTGGATTACACAATTCCGCTCACATTAGCGGGTCAGAATTGCGTAATCCACTCGCAGAAAAGAGAACGCAGCAGGTTCTATTTTACTGCGGATATCGGCAACATAGAGCCCATTGTGCTCCATGGTCGCGGATATACCCGCAGCCCATACGCAACTACCTTGTATACGGGCTGCGGGTACCCGCGTCATCGCTAAGCGATGGTGCGGGAAATACAAACAAAGGTGTACTGTGCATGACCGCCTGTGTGAGTACGCAGTTATGCGCAGTACATTACGCAGCCGTACGCAGGGTCACAGCCGGGCTCACAGATGGGATCCGCTGTGGGCCTCCGCAAGCGGATTCCGCCTGCACCCGCGTGAGCCCGGCGTTATTCAGACCGCTACCTGTGATACGTATTTTACAAGAAGCCCCGGGAACGCTCGCTTTCCTGCAGTTCCAGGAGCACCTTGTTGAGCGCCTTCTGTGTGAGACCGCCGCACCTCATCAAGCTTACGGAGACTCACGGAACGCCACTTTTTACACCCCATACCCGCCACTGAGGTCATGAAATACCCCCAAAAAGCATGAGAGGAGGGGGGGGGGGATACCCGGTTTTATTGCCCCATGGGCCCATTCCAACCAGCCTCCATAATTACCCCTGTCTTCGGAAATACTACACAGTTCACATTTTTACTTTTATCTAAGATTTGCGAATGCCAAAAAGGGCGCGGAGGGGGAGGGGGGGAATTTTTAGGGAGTCAATCTTTATTCTGTACAAATAAGCAATGGGGCCTGGAATTTATTCAGTTGTGCCCTAAAATCCAACAGGTGTTCCGTCCTTTATAGGCCTTGCCATGCGTCCTGTAAGTAGATTAGGGCCACAATGGGTATGTTTCTGCACTCGGGACAAACGGGGGTATCCATTTTGGGGTGAACGTCTTCATTCCTATGTGCACTGTACAAAAAAACTGTTTTTAAATTGAAAAAATTGCCAAAAAAATTGAAAATCGTAACTTTTTCCTTCTGCTTTGCTTAGATTCATTCAAATACTGTGGGGTCAAAATACGCATTACACCCCTAGATGAATTCGTTAAGGGGTCTAGTTTTCAAAATGGGGTCATTTGAGGGGGTTCTTTATAGTTTTGGCCGCTCAATGGCTCTATAAGTGGGCAATGGGGCCTGAAATTTATTCAGTGGTACCCTGAAATCCAACGGGTATTCCTTTCATTGTAGGCCTAGCCATGGGTCCTGTAAGTCTATTAGGGCCACAATGGGTATGTTTCTGAACACGGGACAAACAGGGTTATCCATTTTGGGGTGAAAGCCTTCATTTATATGTGTGCTGTACAAAAAAAACTGTTTTTAAATTGACACAATAGCCCAAAAAATGAAAATCCTATTTTTTTCCTTTTGCTTTGCTTAAATTTATTCAAAAACTGTGGGGTCAAAATATGCAGTACATCCCTAGATAAATTCGTTAAGGGGTCTAGTTTTCAAAATGGGGTCATTTGTGGGGGTTCTATATGGTTTTGGGCGCTCAAGAACTCTACAAGTGGGCAATGGGGCCTAAAAGGACTTCAAGCAAAATCTATGTTCTGAAAGCCACCGATTACTCCTTTTATTTTGGGCCCCGTTGTGCATGCGGACATAAGATTAGGGCCACAATGGGTATATTTCTGAAAACAGCACAAACAGGGGTATCCATTTTGGGGTGTAAGTCTTCCTTCATATGTGTGCTGTACAAAAAAAGCTGTTTTTAAAATGACAGAATTGCCAAAAAAACAAAAATCCAAATGTTTTCCTTTTGCTTTGCTTGAATTTATTCAAAAACTGTGGGGTCAAAATGCGCAGTACACCCCTAGATAAATTCGTTAAGGAGTCTAGTTTTCAAAATGGGGTCATTTGTGGGGGTTCTCTATGGTTTTGGGCGCTCAAGAACTCTACAAGTGGGCAATGGGGCCTAAAAGGACTTCAAGCAAAATTTGTGTTCCGAAAGCCACCGGTCGCTCCTTTCATTTTGGGCTCCGTTGTGTATCCAGACATAAGATTAGGGCCACAATGGGTATGTCTCTGAACACGGGACAAACAGGGGTATCCATTTTTGGGTGCAAGTCTTCCTTCATATGTGTGCTGTACGAAAAAAGCTGTTTTTAAAATGACAGAATTGCCGAAAAAACGAAAATCACAATTTTTTCCTTTTGCTTGGTTTGAATTCATTCAAAAACTGTGGGGTCAAAATATGCAGTACACCCCTAGATAAATTCCTTAAGGGGTCTAGTTTTCAAAATGGGGTCATTTGTGGGGGTTTTCTATGGTTTTGGGCGCTCAAGAACTCTACATGTGTGCTATGGGGCCTAAAAGGACTTCAAGCAAAATTTCTGTTTTGAAAGACACTGACTACTCCTTTCATTTTGGGCCCCGTTGTGGACTCAGATATAACAATAGGGCCACAATGGGTATATTTCTGAACACGGGAGAAATAGGGGTATCCATTTTGGGGTGTAAATCCTGATTTTCATGTAAACTATAGGAAAAAAATATGTCTTTAAAATGACAGATTTGCAAAAATATGAAATTTTACTTTTTCTCCTCTAAATTGAATTAATTCCTGAAAAAAAACTGTGGGGTCAAAATACTCATGACACCCCTCAGTGAATACATTAAGGGGTGTAGTTTTTAAAATGAGGTCATTTGGGGGGGTATCTATTATTCTGACACTCATGAGCCTTTCCAATCTCGGCTTGGTATAGGAAAACAAAGTGTTCCTCAAAATGCTAAAAAGTAATGTTAAATTTGTACGTCTCCTAAATAGTTAAAAAAAAACGAAAGTTTTTCCAATGTGCGCCCAAAATAAAGTAAACGGGTGGAAATATAAATCTTAGCAAAAATTTCTATATTATGTTTGCACATATTTAAGATATTGCAGTTGGAAATGTGAAAAAATGACGATTTTTTCAAAATTTTCCCAATTTTGGCGCTTTTAATAAATAAACACAATTTCTATCGGTCTATTTTTTCCGCCTAAATGAAGTACAACATGTGGCGAAAAAACAATGTCAGAATCGCTTGGATATGCAAAACCTTTCTGGTGTTTTTCCATGTTAAAGTGACACGTGTCAGATTTGCAAAATTTGGCCTGGTCATTAAGGCGCAAACAGGCTTGGTCACTAAGGGGTTAAGATATTGCAGAGCATTTTATGAATGATTGATCTAAGTGATGTTGAAGTCTTCTAGTGGGATTAAAATAAAAGAATATAAAAAAAATCCAAAGAAATAAACAAAAAACTACCCCCCACCCCCTCATTACTGTATGTAAAATTTGGTGTTACCATGCTCATAACAACCCACATGAGAAACCTAGGTTATGTAACCCACACAGTGAATGCAATAAGATTCAAGAATCATTGACAAATTTTTTGCAGATGAAGTTCTTGTAGATGCACAAGCATCAGCAGGTAAAATATGATGATTAGGCCGCCTGCAGACGAGCGGGTCGGATCCGGCAGCGAGAAATCTCGCCGCGCGATCCGACCCCAGAGCCTGCAGGGACGAGCGCGTACTCACCCGCGCCTGGCGGCCATGGCTCTTTGATGTGCCGGCTGCCGCGCAGCCGGCGCATGCGCAGACCGGAGCCGGCGGCCAGGTGAGTGCGTGCCCCGCAGAAAATTAGAACAAACCGCGGCCGTCTGCATAGGAGTGCGTATTGTAATGCACTCCTATGCAGACTTTCAGCGGCGGAAATCCCGCGGGAAATCCCGCGGCGGGATTTCCGCTCGTCTGCAGGCGGCCTTAGACAGAGGTGAACAGAAGACGACTGAACATGAGATAAACCGAAACACAGCAAGCAATCTCCAGTTTGCTCTGTCTCCATTTACTACACAGCAACATTGCTGGGATGGCGGTTGGCCACTTTTGCGCATTAGACTGACACACACTAAAGCTGATATATGAGATATATTGGCAACAACTGGACCTTTTTTGCTTGCAGTAGGTGGGTCCTCTAAAAAAAGGGCCTATGAATTAACCAGTTTCAGCCAAGTTCCTGTCTTCTGATCATGCTGGCTGAGTAGCTCTCCTGTGACTTTCTCTTCAGCCTACTGATTGCTAATTCTCAAACATTTCTGTCAATGTGTAAAATTAACAGATAATTATGAATTTTGATGAATTATGAATTAAGGCTGTCGGAGACAAACTTTAATTTTGAAACGCACAAAGTCTTTCTATTGAACATTATATACATGTTGACTGTACATAGGAGGGTGCTAGATTCTTAATATTGCATCAAATCAATTTATAGACAGAACGGCAGACCCTAAGGACACAACGGTTAACAATATTTCCTGTGGTGTAAATGGCTGACCTCTGGTCTCTCACTACTGTGGGTCAACTGACCACCCATGCTTACTCTGCTGACACTCGCAGCAAGAGTCTCCTCTTATGGAAAGGTCACTGGTAAATTTAACTGCATGACTATATCAGTCCCTAGTACAGATTAAGGCCTGCGACGTGACCTCTTACTCAGCCAACCAGAAGCACACTTTACACTGATGAAGGAAGAGTATCTCAAAACAGCTGTCTGTATATGGTTATATCTGCTAGGGACCGCTAGTGCGGACCCACTGGGTCAACCTATCAGTTTTGGCGTAGAACCAATCCAGGTGGGTTTAGCAGCTGACTCTTGGAGATCAGAGGCTTCAGTACCAGGCGATGAGAAACAGCCCATTAAGGAGCAAGGTCCTGGACCAGGACCTAGTGATATTGAAAGATTTCATTCTCTTCTTGTGGGTTGATCACACTGACACAATCCCCTCGCCTCAGGGAGGTGCGAAATAAGACCAACTGTCTGTTGAAAAGTTATAGTGACACCAAATACAACTTCAGATAACTATCAAAGTGTAGGGATAATCCGCAGTATTGTGTTTTTGATATTTACCACAATAAGTGAGGAATACTCCATGTTTTAACACTTTTTAGTGTAAGATGTTTTGTTGTTAGTCTTTTGCTTTAGTGATATCATTAAAAGTTATGTTTTAAATCCAAATCTGTGAAAAATTGTTTAGGTTGTAGCGCCTTGACAGGGTTATTCACCGCCCAGTTTCCAACTTGGGGCCATCCTTCTCAGGACGATCACCCCTCTTTCTGAAAGGCAGAGACTTCCTTATTCCACACCAGCCCAGATCTCTGGGTCAGCTGTCAGTCTTGCCGGGTAGATTTTGCCTGCATAAAGGGACAACACAGTGGTTCCACACCCGAATACATAACAAGCACACAACTGTAAATAGCAAAAACACAGAACATGACTGGGAATAGTGCAGGAATGGGAAGATAAAAGGAGAAGCGTACATGGACAAGGCTGAGGAGCAGGCAATGGGATAGAAGACAGGAGGCATATAAAGATTGGAGGGCAGCAAACAAACAAACACTGATAAAGTACAGGATAAGCACAGATAAGAGAACAGAGATGAGACCTATGCTGGGTGTCAGAGGTATACACACTGACATCCAGCATAACACCCTGACAAAATATATTCACTGAAACAAAGAGGGAGGGTCCCAGCTCAGCTAAATAGGGAGGTAATTACTAGAGATGAGCGAACGTGTTCGTCCGAACTTGATATCCGTGCGGATATTAGGGTGTTCGGGATGTTCGTTATTCGTAACGAACACCATGCGGTGTTCGGGTTACTTTCACTTCCTTCCCTGAGACGTTAGTGCGCTTTTCTGGCCAATTGAAAGACAGGGAAGGCATTACAACTTCCTCCTGTGTTGTTCCAGCCCTATACCACCCCCCTGCTGTGAGTGGCTGGCGAGATCAGGTGTCCGCCGAATATAAAAGTCGGCCCCTCCCGCGGCTCGCCTCAGATGCCTTGTGAGTTAGATGAGGGACAGTGCTGTTTGTACCGGAGCTGCTGTAGGGAAAGAATTTGTAGTTAGTGTAGGCTTCAAGACCCCCAAAGGTCCTTATTAGGGCCACTGATAGCTGTGTGTTGGCTGCTGTTAGCAGTGGCAATTTTTTTTTCTTCTCAAAATCGCCTCTGCAGAGCGTTGCACCCGGCATTAGGGACAGGAGTGCTGCATAGGCAGGGAGAGTGTTAGGAGTGAGCGTAGCCTTCAAGAACCTCAACGGTCCTTTCTAGGGCCATATTTAACCGTGTGCAGTACTGTGCTGGCTGCTGTTAGCTGTGCTGCATATTTTTTTTCTTCTCAAAATCGCCTCTGCAGAGCATTGCACCCTCCATTGATACTGCAGGGAAAGAATTGTGTAGGCAGGGCCACAACACAGTTATTATTCATTGAAAATACGCAGTGCGGCCTTTTGCTTGTAAAACAAGTGAAAAAAATTCTATTTGACCTGCCTCTGTCCGTCCTAAGGGCTGTGGACACGTGTCGGCTGCGTGTGCAACGTTTAAAAATCAGACGCACCCAGCTACGTTTTACTCCTGGCTTCACCATTTGCTTTCCTTAATTTGGAAAAAAAAACCTGCTCTGCCAGAGTTATAATAACTCTGCTACCCTCAAGTTCTGTGCCACATTAGCAGGGCCACAGCACAGTTATTAAACTTCTCATGTTCATTGAATATACGCAGTGCTGCCTTTTGGTGGAAAAAAACTGAAAATAATTCTATTTGTCCTGCCTCTGTCCGTCCTAAGGGCGGTGGACACGTGTCGGCTGCGTGTGCAACGTTTAAAAATCAGACGCACCCAGCTACGGTTTACTGCTGGCTTCGCCATTTGCTTTCCTTAATTGGGAAAAAAAATACCTGCTCTGCCAGAGTTAATAACTCTGCTACCCTCACGTTCTGTGACACATTAGCAGGGCCAGAGCACAGTTATTAAACTTAGATTATTCATTCACTAGAGGCAGTGGGGCCTTTCGTTTTCAAAAAAGGGAAAAAATTATATTTGGCCTGCAGTCTTGCGCCAATTTATTTCCTGCCTGTGAAATCAAATCACTGGTAATACAGCATGCTGAGGGGTAGGGGTAGGCCTAGAGGACGTGGACGCGGCCGAGGACACGGAGGGCCAAGTCAGGGTGTGGGCACAGGCCGAGCTCCTGATCCAGGTGTGTCGCAGCCGACTGCTGCGCGATTAGGAGAGAGGCACGTTTCTGGCGTCCCCACATTCATCGCCCAATTAATGGGTCCACGCGGGAGACGGTTATTAGAAAATGAGCAGTGTGAGCAGGTCCTGTCCTGGATGGCAGAAAGTGCTTCGAGCAACCTATCGTCAACACGCAGTTCTGCGCCGTCCACTGCTGCAAATCCGAATCCTCTGTCTGCTGCTCCTCCTTCCTCCCAGCCTCCTCACTCCACTACAATGACACCTGCTCAGGAGCGGGAACACTCCCAGGAACTGTTCTCGGGCCCCTGCTTAGATTGGGCAGCAGCGGTTCCTCTCCCACCAGAGGAGTTTATCGTCACTGAAGCCCAACCATTCGAAAGTTCCCGGGGTCCGGGGGAAGAGGCTGGGGACTTCCGCCAACTGTCTCAACAACTTTCTGTGGGTGAGGAGGACGATGACGATCAGACACAGTTGTCTTGCAGTGAGGTAGTAGTAAGGGCAGTAAGTCCGAGGGAGCAGCGCACAGAGGATTCGGAGGAAGAGCAGCAGGACGATGAGGTGACTGACCCCACCTGGTGTGCAACGCTTACTCAGGAGGACAGGTCTTCAGAGGGGGAGTCAAGGGCATCAGCAGGGCAGGTTGCAAGAGGCAGTGCGGTGGCCAGGGGTAGAGGCAGGGCCAGACCGAATAATCCACCAACTGTTTCCCAAAGCGCCCCCTCGCGCCATGGCACCCTGCAGAGGCCGAGGTGCTCTAAGGTCTGGCAGTTTTTCACAGAGACGCCTGACGACCGACGAACAGTGGTGTGCAACCTTTGTCGCGCAAAGCTCAGCCGGGGAGCCAACACCACCAGCCTCACCACCACCACCATGCGCAGACATATGATGGCCAAGCACCCCACAAGGTGGGACGAAGGCCGTTCAGCGCCTCCGGTTTGCACCCCTGCCTCTCCCCCTGTGCCCCAACCTGCCACTGAGATGCAACCCCCCTCTCAGGACACAGGCACTACCGCCTCATGGCCTGCACCCACACCCTCATCTCCGCTGTCCTCGGCCCCATCCAGCAGTGTAGTTCAGCGCACTGTCCAGCCGTCGCTTGCGCAACTTTTGGAGCGCAAGCGCAAGTACGCCGCCACGCACCCGCACGCTCAAACGTTAACCGTCCGCATAGCAAAATTCATCAGCCTTGAGATGCTGCCGTATAGGGTTGTGGAAACTGAGTCCTTCAAAAGTATCATGGAGGCGGCGGCCCCGCGCTACTCGGTTCCCAGTCGCCACTACTTTTCCCGATGTGCCGTCCCAGCCCTGCACGACCACGTCTCCCGCAACATTGTGCGCGCCCTCACCAACGCGGTTACTGCCACGGTCCACTTAACAACGGACACGTGGACAAGCACAGGCGGGCAGGGCCACTACATCTCCCTGACGGCACATTGGGTGAATTTAGTGGAGGCTGGGACAGAGTCAGAGCCTGGGACCGCTCACGTCCTACCCACCCCCAGAATTGCGGGCCCCAGCTCGGTGGTGGTATCAGCGGAGGTGTATGCTTCCTCCACTAAAGCACCCTCCTCCTCCTCCTCTGTCTCGCAATCAAGATGTGTTAGCAGCAGCATGTCGCCAGCAGTCGGTGTCGCGCGGCGTGGCAGCACAGCGGTGGGCAAGCGTCAGCAGGCCGTGCTGAAACTACTCAGCTTAGGAGAGAAGAGGCACACGGCCCACGAACTGCTGCAGGGTCTGACACAGCAGACCGACCGCTGGCTTGCGCCGCTGAGCCTCCAACCGGGCATGGTCGTGTGTGACAACGGCCGTAACCTGGTGGCGGCTCTGCAGCTCGGCAGCCTCACGCACGTGCCATGCCTGGCCCACGTCTTTAATTTGGTGGTTCAGCGCTTTCTGAAAAGCTACCCACGCTTGTCAGACCTGCTCGTAAAGGCGCGCCGGCTCTGCGCACATTTCCGCAAGTCCCACACGGACGCTGCCACCCTGCGCACCCTGCAACATCACTTTAAGCTGCCAGTGCACCGACTGCTGTGCGACGTGCCCACACGGTGGAACTCTACGCTCCACATGTTGGCCAGGCTCTATGAACAGCGTAGAGCTATAGTCGAATACCAACTCCAACATGGGCGGCGCAGTGGGAGTCAGCCTCCTCAATTCCTTTCAGAAGAGCGGGCCTGGTTGGCAGACATCTGCCATGTCCTTGGTAATTTTGAGGAGTCTACCCAGGTGGTGAGCGGCGATGCTACAATCATTAGCGTCACCATTCCTCTGCTATGCATCTTGAGAAATTCCCTGCAAAGCATAAAGGCAGCTGCTTTGCGCTCGGAAACGGAGGCGGGGGAAGACAGTATGCCGCTGGATAGTCAGGGCACCCTCCTGTCTATTTCTCAGCGCGTACAGGAGGAGGAGGAGGAGCATGAGGAGGATGAGGAGGAGGGGGAAGAGACAGCTTGGCCCGCTGCTGACGGTACACCGGCTGATTGCCTGTCATCCTTTCAGCGTGTATGGCCTGAGGAGGAGGAGGATCCTGAAAGTGATCTTCCTAGTGAAGACAGCCATGTGTTGCGTACTGGTACCCTGGCACACATGGCTGACTTCATGTTAGGATGCCTTTCTCGTGACCCTCGCGTTGCACGCATTCTGGCCACAACGGATTACTGGGTGTACACACTGCTCGACCCACGCTATAAGGAGAACCTGCCCACTCTCATTCCTGAAGAGGAAAGGGGTTCGAGAATGATGCTATACCACAGGACCCTTGCGGACAAGCTGATGGTAAAATTCCCAGCCGACAGCGCTAGTGGCAGAAGGCGCAGTACCGAGGGCAAGGTAGCAGGGGAGGTGCGGAGATAGAGCAGCATGTACATCCCAGGCAGTGCAACAGTCTTTAAGGGCCTGGACAGCTTTATGGCTCCCCACCAAGACTGTGTCACCGCTCCCCAGTCAAGGCTGAGTCGGCGGGAGCACTGTAAAAGGATGGTGAGGGAGTACGTAGCCGATTGCACGACCGTCCTCCGTGACGCCTCTGCCACCTACAACTACTGGGTGTCGAAGCTGGACACATGGCCTGAACTAGCGCTGTATGCCCTGGAGGTGCTTGCTTGTCCTGCGGCTAGCGTCGTCGGGGAGGGTGTTTAGTGCGGCTGGGGGAATCATCACAGATAAGCGTACCCGCCTGTCAACCGACAGTGCCGACAGGCTAACACTCATCAAGATGAACAAAGGCTGGATTTCGCCAGACTTCTCTTCTCCACCAGCGGACAGCAGCGATACGTAAGCAATACGTAGGCTGCACCCGCGGATGGAAGCTACGTTCTCTCTCACCATCCAAAATGGGGACCTTTTAGCTTCATCAATCTGTGTCTAATATTCCTCCTCCTCCTCCTGCTCCTCCTCCTGAAACCTCACGTAATCACGCTGAACGGGCAATTTTTCTTAGGGCTACAAGGCTCACTCATATAATTTTTCTAAACAATTTTTATAAGTTTCAATGCGCTTAAAAGCGTTGGAACTGTAACTTGAACCAATTTTTCGTTACACTGGGCTGCCTCCAGGCCTAGTTACCACTTAAGCCACATTAACCAAAGCGATTAATGGGTTTCACCTGCCCTCTTGGCTGGCCATGGCCAATTTTTGGGATGTACATTAGTACTGTTGATACAGCAATTTTTGTGGGCCCTCGCCTACAGTGTAATCAAATTAATTTTTAGCCCACCTGCATTCCAGCTGACGTTACCTCAGCTGTGTTGGGCAATGCAATGGGATATATTTATGTACCGCCGGTGGCTTCCTGGCACCCACCCATGCTGTGGGTCCACAGGGAGTTTAACCTACATGTGTCCACTTGTAAAGAACCCCAGTCTGACTGGGGCATGCAGTGTGGGCCGAAGCCCACCTGTATTACGCACGACATTACTACCTCAGCTGTGTTGGGCAATGCAATGGGATATTTTTGTGTACCACCAGTGGGTTCCAGGGAGCCACCCATGCTGTAGGTGCACACGGAGTGTAACCTACATGTGTCCACTTGTAAAGAACCCCAGTCTGACTGGGGCATGCAGTGTGGGCCGAAGCCCACCTGTATTACGCACGACATTACTACCTCAGCTGTGTTGGGCAATGCAATGGGATATTTCTATGTACCGCCGGTGGCTTCCTGGCACCCACCCATGCTGTGCGTCCACAGGGAGTTTAACCTACATGTGTCCACTTGTAAAGAACCCCAGTCTGACTGGGGCATGCAGTGTGGGCCGAAGCCCACCTGCATTAAGCACGACATTACTACCTCAGCTGTGTTGGGCAATGCAATGGGATATTTTTGTGTACCGCCGGTGGGTTCCAGGGAGCCACCCATGCTGTCGGTCGACAGGGACTTCACAATAGGGAGTTGTACCTGCCTGTGTCTATGAATTAAAAAGCCCGGTCTGACTGGGGCATGCAGAGACACCTTGACAGAATGAATAGTCTGTGGCACATAGGCTCCCCATTGCTATGCCCACGTGTGCAGCTCCTGATGGCGGTGGCACAGGATTCTATTTCTCATTGCTTCTGTACAGCATTGTGGGCTATCGCCCCGCCCGTTTTAAAGACGGTCGCTGCCTAGCCATGCCAACCTCTGCAGTGTGTGCCTGTGGTTCCTCCTCATGGCAGACGCACTTCCAAATAGACATGAGGGTGGTGTGGCATGAGGGCAGCTGAAGGCTGCGCAGGGACACTTTGGTGTGCGCTGTGGGGGGGAGGGGGGGGCGGTTGGGCAGCATGTAACCCAGTAGAAGTGGCAGTGGAGTGTCATCCAGGCGGTGATTGTGCTTTGTTGGAGGTAGTGTGGTGCTTAGCAAAGGTATGCCATGCTAATGATGGCTTTTCAGAAGTAAAAGTTGTTGGGAGGGGGGGGGGCACTCTTGCCGCTATTGTGGCTTAATAGTGGGACCTGTGAACTTGAGATGCAGCCCAACATGTAGCCCCTCGCCTGCCCTATCCGTTGCTGTGTCGTTCCCATCACTTTCTTGAATTGCCCAGATTTTCACACATGAAAACCTTAGCGAGCATCGGCGAAATACAAAAATGTTCTGGTCGCCCATTGACTTCAATGGGGTTCGTTATTCGAAACGAACCCTCGAACATCGCGGGAAGTTCGTTTCGAATAACGAACACCCGAACATTTTGGTGTTCGCTCATCTCTAGTAATTACCAATGCCCTACAGCTGAGCTAGAAGTGCTGAAGCAGCTAATCATTGAAGTGCTGGGAGAAGTATGCAGCAGATCAAGTTACAGGGAAAGCAGGATGACACCCGCATCTGCCAGAAACAGCAGAAGACAGACAAGTATGAGCTGCTGACCTAATATCATCTTTGTGGAGAACATTCTAGTTTGATTTATATCCTTGGTCATGTTGCAAAGCCTGTTACAAGGTTTGACATTGACTAATAGAAAAGCTACCTTCCAACAGATGGCACTGAAGATGCATTATACCATCTCCTATTTAGAAATGCAAACAAGAAACCAGCTCCTCTGCAGTCACTCCCATGCAAGGACTTGCTGGAAATCACAACAGATGCATAGGAAAAGGTAGTAGGTCCAGCATAGGATAAAAATTATTTCTCTTTATTGAAAAATCCAGATAGGCATACAGGAAGCATGTGCCATATTACAAGTTTCAGGCAGGCATGTTGCCTTAATCATAAACTGTAAGACAGCACATGCTTGTTGTTCCTCAATGTCTGTCTGGATTTTTCAGCAAAAAGAGAGAGTTTTTATCCTAAACTGGACTGTCTCCCTTTTCCTGTGCATCTCCTATTTAGAGATAAATTCAAAATTTTCCAAACAAGCATTACAGGGTCTATAAGTCTCCTTTAGATATGAGCGAGCATGCTGGTCCGCGCTTGATGCTCATTCAAGCATTAGCATACTCAAAAGTACTCGTTACTCGAGCGAGCACCACGCGGTGCTTGAGAAAATGTCACCCTCTCCTCCCCACATGTTTAGCGGCTTTTTTAGCCAATGAACATGCAGGGAAGGCTTTGGCACCTCCTGTTATGACGTGCCAACCCTGTGCACGTCTATAGCAGTGATTGGCTGGCCGGATCAGGTAACCTAAGATCATAAAAACTCAGGTCACCTGATGTTCGCCTCACACGGAGGCTGGATTAGCTGAGGGACAGAGCTGCTGTGAAGGAAGGGGAGCATTAGTGTAGGTTAGAAGGAGCGTTTAGGCAGGGATCCATCTTCAAAGAACTCAAGAGTCCTTTATAGGACTACAACTCCACTTTTGTGCATCATCAGTTTGGCTGCCTGGGACCAGTAGTGCACACAAACCATTCACAAGCATTCCGGCTGTATACTGCATACTGTTACCGGTTCTATACAGTATACTGCTACTGGTGTAGACAGACTATATAGGAACTAACAGAACTCTCATTTTTCATTTTTTTGTTTTTGGCTGAAAGCATTTGCATAATAGGCCCAAGTGTGTGTCCTGTTGATCCACAATATATAACAAGACTGTACTCATTTTACACTGTCTATTTTTTGCTAAAGTGTATGCAAAATACCCCAGTGTGGGTCCTGTCGATTCACACTATATAACAAGATTGTGCACATTTTAAGCTGTCTATTTTTGGCTTAAATACCCTAAGTGTGTGTCCTCTCGATCCGCACTATATAACAAGACTGTACTCATTTTCACTTTATGTGGCTACTGGGAAGGTCCACTTAACCACCGACAAGTGGACAAGTGCTGGCGGGCAGGGACACTATATCTCCCTGATGGCACATTGGGTTAACCTGATGGAGGCTGGGACCTAGTCTGACCCTGGGTCCGCTCACCGAGGATTGCGGGTCCTACCTTGGTCATGGTTTCTTCGCTACATTATGCCACCTCCTCCAACCCCCCCTCCTCCTCATCCTCCACCTCTCAATTACCATCTGTGAGCATGTCGCCTTCAGTCGGTAGCTCGAGGCACTGCAGCATTGCCGTGGGGAAGCGCCAACAGGCCGTGCTGAAACTCCTCAGCTTAGATGACAAGATGCACACCGCCCAAGAGCTGTTACCGGGTTTGAGGGAGCAGACAGATCTGTGGCTTTCACCGCTGAACCTCCAACCAGGCATAGTCGTGTGTGGCAATGGGCGTAACCTGGTGGCAGCTCTGCAGTTTGGCAGGTACTACATGTGCCATGCCTGCCCCACGTGCTCAATCTGGTGGTTCAGCACTTTCTTAAAAACTACCCCAATCTGTCTGAGCTGCTCAGCAAGGTGCATCGCGTGTGTGCACCTTTCAGAGAATCCACCACAGATGCTGCCACCCTCAGGACACTGCAACAGTGCTTCCAGCTGCCAGTTTATTGACTGTTGTGCGATGTGTCCATACGCTGGAATTCAACTTTGCACATTTTGGCAAGGGTTTACAAGCAGTGTAGAGCCATTGTCGAATACCAGCTGCAACATGCCTGTTGGAGTGGTAGTCAGCCTCCGCACTTCATCATAGAGGAGTGGGCATGGATGTCTGACATCTGTCAGGTGTTAGGAAACTTTGAGGAGTTAACACAAATGGTGAGCAGCGATGCCGCCATTTTCAGTGTAACCAACCCGCTGCTTTGCCTGCTGAGAAGGTCGCTGTTAAGCATTAAGGCTGACGCTTTGCGGATAGAACAGGAGATGGGGGATGACAATACGCCGCTTGATAGCCAGACCACCCTCAGGTCTGTTTCTCAGAGTGTATTGGAGGAGGAGGAGCAGGGGGAAGAGACTGCTGCCCACACTGCAGCGGGTACCCATGCTACTTCCTTCACATCTTTTCAGTGTGTATGGGCTGAAGAGGAGGAGGAGGAGACAGAGTCATCCTCCTAGTGAGGATAGCGATGTGCTTCGTACTGGGACTCTGGCACACATGGCTGACTTCATGTTAAGCTGCCTTTCCCTTGACCCTCGCGTTAGACGTGGTGCACACATGTCCTCTGTATTGCAGGTACGTGCGTTTGCACGCCTGTAAAACACAGACATGTGAATACACCATAGGGAACCAATGGTTCTAATAGGCAACCGTTTTTGTTCGCACAATTGTATGCACATAACACGCTCGTGTGAATCCAACCTTAGAGGAAAAATTCCTTCCTGACTCCAATATGGCAATCAGAATAATCCCCGGGTCTCAGACCCTTCTGAAGTTATTAATGATTATAACTAGAGATGAGCGAACGTACTCGTCCGAGCTTGTTACTCGTTCGAGTATTAGCGTGTTCGGGATGCTCGTTACTCGTAACGAGTACCACGCGATGTTCGGGTTACTTTCACTTTCATCTCTGAGACGTTAGCGCGCTTTTCTGGCCAATTGAAAGACAGGGAAGGCATTACAACTTCCCCCTGCGACGTTCAAGCCCTATACCACCCCCCTGCAGTGAGTGGCTGGGGAGATCAGGTGTCACCCGAGTATAAAAATCGGCCCCTCCCGCGGCTCGCCTCAGATGCGTTGAGATAGCTGAGGGACAGTGGTATCGTGTTGGAGCTGCTGTAGGGAGAGTGTTAGGAGTTAGTGTAGGCTTCAAGAACCCCAACGGTCCTTCTTAGGGCCACATCTAACCGTGTGCAGTAGTGTGGAGGCTGCTTTTAGCAGTGTTGCACATTTTTTTTTTTTTGTATATCGGCCGTGCAGAGCATTGCGCCCTGCAGTAATACTCCAGGGACAGAATTGTGTAGGCAGGGCCAGAAGACATATATTATAGATTGAATATACGCAGTGGTCCTTTTGAAAAAAATATTGGAAAAAAATCTATTTGGCCTGCCTGTCACTGTGCTCAGTGTTCTGGGTCCGTGTCTGCTGGGGGTAGTAGTTCTCCAAATAAATACGCAGCCAGCTAAGTGTTACAGCAGGCTTGCGCCAAATTATTTCCTGGCTCTGAAATCACCGGTCTGTTGCAGTTAATAACAGTGCAACACTGCAGTTCCGTGACACAGTCCAGGAACAGAATTGTGTAGGCAGGGCCAGAAGACATATATTATAGATTGAATATACGCAGTGGTCCTTTTGAAAACAATATTGGAAAAAAATCTATTTGGCCTGCCTGTCACTGTGCTCAGTGTTTTGGGTCCGTGTCTGCTGGGGGTATTAGTTCTCCAAATAAATACGCAGCCAGCTAAGTGTTACAGTAGGCTTGCGCCAAATTATTTCCTGGCGTAATACAGCATGCTGAGGGGTAGGGGTAGGCCTAGAGGACGTGGGCGCGGTCGAGGACGCGGAGGCCCTAGTCCGGGTGTGGGCACAGGCCGAGCTCCTGATCCAGGTGTATCGCAGCCAACTGCTGCGGGATTAGGAGAGAGGCACGTTTCTGGCGTCCCCACATTCATAGCACATTTAATGGGTCCACGCGGTAGACCTTTATTAGAAAATGAGCAGTGTGAGCAGGTCCTGTCGTGGATGGCAGAAAGTGCTTCCAGCAACCTATCGTCCACCCACAGTTGTGCGCCGTCCACTGCTGCAACTCAGAATCCTCTCGCTACTGCTCCTCCTTTCTCCCAGCCTCCTCACTCCATGAAAATGAGACATTCTGAGGAGCGGGCAGACTCCCAGTAACTGTTCTCGGGCCCCTGCTCAGAGTGGGGAACAGTGGTTCCTCTCCCACCAGAGGAGTTTATCGTGACTGATGCCCAACCATTGCAAAGTTCCCGGGGTCCGGGGGATGAGGCTGGGGACTTCCGGCAACTGTCTCAAGACCTTTCAGTGGGTGAAGAGGCCGATAACGATGAGACACAGTTGTCTATCAGTGAGGTAGTAGTAAGGGCATTAAGTCCGAGGGAGGAGCGCACCGAGGATTCTGAGGAAGAGCAGCAGGACAATGAGGTGACTGACCCCACCTGGTTTGCTACGCCTACTGAGGACAGGTCTTCAGAGGCGGAGGCAAGGGCAGCAGCATGGCAGGTTGCAAGAGGCAGTGCGGTGGCCAGGGGTAGAGGCAGGGCCAGACCGAATAATCCACCAACTGTTTCCCAAAGCGCCCCCTCGCGCCATGCCACCCTGCAGAGGCCGAAGTGCTCAAAGGTCTGGCAGTTTTTCACTGAGAGTGCAGACGACCGACGAACAGTGGTGTGCAACCTTTGTTGCGCCAAGATCAACCGGGGAGCCACCACCACCAGCCTCACCACCACCAGAATGCGCAGACATATGATGGCCAAGCACCCCACAAGGTGGGACGAAGGCCGTTCAGCGCCTCCGGTTTGCACCGCTGCCTCTCCCCATGTGCCCCAACCTGCCACTGAGATCCAACCCCACTCTGAGGACACAGGCACTACCGTCTCCTGGCCTGCACCCACACCCTCACCTCCGCTGTCTCCTCGGCCCCACACCCTCGTCTCCTCGGCCCCATCCAGCAATGTCTGTCAGCGCAGCGTCCAGCCGTCGCTAGCGCAAGTGTTTGAGCGCAAGCGCAAGTACGCCGCCACGCACCCGCACGCTCAAGCGTTAACCGTCCACATAGCCAAATTTATCAGCCTTGAGATGCTGCCGTATAGGGTTGTGGAAACGGAGTCCTTCAAAAGTATGATGGCGGCGGCGGCCCCGCACTACTCAGTTCCCAGTCGCCACTACTTTTCCCGATGTGCCGTCCCAGGCCTGCACGACCACGTCTCCCGAAACATTGTGCGCGCCCTCACCAACGCGGTTACTGCCAAGGTCCACTTAACAACGGACACGTGGACAAGCACAGGCGGGCAGGGCCACTACATCTCCCTGACGGCACATTGGGTGAATTTAGTGGAGGCTGGGACAGAGTCAGAGCCTGGGACCGCTCACGTCCTACCCACCCCCAGAATTGCGGACCCCAGCTCGGTGGTGGTATCTGCGGCGGTGTATGCTTCCTCCACTAAAGCACCCTCCTCCTCCTCCTCCGCAACCTCTGTCTCGCAATCTAGATGTGTCAGCAACAGCAGGATGTCGCCAGCAGTCGGTGTCGCGCGGCGTGGCAGCACATCGGTGGGCTAGCGTCAGCAGGCCGTGCTGAAACTACTCAGCTTAGGAGATAAAAGGCACACGGCCCACGAACTGCTGCGGGGTCTAACAGAGCAGACCGACCGTTGGCTTGCGCCGCTGAGCCTCCAACCGGGCATGGTCGTGTGTGACAACGGGCGTAACCTGGTGGCGGCTCTGCAGCTCGGCAGCCTCACGCACGTGCCATGCCTGGCCCACGTCTTTAATTTGGTGGTTCAGCGCTTTCTGAAAAGCTACCCACACTTGTCAGACCTGCTCGTAAAGGTGCACCGGCTCTGCGCACATTTCCGCAAGTCCCATACGGACGCTGCCACCCTGCGCACCCTGCAACATCGGTTTAATCTGCCACTGCACCGACTGCTGTGCGACGTGCCCACACGGTGGAACTCTACGCTCCACATGTTGGCCAGGCTCTATGAGCAGCGTAGAGCTATAGTGGAATACCAACTCCAACATGGGCGGCGCAGTGGGAGTCAGCCTCCTCAATTATTTTCAGAAGAGTGGGCCTGGTTGGCAGACATCTGCCAGGTCCTTGGAAAGTTTGAGGAGTCTACCCAGGTGGTGAGCGGCGATGCTGCAATCATTAGCGTCACCATTCCTCTGCTATGCTTCTTGAGAAGTTCCCTGCAAAGCATAAAGGCAGATGCTTTGCGCTCGGAAACGGAGGCGGGGGAAGACAGTATGTCGCTGGATAGTCAGAGCACCCTCCTGTCTATATCTCAGCGCGTTGAGGAGGAGGAGGAGCATGAGGAGGATGAGGAGGAGGGGGAAGAGACAGCTTGGCCCACTGCTGACGGTACCCATGCTGCTTGCCTGTCATCCTTTCAGCGTGTATGGCCGGAGGAGGAGAAGGAGGAGGAGGATCCAGAAAGTGATCTTCCTAGTGAAGACAGCCATGTGTTGCGTACAGGTACCCTGGCACATATGGCTGACTTCATGTTAGGATGCCTTTCTCGTGACCCTCGCGTTGCACGCATTCTGGCCACTACGGATTACTGGGTGTACACACTGCTCGACCCACGGTATAAGGAGAACCTTTCCACTCTCATTTCCGAAGAGGAAAGGGGTTCGAGAGTGTTGCTATACCACAGGACCCTGGTGGACAAGCTGATGGTAAAATTCTGTCCCAGCCTCCACTAAATTCACCCAATGTGCCGTCAGGGAGATATAGTGGCCCTGCCCGCCTGTGCTTGACCACGTGTCTGTAGTTAAGTGGACCTTGGGAGTAACCGCGTTGAAAACCATCATGCTTTTGAAAGCCTCCATTTCCACAAGCCTATAAGGCAGCATCTCCAGGCTGATCAATTTGGCAATGTGCACGTTTAACGCTTGAGCGTGCGGGTGCGTGGCGGCGTACTTGCGCTCGCGCTCAAACAGTGGCGCTACCGAAGTCTGGACGCTGCGCTGAGAGACATTGCTGGATGGGGCCGAGGACAGCGGAGGTGAGGGTGTGGGTGCAGGCCAGGAGACGGTAGTGCCTGTGCCCTGAGAGGGGGGTTGGATCTCAGTTGCAGGTTGGGGCACAGGGGGAGAGGCAGTGGTGCAAACCGGAGGCGGTGAACGGCCTTCGTCCCACCTTGTGGGGTGCTTGGCCATCATATGCCTGCGCATGCTGGTGTTGGTGGCTCCGCAGCTGATCTTGGCGCGACAAAGGTTGCACACCACTGTTCGTCGGTCGTCAGGCGTCTCTGTGAAAAACTGCCACACTGTAGAGCACCTTGACCTCTGCAGGGTGGCATGGCGCGAGGGGGCGCTTTGGGAAACAGTTGGTGGATTATTCGGTCTGGCCCTGCCTCTACCGCTGGCCACCGCACTGGCTCGGCCTGTGCCCACACCCTGACTTGGGCCTCCGCGTCCTCGGCCGCGTCCACGTCCTCTAGGCCTACCCCTACCCCTCAGCATGCTGTATTACCAGTAATGCTGAAACAGAACGCTGTAATTAAATGTGCCGCTTATTGGCCTGTGGTTGGAGGCTGACTTCGTTTACGGAACGCCAGGAAATAATTTGGCGCAAGCCTGCTGTAACACTTAGCTGGCTGCGTATGATTTTGTAGAACTACTACACCCAGCACAGACAGACCCAGAACACTGAGCACAGTCACAGGCAGGCCAAATAGATTTTTTGCCCCAAATTTTTTAGCAAAGGCCCACTGCCTATATTCAATCAATATGTCTTCTGTCCCTGCCTAAGCGCTTCTGGCCCTGGGGTATGTCACATAACTGCAGAGTGTTGCACTGTGAACTGCAACACAGCAGTGATTTCACAGCCCAGACAGGGCCAGGAAATAATTTGGCGCAAACCTGCTGTAACACTTAGCTGGCTGCGTATGATTTTGTAGAACTACTACACCCAGCACAGACAGACCCAGAACACTGAGCACAGTCACAGGCAGGCCAATAGATTTTTTCCCACAAATTCTTTTGCAAAGGCCCACTGCCTATATTCAATCAATAATATGTCTTCTGTCCCTGCCTAAGCACTTCTGGCCCTGGAGTATTACTGCAGGGCGCAATGCTTTGCACGGCCGATATACCAAAAAAAAAAAGAAAAGTGCAACACTGCAAAAAGCAGCCTCCACAGTACTGCACACAGTTAGATGTGGCCCTAAGAAGGACCGTTGGGGTTCTTGAAGCCTAAAATACTCCTAACGCTCTCCCTATAGCAGCTCCAACAAGATAGCACTGTCCCTGATCTCTGTCAGAATGCATCTGTGGCGAGCCGCGGGAGGGGCCGATTTTTATACTCGGGTGACACCTAATCTCGCCAGCCACTCACTGCAGGGGGGTGGTATAGGGCTTGAACGTCGCAGGGGGAAGTTGTAATGCCTTCCCTGTCTTTCAATTGGCCAGAAAAGCGCGCTAACGTCTCAGAGATGAAAGTGAAAGTAACCCGAACATCGCGTGGTGCTCGTCACGAGTAACGAGCATCTCAAACACGCTAATACTCGAACGAGTATCAAGCTCGGACGAGTACGTTCGCTCATCTCTAATTGCCACTAATTCTCTCACTTCCCGATGTTGTAGAAACATGAAATTTGGCACGAGCATTGATTATGTCATAAATAGGAAAAGCTAATGGGTCCCAACTCGATTATTCAATTCTATGCGCCAAGGAATTGGCGTCCAAATTTTACGTACGGAATCTAATTTTCTCGCTTCCCAATGTCATAGAAACTTGAAATTTAACACGAGCATTGATTATGTTATAAATAGGAAAAGCTAATGGGTCCCGGCTCGATTATTCAATTCTAGGCGCAAAAGAATTGGCGTCCAAATTTTACGTACGGAATCTAATTTTCTCGCTTCCCAATGTCATAGAAACGTGAAACTTGGCACGAGCATTGATTATGTCATAAATAGGAAAAGTTAATGGGTCCCAACTCGATTATTCAATTCTAAGTGCAAAATAATTAGCGTCCAAATTTTACGTACGGAATCTAATTCTCTCTCTTCACGGTGTCATAGAAACTCGAAATTTGGCACGAGCATTGATTATGTCATAAATAGGAAAAGCTAATGGGTCCCAACTCGATCATTCAATCCTAAGCGCAAAATTTGGCAGGAACATTGATTATGTCATAAATAGGATATTGAGAATGCTGAGGTAAAATAAAAGCTGTGCTGTGATTGGTTGCTATATATTATACCGCTGAGGTAAAATGAATGCTGCGCTGTGATTGGTTGCTATTTTTTATATTGCTGAGGCAGAATAAAAGTTGCGCTGTGATTGGTTGTTATTTCTCTTACTGCTGAGGTAACATGAAAGCTGCACTGTGATTGGTTGTTATATTTTATACTGCTGAGGTAATGTGAAAGCTGCGCTGTGATTGGGTGTTATCTATATATATATAAAATTGAATGTATGCGTGTCTGTGTGTCTGTCTGTGTGTGTGTATGTTTGTCCTTTATGCGCTACTACACCATTCATCCGATTGCCATGAAACTTTGGGAAGTTGTTGAGCACACTCCTGGGAAGATTATAGGCATAGTACAACTATCCTATTATAAATGGCGCGCGTGCGAGTGTCGACAGTTACGCCCCACCCCCACGTAGATCGTTCGATTTCCATCACTGCCACTAATTCTCTCACTTCCCAATGTCGTAGAAACATGAAATTTGGCACGAGCATTGATTATGTTATAAATAGGAAAAGCTAATGGGTCACAACTCGAATATTCAATTCTATGTGCAAAAGAATTAGCGTCCAAATTTTACGTACGGAATCGAATTCTCTCGCTTCCCAATGTAATAGAAACTCGAAATTTGACACGAGCATTGATTATGTCATAAATAGGAAAAGTTAATGGGTCCCAACTCGATTATTCAATTCTAGGCGCAAAAGAATTGGCGTCCAAATTTTACGTACGGAATCTAATTTTCTCGCTTCGCGATGTCATAGAAACTTGAAATTTGGCACGAGCATTGATTATGTCATAAATAGGAAACGCTAAGGGGTCCCAACTCGATTATTCAATTTTAAGCGCAAAACAATTGGCGTCCAAATTTTACGTACGGAATCAAATTTTCTCGCTTCCCGATGTCATAGAAACTTGAAAATTGGCACGAGCATTGATTATGTCATAAATAGGAAAAGTTAATGGGAAGTTGTTGAGTACACTCCTGGGAAGATTACTGGCATAGTACATCTATCCTACGATAGGTGGCGCGCGCGTGCCAGCGTCGTCGACAGTTATGCCCCCCCAGACAAAGATCGTTTGATTTCCATCTCAAGCACAAAAGCAAAAGGCATTACGAGCAACGGGATGCGTGTTCAACTACAAAATGATGCATCCGCCGAACGTATCACAAGACAATTTCTGGATATTGAGAATGCTGAGGTAAAATAAAAGCTGTGCTGTGATTGGTTGCTATATATTATACCGCTGAGGTAAAATGAATGCTGCGCTGTGATTCGTTGCTATATTTTATATTGCTGAGGCAGAATAAAAGTTGCGCTGTGATTGGTTGTTATTTCTCTTACTGCTGACGTAACATGAAAGCTGCACTGTGATTGGTTGTTATACTTTATACTGCTGAGGTAACATAAGCTGCCCTGTGATTGGGTGTTATATATTATAAAGCTGAGGTAACATGAAAGCTGCGCTGTGATTGGTTGTTATCTAGTATACCACTGAGGTAACCTAAAAAAGCTGCGCTGTGATTGGTTGTTATCTAGATATATAAAAAAGAATGTATGTCTGTCTGTCTTCACAGCAACGCGCGATGGGTAAGCTAGTCATCAATAAAATTTAACCATGAAATTTTGTAGTGAGGTAGAAACACATACTCAAAGAGTTCATCAGGGTCACTCACAATGCTGGTATATGGGAGATTCGATTTCTGCGCAAACTTTCCCCACAAGGAGTTTAAGAAAAGCTTGGAGATCTGTAATTTAGCAGGGTTTACGCGTATTTCCCCCTTATGCAATTGTACACCTTTTTGAAGAAAGGAATCATTATATTCATTTTTCTCGTCATCATCTGTGCACCAGCTAGGATACCCTGAACCCTCTTGTTTACCCCTAAGATGCAACTTGATGTAAGATGCAAATAGATCATCCGATATTTCTGGAAAATGCCATATTTCGTAGGTATGGGCTATCCTGCAGCCTTTCTCTACAGCCATCTCAAGCTCTACCATGTACCGACGATAGACCTCTTTTCATCGATATGACTACACGTCTCTGACTGTGAATTTAAAACGCAGGTGTAACATAGGGGAAACATCAATTTATGATTCATTTGCACCAGCAGCATCGGGAAAACTAAATCGCATGGTGGGCAAACTTTAACTTTTGCAAGACCAAAGTAATTTTTGATGTAGCCAAAATTTTCATAAATCATCATCGGGTGCCCTGTAGGGTAAGTCTTTGTTTTGTTGACAAAGGGGTACAGACTTGTGAAATCATAATAATTTATCGTCTCACCCTCGTTTAGTCTGTGGTATGGCTTTATTGCATTAGTTCGACCCCCATAAAGTGCGTCACGAGGGTCTAGCAGCACTGGGAACTGCATTTTAAGAAGAAATGCCTGAAGGTCTGAATTGGTCTCAACTATTTCACACCATTCATGCTCCCATAAGACACGTAAAGAGTACTCCAGGTGTTGTAAAAAAACGATTTTTAGCTAAAAAAGCCTGGTATAGCTGACTGTACTTAGTTTTAGTGACATTATTTTGATAGTCTTCATTGAAACATATGGGGCAGCCATGATAAAAACAACCTTGAAATTCAAAAGCGATATGTTGGCCATCAACATACACGTATCCATCTAAATACTAGTTACCTTCCGTTTTTCACCGCCTCTCAGCGCGTGCTGTATAACTATGTTTTCGCTGTGAGACACGTACATCAACCACTGAATAGCGGGGGTTGAATACCTTTTTTTTGGCCTTGTGGTAATTATCAGAGGGCAAAATAGCTAAAGTGTCTTCAGATAAGAAGTTAAACCTGTATATAGCCATGCATACAGACGCGAGAGTGATGTGTTGGAACAGGTCAACGCAATAAGTCACACTAACATTTTTCTCTTTTTCCGTACAATACCTTGTAACAGTTTTTTTCTAGCCCTTTTCATTACCCGGTCTCTGTAACGCTCAGAGGCTTTCCGCAATACTTCAACATCCTGCTTACAAAATGACTTCAATTCTGTCTTAAAATCAAAAGTACAACCCTTGTGCAGTTCATACCACTCCATGAAGTCTTTTCTGTCGTCAGGCATCATGTACTCGGGTCCGTAATATTTAGCATCAGGTAGGCAGCCGACATAATTCTAGTTTTCTTTAGTATTGAAAAAGTGAGGGAAATGACCCTTTTTCCCTGAAAAACCCACAGCCTGGGGTAGCTTGCTAAGCTTCATGGGTATGAAGTTAAGTGAGTCTATGAACCTCAAGTTCAGTGCAGGTACCGTCACACACAGAAGGCGTCCGCCTTGAGTGATCATTGCTATATGAATTTTTTCAACAATTAACTCTATAACAATAAAATAGGAGTCGTATCTACCGGCATTGTGGGCAATAAAGGTGAGGTCTTTAAAATCGCCGCTGAGAAAAAACTGAACAAATTCAGGGGTGCAAAACTCACCCTGAAGCTCCCAAGACTTTGCTCCGTACAGCGCTGTGACAAAAATAAAATTTGGAATGTGTTTGCCTGTATTGTGCTGACACTCAAAGTCGTAGAAAATATACAACGGTTCTGCCTCAATGGCCTTCAGGTGGTAAGGCTGCATGTAACACAAGTGTTTGTCAATTTCTCCATGCTGGTCTTACAAATGCCACAGCGCAGACTGTTGCATTCGTGAGGCGTGGCACCCTTAATTACATACCGATAACAACGAGCGCAAAATATTTTAGTCTTGCAAAACGCATCATCCACCGCAGCCGCGATCTTGTGGCGGTCTAAACAATCAGATAATCGACAAAACACGCAGCAACTGGGGCATCGGTATATCGATCAGATGGAAAACTAGGGTATCACTTGTTCCCCCCTTGAAATTACTGACACCCAAATTGGCAGGTATACAGTGTTTACCCATTTGATTTCATATAGCTGCAGATATGGCTAAATTTTAAAAATGCGCTAATTTTATCCGCTTTATCATTTTCTGTTTAAAGAATCGAACTGGGATGGCTCCCTCATAGATTTTGATGAATCACAATTCGACTTTTTATCACAGACAGCCAATAGTACGTTTTAGACAAACGTGTGCGCTGTTTTTACGTGCTTGTTGATATGGGTTATGCTAAATAAGTATTGTTTTGATACAGATGCCATGGATGTAAATGGACACCTACAGACAACATATCCTCTAGAAACACCCCCAATTCATGAACAAGCATCACCATCGACGGAAGTCGCCAACCATCCATGGAGGCCATTAAGGCTGCAAAACGGTTGCATGAGAATGCTGGACCTATCACCTATCTAGGAGGCATATGGTAACCAATTGCGCCGCGATGATCAAAGTGTCATCGGTAAGCCGCTTGCAACGATTTGAGGGATTGCTCAATTATAGTATGAGTGCTACATGCGTAAGCCCTGTGTAATTCATTAACAACATTACACATGTTTTCCTTCCAGAGAATGCTTGCGCCAGCGTTGGGGAAAACACTACATTTGCGATGGCCATAGCGCTACCAAGAAAAATTACCCTCTGGGCTGGGACATTTTTATGTGCTCGTTGGCCAAGATTAATATACCTTCTATGGTCATTGGCAGCCACAGTACTAGAGAAATTCTCCAGGGTTTGAAAACAGGTTCGGACCCCAGTTTTGCCCATGGTACCCCTAAAAACAAAATCCAATCTTTCTCCCTTACGCCACCTGGAATAACACAGGGGAGCTTGCTGCCTAAAAAGCGAACAACATCGCTGTTTCCCATGTCATCGATGAGTTTGTAAAGGATTGTAAAAAATGTAACTATATATCTGTTAACATTATACACTGTTATACACATCTACAGTATGTAATATTTCTTATGCATCCATTTATGTAATAACTCTATAATCTGTATTCTTTTTATCGCACATCGGTTATATATTCCATGCGCTTAATAAAGCTTTATAAAACTTTGCATTTTGTCTACTGTGTGTTCTCTATAATACTATCCCTGTCAGGCAATACATAAAAGTATATTGGGGGGTGGGAATGCTAAAAAGGTTATTAGGGGGTGGAAATGCATTCTATATATTAACCTTTATACTCATAGGGCAACTTGAATGGTATATAACATCAAGTCAGACTATAAATATAATAAGCACTTGATTATCATGAGACACACTTTATTCACAGTGTGTCTTATACGTCACAAGCCCTGGAATGCGGATGGGGGCCCTGATACGTCACAGCACCTGGAATGTGGGAGGGGCCCCCACCAACTTCCAGGTGGCTGCCTGGCGGCATGCCGAAGGGTGAGGGTCAAAGGTCATGGGAAGGGTGCGAGGCACCTGTCGCTTTCCAAAAGGGGGTGGCTTGACATAAGGTATGGACGCTATACTACTTCTGATACCGATAGAGTCTGAGATGAAGGAACTCTGGGGCACTTTACCACATCATGACAGTATGCCATCAAATGCAGTTCTAGCTATAGGAATGAAAGCCAAACCAAAATATTCTCCACAAGCAAAATATACTCATGTATATAATACTGCTGCTTTGGGTTACTTGCTATTTATCAGTGTACATCAGGTTTCTCTATAGACAGAGTGAGAAGCAACATCATAGGCCTCTCACCGAGTAAACCAGAAACCTATTGTACAGTGATGAGGGGCCAGATACTCCGATGTAGCTGTCTATACATTGTTTTTTTCCCCTTATGGGTAGCTAGCCTCAAATAAGTGGCACTTCAAAGGTTTTATATCATCATCCATTTGCTTGCAAAATTTCCCAAAGGAGCATTGCATGGCCTATAGGTACCCTGACAACTACTTGATGTTCTGTATAAATCTTCGGCAGTGAAAATGTTACATATTTAATATTTTCATTACAGCCTTTCTTATATCCTTATTTCTTAGACTGTATATAAGGGGGTTGATGAAAGGAGTAAATACAGTATAGAGTAATGATAGGAGCTTGCTAGTATTAAAGGTTTGCTCTTGAGTTGGAAAAATGTAAACACCGAACATAGTCCAGTAGAATATGGAGACCACAATGAGGTGGGAGCTACAGGTGGAGAAGGCTTTATGTCTGCCGATACTGGATGGGATCCTTAATATAGCAAAAATAATCTTGACATAAGATACAATTATTACTATGGGTGGGATGATTATTATAGGGGAACCCATCAGCATTATTTCGAGATGAACGATTAAGGTATCAGAGCAGGAAATGTCCAGTAGAGGATTTATGTCACAGAAAAAATGGTCAATAATATTTGCTCCACAAAATTTTAACATTGCTGATGTGATAGAAGTAATGAATGCAATGGAAAAACTGAAACACCAAGCAATGACATCCAACTTCACACAAAAAGGCATTGTCATGGTAGAAGAATAATGGAGTGGATTACAGATGGCCACATATCTGTCATACGACATTACTGCGAGGAGAAGGCATTCAAATATTTCTGAGGCACAGAAGAAATAATATTGGGTAATGCAACCAATAAAAGTAATGGTCCCCCCATTATTCAGTAGGATGTGTAGCAAGTTGGGCACAATATCTTTTGTTAATAGGATGTCACTGATGGACAGTTGTGAGATGAAGAAGTACATTGGAGTGTGGAGGTTCTTGCTGGTGGACACCAGGGTGATGATCAGGAGGTTCCCACATATTGTCCCGCAATAAACCACCAGGAGAAAACAGAACAGCAAAACATGTAAACATTTAGTAGCTTGAAATCCTAAGAGGAAAAACTCTGTGACTGCGGTCAGGTTCCTTCCCTATGTTTAGAAAGAAAAAAATGCCGTGATCACATTATCCAGTATCTACCAACATACAAAAACAGTATAATGAAGACACCACTGAACAGATGATTGATCTAACTGGCCAAGGAAGCCCTTTCCAAGATATAGATGCAGCCTGAGCGAAAGGCATCAAGAGATGTTTTGGTGCCACTTGAGAAAATTTTATGAAGATTGGAGGTTTAACGAGGGAACAGCCTGAATGAGTCAAGCTGGAGGAATAGGGCCAAAGAGGAGTTGGAGTGCTGAGCAGGAGAAGCTCCTCGTTGTTTGCTCTGCAGGGCACAAGGTAGGAAGGAACTGTCACAGACTATTTTTAACTGACTGTGCAGTGGTTATAGCTTTAATCATTGACTGAATGGCTTGAATGTACCATCCTAACCATGCTGCAAGCAGAGACTCTGACAAGTGCTGTCACTTGTAAATTTGTGCCTTGCAGCTATCAAGAATTTGTGCCTCCTAGCAGTGAAACCACCAAGCATTGTACTGTAAATTCTGTAACTACCAATATTTCTATTATGAGAAATGTAGACATCAAGATGGAGGCTGTTCAGAGTAAAGTTCCAATTTATCACAGTGTATATTACTGCACCATTCCTCTCCATTGTCCCATTGCCTAATAAACTCTAGAATTACAATGAGAGATAAATGTTGACAAAACAAACCTTGGAGAGATCTATAGACACCCAACATCTCTGAGGAGATGTAAAGTCGACATAAACAAATGGAGGGGTTGCTCAGACTGGTACAGAGTGATGATGGGATATTTTAGGGTGCTCTCACACCTGTACTGGGGAGTCTGTTTTTCTGCACCATTTGGGGAGCAGAAAAGGGGAATCCTTTCGGCTCAACAGTACTGTTTTTGAACAGAACCAAAGAGCATCAGACAGACCCTATTGACTATAATGGTATCCAAGTGAAGAAAAGTATGCTCCGCGCTCCACGTGTTTCAGTGTGTAGATGAACACCTTTTCAAGCATGAAAAGTCTCTTACAGACAACCAATATATATAATTTGTAATGCACTCACTTTGAGTAGATACGCTGAATGCTAGGCTGATTGGCATGTGATGTCACTAGGGGAGGAGAATGTCAAATTATGAACAGACGTATATCACATGATACTATGGAACACAACGTGCGCTCCAATTCTAGGTCAGTTGGAACTCTCTGTGTGCGTTCCACTATTACTACACATCTCACAAATGCGCTGCAACACTTCATTCACAAAAATAGACTTGAGAGTAAATGTCGAGTCGTTTTAATGAAATTATCTGTCCATAATACGGAGGATGCTTCTGGGCTATAAAAAGCTATACTGGAGATAATCAGGGTATTACCACCAGGTTATATCCAACAAAATTTGGTTAACACAAAAGATAAAATACAATCATAAATACAAATAAAAATTGTATGATAAGGCCATTTTATTACATCATACTATGTATTTTTCCCTCCAAGGCTTATTATAGTCACACAACAGACTAATGCAGTTTAAAAAGATTTATTGGACACTCAGATGCATACATAATGAAGCAGTGATAGTTGTAATACATGTGAAACAGTTTATAGATGCCTTTGGGGCAGTGCTAGAGTCTTTTTTGTAGGCAGTAAACTAGCCTGCGTTATATTGGGAGATGCAGGAGGTAAAGGTGGAGTTCTGTGCTGTGGAGTAGCAGCTTCAGAAGCAGAGTTAAAGCTCATTAGCAGGCACTGAAGACTTTCTCTAGTAGCGGGGTTACCCACAACAATAGACGGTACTGTTATTTTGGCAATTGCATTCAGAAAATTGCCCCAGCTGGGAGACAAAATCTTTTTATCCATACTGTGGCTTTGTTTTGTATTACGTACCAAGTCCAGCATGTTAGATCCGGGGATAACAGCTCCCTTGTAAATAAACTCACTTTTATCCCTTGACGCTGTACTATGTCTGTTCTCCAACAGTCTGGTAAAACGTTTTTTAAAAATGAAGATTGACATGGTTTACAGTTTCGCAGTCACCATTATGTTTAACAGGATCGGTATTTGACATTTGTGGATGATCAGAATCAGCCGGACTAACAAGGCTTATAGTCGTTGGTTCATGCTAAACAGGATGCAAGAGCTAAGTGTTTTTGCAACACATAAGTGTATCTTTTAGTTTTCATGGCATCTGGTAAGTCGCCGTGTTATAAAATCTCACTAATTTCATTATCAAGACTCAGAAGTGGGTGTAATGGCAGGTCTTAACTTGTTAAGTTTGTGTTTCGGAACCAAATACATTTCCTCTGTATGTTCCATTACCGGCCAGCAAATAGACTCAAGTTATTATTGGAATCTCAAAGCCTAAGAGGGGGGCTATAAAGCCACCAGACTGATTCAGTATTCATTTCTTTTTCTTTATGGCCAAAGTGTCATCACCCAGGCTTCTTACAGCACAACACCACTTCTTTAGTATATTTTGTTGATGCTCTTTTAGAGTTATTTGCCATTTTAAAATATATAAAGCAATTTCCCCTATGGCTGTGATTAAATCATTGCTCCCAAGGTGCAAAATACACTTTCTGGCTGTAGGTGTTACTTTCACCAGCTTTTTAAAGAAGTCCCAATTGCAGCGTAATCTCTCAGACATCATGTCAGAAGCATGTGCAGAGATTACAAGGATTAAAATAGTCACTTTTTAGAGGTAATTTACCTTTGAATATACATCAATGGTAAGGCTGGTGGAAACAACCTCGTTCCTAAGCAGCGTTCCTTCAGTCTTTTGCCTTTTAAATCTAGTAACAAAGACCCGTAAGGCTCTCATGTGGCATCCTCAAAAGATTCAAAGAAGAAGCGCGTCTTCCCAGGATAAATTTGACTCGCTAGCATAACACTTTGCAATTTATCATGCGGAATATTCAAAAGGTCTGTATTCTTGGTGTTTAAATTTATCATTCCACTTCTTTTACCCCGACAAAACGTGTTCCTTAGCAGATAGAGAATGCTTAGATTTATGTTCTGCACATATTTGGTAAATGCTTTTTCAATTTCATATTTTTCATTAGCGCTCTCCATGAAATCAACAATAGGCAATAACTTATCCATACTAATATTATAAATGCAAAAGTAACTGTTTGTTTCTTACCTTTTCGCGCTGAAGCAATTTTGATGAAACTTGGCAGGAAGGTAGCTTACATCTCGAGGAAGGACATAGGCTGCATTTTATATTTATAGCGTTCCCTAGGGAGTGTGATGGACAGATTTATTTGGTGATGTGCAGGTGCACCTCTGCTCTGCCCCTGGCATCGCGCAGTGTGGCTAAGCGGAGGGGAAGGGGGTGCCCTTCAGCTAAGCCCACACAAAAGGGCAAACTAAAGACACAATAACATGAATTGAGATTTTAAAGAAAATTTATGCTGCCAATAGCAACCAATCACAGTGCAGCTTTTATTTTACCTCAGCAGAATAACAAACGAATGCTGGGCTGTGCAATACAAAACAGACAGATTTTGCCTTACAATTTGAAAGAACGACATTTTAACATGAATTGATATTTTTAAAAAAATCTGTGTTGCCCGTAGCAACCAATCACAGCACAGCTTTTATTTAGGTATTTAAGTATAACAAATAGCAACCAATTACAGCACAGCTTTTATTTGACCTCAGCTGTGTAATAAATTATTTCCTTGTGAAGATTGTGTTTCCCATCCATTTTTTGGTCTTTTAATATGCCATGCAAGCGGAAGTCAAATCTAGTGCATAGCTCTAGTTGCAAGAATTACTACAACCCAAGAATCTGATGACTATGCTGAGGCAAGAAGGCATCAACAAGCTGAAAGACAGGGACTTCCGCCTAAGACACAGAGGGAGCATGACGTGCATTGCAGAGCTCCTGGTGAAGCAACTCCCCAGAGCCAGCGGGACCCTCTGGTACACAAAACTACAGCAGCTGCAGGGGACAGATATCCCCCTGCATGCTAGGTGGAAGCCCCCCAAGCCATCTGACAAACAATTACAAAAACTCACCCGGACCACCAGACACGATCCCAGGGGACAGAGAGCCTGAACACAGGCTTAGTAGCGGAGATGGGACAGACAACCCTCCGGACCCAGACATCGCTCGGGAACCCTGGTAAGACCGGTCAGGGCCGCAGGCTCCGGCCCGCGCCACACCAGGAGGTGCCACAAAGCGCTGTAGTCCAACACCACCCAGGGCCACGGCCCAGGCCTACACTGCGACAGCCGCGACATAGCGCATCCAGCATTGCGGGAGGAGAAGAGGGCCCCCGGAACATCCTCCGACCACCTGGGAGACCCCCTGGAGAGCCGCAGCCCTACCAGAAGACTGCTGACGTGTTGCGGCCTAGCGGCGCACGGAACCGCGGCCTGAATTTCCGTCCGCGACTAACGCGGTATACCCGGCCCGACAAAGTTAGAGGGAGGAGGGGCCCCGAGCCACATACAGGCCGCCAGAAAGACCCCTGCAGATACCGCAGCCTGGCTGGGAGACCTCCAACAAACCATGGCCTAACAAGGCCTAAAGCCAAGGCCTAAATTGCTGCCCATAAACGCCTGCAAAACTCCCCACGCGACACCACAGCAGGGGAAAGGAGGAGCAGGACCCCCCCAGACTACCAAAAAGCCCCTGCTCACCTCAACGAGCCATTTAGACACCAGGCCGAGGAGGAGGCGGCAGGAAGGGAAGAGCGGAAGAAATAAAGGAAAAAAGATCATATACCTCACAGTAAAACCCAACAAAGGGGGGGGGGAGAAAGAAGGAGAAAAAGAAAAGAAAAACGCAAGCGACCCCCACCTAATCACTACCTCCGGCAAGGACTTAATAACGCAAACACAGGCCAAGGAGAATGGAGGGAGAGAGAGAAGGGGGAGGGGGAGAGAAGAGGAGAAAAGAGGAGCTACCCAGAGAAACCGCACTCCGCGACAAAGCAACACGCCAAGAGTGGAGGGAGGGGGAAAAAAAAGAAAAGAAAAAACAGACGAAGAGAACACCTATAAAGCAAAAACACCAATTACCTTGAAATCGGAAACGGGGAGAAGAGGAGACAAAAACCACATCAACAGAAATACTGGCTACAAAACAAGCCAGTGAAATTAAACAAGTGGAAATGTAAGAATAGTTATCAAACGAAAAGCCACATCCACAAGGAAAAATCCACAGCAAAGCAAACGAGATTTTGGAGACAGGAAAAAGCTTCTTTGCATATACAACTCGCATAGCGCAAGGCTTAGAGAAATTAAAACATGGAAAAATATTTAAACGAGCGCAACACAAGCACCTCAACACGAGCAACGCGCCAACCAGACACAGACAAAACAAACATAGGAGGAAAGCAGAAAAACAGACCCACCAAAAATATCAAGGAAAAAGACTGTAAGAGCATGCAGCAATCCACATCTCCCCTAAAGAGTTCCCAACCCGAGCTTCAACCACACCAGACCACAGCACCGAAACAATGGACATCTCCCCCCCACAAATCACCGAACCACCAACAGACAACAGCATGGAAATGATACAGGCGACAATGGTGGCACAAGAGGTCTCAAAACTGTTCCTCCCACTATTTGACAGCAGACTAGAGACACTGCACAAATCCATAAACTCAGCGCTGTCACAAATTACGGACAATACCCAAAGACTGACGGACCTAGAGACAAAGACCCAGAACACAAAACAAACCATTGCAACCCTGGAAGCCTGGCTGCAAAGAAGCCGATCAGAAACCAAAACGCTCCGGGAAAAAAAAACAAAAAAAAACAAAAAAAACAATGACCTTGAGAACAGGCACTGACGCAATAACCTATGCTTTGTGGGAATACCGAAATCAATAACCAATAATCAGCTATTAACATATCTAACCACAGACCTTCCGCAGGCCCTTTAACTTGACATGCCCAATGACCCTCTAACAATAGAAAGAGCTCACCGAATTGGCCCACCTGGAGACAGACGTAACAACAGAACCTGACCCCATCCAGTGATAGCCAAGTACATGCACTGGGCAACAAAAGAAGCAATTCTACAAGCCTACAGAAGACAAGGAAATTTAACAATATAAGGAGCCAAGATCCTCCTTTTCCAGGACTTTTCGGTAGCAGTGTCACAAAAGCGCAAGCTATTCACTCCAATTTGCCAAGCCTTACATGAACGGAATACCCGCTTCCAACTGCTATACCCAGCAAAACTTTGAATCCAAGATGGCAACAGATCGCTGATGTTTAACACACCGGAAGAAGCAAGAAGATATCTGCGTATAGAGGAGAATGGAGAGATGGGCTGAGACTGGCGAGAGGAAGGAACTGTATCTCCTCCCTCTACAACGACCCTGTCCCAAATAACGTCAATGTGGCGACGTCCATGCAAAAGGAAAAAAGGATATTCATGTTAAATGTTAAAATGTTTTCTCACTCTGACCTGTTTGACTTCCAGAAAATGGCCCAATAGGGAAATCGGAGGACCCCACCGACACGCCACGGCCACCACCCAGTTGCATTGCTGGGACCGATGGATGCGACAATGACAAAGAGGCAAATGCAACGGTAAATAAGATCAAAACATACACACCACGATGCCTATAGACCCAGAGACAACAGACTATCAAACACCCAAAACACTACAAATCCTATCCTGGAATGTAGACGGACTTAACACACCCATCAAACGAAAAAAAGTAATTACACATCTGAAGCGACACAAACCAGACATTGTGTTCCTGCAGGAAACACACTTGAAAAAGGGAGGGAGAGGTGAATTGAGGGCACCATGGATCGACGCATGTTACACAGCCTCACACGCATCAGCATCTCGAAGAGTAGCTATTAGAGATGAGCGAGCGTACTTGTCCGAGCTTAATACTCGTTCGAGGATTAGGGTACTCGAGATGCTCGTTACTCGAGATGAGCACCACGCGGTGTTCGAGTCACTTCCATTTTCTTCCCTGAGAAATTTGTGCCCTTTTCTGGCCAATAGAAAGACAGGGAAGGCATTACAACTTCCTTCTGTGAAGTTCCAGCCCTATCCCACCCCCCTGCAGTGAGTGGGGAGATCAGGTGCCACCCGAGTATATAAACTGGGGCTGCCCGCGGCTCGCCACAGATGTACGCTGAGAGACATTAGGGAAAGTGCCGTCTTGCTGTAGCTGCTATAGGGAGAGTGTTAGGCTGTTATCTTTGTCATCAAGAACCACAACGGTCCTTCTTAGGGCCACATCTGACCGTGTGCAGTACTGTTGAGGCTGCTTTTAGCAGTTTTGCAAATTTTTTTTTTTTTGTATATCGGGCGTGCAGACCATAGCGTCCTCAGTCTGCAGTCATTTTACTGAGTATAGGGGCAGTACTGGTGAGGCAGGGACAGTGGTCCAGAGAAAGAGATACTGGCGATATAGGCAGTGAGCTTTTTCAAAAAAATTGGAAAACAAAATCTTTGGGCTGCCTGTGACCGTGTTCAGTTTACTGCGTGTCTGCTGGGGGTAGTAGTCGCTAATTAATACCCAGCCTTGCGCATAATTTTTTCTGGCTGCACTGTGCTTTCAATAACCACAGCCATCCTCCAACAGGGAAATCCATATACAGGCTATATAGGCAGTGGGCTTTTTCCCAAAAATTGGGAAAAAATACTATATTTGGGCTGCCTGTGACTGTCTTCAGTTTACTGCGTGTCTGCTGGGGGTACTAGTAGTCGCTCATTATTACCCAGCTAAGCGTTACAGCAGGCTTGCGCATAATTGTTTCCTGGCTCTGCTGTGTCCGTTAGATGATCGCCGTCATCCGGCCAGAGGGAAAGAGTATACATATATACGCTGCATACGGTGTCTGTCTGGTTTTTCACCTCACCATTTGAAAAAATTGAAGCAAAATACTTAAGGCCTACCACTGGCCTTTGGCCACTTGACTGGTTCCGCCCTGTGAATTCCAGTAGCTCAGTCATACGCACCTAGGTCTCACTACAGGCTTGCGCATAATTGTTTCCTGGCTCTGCTGTGTCCGTTACATGATCGCCGTCATCCTGCCAGAGGGAAAGAGTATATATATATATATATATATATATATATATATATATATATATATACGCTGTATACGGTGTCTGTCTGGTTTTTCACCTCACCATTTTAAAAAATTGAAGCAAAATACTTAAGGCCTACCACTGGCCTTTGGCCACTTGACTGGTTCTGCCCTGTGAATTCCAGTAGCTCAGTCATACGCACATAGGTCTGACTACAGGCTTGCGCATAATTGTTTCCTGGCTCTGCTGTGCGTTCCGTAAGTGAAGTCAGCCTCCAACCACAGGCCAATAAGCGGCACATTTAATTACAGCGTTCTGTTTCTGCTCTACTCGTAATACACCATGCTGAGGGGTAGGGGTAGGCCTAGAGGACGTGGACGGGGGTGAGGAGGCGGAGGCCCAAGTCAGGGTGTGGGCACAGGCCGAGCTCCTGGTCCAGGTGTATCGAAGCCGACTGCTGCAGAATTAGGAGAGAGGCAAGTTTCTGGGGTCCCCAGATTCATCTCACAATTAATGGGTCCACGCGGTAGACCTTTATTAGAAACTGAGCAGTGTGAGAAGGTGCTGTCGTGGATGGCAGAAAGTGCATCCAGCAATCTATCGACCACCCAGTCTTCTACGCCGTCCACAGCTGCAACTCTGAATCCTCTGGCTGCTGCTCCTCCTTCCTCCCAGCCTCCTCACTCCATGAAAATGACACATTCTGAGGAGCAGGCAGACTCCCAGGAACTGTTCTCAGGCCCCTGCCGAGATTGGACAGCAATGGTTCCTCTCCCACCGAAGGAGTTTGTCGTGACCAATGCCCAACCTTTCGAAAGTTCCCGGGGTCCGGGGGATGAGGCTGGGGACTTCCGGCAACTGTCTCAAGACCTTTCAGTGGGTGAGGAGGACGATGACGATGACGATGAGACACAGTTGTCTATCAGTGAGGTAGTAGTAAGGGCAGTAAGTCCGATGATTCGGAGGAAGAGCAGCTGGACGATGAGGTGACTGACCCCACCTGGTTTGCTAAGCCTACTGAGGACAGGTCTTCAGAGGGGGAGTCAAGTGCAGCAGCAGGGCAGGTTGGAAGAGGCAGTGCGGTGGCCAGGGGTAGAGGTAGGGCCAGACCGAATAATCAACCAACTGTTTCCCAAAGCGCCCCCTCGCGCCATGCCACCCTGCAGAGGCCGAGGTGCTCAAAGGTGTGGCAGTTTTTCACTGAGAGTGCAGACGACCGACGAACAGTGGTGTGCAACCTTTGTCGCGCCAAGATCAGCCGGGGAGCCACCACCACCAGCATGCGCAGGCATATGATGGCCAAGCACCCCACGAGGTGGGACGAAGGCCGTTCACCGCCTCCGGTTTGCACCACTGCCTCTCCCCCTGTGCCCCAACCTGCCACTGAGATCCAACCCCCCTCTCAGGACACAGGCATGACCGTCTCCCGGCCTGCACCCACACCCTCACCTCCGCTGTCTTCGGCCCCGTCCAGCAATGTCTCTCAGCGCAGCGTCCAGCCGTCGCTAGCGCAACTGTTTGAGCGCAAGCGCAAGTACGCCGCCACGCACCCGCTCGCTCAAGCGTTAAACGTGCACATAGCCAAATTGATCAGCCTGGAGATGCTGTCGTATAGGCTTGTGAAAACAGAGGCTTTCAAAAACATGATGGCGGCGGCGGCCCGCGCTACTCGGTTCCCAGTCGCCACTACTTTTCCCGATGTGCCGTCCCAGCCCTGCACGACCACGTCTCCCGCAACATTGAACGCGCCCTTACCAACGCGGTTACTGGCAAGGTCCACTTAACAACGGACACGTGGACAAGCACAGGCGGGCAGGGCCACTATATCTCCCTGACGGCACATTGGGTGAATTTAGTGGAGGCTGGGACCGAGTCAGAGCCTGGGACCGCTCACGTCCTACCCACCCCCAGAATTGCGGGCCCCAGCTCGGTGCTGGTATCTGCGGCGGTGTATGCTTCCTCCACTAAACCACCCTCCTCCTCCTCCTACGCAACCTGTCTCGCAATCAAGATGTGTCAGCAGCAGCACGTCGCCAGCAGTCGGTGTCGCGCGGCGTGGCAGCACAGCAGTGGGCAAGCGTCAGCAGGCCGTGCTGAAATTACTCAGCTTGGGAGAGAAGAGGCACACGGCCCACGAACTGCTGCAGGGTCTGACAGAGCAGACCGACCGCTGAGCCTCCAACCGGGCATGGTCGTGTGTGACAACGGCCGTAACCTGGTGGCGGCTCTGCAGCTCGGCAGCCTCACGTACGTGCCATGCCTGGCCCTCGTCTTTAATTTGGTGGTTCAGCGGTTTCTGAAAAGCTACCCACGCTTGTCAGACGTGCTGGGAAAGGTGCGCCGGGTCAGCGCACATTTCCGCAAGTCCCACACGGACGCTGCCACCCTGCGGACCCTGCAACATCGGTTTAATCTGCCAGTGCACCGACTGCTGTGCGACGTGCCCACACGGTGGAACTCTACGCTCCACATGTTGGCCAGGCTCTATGAGCAGCTTAGAGTTATAGTGGAATACCAACTCCAACATGGGCGGCGTAGTGGGAGTCAGCCTCCTCAATTCTTTACAGAAGAGTGGGCCTGGTTGGCAGACATCTGCCAGGTCCTTGGAAACTTTGAGGAGTCTACCCAGATGGTGAGCGGCGATGCTGCTATCATTAGCGTCACCATTCCTCTGCTATGCCTCTTGAGAAGTTCCCTGCAAAGCATAAAGGCAGACGCTTTGCGCTCGGAAACGGAGGCAGGGGAAGACAGTATGTCGCTAGATAGTCAGAGCACCCTCATGCCTATATCTCAGCGCGTTTTGGAGGAGGAGGAGGGGGAAGAGACAGCTTGGCCCACTGCTGAGGGTACCCATGCTGCTTGCCTGTCATCCTTTCAGCGTGTATGGCCTGAGGAGGAGGAGGAGGATCCTAAAAGTGATCTTCCTAGTGAGGACAGCCATGTGTTGCGTACAGGTACCCTGGCACACATGGCTGACTTCATGTTAGGATGCCTTTCTCGTGACCCTCGCGTTACACGCATTCTGGCCACTACGGATTACTGGGTGTACACACTGCTCGACCCACGGTATAAGGAGAACCTTCCCACTCTCATACCCGAAGAGGAAAGGGGTTCGAGAGTGATGCTATACCACAGGACCCTGGTAGACAAACTGATGGTAAAATTCCCATCCGACAGCGCTAGTGGCAGAAGGCGCAGTTCCGAGGGCCAGGTAGCAGGGGAGGCGCGGAGATCAGGCAGCATGTACAGCGCAGGCAGGGGAACACTCTCCAAGACCTTTGCCAGCTTTCTGGCTCCCCAGCAAGACTGTGTCACCGCTCACCAGTCAAGGCTGAGTTGGCGGGAGCACTGTAAAAGGATGGTGAGGGAGTGCGTAGCCGATCGCACGACCGTTCTCCATGACGCCTCTGTTCCGTACAACTACTGGGTGTCAAAGCTGGACACGTGGCCTGAACTCGCGCTGTATGCCCTGGAGGTGCTTGCTTGCCCTGCGGCTATCGTCTTGTCAGAGAGGGTGTTTAGTGCGGCTGGCGGAATCATCACGGATAAGCGTACCCGCCTATCAACTGACAGTGCCGACAGGCTTACACTCATAAAGATGAACAAAGCCTGGATTTCCCCAGACTTCTCTTCTCCACCAGCGGACAGCAGCGGTACCTAAACAATACGTAGGCTGCACCCGCGGATAGAAGCATCGTTCTCTGTCAGCATAAAAAACGGGGACCTTTTAGCTTCATCAATCTGTGTATTATATTCATCCTCCTCCTCCTGCTCCTCCTCCTGAAACCTCACGTAATCACGCCGAACGGGCAATTTTTTATTAGGCCCACAAGGCTCAGTCATATTACTTTTGTAAACAATGTTTATACGTTTCAATCCTCATTAAAGCGTTGAAACTTGCACCTGAACCAATTTTTATTTTAACTGGGCTGCCTCCAGGCCTAGTTGCAAATTAAGCCACAGTAACCAAAGCGATTAATGGGTTTCACCTGCCATCTTGGTTGGGCATGGGCAATTTTTCTGAGGTACATTAGTACTGTTGGTACACCAATTTTTTTGGGCCATCGCCTACAGTGTAATCCTAGTAACTTTTATGGGCTTCGCCTGCACTCATGGTACAGCAAGGTGTGTGGGGTTGGCCTACAATTTTGCTACATAAATGTAACTGGGGCCTTGTCTATACTGCAACTACTGAAATGTGAAAGAGACTGTTATCTCCCTAAACTGCTGCAACGGGAATGTTACTGTGGCCTGTCTTGACTACTACTACTGAAATGGAACTAATACTGTGCTCCCCCTATACTGCTGCTAGTGATATGTTACTGGGGCCTGTCCAGACTGCAACTACTACTGAAATGGAACGAATACTGTGCTTCCCCTATACTGCTACTAGTGATATGTTACTGGGGCCTGTCTAGACTGCAACTACTACTGAAATGGAACTAATACTGTGCTCCCCCTATACTGCTGCTTTGGAATTGTTACTGGGGCCTGTCTTGACTGCTACTGTTACTGATTGGGTGGTTGGGCAGCATGTTACCCAGGAGAAGTGGCAGCGGAATGTCATGCAGGCAGTGATTGTGCTTTGTTGGAGGTAGTGTGGTGCTTAGCTAAGGTATGCCTTGCTAATGAGGGTTTTTCAGAAGTAAAAATTGTTGGGGGGGGGGACGCCCACTCTTGCCGCTATTGTGGCTTAATAGTGGGACCTGGGAACTTGAGATGCAGCCCAACATGTAGCCCCTCGCCTGCCCTATCCGTTTCTGTGTCGTTCCCATCACTTTCTTGAATTTCCCAGATTTTCACAAATGAAAACCTTAGCGAGCATCGGCGATATACAAAAATGCTCGAGTCGCCCATTGACTTCAATGGGGTTTGTTACTCGAAACGAACCCTCGAGCATCGCGGGAAGTTCGACTCGAGTAACGAGCACCCGAGCATTTTGGTGCTCACTCATCTCTAGTAGCTATCTTAATCAGAAAAAATATACCACACACAATAAAGCAAACCGCAGCCGATCCGCAGGGAAGATACTTAGTGCTGAGAATCAGTATAGATTCACAAACATACAGCCTGGTAAACATATATGCCCATAACACAGACCAATCAACATTTTACGCTACATTGATAGAGCAGCTACAACCATACCTAAATGATCGGATAATCCTGGGGGGAGACTTTAATAGTGTACAACAACAGGACCATCCACTCAGTCAACCTTAACCACACACGCGTTACTAACACTGATAGACCAACTCCGCGTGTGTGACCCATGGCGGCTCTTGAACCCCACTAGTAGGGAATATACATGTTATTCCAATGCCCACCTTTCGTTCTTACGCATTGACTTTTTCCTGATATCAAACAACATCTTCGACCACCACCACCAATCTATAATACACCCAATATCTCTTAGCGACCACGCGCCAATTGCAATGAGATTACAAATAGTCTCCCCCCCCCCCCCCCCCCAAAACTGTCATGGCTGTGGTGTTTCCCCTCATTTTTAAAAGAATCAGAAGATTTTAGAGAATACTTAAAACTACACTGGAATAATTAGATAGATGATAATAGAGAACACATGGATAACATAACACTGTTTTGGCAAGCTTCGAAGGCAGTGATGAGGGGTCACATTATAGGATATGTCTCCCATAGGAGGAAAACATTTCAAACAGAATTCGAGGCCCTACATGACTCCCTTTTGACAGCACAGAAGGAACACATAGATTCCCATGATGACAATTCATATCAGATATTCCTCACAGCAAAACACCTACTAAACACATTTGTACATACACGCACACTGGCAAACCCAATTAACAAAAAACTAATTTTATAGGTGGGGTAACAAGACAGGACAACTACTAGCCAACATGACCAAACAAAGACAACCTCACAAACCAATACTAACTTTAAGACATGCCAACGGAAACAATCTTACAACAAAACAGGAAGAGATCACCAAAATATTATACGAATATTTCGAAAATTTGTACATGGCAGAGCCCGCCAACACACAAGATATAAATAACCTACTAGAAACAATAAATCTGCCAAGACTCTCAGAGGAACAAAGATCATTACTAGATGCCGACATAAGGGAGGAGGAGGTCCGGAGCGTGATCGCGATGGCGGCAGAAGGCAAGTCACCGGGGCCAGACGGCTTTTCGACAGAATACTACAAAATACTATCAGCAGACATAATACCAGTACTGACCCAACTTTACAACACGATATATACAAACGACACCCAAACAGAAGATTTTGGAACTTCCAGAACGATCTTGCTCCCTAAACCGAACAAAGACTTGACAGACCCACGATCATACAGACCAATCACACTATTAAACTGCGATTACAAGTTTCTGTCCAAAATCCTAGCAGACAGGCTACAACTAGAGATGAGCGAGCACCAAAATGCTCGGGTGCTCGTTACTCGGGACGAAATTTTCGCAATGCTCGAGGGTTCGTTTCGAGTAACGAACCCCATTGAAGTCAATGGGCGACCCGAGCATTTTTGTATATCGCCGATGCTCGCTAAGGTTTTCGTTTGTGAAAATCTGGGCAATTCAAGAAAGTGATGGGAACGACACAGCAACGGATAGGGCAGGCGAGGGGCTACATGGTGGGCTGCATCTCAAGTTCCCAGGTCCCACTATTAAGCCACAATAGCGGCAAGAGTGCCCCCCCCCCGCACTGTCAGCGTAAAGATTGTTCTCCTCTGCCACAGCTGTAACAGCTGTGGCAGAGAAGAACGATGTTTGCCCATTGAATTCAATAGAGCCCGCAATACAGCAGGTTCCACTGAAAGCAATGGGCTGCCGGCGAGCGCGGGGATGAATTGTCGGGAAGGGGTTAAATATATAAGCCGTTCCCTGCAATTCATCCAGAAATGTGTTACAATAAAAATATATACCGGCGTATAAGGCGACGGGGCGTATAAGACGACCCCCCAACTGTCACCTTATATGCCGGCAATACAGTGGAGCAAAGAATAAAAATCATTACTTACTTCTTCTGACGTTCTGCGGCGCTCCTGCAGGCTGTTGCTCCCTCCTGGTTCCCGGCAGAGCATTGATTTCTCTACGAAGAGCTTTAAATCCCCGCCTCCAGAAACACACGTGCCTTCAGCCAACCAAAGCGTGCAAATTTCTCAGGGAAGAAAGTGAAAGTAACTCGAACACCGCGTGGTACTCGTTACGAGTAACGAGCATCTCGAACACCCTAATACTCGAACGAGTATCAAGCTCGGACGAGTATGCTCGGTCATCTCTAGCTACAACAAATTCTACCATCCATACTTGACCCATCACAAAAGGGCTTCACGCAAGGGCAAAGCGCTGTAAAAAACATCAGAGCCGCCATAGCGGCGACAGTCGCAGCACAAAACCCTGAAAGCCCGACAACGATGCTTCTAAGTCTGGACACTGAAAAAGCCTTCTATAAAATGGCCTGGCCATTCTTGAACATACTGCTGGGAAAACGAGGGTTTGGACAGACTTTTGTGAACCATATCAACACAACACAAACAAACGCCACCACGACCCTCACAGTCAATGGTCTCAGCACACCTAATATTGATCTATTTAGAGGGGCCCGACAGGGATGCCCTCTCTCACCGCTACTTTTTAATCTGTCAATAGACCCACTACTCAGATATCTAACACACACAACACACTTCACAGGGACCTGCTATGGAGATGTAAAAATAAAGGTAGAGGCATTCGCAGATGACCTCTTACTAATAGTCAACAATCCCAGGGAAACACTAACACCCCTACTACAGGAAATCGAGAAAATCGGGAAACTCTCGGACTATACACTAAACCTCGATAAGACAGAAGCATTATTACTTAGAGGACTGGCCAAACCTCAGTGGGCAATCCAGTACCCATTCAAGTGGGAAAAACACTCCATACAGTATTTAGGAATCCAAATTACAAAAAACCCTCTGCACTTTACAACACAAACATTGAACCCTACATCAACAAGCTGGAAATGACCCTGAACATGTGGAAAAACTTTATGGTCTCTTTCTCGGGGAGAATTAGTCTCCTAAAGATGATAGAGTTCCCCCGCCTGTTATATATTCTACACTCACTACCTATATTCTTAAAACAAAAAGACGTTAAAAAAATCAACTATTTATATAGAAACTTTATTTGGGTGGGAGGCGACCGCGCATAGCTCTAAAAATTCTACATAAACACAGGGACAACGGTGGAGCCAACCTACCCAACATATGAGACTATAACTTAGCAGCACAGTCGCGAATCATACACGACTGGATTTATTCCAAATCACACTTCACAAAGAAACCACTCGAACAGACAATGGCCAGTCCAATACAACTATAGAACATCCTCCATTATCCATACACAGAACTACCAGAAAAGATCAAACATAACCCCTTGATACTCACAGGTTGGAAGGCATGGAACAAATTGCGCCAAGACAGCCAGACCTCCCCTTACACATCTCCACACTTGTCACTAATAAACAATCCTAACTTTCAGGATGACAACCCCCACAACATCTTTTTTGAATGGGGGCCCAAGGAATAGACTCAATAAACAAAATACTACACAAAAGAGAAAAGCAGGACCTAACAAACGAAGAAATGAAACAAAAATATCCTGAGCTCCCGATCCCACTATTTTCATACCACAGTTCCGGAAACCTGACTGGACACAGACAGGCAGCAGCTGGATCACTAGGATAACAGGATCACGGGGAATGATCTCCAAATTATATAGGGCAATAAGAAACATGAGAGAACAGGATGACACCGACCCAGGGGGTTGGAAAATGGTCTCTGGACAACCCAGGCTTCACACCCACACTGATTATGGAATCCCTGTCGTTGGCTCATAAATACCTGCCGACTGCTAGATTCCTGGAAATGAGGCTGCAGATTGTCCACAGGTCTTATCTCCCCCCAGCTAGGAGGTACCATATGGGAATCTACACCACACCAAACTGCTTTAAATTGCAGACACCAAACGCTAATCTATACCACAGTTTGTGGACGTGCCCTGTGACACAAGCTTTTTGGACACGAATACGAGAATACACCAAAACACACTTGACAAACTTCTGCCCACAGGAACCAATACTCGGATACTTAGATCCCAAGACATACCACTGCTCAAGGGGAGTTAGAAAGCTACTACACTTCATAGCGGCAGTGGGACTAAAAGCCATCCTACAAACATGGGTACAGCCAACAGGCCCCCGATTCAGATCATTCCTGGATAAACTAGCATTCCTATTCCAAATGGATTGGGTGGAGACATCATTATTTAAGGAAAAAATGGTACAAGCTTTCTTTGAAACCTGGGGGAGCTTTATCCAATTGTTGCCACATAGGGTAAAAGAAAAATTGAGAAACTGTTTCCACCACACCTGCTGGTTTCAGGAACAGATGGCAGTGGGGGATCCGTATGTTTAGGGTGATTTACTGGTCGTGCCGTGGTCGTGTGGGGCCTCCAAAATTTCTGAAAATCTCCAGCATCCTGGTCAACAGACCAGTACACCAGCGGTCAAGGCAGGTAAAGAGTTTAGTTTAATATATTTGCCCTTCCCCTCCCCCATTATATTTTATATTTTTTATTTTTCATAATTATTAGAGATGAGCGAGCATACTCGTCCGAGCTTGATGCTCGTTCGAGTATTAGGGTGCTCGTTACTCGAGACGAGCACCACGCGGTACTCGTCTCGATTAAACGAGCACTGACCATTGAATTCAATGGAGCCGGCAATACAGCCGGCTCCATTGAAAGCAATAGGCTGCCAGCGAGTGCGGGATGAATTTTCGGGAAGGGCTTAAAAATATAAGCCCTTCCCTGAAATTCATCCAGAAATGTGTAAAAAGTAAAAAAATATATATACTCACCTTGTCCCAGCAGATGGAGTTCAGCCACGGCCGGTCGGCAGTTCTCCTGAACTGCTGTGAGTAGTATTCAGCAGCCGGAGATTTAAAATCCCCGCCTGCTGAATGAGCTGCCTCTGATTGGTCACAGCCTCACCAATCAGAGGCAGCTCTCACTCACCCATTCATGAATTCATGAATGGGTGAGTGAGTGCTGCCTCTGATTGGCTCAGAGCAGGGACCAATCAGGGGCAGCTCTCAGCTGTCATTCAGAGGAGAAAGTATTTTATTTCCATGCATTCCAATAATACCAATGTATTTACCTTTTCAACTCAAAAGGCTGCAATTGCCTCTAAAAATAGCATTTGCGATGACGATCAATAAGGCTCAAGGGCAAGCACTTAAGTTAGCAGGTGTACATTTAGAAAAACAGGTTTTTCTCATAGGCAATTGTATTTGTTGGGCTTACATGTATACAGACCACAAAGCCTTTATATCCTAGCACAAGATGACAAGACCAAAAATGTATTGTTCAGAACTGAACACAGGCTGTAAGCTTGGAAGAAGTGATGTCAGACGCCAGGTAACGGGCACCAGAAGCAGGAGCGGGTGAGCAAGCTGGAACAGGGGATACCTGAGCAGCGCAGGAGCCGCCGCCACCAGGAGTCCAAGGAAGTGGCTGATCAGCGAGCAGAAGCAGAGGAGCGGGTCCCGAAGCGGCAGGAGGACAGAGAGCACGGCCATCGGGGGAGAGGTCCTGCCGGTGAGACTGCAGGAGCTGAGGGGGAGCTGCCGACAGAGCTGATAAGTATAATCAGTGTGTCTTAGTGTGTGTGTGTATGCTTGTGGGTCTAAGTGTGTGTCTTAGTGTGTGTGTGCCTGTGGGTCTAGGTGTGTGTGTGTGACTAAGGGAGGGGGTATTAGAGTTATTAGAGTGTGAGTGTATAAGTGTCTGTGTGCAAGGTGTAAGTGCAGCAGGATTAGGGGATTGAGTGAGAGTACAAGCCTTAGTTAAAACACTAAAAAAAGTAGTGTGTGTGAGTGGATGCACATAGGCGGCAGCGTGTGAGCGGTTGCGCATAGGCGGCAGCGTGTGAGCGGTTGCGCATAGGCGGCAGCGTGTGAGCGGTTGCGCATAGGCGGCAGCGTGTGAGCGGTTGCGCATAGGCGGCAGCGTGTGAGCGGTTGCGCATAGGCGGCAGCGTGTGAGCGGTTGCGCATAGGCGGCAGCGTGTGAGCGGTTGCGCATAGGCGGCAGCGTGTGAGCGGTTGCGCATAGGCGGCAGCGTGTGAGCGGTTGCGCATAGGCGGCAGCGTGTGAGCGGAGTGTGAGCAAGTCTATCTTCACTACTTCTGTAATTTAATTGTAGATCCCCATTAGGATAAGCTCCACGCCTGGCAATGTCATCAAGGGTGCATACTGTTGCGCAGGATGCGTGCACATCACACATTTAGAAGCCCAAATCCTGGATTTAAATGGGCAAATGGCAACACTGAGAGCCATTGACATCATGGAAAGGAGTTTGGTGCTCCCTGAGCAGACACTCGCTGTGATAGAGGCGGGGGCGGATGGTAGTACGGAAGAGCAGGGGGAGAAAGCAGTATGCTGGGTAACAGATAGAAGCAGGGGTAGAGGGAAGAAAACCAGGGGGGCTAGTCCTGAACTGGCACAACCCAACAAGTTTGCAAAGTTGGCAGATGATGGGGATGCCATTACAGAGCCAGCAATGCTGCAGCACGACATGCCCTCTGAACGCCAGGTGGATAACTGCTCCAGTGAGATGGGGACGGGGAGCGCAGGACAGGCTAGACAGGTCCTAGTGGTGGGACAGATAGGGCAATCTGCCATAAAGACCGGGATCGTCGATCGGTGTGTTGTCTTCCTGGCGCTCGAGTTTGACACATCGCGGATCAGATTGACAGATAACTGTGAGGGGCTGGTGAGGATCCAGCGGGCATGGTGCACATTGGCACCAATGAACAAATAAGAGGTCAATGGAGGGCCCTCAAAAATGATTTCAGGGATTTAGGGGCCAAGCTTAAGGCGAGGACCTGCAGGGTAGTTTTCTCAGAAATACTGCCTGCACCTAAAGCCACACTAGAAATGTAGCAGGATCTTAGGGTGGTAAACAAGTGGCTCCGGAGTTGGTGTAAGAAGGAGGGATTTGGTTTTCTGGAGAACTGGGCTGACTTTGCTGTCGGCTACAGGCTCTACCGTAGGGACGGGCTGCATCTCAATGGGGAGGGAGCAGCTGTGCTGGGAGAGAAGATGGCTAGAAGGCTGGAGGAGTGTTTAAACTAGGGACTGGGGGGAGGGCAAAAAGAGAAATAAGGGGGTAGTCAGCATAGCTAGCGACCTAAGCAATGGGAATGGGTGTCTAGCTGGAGGAGGGGTTAGTACAGTTAGAACTGTCAGATCAGCCAATAGTACCAATAGTAGCAAAATGACTTTAAAGAATAAAAAAACTGTATAAATTGTATGACCACGAATGCAAGAAGTCTGATCTGTAAAGTGGGGGTGCTTGAAATGAGAATGACTGATGAAAACTATGATATAGTCGGAATAATGGAAACATGGCTTGATGATAAGTGTAATTGCACAGTGAATTTACAGGGTTATAATCTCTTCAGAAGAGACCGTTGAAACAAGAAAGGGGGAGGGGTATGTCTGTATGTTAAATCGTACGTATTGCCGAGGCTACGGGAAGATATAGGTGCAGGAGATGAACACGTGGGATCTCTGTGGGTAGAAATACAGGGAGGAAAAAATAACAAAATCCTGATATGGGTTTTCTATAGACCACCAAAAGCAAAAGAAGGAACTGAAACCTTACTATTGAGGCAGATAGAAGAGGTATCAATCCGCAATGAAGTAATTATCATGGAGGACTTTAATTATCCGGATATAATATGGGAAAATGAAACCTGAAAATCTCACAAGGGTGATAAGTTCTTGAAAACTATTAAAGATAATTACCTTATCCAACTTGTGCAGGAGCCAACTAGAGGGAGGGCCACTCTGGACATAGTACTAACTAACGAACCGGACCAAATAAAGGGGGTACAGGTTGAGGGGCACTTGGGAAACAGTGACCACAATATAATCAACTTCCAGCTGTCATTCAATAATAAGCCTTTTCAGGGAGGGACAAATAAGCTAAACTTTAGTAAAGCAAAATTTGATCAGCTTAGAACTACTATCGGTAACATTAATTGGGACAACATCCTCAAAAAAATCAGTATAGAGGACAAATGGGAAAAGTTTAAAAGGATCCTAATCACCTCATGTGAGCAGTTTATTCCCTTCAAAAATAAAATAACTTCAATAAGAGGAAACCATTGTGGCTCAACAAGAAGGTAAGAGAGGCAATAAACGGAAAAAAAAAGCGTTTAAACTACTAAAGCAAGGCAGCGAAGAAGCACTAAAATCGTACAGGGTAAAAAAACAAATTATGCAAGGATAAGATTAAAACTGCTAAGGAGGAGGCTGAAAGACTGATCACCAAAGAGAGCAAAAGCAACCTGAAACTATTTTTTAACTATATTAACAGCAAAATGATTTGCACCGAGAGCACTGGCCCTTTAACAAATAATGCAGGAGAAATCATTGAAGATGATGGAGGGAAGGCAAACCTATTAAATAGTTTCTTTTCAAGCGTATTCACAAACTAAAAAAGAAATTGCCACATGAGATGCAGGGGACCAAAATGATCCCCTCACAAAATATCTCATACCTAATGCAGGAGGAAGTGCGGAACCGGTTAAAGAAGATTAAAATCGATAAGTCGCCAGGCCCAGATGGAATACACCCACAGGTACTAAGGGAACTAAGTGATGTGATAGCTAGGCCGCTATATCTAATATTTATGGATACTATCAAGACTGGGGTTGTACCACTGAATTGGCGCATTGCCAACGTGGTTCCAATTTATAAAAAGGGGTCCAAAAGTGAGCCTGGCAACTACAGGCCAGTAAGTCTCACTTTGAAAACTGGAAAAATATTCAAGGGGTTTCTGAGAGACACCATCCTAGAATACCTCAAGGAGGACAATGGTATAACTCCTCACCAGCATGGATTCATGAAGGGTCGATCGTGTCAGACCAATCTGATCAGCTTCTATGATGAAGTAAGCTCTAGGCTCGACCTGGGAGAGTCTATTGATCTTGTATATCTGGACCTCTCTAAAGCATTTGGCACCGTGCCGCATAATAGGCGGATATATAAAATGAGAAAGCTCGGATTAGGTGTAAGCGTGTGTAGTTGGGTAATGAATTGGCTCAGAGATAGAAAGCAGAGGGGGGTAATAAATGGTTCGTTCTCTGATTGGGCCACAGTCACTAGCGCGGTTCCAGAGGCCTCAGTATTAGGCCCCATTCTGTTCAATATATTTATCAACGACCTGATAGAGGGGCTGCACAGTAAAATATCAATATTTGCAGATGAAATTATACAATATAATCAATGCAAGGGAGGACAATGTACGGCTACAAACAGACCTAGATAAGCTGGGGGCTTTGGCAGAAAAATGGCAAATGAAGTTCAATGTTGATAAATGTAAGGTTATGCACATGGGCAGGAGAAACGGAGGTCACCATGTAACTGTGCTGACACAGCATATTGCAGTTACATTCCTTTCACTATTTCAACATTTCAATAAGCAGCATAACACAGATTAGATTTTAAAAAAATACAAATTCCACATGGATGATGTCGTGGGTAACAAACTAGTCGTCTCTAAATGTCTGCATAAGTCCTTCGACAAACCTGATCTTAGGAAAAGAATGAGAGAGCTCAATGTTATGTCTCCACAAGCCGTGAAACAACAATCTACACTGACACAACCTAAATAGGGTCCAGAAAGGTTGGAGAACGGATTCAGACGTACATACACTCTAAGCACCAACAACAATCTGAAATGTAATGCTACAACAGATAAACCAGACATGTAAGCAAATTAAAATCACAGAGGTGAGAGGGAAAACGAAAGCATATTTCAATGGTAAAGAGTCAAAATGCTTTATCTGATCAGGTGCAGAGCAGGAACAATCACCGCTGAGCGAGCACAATCACCATAAGACCAGCTCAATCGCCGTAGGGAAGGCACAATGGCCATAGACCCTAACAATGGTCTACGGCCATTGTGCCTACCCTATGGCAATTGTGCTGGCCTTATGGCAATTGTGCCTGCTCTTCACCTTTTAAGTTACTGGATTTTTTGGTTCTTTTCCAGTGAAATATACATGCATGCAAACAACCAACAAAAACAGACAAACACAAAAACACTTACCAATAGTAGAAATACACATGAGCAGATAGAATAGCTAATAAGTACGAGTTATTAGTTGGAATTTTGGCCAAAATACAGAAGCTCACAAGCCTGCTTCAAGGTTCCTCATTATCTTGTGAGGCCCTACACTAAGAAGACAACTAAAACCCAAAAGGAGTCCTGCCTATAACTGGGGCAATCATCCCAATATGGATGGCTTCATGTGGAGCCTAAGGGTCTGGCTCGTTCTAGTTGGTAACTGGCAGGAACACAAGACAAGGGGAAAAACACACACACTGAACAGGACAGTTCACACCAAATGTCTCTATATCTACAATGCATCACTCTTCACACCTGCAAACAGACACTGAACATGTCGCAGTTCACACCAACAGACAGACAAAGGAATCCAACCCAGGACCTCAAGCATGCAGCTTTCTCCAAAGCAGAGCATGCACGACTCCAAGTACCAGAGTTCTTAGAGGGAATGAGGTAATAAATAAATGGAAAATGAATAATGACCGGCACCCTCTAGAAAAAGAGGCTGGTAAAGACAGATGGTGATGGCTGGAGAACTCCACAGCCTCAACTAACCACAGCTGCAGCAATGTGCTCCTGGAAAACCACAGAACCACAGGTCCTAGGTGCATAACATGCTACTCATCATATATTTGCCAACATTCATAAAACAATTTATTGGGTTTGTATTCGAAATGATTTTTAGCACCATGTAACAGTTGTTTTACAACTAGCTTTTTTCCAAAGTTAGATGGGTTCACTAAAATACAATGCATCTAATAATTGTATCTTCAGGTGTTTATGAATCCTTTTTAACTATTTCTTTTCACTCTTTCTCAAGCACTGTATAACTGCTTTGCTGTAAAAATCAATTTTTAGCTAAAAAAAGTTTGGTGTAGCTGACTGTAAGTAACCTTAGTGAGCTTATTTCATTGTAACAGATTGGGCCAGCCATAGGTAAAACATCCCTGAAATACAAGCACTACGTGTCCACCATTAACACGGACATAACCATCTAAAAAAGTATCTCTCTACCTGTTTTAACCCCCTCTCAATGTGTGCTGAATATCAATGTTTTCAGTGCGAGACACGTACATGAGCCACTGAATAGCCATCGTTGAATAGCGTTTTTGTACTTTTGATAATTATCAGCTGTAAGGACGGCTTTGGTGTCTTTTGGGAGGCATTTAAACTTATATCTTGCCATACATACAGAAGCTGCGGTGATGTGCTGGAAAGTGTCACAACACAGAGTCACTAGAACTTTTTTTGCATTCTTCTGCACAGTTTTTTTTTTAAACAGCTGTTTTAGTCATTTCCGTTATATGATCTCTGTAATGTTCCTCAGCTTGTCTCAAAACCTCAACATCTTGTTTGCGGTAAGCTTCTAGTTCAGCCTTAAAATCAAAAGCATTGTCTTTTTGTACCTCATACCAATCCATGAACTTCTTTTTCTCATCAGGCATCATGTACTCTACCCCTTAATATTCAACCGCTGGTAAGGGACCCACATAATTTAGATTTTCCTTGGTGTTGAAAAAGTATGGAAAGTTGCCCTCGGAACTAGAAATGTCTGTAGATTGCTGTAGCTTACTAAGCTTCATGGGTATGAAATTGAGTGAATTTATGAACCTCATGTTCTAATCAGGTGTCTTCAGTATATGTTCCTGTCTCCTGTATGCATTCCAAGTCATAGAACATATACTGTTTAGTTTCTTCCACAGCCTTGTAATGCCGCATGTAACACAGGTGACTATCTAATAATTTCCAACAAGCACGACAAATACTGCGGCACAACCCTTTAAATTTATATCATTTATAGATGATATGTATAAATATGTGTTGGTAAAACGTTTATTTTATGCTTGAAGAGGGCGGTTTAGTCCGCCGAAACGCGTAGCAACAGATTATTAATAAATTATAATTATATTCAATGGACCATTGTGTCCTTCCATATCCCGGGAGACCACGAGCGCTGGGGGATTTTTCTGGTTCTTATAAGGTGTATATGCAAACAGCCGATTTCGGGCTGTTACCCCACTGACCGCTCTCCGGAGAAACCGGATTGGAATCCCAGGAACAGTTACAAGCTAACAAGGATACAGGGTGACGGTGGATCTTCCAGGCAGGGGGTCCTACCGAGCACCAGGTGAGTACTATAAGTATTCACACAATTCTTTGAAAATTTGTTATGAGCGTGTAGGCGCTGATCTTGTTTTTCTATATTTTACCATATTTGCAATAAAAAAATCTAAATAATAAATCAAAAATACATGTTTGGTATTGCTGTGTCCTAAAAAGTCCCATCTATCAAATTGATGCATTATTTACCCCGCACGGTGAGCGTGGTCTGAAAAGAAAAATAAAAAGTATGCCAGAAATGCACTTTTTTGGTCACCCTATCTCCAAGAAAAAAATTTAATAAAAAGCAATCAAAAAGTCATTTGTATGCAAAAATGGTACCAATGGAAATAACAGGACATGCCTCACAAAATGAGCCCTTGCACGGCTAAATTGACAGAAAATAAAAAAGTTATTGTGCACCGAAAGTGGACACAGAAAATAATTTAAAAAAATTAAATATCTAAAAAAAAAGCACAAGTAGTACAGCAAAAAAAAAAAACTATATAAGTTTGGTATCGTAATCATACTGAACCGTAGAATAAAGTTATCAGGTTATTTTTGTTGCAGTTTGTGCACCGTAGAAACAGGACGTACTGAAAGATGATGGAAGATCGTTTTCTTTCCATTTCTCTCCACTTATAATTTTTTTTTACATTATATGGTACAAAAAAATAGTACCATTGAAAAATACAACTCGTCCCACAAACAACAAGCCTTCATACAGCGATATAGATGGATAAATAAAGGAGCTACAATTTTTTTAAAAGGAAGGAGGAAAAAAAGAAAAAAGGTAAAAACAAAAAAGCTCCATCACTAAGGGGTTAAAATAGAGGACAAGAAACAGATTAGGCAATCAATAGTTTACAACTAAACAACCCCTTTAAGATTTTTTTTGTATGCAGATATCCAATATGGTTGCTCCTAATTCTAATGTACTACCTTGAACATTTGTATTTGCTGAGTTTATGTGTATACAGACACCCCCAATAAACGGCCAGTGCAAAAGGACATTAACTCCACTGAATTGAAGATGTGGTAACTTTGATCCCCTCTGCTCCCATCTCTCTGTAGCTCTTGTCATGGAATATAAAGTGTTAAGTTTCAGAATGCAATAAGTGTATGTTTCTTACCTTGTATTGGACTATTGACCCTTAAATAGAAGACTAAAACCTATGCTTTGTAGTGCCGGTAACTGGGATTTTAAGATAGGAAGTCAACAGACAAATTAAATAAGGCTAAGCTATGTTAACATAGAAGACAGAGAGATAGCAGAAATATTGTCTAATGTAACAGCAATATCCTGACTTAAGTAATTTCTACGTCTGAGACGGGCCTTAAGAGCTTTGAGAATATTTGGTCAATAAGCCTTATGATCAATCAGCTTTGTCACCTATGTAACACTAATCTTTGTACCAAGTAACTTTTGTATACGCCCTCTTCTTTCTGTATAAGAGTTGGTAATGTTGATAATAAAGTAGAATTCATTGAGTTCTCATGTAGAAGTGTCTTCACATAACATGGAGTGATTTCATGCTATTGATAGATAATTGCTAGCAAATCTTCTCATCACTGGCTTCCATATCTATCAATTTGGCACCTGGCAACGAGGTCATCAGATCGGTACCTGTGTGGTCCGATAACACTCTCAACTCCTGTTTTGCAAATTCTAAACTATTTAACCCTCTAGCTGCTGCGGTTCACCAAATGAAGTCAGCCACCAGCTGAAGCACAACATACATTGTCATAGAACATTCTAAAACAATGTTAAAGCATAATAAAACGTACATTTACCAGTATTTCACATGTAATCAGGTGAGCTCAACTCTGGGATACCAAATGCATGTTTCTCGATTTCACATAAATAGTTTGTTGCTAAGTTAAATATTTTGTGGGTAGTGAAATAGTTTCAAGGCTAACTAAGTAATAGAGATTGCTGAAGAACATTTCTTGGTCTAATAAGCAGAAAATGTTGATGAGTTTTGGAATTCCCCTTCAGTTCGCTTCTGGCACAATTTCAGTATAATTCTGATGGCACTTAAGAGCTGCACTTACATGGAGCCGGATAGAAAAGACCAAGATGTAATGGAGAATACTGAGTATTGATGTCCTCAATGCCAGTAAGGGACTGTGACGGTACTTACAGTTGATGCTTCCATGTGTGTCTACTGATGAGAATCAACATATGTTGTTCTTGGATTTTTTCTTAATCTAATTACAACATACTGAAAGAGTTAGAGAAAATCTTCCAAATAAATCAGTGTGTGAGATGATATGCGGATATCACCACATAATGCAGTATGAGCACCTCTATATATACACAGGTGAAGGAGGCCACTTGGGGATATTTTTGATTCTCACGTCTCCTGCGTCTCACTCCACTGAGAAAAAAATATATAGAAGTAATTATCTAATTGTCCCCAAGATCACTAAAGTCATTTTCTCCAAGAAAACAGAAAGCAAGAAAAATTGCATTAGTTTGACATCAGTGTAGGAGACGAAGACAAAGCTGTAAGAAAAAGTTGAAGACAAAGTAAATGCTAAAATTACTTTTATTCTCTTATTGGTTTGAATAAGACCTTATATACCTGAATAAAGCGCTGCAATGCACTCAATGTCAAAATAATGTGACTGGCTTTAAAATAAATACAGCTTATTCTGCCAAAAAAACTATGTCAAAAATAAAAAAACAGTCCTAAGGGATGTGACAATGAAAAAGAAAGCTAAAAAAGAGTTAGTCAATAGGTCACACAAATAGACTGGACACCAAGGGGCTAAAGAAGAAAAAAAATAGACTGGGAGGTTTGTTAGCAACCAAGTCAGATAGACACTCATCAAAGTGGATCCACTGTTACCTGACAGTTTTTTTTCCAAATCCCTGCCTTTTTCGTACAGAACAAGACATCTGAAAGAGATGTGACAGGCTGGGTGCTTCTTCTGGAACCAGCATCTGATTTTAGAAACTCTGTATGCTCATTCTAGTGGTGGATGTAGAGTGAGCCTGTTCATGGTCTACCAGTGCTATGGAGATGCTGGGTAAGTTGACATAGAGAGCAGTCCCCAGACACAACTGCCTCCCTGTGAGGTAGACTGGCGCCCCTACTCAGGATCCCACAGGGTCTTCTATGTCCATCTGTTCGGGTTGGGGTCTGGTCCTTTCAACCATCCTCTTTTGTTGGTGGAGAGGCCTTCCCTGAGTTGTGCTTCCAGAGGCTGCAGGGAGATTGGAGATACTCTTCTCAGCAGGCACCTGCTCGCCTCTCATATTCTGACTTTTCCTCGGCGCAGGACATGTAATGGGCGCTACTACAAGTAGGAGGGAGGCACTGAGTGCGCAGCAGCTGTGGCACTGGACAATATCAGCCTTGCAGCACATGCAGAGAAGAGAGAAATGAGGAACTTCCGTATGGAGGCACATCTAAAAATTATGAAAATATAAAAGCATTTGGCACCAGCATTGCTTTCAAGTTTTTATTCTCCTTTCTGCACAACCAGACACAATATTAACTGTAAAAAATTAATTCCTCAAGCATGACAGCCTTACATAATAAGGAATAATAAGTGACTTCTACCTTTATAAAGCCTCTATTACAACACAGAAGTGGTTGTCTGCATTTAATATGGATTGCTTTCTACATCAATGCTATAAACTTGCATAAAGCCATTGATGACTGAAATCTGTATTCCTGACCATTTATAGCTTCAAAGCTGCTCAGATCATGACCATACAGTTTTGTCAATTTCCACATTATGTATAGCGGTCCTTCTTTTCTCATTTATTTGTGGACCATGAAGACTATTTGCTGTAGACAACTACTTTATATTTTCAACGGCAGAAACATTACCATTAGAGATGAGCGAGCATACTCATTAAGGACATATACTCGAACGAGTATCGTCCTTTTCGAGTATCTGCCTACTCATCCGCAAAGATTCGGGTGCCGGCGGGGGTGAGCGGTAGGTTGCGGGAGTGAGCAGGGGGAAGCGAAGGGGGGGTTTCGGAGGGGGGGGAGGGAGAGAAATCTCCCCCCCCCATTCCTCCCTGCTCTCCACTGCCGCCCCCCACTGGCACCCAAATCTTTGCAGACAAGCAGGCAGATACTTGAAAAGAATGATATTCACTCGAGTATTTGTCCTTAAAAAGTATGCTTGCTCATCTCTAATTACCATCTTTTTTCTGAAGAGTTTGTTACCAGTTAAAAATGGGGTAAAAGTGTGCCAAATTTACAGTTCCTAGAAAGCTTACAGATTTTATCTCTCCTGGCAATTCTGGCACTAATGTAGATACGGCTTCCTATAATAACAGCCTGAAAGCAGATTGAATGGCAGCAACATGTGAAGAATGCTGTTCTCTTTCACGGCAACCTTTTACTGGCCCCTCTTCATCAGAAACTGCGGAACATAAGCCCACCCCCAAAGAAGTTACTAATAGAGGTGCTCCTGGCTTCTTATAGGCCTCCCCTAGCTTTAAGGGACCTGCCTCTAAAAAAGGATCTCACATTGCCACTACTGATGACCAATATGTGGAGAACCTTTCCTGTGACCTAAAATCATATCCAGGGACAGATAGTCCCCTAACCACAAACTTACTGAAAGAGCTGCTTTTGTCTCTTCAGAAAGAAATTTTTACAGATATGCAAAAAATGTCTTTTCAACTACAATCTAACATTGATCATATTGCTACACGTAAAACTCATGTTGAATAAGAAATGGGTGAATTTCCTTCTGCACACAATGTGTTAGTGGATGCTCACAATGCTCTGGAAGAGGTCCCCCATTTACGCAAAAAAGTTACTGATCTTGAGGATAGGTCATAGAGAAGCAACATCAAAATTTGAGGAATTACAGAATCTGTTTTCCTTGCTGATCTTCCTCACTGCCTACTTCAAATTCTTCAAATGCTGCTTCCATCTTTATCACCATTGGAATATGCTTTTGATAGAGCACCTGGGATCCTTAATGCAGGTTCTATGCCAGATGTCACTCCATGAGACGACCTGGCTCAACCTGGAGTAACTTTTGAACTTTTAAAAATTGATCGTTCTGAAGTCAGAGAACTGGGCGAAAGTGGCGTCAGACACCAGAAGCTGGCACCAAGGCAGAGGCAGAACCAGGAGCGAGGGGCAGAAGGGGACATCGGAGTGCCGCAGGTGCCGGTACCAGCACCCAGAGGCCACCAGGAGTCCCAGAGAGAGTGGCTGGAGGATTGTCCGCTGCAGATCCAGCGGGCAGAAGCGGAGCAGCAGTTCCCAGAGGTCCCGAGCGGAGCGGCAGGAGAGCAGAGAGTGCGGCCGCCGGGAGAACAGGTGACGTCACCAGAGCTGCGGAGGAGCTGCGACAGGAGCTGATAAGTATCTTCTGTGTGTGTCCTAGTGTGTGTGTGAATCTAAGTGTGTGTCTTCTGTGTATCTAATGTGTGTGTGTGAATCTAAGTGTGTGTCCCAGGTTGTGCGTGACTGTGGGTCTAAGTGTGTATCTGTGACTAAGTGAGGGGTACTAGACTGTATTAGTGTGTGTGTAAGTGTCTGTGTGTAAGGTGTAAGTGCAGCAGGACTGGGTGATTGAGTTAGCGGTTGCGCATAGGCGGTAGCGAGTGAGCAGTGGCGCATAGGCGGCAGCGAGTGAGCGGTGGCGCATAGGCGGCAGCGAGTGAGCGGTTGCACATAGGCGGCAGCGAGTGAGCGGAGTGTGAGCAAGTCCATCTTCACTACTTCCACAAGTAAATTGTAGATCTCCATTAGGATGAGCTCCATGCCTGGCAAGGCCATTCAGTGAGCTACTTGTGCAATGTATACATTCCTTGATCAGCCGATCGAGGGTGCATTCTATTACGCAAGATGCGTGTACGTCACACATTTAGAAGCGTAAATCCTGAATCTAAATGGGCAACTGGCAACACTGAGAGCCACTGACATCATGGAAAGGAGTTTGGTGGATGGTAGTACAGAAGAGCAGGGGGAGCAGGCAGTAAGCTGGGTGACAGATAGAAGGCGGCGTAGAGGGAAGAGAACCAGGAAGGCTAGTCCTGAACTGGCACAACCCAAGTCTGCAACATTAGCAGATGAGGGGGGTGCCATTACAGAGCCAGCACCGCTGCAGCACAACATGCCCTCTGAACGCCAGGGAAATGAATGCTCCAGTGAGAAGGGGACGGGGAGTGCAGGGCAGGCTAGACAGGTCCTAGTGGTGGGGGACTCAATTATAAGGGGGACAGATAGGACAATCTGCCATAAAGACCGGGATCGTCGAACGGTGTGTTGTCTTTTTGGCGCTCGAGTTCGGCACATTGCGGATCAGATTGACAGATTACTGGGAGGGGTGGTGAGGATCCAGCGGTCATAGTGGACGTCGGCAACAATGAACAAATTAGAGGTCAATGGAGGGCCCTCAAAAATGTTTTTAGGGACTTAGGGTCCAAGCTTAGGGCACGGTCCTCCAGGGTAGTTTTCTCGGAAATACTACTTGCACCTAAGGCCACACTAGAAAGGCAGCAGGATCTTAGGGAGGTAAACCAGTGGCTTCGGAGTTGGTGTAAGAAGGAGGGATTTGGGTTCCTGGAGAACGGGGCTGACTTTGCTGTCGGCTACAGGGTCTACCGTAGGGACGGGCTGCATCTTAATGCGGAGGGTGCAGTTGTGCTGGGGGAGAAGATGGCTAGAAGGCTGGAGGAGTGTTTAAACTAGGGATGGGAGGGAGGGCATAAAGAAAAATAGTGGGGTAGTCAGTGCAGCTAGCGACCCGGGTCTAAGCAAGGGCAGTGGGGGGGGGGGGTCGAGCAGGGGGTGGGGGTAGTACAGTTAGAACTGTCAGATCAGCCAACAGTACGAATAGCAACAAAACGAACTTCAAGAATAAAAAAAAAACTGTATAAACTGTATGATCACGAATGCAAGAAGTCTGATCGGTAAAGTGGGTGAGCTTGAAGCGAGAATGGCCGATGAAAACTATGATATAGTCGGAATAACGGAAACATGGCTTAATGATATGTGCTATTGGGCGGCAAATTTACAGGGTTACAATTTCTTCAGAAGAGACCGTGGGAAGCAGAAAGGGGGAGGGGTATGTATGCACGTTAAATCGTACTTAAGGGCGCCCACCCACTGGCGTTTTTTTACCTGCGTTTTGCGTTTTGCGTTTTGCGTGTTTCCTGCACAGGCATAGAGATAACATGTGTTCCTGTCCACTGGCGTTTTTTTTGCGTTGCGTTTGCGTTTTTAACATAGGAACTGTCAGTTGCATATGTGTCCTTATTTTTCTCCTAATGCACCCATGAATGTCAATGGAAATTCACGGAAAAGCCGCGAAAACGCAGCGAAAAACGCGCAGAAAAATCGCGGGAAACGCGGCGAAAACGCTGCGTTTTTTCCCCGCGGAAAACGCAAACGCCAGTGGGTGGGCGCCCTAAAGCCGAGACTACTGGAAGATATAGAAGTAGGCAATGAACACGTGGAATCTCTGTGGGTAGAAATCCAGGGAGAAAAAAACAAAACAAAATCCTGATAGGGGTTTTCTATAGACCACCAAAAACAGAAGAAACTGAAACCTTACTACTAAGGCAGATAGAAGAGGTGTCAAACTGCAATGAAGTAGTTATCATGGGGGACCTTAATTATCCAGATATAATATGGGAAAACGAAACCTGCAAATTTCATAGGGGTGATAAGTTCTTGAGATCAATTGAAGATAATTACCTAATCCAACTTGTGCAGGAACCTACGAGAGGGAGGGCCACTCTGGACCTAGTACTAACTAACAAACCGGACCGAATAAAGGGGGTACATGTTGAGGGGCACTTGGGGAACAGTGAACACAATATAATCAACTTCCAGCTGTCATTCAAAAAGAAGCCTTATCAGGGAGCGACAAATAAACTAAACTTTAGTAAAGCAAAATCTGATCAGCTTAGAACTGCAATCGGTAACATTAATTGAGACAACATCCCCAAAAAAAACAGTACAGAGGACAAATGGGAAAAGTTTAAAAGGATTCTAATCACCTCATGTGAGCAGTTCATTCCCTTTAAAAATAAAAGAACTTCAAGTAAAAGGAAACCAATGTGGCTCAACAAGATGGTAAGAGAGGCAATAAATGAAAAAAAGAAAGCGTTCAAACAACTAAAGCAAGAAGGCAGCGAAGAAGCGCTAAAATCATACAGGGAAAAAAACAAAATATGCAAAGATAAGATCAAAACTGCCAAGGAGGAGGCAGAAAGACTGAATGACAAAGAGAGCAAAAACAACCCGAAACTATTTACAACTATTTTAACAGCAAAAGGATTTGCACCAAGAGCACTAGCCCTTTAAAAAATACTGCAGGGGAAATCATTGAAGATGATAGAGGGAAGGCAAATCTATTGAATAGTTTCTTTTTAAGCATATTCACAAACGAAAAGGAAATGCCACACGAGATGCAGGGGAAAAAAATGAACCCCTCACAAAATATCTCATACCTAACGCAAGAGGAAGTGCGAAACCGATTAAAGAAGATTAAAAATCGATAAATCACCAGGCCCAGATGGAATACACCCAAGGGTACTAAGGTAACTAAGTGATGAGATAGCTAGGCCACAATATCTAATATTTTTGGATACTATCAAGACCTGAGTTGTACCATTGGATTGGCGCATTGCCAATGTGGTTCCAATTTACAAAAAGGGGACCAAAAGTGAGCCTGAAAACTACAGACTGGTACGTCTCACTTCAGATATGGCAAAAATATTCGAGGGGTTCCTGAGAGACGCCATTGATGAGTACCTCAAGGAGAACAACGGAATAACTCCTCACCAGCATGGATTTATGAAGGGTCGATCATGTCAGACAAATCTGATCAACTTCTACGATGAAGTAAGCTCTAGGCTGGACCTGGGAGAGTCTATTGATCTCTTTTATCTTGACTTCTCTAAAGCATTTGACACCGTGCCACATAAAAGGCTGATATATAAAATGAGACAGCTCGGATTGGGTGAAAACGTGTGTATTTGGGTAAAGAATTGGCTCAATGATAGAAAGCAGAGGGTGGTAATAAATGGTTCGTACTCTGATTGGGCCACCGTCGCTAGCGGGGTGCCACAGGGTTCAGTATTAGGCCCCATTCTGTTCAATATATTGATAGAGGGGCTGCACAGTAAAATATCAATATTTGCAGATGACACAAAATTATACAAATAATCAATGCAACGGACAAGGTACGGCTACAAATGGACCTAGATAAGCTGGGGGCTTGGGTAGAAAAATGGCAAATGAAGTACAATGTTGAAAAATGTAAGGTTATGCACATGGGTAAGAGAAACGGATGTCACCAATATTCACTTAATGGGGTACTGCTAGGAAAAAGTGATATGGAAAAAGACCTGGGTGTACTAGTGGATTGTAGACTAAACTGGAGTAACCAATACCAGTCAGCTGCTGCAAAAGCTAAGTCTTGGGGTGCATTAAAAGAGGTATAGGGGCAAAGGATGAGAACATTATCCTTCCATTATATAAGGCACTTGTTAGGCCTCACATGGAATACTGCGCACAGTTCTGGTCACCAGTGCTCAGGAAAGATGTTACAGTACTGGAGGGGGTCCAAAGACAGGCAACTAAACTAATACATGGAATGAAGGGACTGGAATACCCAGAGAGGCTATCCAAATTGGGACTATTTACTCTAGAAAAAAGACGGCTAAGCGGCGACCAAATAACTATGTATAAATACATGAGGGGACAACACATGGATCTCTCCCATGATCTGTTTATATCCAGGACTGCAATGGTAACGAGAGGGCATCTGCTATGTTTAGAGGAAAGCAGGTTACATCAACACAGAAAGGGGTTCTTTACTGTAAGAGCAGTTAGGCTGTGGAACTCTCTGCCTGAGGATGTGGTGATGGCAAAATCCATAGCGGAGTTTAAAAGGGGACTAGATGTCTTTCTGCAGTGGAAGAATATTACAGGATATAAATCCTAGGTTAATATTTGATCCGGGTATATAGGCAGGTAGGAACTATTAGGGGTTGATCCAGGGAACAGTCTGATTGCCATTAGGGAAGGATTTTTTTTTCCCAAAGGGGCTAATTGGCTTCTGCTCTTGTTTTTTTTTGCCTTCCTCTGGATCAACAACACAGGAGGATAAACAAGCTGGACTAGATGGACATTGTCTTCATTCGGCATTACAAACTATGTTACTATGTTAGAGGAACAACAGAAGTGCTAAATCAACACTGAGTACCATTGGCAGTATGGAAAGGAGTTTACTGCTAACTCAGCAGGCAGTTGCAGTAGTTGTGGGGGTAGATGGTAGTTCAGGAGAGCAGGGTGAGCAGGCAGCTAGCTGGGTAACAGAAGGACGGCTAGAGTGAAGATTTTCAGAGAGGCTAGTCCTGAACTGACACACCCCTACAAGTTTGCAAAGTTAACAAATGAGAGGGATGCCATTACAGGATTAGCATTGATATAGCACGACATGCCCTCTGACCACCAGGGGGATGTCTGCTCCAGTAAGAAGGGGAATGAGAGTGCAATGCAGGCTAGACAGGTCCTGGTAGTTGGAGACTCAATTATTAGGGGGAGAGACAGTTCAATCTGCCACAGAGACTTGGATCGTCAAATGCTGTGTTGTCTTCGTGCTCGACTTCAGCACATCACACATCAGGTTGACAGATTACTAGGAAGGGCTGGTGAGGATACAGTGGTCATGGTACACATTGGAACCAATGACAAAGCTAGAGAGAGATGGGACCTTAAAAGCTATTTCAGGGAACTAGGATGTAAGCTTAGGGCAAGGACCTCCAAAGCAGTATTTTCTGAAAAATACTGCTTTTACCTCATGCCACACCAGAAAGGCAGTGGGAGATTAAGGAGGTAAATAAGTGGTTCCAGAGTTGGTGTAGGAAGGAAGGGTTTGGATTCCTGGATAACTGGTCTTACTTTGCTGTTGGCTACAGCCTCTACCGTAGGGATGAACTGCTTCTCAGTGAGGAGGGTGTAGGTGAGCTGGGGGAGAAGATGGCTAGAACGTTAGAGGAGTGTTTAAACTAGGGGATGGGGGTAGGGCAACCAGAGAGATAGGAGGGAAGACAGTGTAGACAGTGACCTTGGACTAAAGAATGGAAATGGAACGAAGCAGTGGGAGGGGTTAGTACAGTTAGAACTGGCAAAACAGTTAGTAGGGATATACATAATATAAAAAATAACCAAAACCTTCTAAACTGTATGGTGTCTAATGCTGTAAGTCTTACCAATAAAGTAGATGGACTAGAAGTATTAATGTCTGAGAAAAATACAACACAGTGGGAATAATAGAAACCTGCTTAGATGAAAACTGTGACTGGGCGGTTAACTTACAGGGTTACAGTCTATTCAAAAGGGATCATAAAAAGTAGGAAGGGGAGGGGCTTATCTTTATCTAAATTTCAGTTTAAAGCCCACATTATGGGAAGATATATGGAAGGGAAATGAACATGTGGATCTCTATGGATGGAAATACGTGGAGGGAAAAACAACAATACAATCCTCATAGGGGTTTTCTATGGGCCACAAACTCTAACAGAAGCCACTGAAAATCTATTATTGAAGTACATAGATGAAGCAGCAAGTCACAATGGGGTAATTATGGGGAAACTTTAACTTTCCGGATATAAACTGGGAAGCTGAAAGCCGTAGATCTCATAAAGCTAATACATTTCTATCAATTATGAAATATAATTACCTTATCCAACTTGTACAGGACCCAACTAGGGGGATGTCCATTTTGAACTTAATACTAACCAGCAGACCTGACAGAATAACCGGAGTCCAGTTTGGGGTCATCTTGGAAATAGTGACCATAATATAATACATTTCAACTTGTCCTTCCAGAGAGTGTTTTATAGGGGAGCTACGAAAATACAAAACTTTAGGAAGGCCAAATTGGATCAGCTTAGTGATGCCGTTAGCCTTATTGACTGGGATAGTGTCCTCAAAAATAAGAGTACAAACAATAAGTGGGAAACATTTAAAACATCCTAATAACTTGCTGTGAGCAGATCATAACTTGCAGGAATAAAAAAATTAATTTTACGAGAAAATCAATGTGGTTTAAGATTAATTCACTGAGGCAGGAGGATACGAGAAAAGACTTTTTTTTTAAAATAAATATTCACTTTGTGTATCCCCTAAAATATAGCTTTTAATTAATGATTTGTTTAAAAACGTTTGGTGCCTCACATACACAATGATAAACAAAAAGACGAAAAACAGAACAAAAATTCCACACTGAACAGGAACCAAAGTAGTATGATAATGGCCCCTAAACCAACTCGTGGGGATACCAGGTTATGGTGTACTCGTGTCCGCCAGAAACTCAGTGATAGTGTAATGGAGTGTCACCCTTTTTAGATGTAACTGAGGGCGAGTACCAAGTTGTATCATCCTAAATGTCATGGTTTGGGGCTAGTGACTCTACAATGGTCAATCACTCCTCATGGTTCCTCATGGAAGAATGATTCAATCTGGGTTTAAGAGCTAATTCATAGATTAAGGACAGAGTGATGACTAGTAAGATGTTGGTCAGAGAAAACCGATCAACAATTATAGTAGGTTCTCAACAAAAATTGGTTCAACGCGTTTCTGTCACATATAGACTCATCAGGAACCTTGATATAACATAACTGTCATCTGATAAATATGGTGTAATAACCCATGATGCTTGTAATACCCTTGATGCTAAATACTGCTGTTGGGCGACCAAATTGGGGGTGCCTTACGTCAAAGGATGGGGGCGTACGGAAGAAAGGTAAGTCGCCCGTTGACTCAGAGCCCTCACCATAAGCAACCCCTATGGAGGAGTCGATAGTGAACTGCAGGTCCGTGATAAACTCGCGAGGGGATTCCGTACCTGTCAGCAGGCCCGATCGCCGGCAGCGCGAAGTGGCAGAGCACATGACAACAACTGGTTGCGTCATCACGTTCACGCGTGATGACACATGGAGGAGGGGTTTCGTCTGGAGAAGTGTCACGTCCGGAGAGGTGTTTCGTTGGGTGCAGCGTCCTGATCACCATGGAAACCTAGATACTGGCTGCCAGTACGTGCTTAAAAGATGGGTTGCTAGGGAGATGCCACAGCAGAGTTTAATATACGATATTAAGTGATGTTGATAATGGCAGTACCCAGAGCATACCATAACTGTATATAATACATAGGAGATAGTGAGAAAGATATAAATATGGACATACACCATAGATCTGTGAATATGGCTTAAGATTAAAGAACAATAAACATAAAAAATAAAGCGTTTAAAATACTAAAACAAGAAGTCAATGAAGAAGAAATAAAAACTAGAGATGAGCGAACGTACTCGTCCGAGCTTGATACTCGTTCGAGTACTAGCGTGTTCGAGATGCTCGTTACTCGAGGCGAACACCACGCGATGTTCGAGTTACTTTCACTTTCATCTCTGAGACATTCGCGCCCTTTTCTGGCCAATAGAAAGACAGGGAAGGCATTACAACTTCCCCCTGCGACGTTCAAGCCCTATACCACCCCCCTGCAGTGAGTGGCTGGCAAGATCAGGTGTCACCCGAGTATATAAATCGGCCCCTCCCGCGGCTCGCCACAGATGCATTCTGACAGAGATCAGGGAAAGTGCTGCTGATGCTGCTGCTGCTATAGGGAGAGTGATAGGAGTTATTTTAGGCTTCAAGAACCCCAACGGTCCTTCTTAGGGCCACATCTGTGGAGGCTGCTTTTAGCAGTGTTGCACTTTTTTTTTTTTTTTTGTATATCGGCCGTGCAGAGCATTGTGTCCTCAGTCTGCAGTCATTGTACATAGTATAGGGCCAATACTGGTGAGGCAGGGACAGTGGGAAAGGTGAAAGAGATATACTGTCTATATAGGCAGTGGGCTTTTTCAAACAAATTTTGGGGAAAAAAACAATATTTGGGCTGCCTGTGACCGTCCTCAGTTTACTGCGTGTCTGCTGGGGGTAGTAGTCCTAATTAATACGCAGCTAAGCGTTACAGCAGGCTTGCGCAAAAGTGTTTCCTGGCTCTGCGGTGCCCGTTACATCACCGTCGTCATCCTGTCCACATTGAAACAGTATAAATATATACGCTGCCTACAGTATCTGTGTACTGTCTCAGCTCTGCTGTTCAAAAAATAGAAGCAAAATACTTAAGGCCTACTAGTGGCGTTTGGCCACTTGAGTGCTTCTGCGCTGTGAATTCCACTAGCTCAGTCATACGCACCTAGGTCTCACTGTAGGCGTGCGCAAAAGTGTTTCCTGGCTCTACGGTGCCCGTTACATCACCGCCGTCATCCTGTCCACATTGAAACAGTATACATATATATGCTGCCTACAGTACCTGTCTACTGTCTCAGCTCTGCCATTCAAAAAATAGAAGCAAAATACTTAAAGGGGTTGTCCCGCGCTGAAACGTTTTTTTTTTTTTTTAACCCCCCCCCCCCCCCCCCCCCCCGTTCGGCGCGAGACAACCCCGATACAGGGGTTAAAAAAACAAACCGGAGAGTGCTTACCTGAATCCCGGCGGTCCGGCGTCTTCATACTCACCTGCTGAAGATGGCCGCCGGGGTCTGCTCCCTCCGTGGACCGCAGCTCTTCTGTGCGGTCCATTGCCGATTCCAGCCTTCTGATTGGCTGGAATCGGCACGTGACGGGGCGGAGCTACACGAAGCCGGCATTCTGCACGAGCGGCCCCATTGAAGACAGCAGAAGACCCGGACTGCGCAAGCGCGGCTAATTTGGCCATCGGAGGCCGAAAATTAGTCGGCACCATGGAGACGAGGACGCCAGCAACGGAGCAGGTAAGTATAAAACTTTTGATAACTTCTGTATGGCTCATAATTAATGCACAATGTACATTACAAAGTGCATTAATATGGCCATACAGAAGTGTATAGACCCACTTGCTGCCGCGGGACAACCCCTTTAAGGCCTACTAGTGGCGTCTGGCCACTTGACTGCTTCTGCGCTGTGAATTCCACTAGCTCAGTCATACGCACCTACGTCTCACTACAGGCGTGCGCAAAATTCTTTCCTGGCTCTGCTGTGCATTCCGTAAGCGAAGTCAGCCTCCAACCACAGGCCAATAAGCGGCACATTTTATTACAGCGTTCTGTTTCTGCTCTACTCGTAATACACCATGCTGAGGGGTAGGGGTAGGCCTAAAGGACGTGGACGCGGGCGAGGACGCGGAGGCCCAAGTCAGGGTGTGGGCACAGGCCGAGCTCCTGATCCAGGTGTTTCGCAGCCGACTGCTGCGGGATTACGAGAGAGGCACGTTTTTGGCGTCCCCAGATCAATCTCATATTTAATGGGTCCACGCGGTAGACCTTTATTAGAAAATGAGCAGTGTGAGCAGGTCCTGTCATGGATGGCAGAAAGTGCATCCAGCAATCTATCGACCACCCAGAGTTCTACGCCGTCCAGTGCAGCAACTCTGAATCCTCTGGCTGCTGCTCCTCCTTCCTCCCAGCCTCCTCACTCCATGAAAATGACACATTCTGAGGAGCAGGCAGACTCCCAGGAACTGTTCTCGGGCCCCTGCCCAGAATGGGCAGCAATGGTTCCTCTCCCACCGGAGGAGTTTGTCGTGACCGATGCCCAACCTTTGGAAAGTTCCCGGGGTCCGGGGGATGAGGCTGGGGACTTCCGGAAACTGTCTCAAGTGCTTTCAGTGGGTGAAGAGGACGATGACAATAAGACACAGTTGTCTATCACTCAGGTAGTAGTAATTGCAGTAAGTCCGAGGGAGGAGCGCACAGAGGATTCAGAGGAAGAGCAGCAGGACGATGAGGTGACTGACCCCACCTGGTTTGCTAAGCCTACTGAGGACAGGTCTTCAGAGGGGGAGGCAAGTGCAGCAGCAGGACAGGTTGGAAGAGGCAGTGCGGGGGCAGGGGTAGAGACAGGGCCAGACCAAATAATCCACCAACTGTTTCCCAAAGCGCCCCCTCGCGCCATGCCACCCTGCAGAGACCGAGGTGCTCAAAGGTCTGGCAGCTTTTCACTGAGAGTGCAGACGACCGACGAACAGTGGTGTGCAACCTTTGTCGCGCCAAGATCAGCCGGGGAGCCACCACCACCAGCCTCACCACCACCAGCATGCGCAGGCATATGATGTCCAAGCACCCCACAAGGTGGGACGAAGGCCGTTCACCGCCTCCGGTTTGCACCACTGCCTCTCCCCCTGTGCCCCAACCTGCCACTGAGATCCAACCCCCCTCTCAGGACACAGGCACTACCATCTCCCGGCCTGCACCCACACCCTCCCCTCCGCTGTCCTCGGCCACATCCACCAATGTCTCTCAGCGCACCGTCCAGCCATCGCTAGAGCAAGTGTTTGAGCGCAAGCGCAAGTACGCCGCCACGCACCCACACGCTTAAGCGTTAAACGTGCACATAGCCAAATTGATCAGCCTGGAGATGCTGCCGTATAGGCTTGTGGAAACGGAGGCTTCAAAAGCATGATGGCGGCGGCCCCGCGCTACTCGGTTCCCAGTCGCCACTACTTTTCCCGATGTGCCGTCCCAGCCCTGCACGACCACGTCTACCGCAACATTGTACGCACCCTCACCAACACGGTTACTGCCAAGGTCCACTAAACAACGGACACGTGGACAAGCACAGGCGGGCAGGGCCACTATATCTCTCTGATGGCACATTGGGTGAATTTAGTGGAGGCTGGGACCGAGTCATAGCCTGGGACAGCTCACGTCCTACCCACCCCCAGAATTGCGGGCCCCAGCTCTGTGCTGGTATCTGCGGCGGTATATGCTTCCTCCACTAAACCACCCTCCTCCTCCAACGCAACCTCTGTCTCGCAATCAAGATGTGTCAGTAGCAGTAGCACGTCGCCAGCAGTCGGTGTCGCGCGGCAGCACAGCGGTGGGCAAGCGTCAGCAGGCCGTGATGAAACTACTCAGCTTAGGAGAGAAGAGGCACATGGCCCACGAACTGCTGCAGGGTCTAACAGAGCAGACCGACCGCTGGCTAGCGCCGCTGAGCCTCCAACCGGGCATAGTCGTGTGTGACAACGGCCATAACCTGGTGGCGGCTCTGCAGCTCGGCAGCCTCACGCACGTGCCATGCCTGGCCCACGTCTTTAATTTGGTGGCTTTCTGAAAAGCTACCCACGCTTGTCATACCTGCTCGGAAAGGTGCGCCGGCTGAGCGCACATTTCCGCAAGTCCCACACGGACACTGCCACCCTGCGCACCCTGCAACATCGGTTTAATCTGCCAGTGCACCGACTGCTGTGCGACGTGCCCACACGGTGGAACTCTACGCTCCACATGTTGGCCAGGCTCTATGAGCAGCATAGAGCTATAGCGGAATACCAACTCCAACATGGGCGGCGTAGTGGGAGTCAGCCTCCTCAATTCTTTACAGAAGAGTGGGCCTGGTTGGCAGACATCTGCCAGGTCCTTGGAAACGTTGAGGAGTCTACACAGATGGTGAGCGGCGATGCTGCAATTATTAGCGTCACCATTCCTCTGCTATGCCTCTTGAGAGGTTCCCTGCAAAGCATAAAGGCAGACGCTTTGTGCTCAGAAACGGAGGCGGGGGAACACAGTATGTTGCTGGATAGTCAGAACACCCTCATGTCTATATCTCAGCGCGTTGAGGAGGAGGAGGAGGATGAGGAGGAGGGGGAAGAGACAGCTTTGCCCACTGCTGAGGGTACCCATGCTGCTTGCCTGTCATCCTTTCAGCGTGTATGGCCTGAGGAGGAGCAGGAGGAGGAGGAGGATCCTGAAAGTGATCTTCCTAGTGAGGACAGCCATGTGTTGCATACAGGTACCCTGGCACGCATGGCTGACTTCATGTTAGGATGCCTTTCTCGTGACCCTCGCATTACAAGCATTCTGGCCACTACGGATTACTGGGTGTACACACTGCTCGACCCACGGTATAAGGAGAACCTTTCCACTCTCATTCCCGAAGAGGAAAGGGGTTCGAGAGTGATGCTATACCACTGGACCCTGGCGGACAAAGTGATGGTAAAATTTCCATCCGACAGCGCTAGTGGCAGAAGGCGCAGTTCCTAGGGCCAGGTAGCAGGGGAGGCGCGGAGATCAGGCAGCATGTACAGCACAGGCAGGAGAACACTCTCTAAGGCCTTTGACAGCTTTCTGGCTCCCCTGCAAGACTGTGTCACCGCTCCCCAGTCAAGGCTAAGTCGGCGGGAGCACTGTAAAAGGATGGTGAGGGAGTACGTAGCCGATCGCACGACCGTCCTCCGTGATGCCTCTGCCCCCTACAACTACTGGGTGTCGAAGCTGGACACGTGGCCTGAACTCGCGCTGTATGCCCTGGAGGTTCTTGCTTCTCCTGCGGCTAGCGTCTTGTCAGAGAGGGTGTTTAGTGCGGCTGGGGGAATCATCACGGATAAGTGTACCCGCCTGCCAACCGACAGTGCCGACAGGCTTACACTCATCAAGATGAACAAAGCCTGGATTTTCCCAGATTTCTCTTCTCCACCAGCGGACATCAACAAAACCTAAGCAATACGTAGGCTGCACCCGCGGATATCAGCATCGTTCTCTATCACCATCAAAAACGGGGACCTTTTAGCTTCATCAATCTGTGTATTATATTCATCCTCCTACTCCTGCTCCTCCTCCTGAAACCTCACGTAATCACGCCGAACGGGCAACTTTTCTTAGGCCCACAAGGCTCAGTCATATAATTTTTGTAAACAATTTTTATACGTTTCAATGCTCATTATAGCGTTCAAACTTGCACCTGAACCAATTTTTATTTTAACTGGGCTGCCCCCAGGCCTAGTTACAAATAAAGCCACATTAACCAAAGCGATTAATGGGTTTCACCTGCCCTCTTGGTTGGGCATGGGCAATTTTTCTGAGGTACATTAGTTCTGTTAGTACACCAATTTTTTTGGGCCCTCGCCTACAGTGTAATCCTTTTAATTTTTAGCCCACCTGCATTAAACCTGACATTACCTCAGCTGTGCTGGGCACTGCAATGGGATATATTTATGTACCGCCGGCGGCTTCCTGGGACCCACCCATGCTGTCGGTCCACACGGAGTTGCAACTGCATGTGTCCACTTCTAAAGAGCCCCAGTCTGACTGGGGCATGCAGTGTGGGCCCAAGCCCACCTGCATTAAACATCACATTACCTCAGCTGTGCTGGGCACTGCAATGGGATATATTTATGTACCGCCGGTGGCTTCCTGAGACCCACCCATGCTGTCGGTCCACACGGAGTTGCAACTGCATGTGTCCACTTCTAAAGAACCCCAGTCTGACTGGGCATGCAGTGTGGGCCCAAGCCCACCTGAATTAAACATCACATTACCTCAGCTGTGCTGGGCACTGCAATGGGATATATTTATGTACTGCCGGTGGCTTCCTGGGACCCACCCATGCTGTCGGTCCACACGGAGTTGTAACTGCATGTGTCCACTTCTAAAGAACCCCAGTCTGACTGGGGCATGCAGTGTGGGCCGAAGCCCACCTGCATTTAATCTGACATTAGCTCTGCTGTCCAGGGCACTGCAATGGGATACATTTATGTATAGCCGGTGGGTGCCAGGGAGCCACCCATGCTGTGGGTGCACACGGAATTCCCATTGCGGAGTTGTACCTGCCTGTGACAATTTATAAAAAACTGCGGTCTGACTGGGGCATGCAGACACCTTGACAGAATGAATAGTGTGTGGCACATAGGTTCCCCATTGCTATGCCCACGTGTGCAGCTTCTGATGGCGGTGGCACAGGATTATATTTCTCATTGCTTCTGTACAGCAATGTGGGCTTTCGCCCTGCCCCTTTTAAAGAGGGTCGCTGCCTAGCCGTGCCAACCCTCTGCAGTGTGTGCCTGCAGTACCTCCTCATGGCAGACGCACTTATAAATAGACATGAGGGTGGTGTGGCATGAGGGCAGCTGAAGGCTGCACAGGGACACTTTGGTGTGCGCTGTGGACACTGTGTCGTGCGGGGGGGGGGGGGGAGTTGGGCAGCATGTAACCCAGGAGAAGTGGCAGTGGAGTGTCATGCAGGCAGTGATTGTGCTTTGTTGGAGGTAGTGTGGTGCTTAGCTAAGGTATGCATTGCTAATGAGGGCTTTTCAGAAGTAAAAATTGTTGGAGGGGGGGGGGGCACTCTTGCCGCTATTGTGGCTTTATTGTGGGACCTGGGAACTTGAGATGCAGCCCAACATGTAGTCCCTTGCCTGCCCTATTCGTTGCTGTGTCGTTCCCATCACTTTCTTGAATTGCCCAGATTTTCACAAATGGAAACATTAGCGAGCATCGGCGAAATACAAAAATGCTCGAGTTGCCCATTGACTTCAATGGGGTTCGTTACTCAAAACGAACTCTTGAGCATCGCGAAACTTTCGTCCCGAGTAACGAGCACCCGAGCATTTTGGTGCTCGCTCATCTCTAATAAAAACCTATAAGAAAAAAATGAATTATTTAAAAATCAGACAAAAGAAGCAAAGATGGAGACACAGAGACAGAGTAAAACTAACCCTGAACTGTTCTTTAACTATACAAATAGTGAAAATATTAATATTAAAAATGATGGCCCTTCAATAAATAATGTAGGAGAAATTGTAGAGCGTGTTGAGGATAAAGCAAATCTGTGTATTCACAAAGGAAAATGAAATATCAGATGAGGTGCAGACTGATTAAAGGAGATGTCCCGCGCCGAAACGGGTTTTTTTTTTTTTAACCCCCCCCCCCGTTCGGCGCGAGACAACCCCGATGCAGGGGTTAAAAAAACCACCCGCACAGCGCTTACCTGAATCCCGGCGGTCCGGCGTCTTCATACTCACCTGCTGAAGATGGCCGCCGGGATCCTCCGTCTTCGTGGACCGCAGCTCTTCTGTGCGGTCCACTGCCGATTCCAGCCTCCTGATTGGCTGGAATCGGCACGTGACGGGGCGGAGCTACACGGAGCCGCTCTCTGGCACGAGCGGCTCCATAGAAGACTGCTGAAGACCCGGACTGCGCAAGCGCGGCTAATTTGGCCATCGGAGGCCAAAAATTAGTCGGCACCATGGAGACGAGGACGCTAGCAACGGAGCAGGTAAGTAAAAAACTTTTTATAACTTCTGTATGGCTCATAATTAATGCACAATGTACATTACAAAGTGCATTATTATGGCCATACAGAAGTGTATAGACCCACTTGCTGCCTCGGGACATCTCCTTTAAGTAAACTCTCCACTAAATGTCACCAGTCCACCCCAGGAAGAAGTACAGATTAGAGATGCACAAGCGCACTCGTCCGAGCTTGATGTTCGTTCGAGCATTAGGGTGTTCGAGATGCTCGTTACTTGAGACGAGCACTACGCGGCACTCGACTCAATTACATTTCCTTCCCTGACAAATTTGAGCCCTTTTCTGGCAAATAGAAACACAGGGAAGGCATTACAACTTCCTCCTGTGACGTTCCAGCCCTATCCCACCCCCCTGCAGTGAGTGGCTGGCGAGATCAAGTGACCCCCGAGTATTTAAATCAGCCCCGCCCGCGGCTCGCCAAAGACACACGCTAGAGATCAGGGAAAGTGCTGCTGCTATAGGGATAGTGTTAGCGTCTTCAAGAACCACAACGGTCCTTCTTAGGGCCACAGCTCACCTAGTGCACTACTGCTGTGGGTGCTGGGAGCAGTTTTGCACTTTTTTTTAATGTATATCGGGCGTGCAGCCCCATTACAGCTATAGTGTTCTCAGGCTGCAGTCTGTACTACGTAGTATAGGGGTAGTATTGGTGAGGCAGGGACAGTGGTAGTGTGGAATCCTGTCTACAAGAACCCCAATGGACCTTCTTAAGCCCACAGCTCACCTAGTGCACTACTGCTGTGGGTGCTGGGAGCAGTTTTTCTTTTAATGTATATCGGGCGTGCAGGCTATAGCGTTCTCAGGCTGCAGTCTGTACTTGAGTATAGGGACAGTATTGGTCAGGCAGGGACAGTGGTAGTGTAGAATCCTGTCTGCAAGAACCCCAACTGTCCTTCTTAGAGCAACCTGTGACTGTGTGCATTTAACTCCGTGGTTGCTGGGAGTTGTAGTACCTCAGTATTGCACAGCAGATCCTGCGTGCAGCCTTCATTTAAATATTTTTCTGTCCGCACTTAGCGTTACATCAGCGCTGTCGGCCTCTAAGTGTACGCCAAGAAACCACAAATTTTTTACACCGCTCTGTGTTATACGCCAGCTGCCTCAGAAGTGTACGGTGTGTCAGACGCCCATAGATTGAAAGTGCAATACACACTGCATAGCCTCAGCCTGCATTGCATATAAAAAAAGGAGATTTAAAAAAGAAATCCTTTTTACGGCTACCGGTGACCCAGTGCATTTACCTGCGTGGCCTGTGGGACTTCACGTCCATCCAAACTGCAAAGTGCACAGCAAGGCCTGCGTGCAGCCTTCCTTATAATTTATCTCTGACTTCATTTTGCGTTATATTACCGCTGGCAGCCAGCCACTGCGCGGCAATAATTCACAAACATTTTTACACCGCTCTGTCTCTGCTAGATTCTTAATCCACCATGCTGAGGGGTAGGGATAGGGATAGAGGATGTGGACTCGGTCGAGGACGCGGAGTTCCACGTGAGGGTGTGGGCATAGGTCGAGTTCCTGGTCCAGGTGAATCGCAGCCGGCTGCTGCGGGAGTAGGAGAGAGGACAGTTTCAGGGGTGCCCAGCTTCATATCACAATTTTTGGGTCCACGTCGTAGACCTTTATTAAAAACCGAGCAGTGTGAGCAGGTCTTGTCATGGATGGCAGAAAGTGCATCCAGCAATCTATCGACCACCCAGTCTTCTACGCTGTCCACTGCTGCAACTCTGATTTCTCTGGCTACTGCTCCTCCTTCCTCCCAGCTTCCTCACTCCATGAAAATGACACATTCTGAGGAGCAGGCAGACTCCCAGGAACTGTTCTCGGGCCCCTGCCCAGATTGGGCAGCAACGGTTCCTCTCCCACCGGAGGAGTTTGTCGTGACCAATGCCCAACCTTTGGAAAGTTTCCGGGATCTGGGGGATGAGGCTGGGGACTTCCGGCAACTGTCTCAAGAGCTTTCAGTGGGTGAGGAGGACGATGACAATGAGACACAGTTGTCTATCAGTGAGGTAGTTGTAAGGGCAGTAAGTTTGAGGGAGGAGAGCACAGAGGATTCGGAGGAAGAGCCGCTGGACGATGAGGTGACTGACCCCACCTGGTGTGACAAGCCAACTGAGGACAGGTCTTCAGAGGGGGAGGCAATTGCAGCCGCAGGACAGGTTGGAAGAGGCAGTGGGGTTGCCAGGGGTAGAGGCAGGGCAAGAGCGAATAATCCACCAGCTGTTTCCTAAAGCACCCCCGAGCCACCGTGCAGAGGCCAAGGTGCTCTAAGGTGTGGCAGTTTTTCACAGAGATGGCGGACGACCGACGAACAGTGGTGTGCAGCCTTTGTTGCGCCAAGATCAGCCGGGGACCCACCACCACCAGCATGCGCAGGTATATGATGGCCAAGCACCCCACAAGGTGGGACAAAGGCCGTTCACTGCCTCCAGCTTGCGCTACTGCCTCTCCCCCTGTGCCCCAACCTGCCACTGAGATCCAACCCACCTCTCACGACACAGGCACGACCGTCTCCTGGCCTGGACCCACACCCTCACCTCTGCTGTCCTCGGCCCCATCCAGGAATGTTTCTCAGCGCAGCGTCCAGCTGTCGCTAAGAGAATCGTTGGAGCGAATGCGCAAATACGCCACCACGCACCGACACGCTCTAGCTTTAAATGTCCACATAGAAAAAATTGATCAGCCTGGAGATGCTCCCCTGCAGGCTGGTGGAAATTGAGGCGTTCAAAAACATGATGGCGGCAGCAGCCCTGCACTATTCTGTCCCCAGTTGCCACTATTTTTCACGGTGTGTCGTCCCAGCCCTGCACGACCACGTCTCACGCAACATTGTACGCGCCCTCACCAACTCGGTTACAGGCAGGCAGGGCCACTATATCTTCCTGACGGCACATTGGGTGAATTTAGTGGAGGCTGGGACCGAGTCAGAGCCTGGGACTGCTCATGTACTACCCACCCCCAGAATTGCGGGCCCCAGATCGGTGCTGGTATCTGTGGCGGTGTATGCCACCTCCACTAAACCTTCCTTCTACTCCTCTTCCAACGCAACCTCTACCTCGCAATCAAGACTTGTCACCAGCAGCACGTCGCCAGCAGTCGGTGTCGCGCGGCGCGGCAGCACAGCAGTGGGCAAGCGTCAGCAGGCCGTGGTGAAACTACTCAGCTTAGGAGAGAAAAGGCACACAGCCCACGAACTGTTGCACGGTCTGACAGAGAAGACCGACCGCTGGCTTTCGCCACTGAGCCTCCAACCGGGCATGGTCGTATGTGACAACGGCCGTAACCTGGTGGCGGCTCTGTTGCTCGGCAGCCTCACGCACGTGCCATGCCTGGCCCACGTCTTTAATTTGGTGGTTCAGCGGTTTCTGAAAGGCTACCCACACTTGTCAGACCTCTTCCGCAAGGTGCGCCGGGTCAGCGCACATTTCCACAAGTCCAACATGGATGCTGCCACCCTGCGCACCCTGCAACATCGTTTTAATCTGCCAGTGCACGGACTACTTTGCGACGTGCCCACACGGTGGAACTCTACGCTCCACATGTTGTCCCGGCAGTATGAGCAGCGTAGAGCTATAGTGGAATACCAACTCCAACATGGGCGGCGTAGTGGGAGTCAGCCTCCTCAATTCTTTACAGAGGAATGGGCCTGGATGGCAGATATCTGCCAGGTCCTTGGAAACTTTGAGGAGTCCACCCTGATGGTGAGCGGCGATGCTTCAATCATTAGCGTCACCATTCCTCTGCTTTGCCTGTTGAGAAATTCCCTGCAAAGCATAAAGGCTGATGCTTTGCGGGCGGAAACGGAGAAAGGGGAAGACAGTATGTCGCTGGATAGTTAGAGCACCCTCATGTCTATATCTCAGTGCATGGAGGAGGAGGAGGGGAGGGGGAGGAGGAAGAGGAGGAGGAAGAGACAGCTGGGCCCATTGCTGAGGGGACCCATGCTGCTTGCCTCTCATCCATTCAGCGTGTATGGCCTGAGGAGGAGGAGGATCCTGAAAGTGATCTTCCTAGTGAGGACAGCCATATGTTGTGTTGAGGTACCCTGGCACACATGGCTGACTTTATGTTAGGATGCCTTTCTCGTGACCCTCGCGTTAGACGCATTCTGGCCACTGCGGATTACTGGGTGTACACACTGCTCGACCCACGGTATAAGTAGAACCTTTCCACTCTCATTCCCGAAGAGGAAAGGGGTTGGAGAGTGATGCAATACCACAGGGCCCGGGTGGACAAACTGATGGTAAACTTCCCATCCGACAGCGCTAGTGGCAGAAGGCACAGTTCAGAGGGCCAAGTGGAAGGGGAGGCATGGATATCAGGCAGCATGTTCAGCGCAGGCAGGGGAACACTCTCCAAAGCCTTTGCCAGATTTATGGGTTCCCAGCAAGACTGTGTCACACCTACCCAGTCCAGGCTGAGTCGGAGGGAGCACTGTAAGAAGATGGTGAGGGAGTACGTAGCCGATCGTACCACCGTCCTCCGTGATGCCTCTGCTCCGTACAACTACTGGGTGTCAAAGCTGGACACGTGGTCCGAACTCACGCTGTATGCCCTGGAGGTGCTGGCTTGCCCTACGGCTAGCATCTTGTCAGAGAGGGTGTTTAGTGCAGCTGGGGGAATCATCACGGACAAGCGTACCCGCCTGTCAACTGACAGTGTTGACAGGCTTATACTCATAAAGATGAACAAAGCCTGGATTTCCCCAGACTTCTCTTCTCATCCAGCGGACAGCAGCGGTACCTAAGGAGCTTTGTCAATCTGTGTATGATATTCATCCTCCCCCTCCGGCTCCTCCTCCTAAAACCTCACGTAATCACTCCGTAATTTTTCTGTGGGCCAAAAGGCTCATAACTTTTCAAAATAATATTTATCTGTTTCAATTCTCATTAAAGCATTGAAACTTCCACCTGAACCAATTGTTATCTTGACTGGGCTGCCTCCAGGCCTAGTTACAAATTAAGCCACAGTAAGCTAAGCAATTAATGGGTTTCACCTGCCCTCTGGGTTGGGCATGGGCAATTTTTCTGGGGTACATTTCTACTGTCGGTACAACAATTTTTCGGGCCCTCGCCTACAATGTAATCCAAATAAATTTTATGGGCTTCGCCTGCAGTCATGGTACACCACTGTGCCTGGGGTTGGCCTACACTTTTGCTACAGAAATGTAACTCTGTTCTGGCTACCTATATTACTGCCACTGTAACGCTAGAGGGATCTGACTAGACTTCTGCAACAGAAATGTTACTTCGGTCTGCCGATACTTCTGCTCCTGAAATGTTACCTTGGTTGGTGTATACTGTTACTACTGTATTTCCACTAATACTGGGCTCTGCCCATAATGCTTCAACGGAAATGTTACTGGGGCAGGTCTATACTGCTATAACAGAAATGTAACTAGTAGTGGGCTCTGCCCATACTGCTTCTACATAAATGTTACTGGGGCCTGGGTATACTGCTACTACTGAAATGTAACAAATACTATGCTCTCCCTACACTGCTGCCAGGGAAATGTTTATCTGCTTCTTTGCCCATACTGCTTCTATGTAAATGTTACTGGGATCTGACTATACTGCTACTACTGAAATTTTACAAATACTATGCTCTCCCTACACTGCTGCCAGGGAAATGTTTATCTGCTGCTTTGCCCATACTGCTTTGACGTAAATGTTACTGGGGCCTGTCCATACTGCTACTACTGAAATGTTGCAAATGCTCTGCTCTCCCTACACTGCTGCCAGGGAAATGTGAATCTGCTGCTTTGCCCATACTGCTTCTATGTTAATGTTACTGGGGTCTGTCTGCACTGCTGGAACTGAAATGTGACTGGGGCATGTCGCAACTGATACTATTGAAATGTTACTGGGGTCTGACAATACTGATGTAAATGAAATGTTACTGGGGTCTGTCTATACTGTTGCTACTGAAATGTTACTTAGGCCTGTCCCTAATGATACTACTGAAATGTTACTGACGTCTGTCTGCACTGCTAGAACTGAAATGTGACTGGGGCATGTCACAACTGATACTACTGAAATGTTTCTGGGGTCTGTCTACACTGCTGGAACTGAAATGTTACTGTGGTCTGTCTACACTGCTGCAACGGAAATGTTACTGGGGTCTGTCTAGACTTATACTACTGAACTGTTTCTGGGGTCTGTCTATACTTATACTAATATCCAAAGGCAAAGAAGTTGTCAGCAGCACAATATGAGTACCATATGGTTTGAACAGGTATCCTGCACGCCCACTGGGTTTGGGATCCAAGCCAAGCCGCTCTTTAGTACAAATGTTGATGAAGTAGTGGAAACAGCAGATCAAGGTGCAAAGCAATGAAGTTTCTTTATTTCTTTCCTCCCAGACGAAACGTCGTGTTTTTCTGTCTGGGAGGAAAGAAATAAAGAAACTTCATTGCTTTGCACCTTGATCTGCTGTTTCCACTACTTCATCAACATTTATACTTATACTAATGAAATGTTACTGGGGTCTGTGTATACTGCTGCAAATGAAATGTTAGTGCGGTCTGTCCTTACTGCTGCCAATGAAATGTTCCAGGGGTCTGTCCATAATATTACAACTGAAATGTTACTAATTCTCGGCTCTGCCTATACTGCTGCTACTGCTATGTTACAGGGTTGTGGAAACGGAGGCTTCCCAAAGACACAATGGTGGAGAGGCCGCGCTACTAGGTCCCCAGGCGTGACAACTTTTCAGCGACGCAGTCACTGGGAAGGTGCATATAACCACGGACACGGGGACAGGAGACGTACTGCCTCAAAAACGTCCCCCTCCTCCTCCAACAATGAAAACCTTCTTGGCAAATGCTTTCGCAGTGGTCTGTCTGGCGGCAGTCCAAGAATTTCACCTTAAGCGACACAATAACAAAGCCCCCCACCACGGTCCACTTAATCCTGGCCACATTCCGAAAACCAACTAAATAAAACCGCTCTAATAGGTCCACAGTCGCAACCACTATCCCATCAACGTGGTTACTGGTAAGGTGCATATAACCACGGACACAGGGACAGGACACGTACTGCCTCAAAAACATCCCCCTCCTCCTCCAACAATGAAAACCTTCTTGGCAAATGCTTTCGCAGTGGTCTGTCTGGCGGCAGTCCAAGAATTTCACCTTAAGCGACACAATAACAAAGCCCCCCACCATGGTCCACTTAATCCTGGCCACATTCCGAAAACCAACTAAATAAAACCGCTCTAATAGGTCCACAGTCGCCAACACATTCCCACCAACGCGGTTACTGGTAAGGTGCATATAGCCATGGACACGGGGACAGGACACGTACTGCCTCAAAAACATCACCCTCCTCCTCCTCCAACAATGAAAACATTCTTGGCCGTAGCCCACCTGTATTTAATCTGACGTTAGCTCTGCTGTCCAGGGCACTGCAATGGGATGTATTTATGTACCGCCGGTGGGTTGCAGGGAGCCACCCATTCTGTGGGTCCACAGGGACTTCACATTAGGGATTTGTACCTGCCTGTGTCTATGTATTAAAAACCCTGGTCAGACTGGGGCATGCAGTGTGGGCCGAAGCCCACCTACATTTAATCTGACGTTACCTCAGGTGTGCTGGGCAATGCAATGGGATTTATTTATGTACCGCCGGTGGCTTCCTGGGACCCACCCATTCTGTCGGTCCACACGGAGTTGTACCTGCCTGTGTCTACTTATAAAGAACCCCAGTCTGACTAGGGCATACAGTGTGGGCCGAAGCCCCCCTGTATGTAATCTGACGTTAGCTCTGCTGTCCAGGGTACTGCAATGGGATATATGTATGTACCGCCGGTGGGTTCCAGGGAGCCACCCATGCTGTCGGTCCACAGGGATTTCACATTAGGGATTTGTACCTGCCTGTGTCTATGTATTAAAAACCCCGGTCAGACTGGGGCATGCAGTGTGGGCCGAAGCCCACCTGTATTTAATCTGACGTTAGCTCTGCTGTGCTGGGCACTGCAATGGGATATATTTATGCACCGCCGGTAGGTTCCAGGGAGCCACCCATGCTGTGGGTCCATGCGGACTTCACATTAGAGAGATGCACCTGCCTGTGTATACTTATAAAAAACCCCAGCCTGACTGGGGCATGCAGTGTCGGCCGAAGCCCACTTGCATTTTATCTGACGTTACCTCAGCTGTGCAGGGCAATGCAATGGGATTTAATTATGTACCGCCGGTGGCTTCCTGGGACCCACCCATGCTGTTGGTCCACACGGAGTTGTACACTAGGGAGTTGTACCTGCCTGTGTATACTTATAAAAAAAAAAAACAGTCTGACTGGGGCATGCAGGGTGGTCCGAAGCCCACCTTTATTTTATCTGACGTTAGCTCTGCTGTCCAGGGCACTGCAATGGGATATATGTATGTACCGCCGGTGGGTTCCAGGGAGCCACCCATGCTGTGGGTCCACAGGGACTACACATAGTGGATTTGTACCTGCCTGTGTCTATGTATTAAAAAACCCGGTCAGACTGGGGCAGGTGTTGCGTTCTAACCGGACGTGCAATATTCAAAAACATAAGAAAAAGGCACCATTGTGCAACGGAAAAACAAAGCTAAAGGGAAATCCTTTCCCTGAACTCCCCTAACCCAGGAGGGGGCCCTGCCTGTTCGGTGGGCCGATCGCTTCCGTCAGATGCGGACCCACAACGCATGCCTAGACCACTAATAATTCCCTACCAGGGGGCCCTAATACAAAAAAAGGGAACAGAACACCAAAAAACGCAATGATACTCAGCTTAAACATGCAGGAGCTCCAGAGCTGGCTGTGCTCCTCAGGTGAAGACTTCAGAACAGCTGTAACAGCAGGAAGGCAAGCGTTCCCAGCGACTTCTTGTAAGTTATGTATTAAAGATAGCGGTCTGAATAACGCCGGGCTCATCCACTTGCGGAGGCCCACAGCAGATCCCAGCTGTAAGCCCAGCCATGGCGCTGCGTATGGCCGCGTAATGTACTGCGCATAGCTGCCTTCTTACACAGGCGATCATACACAGTACACAGTTTTTTGTTTGCATTTCCTTCGCTGTCACTTAGCAATGACGTGGGTAACCACAGCCCGTGCACAATGTAGTTATGTATGGGCTGCGGGTATATCTGTAACCATGGAGCACAATGGGCTTTATGTTGCAGATAAACACAGTGAAATAGAACATGCTGAGTTCTGTTTTCTAATAGTGAATTATGTAATTCCAACTCGCTAATTAGAGCAGAATTGTATAATCCAGTGCATTTGATTGATCTGCGTATTACTGCGGATCAGATGCATGCAGAATCCGTAATTCCTATCTGGTCCTATAGACCAGCCTAAAGTAGATCACTACCTTTTTATCATGTGATTGGGGACCGCTGAACGAAGCCACTGCTGACTGCTCCAGGCTCTCATCTACGTTTAGTACCCAGGAGCAAGAAAATGTTAAATTTCCCTGGCTCCCCAGCTCCTGCGCATGGGTCTGGCATTTTGCCAACGGGAGCATGGGCAGAATCTGGATAGGGTCCATGGAGGAGAATCGTGTTGGGGTTCAAATACAGAGGCCTCCAGTAAAAAGTTTAATCTACTCTCCCCGATTGCATGGGTGAGGGGAGATGAAACTTCAACTTTTTTTTAGTTTTACGTGACCGCCATTACCCATTGAATAACTGGGATCACGTGACCAGGAACCACTCACTTATCACAGCTCCCTGTGACATCTCCTGGATCTAGGCTACCTTTGGTAGCCAAGAGAAGGGAGATTTTAAATTTCCTGGCAATCCTCCACTTTTGCGCATGTGTCCGCCATTTTGCTGACAGGCGCATGCGCAGAAGCCATGGTAAGGTCCGTGGATAAAGATCCCATTGTGGGAGAAATCTGGGGACCTTAGGTAAGTAATTTTATCTCCCCTCAAACTTACAAACTTTTTATTTCAACTTTTTTTTAACTTTACATGATTACTGCTATCCGATGGATAACCGTGATCATGTGACCAGGAACCACATACAGCGGTCCCCAGTCACATTACCCTGCACTCAGCTATCTTTGACAGCCAGGTGGAGGCTGCTATCCGATGGATAACCGTGATCATGTGACCAGGAACCACATACTGCGGTCCCCAGTCACATTACCCTGCACTCAGCTATCTTTGACAGCCAGGTGGAGGCAGATTTTAAATTTTCCAGGCTCTCCAGCCTTCTGCACATCGGCACATGCGCAGAAACCCGTGCAGGTCCCGATCACTGCGGGACATCACAGAGGACCGGGGTGAGTATTTTCAGCTGCCCCCATGGATCCGATCTATAAGAGCAGCTGAAACTTTAAATTTGTAAAACTTTTTTTTAACTTTTTCGTGATCCATTGGATAAATACCGGAGATCACGGGCCCGGGAACTGTCATTGCGGTCCACAGTGACATCTCCTGCCTCCCTGCTACCTTCAGGAGAATGGAGGCCTTCTGCATATTCCTTTGGGTCATGGAGAAATCACAGACATACTCGACAAGTTGACTGAGCAGACTAACTCCAACCAAGACTCAGATGGCAAATTCTCTTCAGAGATTATCTTACAACTTCTCAGGATAGGGCGTTGGTGGTCCCAATTGGCAGATACTCTGCTGCCACCCTTTGGTTCTAGAATCTGTGATGTGTCCTAGGCCCCAGTCATTCTTGGACCTCGTTTCTCACATTTGGTCAGACTGGAGGGTGAATCCCTTTCCTCTTGCACACTCCATCAGCCTGGCCTCACCTGTTTATTCCCTGCATCTCACACATCAGGTGGAGGGCTCCCTATTCTCCAGCACATAGTTCTTAGACAGGTACTGTAATCCTGCTTGTCAGCTACTTGCTGCATCTGTAGTGGCCCAGAGTTAGTGGGGCCCCTCCATAATGTTATATATCTTACTCGTGCCATTGTCTTGTCAGTGTTCTATGTGTAGTATGCATTTGAGCTATGTGTATTGCACCTCTGCAGGATTGAATGGGTTAATGTCAGGGTTAAGTCTAGAAAATGTATCATGTTGTGTGTCATGTGACTATTTTTTTTTTTCAAATCAATTTTTATTCCAGTTTTCTAACAGACAAGTCGTAAAGAATATCAAAAACAAGTAAGCTTTTCACTCAGTGCAAGAAACATACAATCATATGGTACGTATTACAAGCTTAGGTTAGGGTATAGCTGTTTGCTTACGTTCCTACTAAGATCGCATTTTGCATCTCAATCATCCCGGTACTTGCGTTACTTAGCGCTAATCCTGAGACCAGGGCGTTGAGATAAAACATAAAACATTAAAATCTTAATAAACACTTCAATGAAGACTGGGGAGGGGTAAATGGGAGGGAAGGGGGGTAGGAAAAGAGGGGAAGGGAGGGGAGGGGGGATTCAGGTGGTAGTGGTAGTATGAGAGGTACCTCCATGAGAAAAGATGTCCAAGAGCCTCAAGCTACGCCATGGGTTCCAGATTTTGGTAAATCTGTTGTGTGTACCATTCTTCCAACTCGATAGCTCCTCTAAATTAAAGAGACTATCTACTCTTTCTTTCCATTGTTTCAGTGAGGGGGGTGCTTCGCATTGCCAGTGCAGTGGTATCAATGCTTTAGCTGAGTCTATCAGGAATGCCAACAGTTTATCCTTTCTGGGGTGGAATGTTGCGGAAGGCCTCCAGAGGAACAGTATCTCTGGTGAGAGTGTAAAGTTTGGTTTAATTTTCCTCAGGATCTCCTCCACTCCCTTCCAGTAGGATTTTAGGGGGGGGGGGGCATTTCCACCACAGGTGGAGGTACGACCCCTCTTCTCTACCGCACCTCCAACATTTATCGTGGGAGGCTAATTTGTAAGCATAGAGCCACTGCGGGGTCTTATACCACCTTACAAGCAGTTTGCAGTGCGCTTCCTGAGCCATAATGCAGGGGGAGATACCAAATGAGGTTGCTAATATTGCATTAATGTCTTCTTGGGATAAAGAAACGCCAAGCTCCCTTTCCCAGGAGCTAATGAAAGCTGGTTTAGTTATACTCTGAGGTGTAATATAGCGTTTTTGTAGAGGAGCAATTTTCCTTAATTTCGGGTCTTTATTATTCAAGATGGTCTCAAAGGGAAGCATAGGTCTTGCCACTTTATATCTTTTAGTGAATTCTCCTATTACGCTGGTCACCATTGCTTGGTGTAGAAAAGATAGCTTATGCGAGGGCAGGAGAGCTTGGAGTATCTCTGGAGGGGAAAGATGTGCTATGGCCAACAAGTCTCCAATCTTGAGGGTTCAGAATTTTTTCCAGACCGACTCAGTGACTGGATCCGCCCTGAGGTCCAGTAGTTTGTGTATTGTATTCAGGGGGAAGGTTGGTGAGGGTGACGGAGCTAATCTCTCTCTTACCCCGTCCCAAACTTCACACGGACCTCTCAGCAAGGAATTAAAATTTTTCCTCTATAGCGATTTTTTTTGGGTAACCATAAATCCCCTTCCGAGGTCTCCTTGTTATACTGCAGGGCCATTGCTACTAGTAATTTGTCTCCTATCGGGTTCACTAAGTTCATCCAGTAACCTACCTGCGAGGCCCTGTAATAATCACTTATGTTGGGCAAATCGATGCTTCCCTCAGGCCCCCTCCGTATCATTAAGCTGTAAGCCAGTCTCGGCCTCCGTTGTCTCCATACAAAGCCGGAGAAGATGGTGCACAGGGTTTTAAAAAAGCTTGTAGGGAGGTGAATAGGAAGCATCCTTATTCTATATAGCACTATGGACAGTATATAAGACTGTTCTTTCTACCGAACCACGATATAACTGGTATATCGTATGATCCCAGAAGGTTCTTAATTTTGTTTACCAATGGTATGAAGTTAGCTTTGAACAGGTATTCCGCTCTTTTAGTTATTATTACTCCTAGATAGTCCATTGATACCTCTGACCACGTGAAGGGGGAGGATGCCGAGAAGGTGTCTGAGAGGGCACGGGGGATAGAGATATTTAATACTGTAGATTTATGGAAATTGATTTTGAAATTTGAAATTTCTCCGAAGAGGTTCAGCAGCCCCACTAGCCCGGGGATGCCCTCAATAGGATTGGTGATCAAAAAAACAATATCATCGGCAAATGCCGCTGTAGACAAAACCTTGTCCCCAATAGAAAGGCCTTTAATGTTCGGATTTTTTCTCACTTCTACCAGGAGAGGCTCCAGAGCCAGAACAAATAGTATGGGGGAGAGAGGGCACCCCTGTCGTGTACCATTATTTATTTCAAATGGAGGGGACATAGTTTTGTTTACTCGCAGTCTCACGTGGGGTTTAGCGTAGAGTGTAAATATAGCAGATACAAAGTCTGGAGGTAGATTGTAATTAAGCAGTACACTTTTCATGTATGTCCAATTCACCCCATCAAACACCTTTTCTGCGTCTGTACCTACAAAGGCTAGGGAAATTTGGTGTTTTTAGGCATAACGAGCTGCGTGTAGTAGTCTATGACAGTTGTCTTTGCCCTCTCTCCCCCTCATGAACCCCGCCTGTTCCCCTTCAATCAAGGAAGGAACCAGAGCTTCAAGCCTTTTCGCTAAAAGCTTCGCCCACAACTTTACGTCCAAATTAATAAGCGAAATCGGGCTGTAATTTCCGCAAAGTGTGGGGTCTTTATTTTCCTTAGGGATGAGGGTAATCTGAGCCTCCTGTGCCTGTCTAGGTAGTTCCTTACCCCCCCAGTAAGGCGTTAAAAAGATCCGTTAGCCTTGGAACCAACACTGCTTGTAAAGTTTTATAGTAAGCTCTGGTCAATCCGTCAGGGCCTGGACTTTTATTAGGCGGGCAGGAATCTATCAGGTTTTTTACCTCCTCTTGGGAAACTGGGGTCAGCAGAGATTTCGCTTCCCGGTGATCCAGCTTAGGCATGTTTACTTTCTGGAGGAACCTGTTGATTTGCTCTTGCATATTCTGATTCCCTCCCCCAGTGTGGGATGCTTGTATGTTGTATAATTTTTTATAGAACATCTGGAATTCCTTGGCAATATCCTCAGAGGACGTAGCCATTGTACCAGATGTGGTTTTGATAGCTCTAATTGTGTTCCTGACCCGGGCTTTTTAAATTAGCGATGTCATAAATTTGCTGCCCCTATTTCCTTGCGCGTACACTACCTGCTTCATAAAGAGGTTCTTTTTGTTGAACCTCGATTCGAGGCAGAGTTTCAAATCTTTTCTTAAGTCTTCTAGTTTCTCCAAGTTATCAAGAGTCTGCGAAAGTTTGACGGATTGCTCGAGCATAGCTATTAGTGTGAGATTTTTATCTATATCTTTTTGTACTTTTTTCTTGACCCTGGTACCTAGTGCGATTAAAAGGCCTCTGGCATAGGCCTTATGGGCCTCCCAGACTGTGGGGGTGCCTACCTCTCCGTTCGCGTTCAGAAAAAAGTATTCCTCAATGGCTTTAGAGAGCTTTATAGCCTCTCCTTCTAAATCCAACAATGATGGATTTAGTCTCCATCTCCACTCTTTGCAGGGTGGGTGGATGGGTCTGAGCAGGATATGTATGGGGGCGTGGTCAGAGATGGTCAGCGGATCTATTATCGCTTTATCTAGAAACTCCAATAGTCCCTTGGATATCAGCAGATAGTCCAGTCTCTTGAAAGAGGAATGGACCGAGGAAAAAAAGTATAGTCCCTCACTGAGGGGATAAGGAGACGCCATACGTCGATCATTCCCAATTCCTGGAGGCCGCGGTTAAGTTTTCTTAATTTGACCTGCGAGATCTGGGATCGGCCCACAAATGAGTCTAACCCGGGGTTAAGGGTAACATTAAAATCTCCCCCCAAGATCATGTGACCTGTTGCAAAATGTTTGAGAGTGTCGAGCTGTTTGAGTAACCACGTGACCTGGTCAGTGTTTGGAGTGTATAAATTTGCTATAGTGATTTTAACATTATCCAACAGACCTTTAAGAAATAACACCCTCCCCGTCCGCGTATTGGGACTCACACACAAAATTCACAGACTTGTGAAGGAGTATGGAGACTCCTTTAGATGCCGAGGAGGGGTGGGAGTTATGATAGCATTGGGGGTATTGTCTGCCTGGCAATGCGAAGCACTTGTCCCCTTTAAAATGCGTCTCCTGCAAGAGAACAATTTTCGAGTTGTACCTTTTTAGCAGCACTGCGATGTTGTGGCGTTTCAAAGGCGAGTTGAGGCCCTTGACATTGAATGATGTGAGGCGTAGATCATTCATGGTTTGCAGTATGTAGAAAGGTAGAGCGGTATCTGAGGAAAGAGAAAAATATTAATTGGCAGTTATACTTTTGCAATGGATCACTGGGATCCTTACCTGAGGGACAGGGGGAAAAGTGAGGGAAAGAGGGGGAAGGGATGGATAAGTAGGTTAAAGGAACTGAAATCAAGTATAAAACAATAATGAACTTGGCTCTCTGCTCACTGCCAAGGAGAGGTCCGGTGTACTCCCGGTCCTTCTCCGGGGGGGGAGAGTTTCAATCGGTGTTGCACCAGTGACCCACAACACCAGGGTCACTAGGGAAACTATCAACAGCCTGACCTGGCAGGCGCCCTCCAGGACTAGTCGTGTCCTGCAGGGGGAAAGACAGTTGTTCCCGAACTGGGAAAAACCTCCGAGTCACCGCCATGGGAGAGAGGGGGGGTCTAAGAGTGTGTAGTGTAACCCCATCTTCATCGGCGGGCAAGCTGCCAGCTGATTCCTCTCTCCCTGCCCCGGATAGAAAAACCTGGGGCAGTATTGGGGGCAAATCCCCTCCCATTCTGTAAGCCTGGGTATCCTGATGAATGTTGTGCATCACCCTGAGAAATACTGTTCGCATAATATTGTCTGGGGGGGGGGGGGGGGGGTGAGAGAGGGAACAACTACTTAAAGGTGAGAATTTGGTAGGGACTGAAGTCTCTTTCAGGTTTCCATTTCTGCGACGTCTTCTTTTGATTTTTTCCTTCTGTTCTTCGGCAATTTCGGATTGCTCACAGTTTTCCAGTTCACCTGCGCAGCTAAGCTGGGGAATCTTGGTAAATCAGGCAAAGGTAACCATCCTTGAAGCTGTATGGGTTCCACCTCTAGTAGTTGCCAAAGCTGTTGAAGATCTTCTGGGGTTCGTACATTGAGCCTGCGACCTTTGTAAGTGACTCCCAGCCCAAACGGGAACAGACAGGCGTATTTTATGTTGTTTTCTCTTAATATTTCCAGGAGCGGGCGCAGTGCCCGGCGCTTCGCCAGGGTTGAGGGAGCTAGGTCCTGGTATAGCTGTATAGGGGTGTCGGCATAGCAGAGTTCTTTTTGCTGCCTTGCTGCTCTCAGAATTGCAGCAGCATCTGGAAACATGAGCAGTTTGCAGACCACGTCCCTTGGGGGGTCTGATGCAGGGGGGTAAAGGTCACAGGGCTCTGTGTATCCGCTCTATGTTGATAGCTGCAGCTCTCTCTGCTCCTAATAATGAGGAAAAAATCTCTGTTGCAACTTTGTGGAGACAGTCAGTAGCCCAGGATTCAGGGAGACCTTTGATGTGCACGTTGCTACGCCTGTTCCTGCTCTCTAAGTCTTCTTGCATTATAAGGGTTTTGTTGAGCTGCTCATGCTGTTCTTTTATGATTTTCTCCATCTCACACGAATGTGTGATAATGGAGGCAGAGGTGGATTCTAAATCCTCTACACGTCGCCCCATTTGCTTCAGGTCCTCCTTAATCTCTGTGAGATCTGACTTAAGTGGGAGTAGGGCTTGGGAGAATAAGTCTCTCATAAAAGCTCTGGAAACATTCTTTCCCTCTTCATCCTCTGATGATCCCCCCTCCTCCTCTGCCTTACGGTGCGATGCTGCAGATTCCCGGGCCGGCGCCATCTTTAGCTGGGCGCAGGGGGAGCGCGCGCTCCGTTCTTTAAGGTATTTCTGCTGCATGTCTGTTTGTCCCTTTTGCGATCGGGGTGTTCCTGAGGGTTCCCCTCCTCTCTCCTTCATAATCTTCCCCATCTGCGCTGCTTGTAGCTGCTGTATTTAGCCCTGGAAGGCACTGCTGAGACGGAGCACTGTACTCAGACCTCCATCCCGCTCAGCGGCATGTGACTATTTTTTTATAAATGTGTTTGCAAGGTGGATGCAAGTCAGTAAGTTGGAGTCAGTCTGCAAGTTATCAAGTGAGAGAAGTTAGTGAGTGAGCCACACAGACACTGGGAGAATGGAGGAAACTGAGCATTCCCTTCTGCTTGGCCTGAGACCAGTGTATGCAGGATATGCCGGTGTTACCACTAAGCACTGAGTGATAGAGAAGGACCATTGCTTGGCTAGAAAAAGACACAAGAAGCGTGCGAGTTGACCGGTGGAGAGTAGAAGAGAGAAGTAGTTGCTGGGAGCGGGATTACACAGATAACTTGAACTGTGTATTGTCTGGAATACCCTGAGAATCCTTCCTGTCGCACCACCTTATCTTGTTGTATCTGTGCCAAACTGTTGTTGTAAAGTGGAATTTACTAAAGTTACAGTAAACGAATACTACCTACCATTCCCTGTGTGTGTACTACTTTAATCTATCATCAAGATTCACCATAGAGGACAGAAAGGTGGCATCATGTGTGACAAGAAAGCTAAAGGTAACCTGCGGTTACTTTTCCATTGTGACCTTCCCCAGCAGTAACTTGGCTGCATCCCAGGCTACCCTCATGGGAGGAGATGGTAGAGCCCAATGACAAGGTCTTTATCTACCCCGCTATCTCTTCGGCTGTGGACCCGCTTCTAGGACACTGCAGGGCGGAGTTATGGCTGTCATGAACATGATGATACCTCTGTGCCTATACTGTCATGAACAGAATGATTCCTCCGCCCCTTCACAACAAAACGGAGAAGTGCTTCCAACATTTCCCAGACATGGAATAGATTGTGCCCATGCCTAAGTTTATAGGAACAGTTCAGTTGTGTCTGGTTCGAGCCCTCAGAAAACCAGAGAATCAAGGTTGAGTCACCTGCAAGAATGAAGAGCAAAACAAGAGGACTTTAAACTTCATTTTTATGTGTCCTGGATGCAGTGTCGCTTAAATAAGAATCATGTAATGTTATTACACAAGGTAGAGGTGCCTGATTTGCACTTTGCTACAGAAAATGTAGAGGACAATATGGACATTCAGGATGGCATCCAGGCTTCTTTTTACTCTACTCTTACAGAACCCGCAAAACTTTCCTGTCATTCAGTTCCCACCATGGCTGTGGAAAAAGCAGGGGTGGTTACCCCTACTGCAAAGCAACAGCAAAAATGCTAGAGACCACCGAGGGGAGGAGCCAGCAATGCTGGTGAGTGAGCCTATAGACTTTTCCCAGCAGACCAGTATGAGCACCCCTGCAGGCGAGATGCCATCCAAACTCTCTACTATGTTCCTGCTGGTTACCCACTACTTCAGCCCAGATTTTATTGGGGTGAAGAGTCAGAGTTACAGGAGCTGCTGCCAAGCACTTCACTTGCTTCCCTGCCAGCTAAGGAGAGAATCATGGAACCAGAAGACTGTGACTCTGTCTCTTCTGAGGCTGCACCTTCTCCTTCCACTGCTCTTCTAGCTGGGAAGAGGCTTAAGAGACTGCAGAAATACAGAGTTCTATGTGGTTTTGTGAAGATGCGTTACCCTCCATGGGTCCTTATTCATTGGGACAACCAGGAAGTAAGGGCTGCGCTACCACCATCGTTGCATCTGTTTATTAAGGAGCATAGAGACTCAAACTTCGGCTTCTACTTTGTGGATGACTGCCCAAGAGGACCTCCAGTGGGACTACGATGTCCACTCAGCAATGTGCTGTTACCACAAGTTTGCCCGGAAGAAACTCCTTGCCTGGAGGACTTATTTCAAACCCGGCGACAGTCAGGAGCCGACTCTTCTGAGCCGATCCAGAAAGAGGACAGTACTTCAGAGGACTCAGAAGCGAGAGCCTTTCTGCAAGCTAGTCCATCCTTGCGTTTGTCATTTGGGATTCGGTCATGGGGCAGCAATGCCATGCTAACAGGCTTCAGCACAGAATCTGAAAATGAGGAGCCCAGCCTGTCATCTATTGTTCGAAAGGTGAATTGGTGCTGAAAGATTCCATGTAATAACGTTTCTTTGGGCCTTTTTTTGTAAATGTTTTCTTTATTGAAATAAAGGGAATATAACATACGCAAATTAAGCAGTTTGAGTAGAAATGCCATTTGGTTACATTGCATGTAGATTTTCATAAGCGCTTAATAGCAATGTTTATTTTAACTTTTATTCTAACATTTATTAAAAAAAAGGTTCTAGAGAGAAAAGCTGGGAAGTAAAGGGTGATGGGAGGACTAAGGGGTAATTGGTATGGGGGGTAGGGACAAAGAAGGAAAGAGATTAAGTTTCCCATTATGAGAAAAGTGACACACACATGCAAATACCTAGAACATAAGCAATTTTTTTTTTATTGAATTCTATAACTATGTAATGGGTCTATCCAAGAGACCTCCTTATATATTAGTATTGAAGCAAATTCTGGTCTGCCACGGCTTCCACATTGCCAAAAATGTATCATGTGTTCTGGAGGTCCAGCTTGTCAGTTCTTCAAATCTACAGATTTCATTAGCCTTAGTTAGTCACTTGTAGTGGGTGGGTCAGGTTGTAACTAGAGATAAGCGAGCACCAAAATGTTCGGGTGCTCGTTACTCGAGTCAATCTTTTTGTAATGCTCGAGAGCTCGTTTTGAGTAACGAACCCCATTGAAGTCAATGAGAGACTCAAGCATTTTTCAAGGTGACCCATGCATTGCATAGGGGAGGGTGTGTGATTCACCTGAAAACATCAGAAAGTGATGGAAACACCACAGAAATGGATAGGGAATGGCAGGGGCAGCATGCATTGGTGCATCTGAGACTCCCAGGTCGCACTATTAAGCCAAATTGTGGGCAAGAGCCTGGTGGTCATCCCCCTAACAATTTACTTGGGCCAGAATATTTCAGCAAGGCACACACGCTGACACATCTTAGCTAAGCACCACACTAGGTGCAACGAAGGCCAATCACTGCCTGCGGGTAACACCACTGCTTCTTCTCCTGGGTTACATGCTGGCATTGCTGTCCAACCCCGGCCCCCCACCAGGATGCAGGCACAAGCCTGCATCCACAGCGTACTGAAAATTTTTCCCAGCACAGCGTCCAGCTGTCCCCATCCCAGACGGGGTAAGGTGAACCCTTTTGCCTACTCAGTAAGCCACAGCGCACTGACATTTTGCCCAGCGCAGTGTTCAGCTGTCCTCATACCACACGGTCACTTGCCACACCACCCTCATGTTTATTTATAAGTGCGTATTAGATGAGGAGGAACAGGAGACACACACTGCAAATGGTTGGCAGGGCCTGGCAGCGACCCTCTTTGAAATTGTGGGTGATAGTTGATGAGAATTGCTGATACATTAACATATAATCATAATTCCAATCCCATGCCACCTCCGTCACAAACTTTCATGAGCCACAAATGTGGGCATAAAGGCGACCCAGATGCCAGTACTTTTACCCAGAGTGCAGGTGAACCCCTGAAACCTTTGTTTACCAAGAGTATAGGTGCACCCTTGTAACATTTGTTTACCAAGAGTATAGGTAAACCCCTAAAAGGATTTGTTTACCCAGAGTATGGGTGCACCCTTGAATCATTTGTTTACCAAGAGTGCAGATAAAAACCTGAAAGATTTTTTGAGCGACAGCTCGTACTTGCCTAATGGGATTCAGGTAGCGGTCCACCGACAGACAAGCTACCACCTGTACCAGACCCTGCCTCTTTCCGAGGGGCTTGTTAACCAGTGCCCCAGGTAAAGACTGCATGTACTTTGAAGAAATTAGAGTGACCAAAGCAGGCACTGTTTCACCCGCCCAGGACCTCGGCCTTTGCCCACACCCTCATTCGGATGCCCACTTCCTCATCTTCGTTCTCGACCCTTACCCCTAGTCTTGATCATGTTGTATAATGCACTGCATCTAAATGCTTTGCAAACTATGCAAAGGTATTTTATGAATGCTTTAAGCCAAGATAAAGACAGTGTAAAATGTGTACAGTCTTGTTATATAGTGCGGATCGAGAGGACACACACTAAGGGTATTTTACGTACACTTTAAGCCAAAAATAGACAGTGTAAAATGTGTACAGTCTTGTGTGTCCTCTCGATCTGCACTATATAACACTTAGGCCTATTTTGCAAATGCTTTCAGCCAAAAACAAATAAAAAATGAAAAGTCAGAGGAGTTTTGTTAGTTCCTATATAGTCTTTGTACACCAGTAGCAGTATACTGTATAGAACCGGTAACAGTATGCAGTATGGAGCCAGGATGCATGTGAATGCTTTGTGCTCACTACTAGTCCCAGGCAGGCAAACTAATGATGCACAAAAGTAGACTTGTAGTCATAAAAAGGACTGTTGGGTTCCAACAATTCCAATCCCATGCACCCTCCATCAGAAAATTTCATGAGCCACAAAAGTGGGCATAAAGGGAACTCAGATGCCAGTACTTCTACACAACTCCACAATTCAACAACCCATTCTACAACAAAAGATTTTTTTACCCAGAGTGCAGGTGAACCCCTGAAAGATTTGTTTACCAAGGGTATAGGTGCACCCTTGAAATATTAGTTTATTAAGAATATAGGCGAACCTCTGAAACATTTGTGTACCAAGAGTATAGGCAAACATTTTAATATTTTTTTTTAAATCAGCATTTATTGAATTTTACATGGAAAATACAGACACATAGTACCAAACAAGGTCATCAGGAGAATACCAAAAGCATCAATAGCTCTACAAAATGTGGAAGGACAGCTCGGTAGCGTGTGGGTTTAGCAATATTGAGAGACGGGACACCAGCGGATGCAGTCCAAAAGCAGGCGTGACCTGCGTCTATTTTATAACAGCAACATAAAAGTCCAACCTTAGCTTCAGGCAAACAAATAATAGTCCACAATCCAGCTATCAGGCCGTCCCGGCCTGATCAGGTCGCACTTAGCAGGTGTAGCGCACAGCAGGGCTTCTATCTCCAGCCAGTCACACAGGCTGCCAGGGTCCAGCAGCCATCTTAGCTCCCCTGTGTCCGTGCACCTGCTATTTATATGCACACTTGATCTGGCTCAGCCTCAGCATCTGGGCTGATTGAGCTTGCCCACACCCTGGAGTGGAGGAGGTGGAATGGATGGCCCCACTACCAACCTGCCATCCATTCTAAAAAAAACAGGCCCAGATATTTTTAAAGAACAGATCTCCAGCAACTGCTTGCTGGAGACCACATTACGCTCCAGGTTTTTTACGTCTCCGAGAGCGGGACATGACCTTTCTCCAGTCCCCTTATGCATAGTACCGGAACCTAGGGGCGACGTAGCGACCGTCCACCACTACACCCCTCAGTACATCACAAAAAATATACTTAGTTATAGTGCCGGGGACAAAGGCAGCGCTCAGCCCATCCCACGAATAAAAAAAAACAAACCCAAATTATCTCCAAAACACTTACATTTAATAAATGAAAACAGACTAATAAACAATTACACATAAAATGAACGAAGACAGACAGATGGAGACAAAAAGAATGGATGAGGGGAAGAAGAAGTAAAGGGAAGGATTGGGAGGGGGGAGTGAGGAAATTGTGTTTAGCTCTCATATTGCCCACCAAGCGCAGGGACCCTTGTCCCTCCAACAGAGACGCGGACTCATCCCATTCAGCACTTGAGGACTCACAGATTTTTCTGCAGTAAGCGCCAGGGATCCCATATATATTTCTCATGTGTGCCTCTCAATATTGTACAAAAGATCTACCATATCGACCCATTGATCCAACGTGGGAGGTGATTTCTGCAGCCAGAGGAGCAGTATAAATGCCTTAGCAGCATCCAGTAGAAACGCCACCAACCTATGATTCAAAGGGTGAAATTGCCCAGGAGACCACAAAGGAATCTCAGTTTCTGCAGAACGCCCTCCACCAGCCGCCAAAATGGAGACAGCAACAGACACTCCCACCAGATATGTACAAAGGAGCCCACATCGGAGTTACACCTCCAGCATCTGTTATGGGATGCCATTTTGTGGTCAAATAACCACTGTGGAGTCATATACCACCTGACCAGTAATTTATAATGGCTTTCTTGAGATAAAATACATGCAGAGTGTCCGCGTGCAGTCTTTAGTATCAGATTAGAGTCTTTCATGGAGAGAGAGACACCAAGTTCCCTCTCCCAAGAAATGAGGAAGGCAGGTTTGGAATTGACTGGTGACAACACAAACTTTTTCCTCAAAAATGCTAAGACTGGATACTCTATCTTCTAATATTTTCTCGAAAGAAGTCAACAGTCTGTTGGATTTATGGAGCTTTAGGAAATCCCTAAAAATGCCAGTAATGTGAGCTATCTGTAGAAAAGAAAGGGTTTGGTTTGGTAAAAAAGTATTGAAGATTTCCTCTACCTTTAAGTGCGCTAGTGCTTGGAGATTCATAAGTTGAAGCTTGTTAAATTTCCCCTATAGAGAGGCAGTGCAAGGGTCTCCCTCCCCGTGGAGGACCTTATTAATTAACTTTAATGGAGTAGCCGGAGAGGGTGAGGGGGCCAGGGAATCCTTTAGGATGTCCCAGGTCTCGCAGGGGCCCCAGAGCAAAGGGTTGAGCAACCTACCACCGTATCTGCATTTGTAAGGAAACCACAGATCTTCTAGAAGGGTTTTACTATGGGAACCCCACACCAAGGACTGGAGGAGTTGGTCCTTTATCGGAGCAACCAATTCCAACCAGTAGCTTAGTTGAGAGGCCCTATAAAAGTCGTGCAAGCACGGCATTCCAATCCCATATTCCGTAACCCCATTCTCCAGAAACCCGCAGAGAGATATATAGGGAGCATACGAATTTTATATATAATCAGTGGTAAAATGTAAGAGTTGAGTAGATTTTTCCTACCTAACCATGAGATGAAGGGATGATCGTAATTCCTCAGTAAACTCTTAACCCTCGATAGGAGAGGAGTGAAATTTGCTATGTTGAGATCTTCAAGGTTTTAGTTAACTTAATGCTCAGGTAGTCAATTGATCCCTCGGACCATGCATAAGGCAAATTAGTTTTAATTCTCTTGCAGCAGGGTTCAGGGATAGAGACTTTTAGGACAGTCGATTTCTCACAATTGATCTTGAAGTTAGAAAATTAACCAAATTCCTTCATCCGGGCAGCAAGTCACGGAAGACTTTTTTCAAGGTTTGTGACCAGAAACACTATATCATCAGTGAAGGCTGGTAAGGTGAGCGAGTTGTCCCCAAGTTCTAAGCCCCTAGTATCCAAGTCCTGTCTAACCTTCTGTAGCAAAGGCTCTAATGCTAGAATAAAAAGCATTGGAGAGAGAGGACATCCCTGGTGTGTGCCATTTTCTTTTTCAAAGGGGGGTGAGAGTATTTTGTTCAGCTTTAGCCTAGCATAAGGATGAGCATAAAGGGTAGACATATATAGTGTAAAAAAATCAGCTTTCATATACTGCCAATCGACCCGGCCTTTTCTGCTTCAGTACTAAGGAGAGCCAGTGGAACTCCATGAGTCTGGGCATAGCACAGAGCATGGAGTAGAGAAAGGCAATTATCCCTTCCTTCTCGCAGCCTCGCAGCTATAATTTAGCCCACAATTTTTTATTTTTTTTTTTCAATCCCAATTTTTATTGACATTTTGTAATAAACAGAAAAAACACAGGAATGACTGACATTCGTCTTACAATACCTAATAATGCGTACATAAGCAACAATGTATAGTGTGGCATACAACAAAACCCTCGTTTGAAGGTCGTGAAGAGCTCTACCAAAACATCTCCTATTAGACTTACAGCAAGAGCCAGAGCTCTGTCTTTGCTTCAATGTACAAATAGAGTAAATCAGTCGTGACCAGGGGTAAAGGGACACACCACTAATACACTTACAAAAACAAACAGAAGAACCAAGGAGGGGAGAGGGAGGGGGGAGAGAGGGAGGGATCAAGGGAGGGGGGGTTGGTGGAATAGGATTAGTATGCCTAGTAGGGGGGGGGGGGGATATACCTTTAAAGAAAGGATCAGCCTCCGTCTCACTCATCCCAGCACGTCATCTGTCTCAGCCTGTTCCAAGGTGTCCAAATATTGTTGAACTTATCGTGTGTATTTGTGGACCAGCTATGTAATTCTTCAAGATTAAAGAGGTTGTCCATTCTGTCTTTCCATTGTCTAAGTGTTGGAGATGTATTTTGCCTCCAGAGATGGGGGATTAGTGATTTGGCCGAATCGAATAGGAAGGCTAGTAGTTTATTTTTTTTGGGTTGGAAGTGAGATGACGGTCTCCATATAAGGACCATATCTGGTGATAATCGTAGATTTGGAGAGATGTTTTGAATGATCATCTCAACTTTCTTCCAAAAGGGGGAAATTTTAGGGCATGTCCACCAGAGATGGAGATATGAACCTTCCGCACTCCCGCATCTCCAGCAGGTATCCTGGGGTGCGAGGCCATGCTCATAGAGCCACTGGGGGGTCCGATACCATCTAGCTAGCAATTTATAATGCGCTTCCTGGGATAATACACAAGGCGATACCCCAAAGGAAGTCTTGAGTATAGCCTTTACTTCGCTAGATGATAGTGAAACGTTCAGCTCCTTTTCCCACGAGGAAATGAATGCTGGTTTGTAAGGTAGTGGGGGTGTTATGAAATTTTTCTGTAGGAGCGAAATTTTCCTAAGCGAGGTTTTGTTTTCCCCTAGGGCCTTCTCAAAGGGGGTCTGCGGTCTAGTCGATCTATGTGTTTTTAAAAAATCTCTGAAGATCCCTAGAATATGGGCGCGATGTAGAAAAGAGAAATTTTCGGATGGTAGTAGACTATTCAGTCTGGTTGTTGGGTGGAGGTGGGCGAGTGATTGAAGGTCGGTGACCGTAAATGTGTTAAACCTCTTCCAAACCGAGGCGGTGCTCGGATCCAGAGGAAGGTCTAGTGTTTTGGTGATAATATGTAGTGGGAGGATGGGGGAATTTAGCTCACAATTTGACATCAAAGCTAATAAGGGAGATAGGTCTGTAGCTGCCACAACTCTCGGGGTCCTTATTTTCTTTATGGATTAGAGTGAGGTGAGCCTCCTGGGCCCCCCAGAAACATTTTTGTACCAAGAGTATAGGCGAACCCTGAAACATTTGTGTACGAAGCGTATTGGCAAACCCCAGAAAAATTTGTGTACCAAACGTATAGATGAACCCCATGAAAAATGTGTGTAACAAGAGTATAGGTGTACCCCTAAAAGATTTGTTTTCCCAGAGTGCAGGTGAACCCCAGAAAATTTATTTTTTTTAAAAAAAAACTTGTTCTTACTTAATTTGCTAACAGAGCCTGAACGCAGCATTCCGAAAGAATTAGTTTTTACAGAGCCTTTTGGCCCTCTGGAGAATTGGCTGTTCATGCTGATTTAGGAGGAGGAGGAGGGAGATCAGAGAGGGATAGACCAAGCTACTTTTCCCCTTTTTTGGGGTGATAGAAGGTACATGGTTCTCCAGTTCCAGCTTAAAGAATCTTTATGTTAAGCTGCTTTCCACCAGTAGAGAAGAGAAGTCTGGGAAAATCCAGTCTTTTTTCATTTTAATAAGTGTAAGCCTGTCGGTGCTGTCAGTTGACAGGCGGGTACACTTATCCGTGATAATCCCCCCAGCAGCACTAAACACCCCCTCCTCCTCCTTCAATACGTGCTGAGAAACAGATGTGAGAGTGGTCTAGCTATAAAGCGACATATTGTCATCTCCATTTTCTGCTCTATCCGCAAAGTGTTGGTCCTAATGCTTAGCAGCGACCTTTTCAACGGGCAAAGCAGCGGGATGATTATGCTGATAATGGCCGCATCGCCGCTCCCCATTTGCGTTGACTCCTAAAAGTTACCTAACACCTGACAGATGTCAGACATCCATGCCCGTTCCTCTGTGAAGAAGTGCGGAGGCTGACTACCACTCCGACAGGCATGTTGCAGCTGGTATTCAACAATGGCTCTACACTGCTCATAAACCCTAGCCAACATGTGCAAAATTGAATTCCAGTGGGCACGTCGCACAACAGTCAGTGAACTGGCGGCTGGAAGTGCTGTTTAAGTGTCCTGAGGGTGGCAGCATCCGTGGTGGACTTTCTGAAATGTGCGCAAATGCAAAGCACCTTGCTGAGCAGCTCAGAGAAATTTAGGTAGTTTTTAAGAAAGCGCTGAACCAACAGATTGAACACGTGGGCCAGCCTTGGCACATGTATTAGTCTACCAAGCTGCAGAGCTGCCACTAGGTTACGCCCATTGAAACATTGCCTGGTTGGAGGTTCAGCACCAAAAGCCAAAGATCTGTCTGCTCCGTCAAACCTTGCAACAGCTCTTGGGCGGTGTGCCTCTTGTCACCCAAGCTCAGGAGTTTGAGCATGACCTGTGGACGCTTCCCCACGGCAGTGCTGCAGCACTTCACGCTACCGATTGAAGACGACATGCTCACAGATGGTAATTGAGAGGTAGAGGAGGAGGAGGTGGGGGGGGGGTTGGAGGAGGCGGCATAATAAGCCGGAGAAACCATAACCAAGGTAGGACCTGCAATCCTCAATCAAGGGTAGCACGTAGATGGACCCAGTGTCAGACTCTGTCCAGCCTCCATCTGGTTAACCCAATGTGCCCTCAGGGAGATGTAGTGTCCCTGCCGCCTGCACTTGTCCACGTGTCGGTGGTTAAATGGACCTTCCCAGCATTAGTGAGGGCATGGTTGATATTCCTAGACACATGCTGGTGTAGGGCGGGGACGGCAAAGCGGGAAAAATAGTGGCGACTGGGGACCGAGTAGCGTGGGGCGGCTGCCGCCATAAGATTGCGGAAAGCCTAACTTTTGACCAGCCTATATGGTAGCATCTCCAGGGTCAGCAGTTTGCTGATATGCACGTTTAGCGATTGTGCATGCGGGTGGGTGGTTGAATATTTGCGTTTGCGCTCTAATGCTTCTGTTATGGGCAGATGAACGCTGCACTGGGACACATTAGTGAAGACAGTGGAGGACCGTGCAGCCAAAGAGGTAGGTGCAGGGCGGGACACGCTCATGTCTGCGTCCTGGGAGAGGGATTGCATCTTAGTTCCAGCATGTGACACAGGGGAAGAGGCAGTGGTGTGACCCGCAGGTGGTGAATGACCTTCGTTCCACCTCATCGGGTGCTTAGCTATCATTTGCCTGTGCGTGCTGGTGGTGGTCAGGCTGGTAGTGGTGGCTCCCCTGCTGATCTTGGTGCGCACAGGTTGCACACAACTGTTCGTCTGTCGTCCGCACTCTGATAAAAAAAACCTCCAGACCTTCGAACTCCTAGCCCTCTTCATGGGAGCTTGCCGCAAGGAGGTGCTGTTGGCAACAGTAGGGGGATTACTTGCTCTGGCCACCTCATTGCCTCTTCCAACCTGTTCTGGTGCTGCACTTGCCTCACCCTCTGAAGCCCTGTCTTCAGTAGGCTTACCAACCCTGGTCGGGTCAGTCACCTCATCATCCACCAGCTCTTCCCCTGAAACCTCAGTCCGCTCCTCCCTTAGACTTATTGCCCTAACAATAACCTCACTGAAAACTGTGTCTCATCATCATCATCCACAAATACCTCTTGAGACACTACTTGGAAGTCCCCACTCTCATTACCCTGAGACTGTGAAAGGTCCAAATTTTGGGCATCGGTTACGACAAACTCCTCAGGTGGCTCATGAACCATTTTTTTCTGACTCAACGAAGGAACCCAAGAACAGTTCCTGTTAGTCTGCCTGTTCTGAATTTCTCCTTTTCCTGGAGTGACCAGGCTGCAAGGAAGGAGGAGCAGCCTGAGGATTCAGAGGTCCACTCCCTTGGCTAGCATGAGTGGATTGCGTGGAAGCCTGGGTGTTGGATAAATTACTGGACGCATTATCCGCTATCCACATAATCACCTGATTGCATTGTTGTGCTTTAAATAATGGTCTACCATGCGGACCTGCAAACTGTGAGATGATGCTAGGAAGCATAGATCCACGGCATTCTACTTCTCACTCAGCAGCAAGCACTGTTTTACCCCGCCAAGGACCTCGGCCTCTGCCCACACTCTCATTTGGACACTCATGTCCTCGACCCTTACCCCTTGTCTTCATCATCTTGTATAATGCACTCAAAACTGCGAGGTATTTTACATATGCTGTAAGCTCAAAATAGACACTGTAAACTGCGTATAAACTGGGTATATTGCGTACGCTTTAAGCCCCCCACCCCCCAAAAAAACAAGTAAACTGCGTATAGTCTTGTTAGTTAGTGTGGACTAACAGGACTCACACAGGGGTATATAGCGTATGCTTTAAGCCGTAAAACAAACCAAGTAAACTGTGTATAGACTTGTTAGATAGCGTGGAGTGACAGGATACACACAGGGGTATATTGTGTATGCTTTAAGTCCACAATACACACTGTAAACTGTGTACAGTCAAGTAAGATAGCATGCATCGACTGGACACACACAGGAGTATATAGCGTACGCTTCAAGCCCCTAAAAAATAACTGTAAACTGCGTACAGTCAAGTTAGATAGTATGCATTGACAGGACGCGCACAGGGGTATATAGCCTATGCTTTAAGCCCCCCAAAAATACAAAAATGAAAAATGAGAGCAGTTTTGTTTCTTTCTATCTACTCTCTGTACACCACTAGCAGTATACTGCATTAAAACCGGTAACAGTATGCAGTATACAGCCGGAATGCTTGTGAATGCTTGGTGTGCACTATTGCTCCCAGCCAGCCAAACTGATGATGCACAAAAGTACAGTTGTAGTCCTAGAAAGGACTGTTGGGTTCTTGCAAAATGGATCCTTGCCTGCACACTCATTCTAAACTACACTACCACTCTCCTTGATTGACAGCAGCTCTGTCCCTCAGCTAATCCAACCTGAGTGTGAGGTGAGCATCAGATGACCTGAGTTTTTATGAACCTAGGTCACCTGATCTGGCCAGCCAGTCACTGCTATAGACGTGCACAGGGCTGGAACGTCATAACAGGAGGTGGGAAAGCCTTCCCTGCATGTTTATTGGCAAAAAAAAGCCGCTAAACATGTGGGGAGGAGAGATTGAAAATTTCTTGAGAACCTCGTGTTGCTTGCTTGAGAAACGAGTACTCTCGAGTATGCTTATTCTCAACCGAGCATCAAACTCGGACGAGCATGCTTGTCATCTCTAGTTGTAACCTAGTTTCTTTTTAATCAGAGATAGTTTCGTATTGGAACTGCTGCGTACTAGCATAACATTTTCGAGCTTAGTGTACGGGCATCTTGTTAAATTGTTCCAGAGTTTTGGGTAAGTGCAAATAGGATAAGGAATTAAGGGGTGGCATTACTGTGTGCAGCAGCAAGCTCTCCAGATATTGTTTGTTCTTAGGTGCACAGGCCAGCCAAAGATCTGCAATAGAGAAATCATCAAGGAAAGAACAGATTTTTTTTTTGTATGGACATCTAGTTTCAACGCTAGATAATCTGGAATTAGGCTCAAGGGGGCAGCAGGGGATGGATGTGGAGCCAGCTCAACCCGGAGAGCATCCTAGATCATGAGCGTACCCCTCAAAAGAGGATCAAAAGAGGCTCTCCTACAGAGTTTTTCTGAAGGAAGCCATAGGCCTCTAAGGAAACATTTTCCAAATGAGGCTTGGGCCAAACATCTCACAATTTTGTTTTTCGTGGGATTAGTTAATTATGGTTAGTTGGATTGATTTGTAATAGTGGGATTTATCAGGCAGGTATATTCCTCCGTACTCTCTCCTCTGTATCAGTAGATTATGAGCCACACGGGGCCTTTTATGTTTCCATATAAATCTTGAGAATTTTATTCTGATCTGTTTAAAGAAGGAATCCGGGAGGAAATTTGGGAGCATTTGTAGTTTGTATAAAATTTTAGGAACCAAGTAGGTTTGTATGATGTTTCTACGACCAAACCAGGAGAACATTGGTAGATCATATGTTTGTAGCAATGATGAGATGTCTTTAAGAAGCAGTGTAAAGTTACTATCATAAATGTGCTCTAGGTTTTTAGTTATCTTACTACCCAGATACTCTATACAAGTCTCTGACCAGAAAAAGTTAGAGGACCTTTGAAGTTTTTTTTACCATCTCTGGAGGTAACGTTATGTTCAGTATAGTTGATTTTGCTGCATTCACTTTAAAGTTTGTGAGATATCCGTATATACCTAAAATATTTTTTTAGGCTCAGAACGACTTGTTCTCGGTTGGTGGAAATAAATAATATGTCATCTGCAAAGGCTACAGGTTTGAGAGAGAATTGATTTAGATGGATTCTCTTGAATTCCCTACTCTATCAAACTAATAGGAGTAGAATTTCTAATGACAGGATAAAGAGTAATGGGGGGAAAAGGACAAACTTGGCGAGTTCCATTGGCAATGGAGAATGGTGGTGAGAAAGAGTCCTTTACCTTAATTTCAGCGTGAGGTTTAGAGTAAAGTGTGAAGATTGCTTTAATTAGAGATGGAGGAAACTTGAATTTTTCCGGGACTACTCTCATAAAGTTTCAATTTACCCTATCGAACGCTTTTTCAGCACCTATGCCTAGAAAGATTAAAGGGATTTTCTTTTTTTGGGCATACCTAATTATATGTAGAAGTCGAGCTGAGTTATTTTTCCCCTCCCTCCCAGTGGCAAACCCAGACTATTCCTCATTGATCAAGTTAGGTATTAATTGGTTTACTCATCTGGAGAGGATTTTAGCCCATATTTTTATGTCCAATTTTAGGAGGGAGATCGGTCTATAACCACCACACAAAAGTTGGGTCTGTTCCCTCCTTGTGAATAAGGGTGATAAAAATCTGTTTAGGTAGCTGTGCTCCTTCTAATAGAACATTGAGAGACGTAGCAAGATATGGTAAAATTATGTCCTAAAATTTGTTACAGTATACTAGGGGAAGGCCATCAGGTCCTGGGCTTTGTGTAGTGGGAGACTATTCAGAACGGAGGTTAATTCCTTAAGGGAGATTGGAGAGGTCAATATATCCGCCTCTGTTTGACTCAGAGAGAGAAGGTCCAGTGAAGCTAATAACTTTTTTAGTTTTATATCTTTTGTTTCTTTTGCCTGTCTGTCAACCAAATTCATGTTATATAACTTTGATTGAATGTTTTTCCCCTGGCTTTTTTTTTATTAGGACAGACATAAGTTAGCCACCTATGTTTCCATGTACATAATACAAAAAGAAATTAGCAAATTTGCTACTTAGTATGTCCTTAAGATGTTCCCTTAGGTCCGCTAATTTAGATTGGGCTTCTTTTTTGTTCTGACATCTGTTCTAGTTTTGAGATTTGTGACAATGTTTTGTCTGTCTTTTTTAGTTTTAGTTTTTTCTGTGTGGAGCAAATGACTATGAGGATGCCTCTGATATAGGCTTTATGTGTTTCTGGATATTGTAGATTTTCCTTATAGAAATTTTTTAGATGATTAGATATGTTTTTAAAAGCTTCTTGGTTTTCTAAGATAGATTCATTCAATCTCCAACTCCAGGTTTTAGGAGATGGAAAAGAAAGATTAAGTGAGATTGAAACTGGGGCATGGTCAGAAACCGTTATATTACCTGTGCTAGTATTTTATATTTGTTGGATCAGGGAGGAGAAAATGAAGATATAGTCTAATCTTTGGAACAAATTATGTACTTCAGAGTAAAAGGAGTAGTCTTTGACTGAAGGGTTCAGAGTCCTCCAAGCGTCAGAGACATTTAGATCCTGTAGTGCTTTATGAAGCCTTGTGCATGCATGTTGCGAGATCTGGAATCTCCCCGAGGAAGAGTCCAGCATAGGGTCTAGGGTGAGGTTAATGTGTGATCCTATTACTATTTTGCTTCTACAAAGAGCGAGAGTTTGTTTAGGGCTTCTAACAGCCAAGACACCTGGTTGTTATTTGGTACATATAAGTTTACAAGAGTATAAGTTTCTGATAGAATTTTGCCCTTCAAAAAAAAAATATTCGACCCTCTGAATCAGAAAGACTGCTATTTAAGATAAATGGGACTAAATGGTGAAGCGTGATGGCTATGCCCTTAGCTGCACTATTGAGATGGTTACTAAAGTACCATCTATCAAACGTTTTTATTGGAAACTTCTGAGATGCTATCTCTTTAAAATGGGTCTCTTGGAGAAACACAACATATATTTTTAATCTTTTCAGAAGCCACACCCCTCTGCTTCTCATTTGAGGGGTATTTAGGCCTTTAGTATTTAGAGATATAAAAATAAACTCGTTAGTCCTTTTAGTTTCAAAAGTTATATTTTCGTATATGCAAGATTAAAACAGATGTGTGTTAGAACAAGGTTGTCAACCAATGACACTTCTTCTTGACAGAATCGAGAATATTGGGATTCAAACTAGGATTAGAGATCAAGTACTTCGACGCACTTCGGTTAGGCTTGCAAGAAAAGCAGCCCAACTGTAAAAATCCAACAGTAGGGTTTTCAGATAGTTGGAACTAGGTTTGGTCCAACTTGGTGTGCACCTACTTAGTGCTGGTATGCGGCTAGATGGGTAAAACTTTCATTAAATTGAATAGGTCAACTGTATTTTAACTGTAACTGAGAACCTATGGAAGGGAGTCTGGGCGATTCCTGACGTACTGGTCCCTACTCGCAATCAATGCAAGTAGGCATTGTGAACGAAACACTCCTGCGCACAAAAAAATCCAGGGTCCATTTTCTTTAATGTAACTACCCAACTCAGGGTTCTGTACCTTCGGCCAATGTTTCAAAGCTCCCAGGAGGCGTCCCAATGACAGAGCTGAGAACCGCTCAATCTAATAGCCTGAGTCTCCAACCGGAAGTACCATTGCCCCACTACCACCACGCCAATGGCACGGCAGACAAGGTCAGATCAGCCCAGGGGGACCAAAAGGACCCCGTGGGGTGACCCGAGCTGCCCCAGAACCAAGACGGGGAGGGAGAGGGGATGGGGGAGGGCTAACCCTAAAGCAAACCTATGTGGGCATAAAAGGTCATGGGATAATATAAGCAAAAAAAAACAGTTCTCGTTTACACATGGAAAAATAATTACAGCAGAAATAAGAATGGTTCTAGAAATATATACTTGTCATTAGACCCTACAGCCTGCTGTGCCTGTCAATGGGATCACGTGAGTTTTTAATTGAGTACAGTTAGCCTTTGGGTTTGCTCCACACTAGAGATAAGCGAACGTACTCGTCCGAGCTTGATGCTCGGGCGAATATTAGGATGTTCGGGATGCTCGTTACTCGTAACGAGTACCACGCGATGTTCGGGTTACTTTCACTTTCATCTCTGAGACGTTAGCACGCTTTTCTGGCCAATTAAAAGACACTGAAGGCATTACAACTTCCCCCTGTGATGTTCCAGCCCTATACCACCCCCCTGCTGTGAGTGGCTGGGGAGATCAGGTGTCACCCGAGTATAAAAGTCGGCCCCTCCCGCGGCTCGCCTCAGATGCGTTGTGAGTCACTTGTGACAGAGATCAGGGACAGTGCTATAGTGTTGGAGCTGCTGTAGGGAGAGCGTTAGGAGTTAGTGTAGGCTTCAAGAACCCCAACGGTCCTTCTTAGGGCCACATATAACAGTGTGCAGTACTGTGGAGGCTGCCTTTTGCAGTGGTGAACATTTTTTTTTTCTAAATCGGCCGTGCAGAGCATTGCACCCTGCAGTAATACTACAGGGACAGAAGTGGTGGTTAGGCAGGGAGAGTGTTAGGAGTTAGTGTAGGCTTCAAGAACCCCAACGGTCCTTCTTAGGGCCACATCTAACCGTGTGCAGTACTGTGGAGGCTGCTGTTAGCAGTGTTGCACATTTTTTTTTTCCAAATCGGCCGTGCAGAGCATTTGCGCCCTGCAGTAATACTCCAGGGACAGAATTGTGTAGGCAGGGCCACAACACATTTATTATTGATTGAATATACGCAGTGGGCCTTTCCTTTAAAAAAAAGGGCAACTACTATTCTATTTGGCCTGCCTCTGACAGTCCTCAGCGTTCTGGGTACGTGTGTGCTGGGTGGAGAACGTAAAAAAAATCATACGCAGCCAGCTAAGTTTAACAGCAGGCTTGCGCCAATTTATTTCCTGGCTGGGAAATCACCGCTCTGCTGTAGTTAATAACTGTGCAACACTGCAGTTCTGTGACACACTGCAGGGCCACAACACATTTATTATTGATTGAATATACGCAGTGGGCCTTTCCTTTAAAAAAAAAGGGCAAAAATTCTATTTGGTCTGCCTCTGACAGTCCTCAGCGTTCTGGGTACGTGTGTGCTGGGTGGAGAACGTAAGAAAAATCATACGCAGCCAGCTAAGTTTAACAGCAGGCTTGCGCCAATTTATTTCCTGGCTGGGAAATCACTGCTCTGCTGTAGTTAATAACTGTGCAACACTGCAGTTCTGTGACACACTGCAGGGCCATAACACATTTATTATTGATTGTATATACGCAGTGGGCCTTTCCTTTAAAAAAAGAAAAGGGCAACTACTATTCTATTTGGCCTGCCTCTGACAGTCCTCAGCGTTCTGGGTACGTGTGTGCTGGGTGGAGAACGTAAAAAAAATCATACGCAGCCAGCTAAGTTTAACAGCAGGCTTGCGCCAATTTATTTCCTGGCTGGGAAATCACTGCTCTGCTGTAGTTAATAACTGTGCAACACTGCAGTTCTGTGACACACTGCAGGGCCACAACACATTTATTATTGATTGAATATACGCAGTGGGCCTTTCCTTTTAAAAAAAGGGCAACTACTATTCTATTTGGCCTGCCTCTGACAGTCCTCAGCGTTCTGGGTACGTGTGTGCTGGTTGGAGAACGTAAAAAAAATCATACGCAGCCAGCTAAGTTTAACAGCAGGCTTCCTGGCTGGGAAATCAAATCACTGGTAATACAGCATGCTGAGGGGTAGGGGTAGGCCTAGAGGATGTGGAAGCGGCCGAGGACGCGGAGGCCCAAGTCAGGGTGTGGGCACAGGCCGAACTCCTGATCCAGGTGTATTGCAGCCGACTGCTGCGCGATTAGGAGAGAGGCACGTTTCTGGCGTCCCCACATTCATCGCACAATTAATGGGTCCACGCGGGAGACCTTTATTAGAAAATGAGCAGTGTGAGCAGGTCCTGTCGTGGATGGCAGAAAGTGCTTCGAGCAACCTATCGTCCACCCACAGTTCTGCGCCAACCACTGCTGCAAATCCGAATCCTCTGGCTGCTGCTCCTCCTTCCTCCCAGCCTCCTCACTCCACTACAATGACACATGCTCAGGAGCGGGAAGACTCCCAGTAACTGTTCTCGGGCCCCTGCTCAGATTGGGCAGCAGTGGTTCCTCTCCCACCAGAGGAGTTTATCGTCACTGATGCCCAACCATTGGAAAGTTCCCGGGGTCCGGGGGGATGAGGCTGGGGACTTCCGGCAACTGTTTCAAGACCTTTCAGTGGGTGAGGAGGACGATGACGATGAGACACAGTTGTCTATCGGTGAGGTAGTAGTAAGGGCAGTAAGTCCGAGGGAGGAGCGCACAGAGGATGAGCAGCAGGATGATGAGGTGACTGACCCCACCTGGTTTGCAACGCCTACTCAGGACAGGTCTTCAGAGGGGGAGGCAAGGGCAGCAGCAGGGCAGGTTGCAAGAGGCAGTGCGGTGTCCAGGGGTAGAGGCAGGGCCAGACCGAATAATCCACCAACTGTTTCCCAAAGCGCAGCCTCGCGCCATGCCACCCTGCAGAGGCCAAGGTGCTCTAAGGTCTGGCAGTTTTTCACCGAGACGCCTGACGACCGATGAACAGTGGTGTGCAACCTTTGTCGCGCCAAGATCAGCCGGGGAGCCACCACCAAAAGCCTCACCAACACCAGCATGCGCAGACATATGATGGCCAAGCACCCCACAAGGTGGGACGAAGGCCGTTCACCGCCTCCGGTTTGCACCGCTGCCTCTCCCCCTGTGCCCCAACCTGCCACTGAGATCCAACCCCGCTCTCAGAACACAGGCACTACCGTCTCCTGGCCTGCACCCACACCCTCACCTCCGCTGTCCTCGGCCCCATCCACCAATATCTCGCACCTCACCGTCCAGCCGTCGCTAGCGCAAGTGTTTGAGCGCAAGCGCAAGTACGCCGCCACGCACCCGCACGCTCAAGCGTTAACCGTCCACATAGCCAAATTTATCAGCCTTGAGATGCTGCCGTATAGGGTTGTGGAAATGGAGTCCTTCAAAAGTATGATGGCGGCGGCGGCCCCGCACTACTCAGTTCCCAGTCGCCACTACTTTTCCCGATGTGCCGTCCCAGCCCTGCACGACCACGTCTCCCGCAACATTGTACGCGCCCTCACCAACGCGGTTACTGCCAAGGTCCACTTAACAACGGACACGTGGACAAGCACAGGCGGGCAGGGCCACTACATCTCCCTGACGGCACATTGGGTGAATTTAGTGGAGGCTGGGACAGAGTCAAAGCCTGGGACTGCTCACGTCCTACCGACCCCCAGAATTGCGTGCCCCAGCTCGGTGCTGGTATCTTCGGCGGTGTATGCTTCCTCCACTAAAGCACCCTCCTCCTCCTCCGCAACCTCTGTCTTGCAATCTAGATGTGTCAGCAGCAGCAGCACGTCGCCAGCAGTCGGTGTCACGCGGCGTGGCAGCACAGCGGTGGGCAAGCGTCAGCAGGCCGTGCTGAAACTACTCAGCTTAGGAGATAAGAGGCACACGGGCCACGAACTGCTGCGGGGTCTAACAGAGCAGACCGACCGTTGGCTTGCGCCGCTGAGCCTCCAACCGGGCATGGTCATGTGTGACAACGGGCGTAACCTGGTGGCGGCTCTGCAGCTCGGCAGCCTCACGCACGTGCCATACCTGGCCCACGTCTTTAATTTGGTGGTTCAGCGCTTTCTGAAAAGCTACCCACGCTTGTCACACCTGCTCGGAAAGGTGCGCCGGCTCTGCGCACATTTCCGCAAGTCCCACACGAACGCTGCCACCCTGCGCACCCTGCAACATCGGTTTAATCTGCCAGTGCACCGACTGCTGTGCGACGTGCCCACACGGTGGAACTCTACGCTCCACATGTTGGCCAGGCTCTATGAGCAGCGTAGAGCTATAGTGGAATACCAACTCCAACATGGGCGGCGCAGTGGGAGTCAGCCTCCTCAATTATTTTCAGAAGAGTGGGCCTGGTTGGCAGACATCTGCCAGGTCCTTGGAAAGTTTGAGGAGTCTACCCAGGTGGTGAGCGGCGATGCTGCAATCATTAGCGTCACCATTCCTCTATGAATCAGAAGCGGCGCTCCAATGGTGTATAGAAATCTAGAGAGAGACAGAAATGGTATAAAGAGAGACTCACCGCAACTGAACCGGTCCTAAATGGAAGGAACCGGTCAGTTTGTAGTCCACGAGAGCCTCTCCAATGAATATAGGTGAGATGAAAAGTGGCGGTCCTAGGACATCCCTGGGGGGAGAGCAGCAGCAAGCAACTCCAAACAAAAATGTTTAAAGAGGAAGAATATATTGAGGAATAAGGAAAAAACTCGCTTATGCGCTCCGTCAATTTTCATAAATGTATATAAGATCTTACTTGAAAAGGGGTGCCTGGACTCCTGGCACCCCTTGCATCCAAGAAAGCAGGAAATCCAATGAGGCAGGTGTACTCCTTTATAGGTCAATTTAATACAAGTAAAACAAATGGTACTGCAACGCGTTTCGGCTTGTGCTAAGCCTTTTTCAAGCTTGAAAAACGTCACCATTCCTCTGCTATGCCTCTTGAGCAGTTACCTGCAAAGCATAAAGGCAGATGCTTTGCGCTCGGAAACGGAGGCGGGGGAAGACAGTATGTCGCTGGATAGTCAGAGCACCCTCCTGTCTATATCTCAGCGCGTTGAGGAGGAGGAGGAGCATGAGGAGGATGAGGAGGAGGGGGAGAGACAGCTTGGCCCACTGCTGACGGTACCCATGCTGCTTGCCTGTCATCCTTTCAGCGTGTATGGCCTGAGGAGGAGGATCCTGAAAGTGATCTTCCTAGTGAAGACAGCCATGTGTTGCGTACAGGTACCCTGGCACACATGGCTGACTTCATGTTAGGATGCCTTTCTCGTGACCCTCGCGTTGCACGCATTCTGGCCACTACGGATTACTGGGTGTACACACTGCTCGACCCACGGTATAAGGAGAACCTTTCCACTCTCATTCCCGAAGAGGAAAGGGGTTCAAGAGTGTTGCTATACCACAGGACCCTGGCGGACAAGCTGATGGTAAAATTCCCATCCGACAGCGCTAGTGGCAGAAGGCGCAGTTCCGAGGGCCAGGTAGCAGGGGAGGTGCAGAGATCAAGCAGCATGTACAGCACAGGCAGTGCAACACTCTTTAAGGCCCTGGACAGCTTTATGGCTCCCCACCAAGACTGTGTCACCGCTCCTCAGTCAAGGCTGAGTCGGCGGGAGCACTGTAAAAGGATGGTGAGGGAGTACGTAGCCGATCGCACGACCGTCCTCCGTGACGCCTCTGCCACCTACAACTACTGGGTGTCGAAGCTGGACACGTGGCCTGAACTCGCGCTGTATGCCCTGGAGGTGCTTGCTTGTCCTGCGGCTAGCGTCTTGTCAGAGAGTGTGTTTAGTGTGGCTGGGGGAATCATCACGGATAAGCGTACCCACCTGTCAACCGACAGTGCCGACAGGCTTACACTCATCAAGATGAACAAAGCCTGGATTTCCCCCGACTTCTCTTCTCCACCAGCGGACAGCAGCGATACCTAAGCAATACGTAGGCTGCACCCGCGGATGGAAGCATCGTTCTCTCTCACCATCCAAAACGGGGACATTTCTGCTTCGTCAATCTGTGTATAATATTCCTCCTCCTCCTCCTGCTCCTCCTCCTGAAACCTCACGTAATCACGCCGAACCGGCAATTTTTCTTAGGGCCACAAGGCTCACTCATATAATTTTTCTAAACAATTTTTATACGTTTCAATGCTCTTAAAAGCGTTGAAACTTTAACTTGAACCAATTTTTCGTTCAACTTGGCTGCCTCCAGGCCTAGTTTTACCACTTAAACCACATTAACCAAAGCGATTAATGGGTTTCACCTGCCATCTTGGTTGGGCATGGCCAATTTTTTCTGAGGTACATTAGTACTGTTGGTAGACCAATTTTTTTGGGCCCTCACCTACAGTGTAATCATAGTAATTTCTATGTTCTTCGCCTGTACTCATGGTACAGAAAGGTGTGTGGGGTTGGCCTACACTTTAGCTACATAAATGTAACTGGGGCCTTGTCTATACTGCAGCTACTGAAATGTGAAAGAGACTGTTATCTCCCTAAACTGCTGCAATGGGAATGTTACTGGGGCCTGTCTTGAGTGCTACTATTACTGAAATGGAACTAAGACTGCGCTCCCCCTATACTGCTGCTAGTGATATGTTAGTGGGGCCTGTCCCTAATGCTACCGCTGAAATGTTAATAATTCTGGGCTCTGCCTATACCGCTGCTAATGGTATGTCACTGGGGTGTGGAAACAGAGGCTTCACAAAGACATGATGGCGGCGAGGCCATTTCCCACCAACGCTGTTACTGTTACTGACACATAGTGCCTCCAAAACATCCCCCTCCTCCTCCAACAATGAAAACATTCTTGACAAATACCTTTGCATTGGTCCGTCAGATGGCAGTCCAAGAATTTCACCTTTAATGACACAACAAGAGAGCACCACCACCATCCCCCCGCCACGGTCCACTTAATCCTGGCCACATTCCGAAAGCCAACTACATAAAACCGCGCTACCAGGTCCGCAGTCACCACCACATTACCACCAACGAGGTTACTGTTAAGGTACATATTACCAGTCTGACTGGGGCATGCAGTGTGGGCCGAAGCCCACCTGTATTGTATCTGACGTTAGCTCTGCTGAGTAGGGCACTGCAATGGGATATATTTATGTACCGCCGGTGGCTTCATGGCACCCACCCATGCTGTGGGTCCACAGGGAGTTGTTACTACATCTGTCCACTTGTAAAGAACCCCAGTCTGACTGGGGCATGCAGTGTGGGCCGAAGCCCACCTGCATTAACCACGACATTACCTCAGCTGTGATGGGCAATGCAATGGGATATTTTTATGTACTACCGGTGGGTTCCAGGGAGCCACCCATGCTGTAGGTGCACACGGAGTTTAACCTACATCTGTCCACTTGTAAAGAACCCCAGTCAGACTGGGGCATGCAGTGTGGGCTGAAGCCCATCTGCATTAACCACGACATTACCTCAGCTGTGATGGGCAGTGCAATGGGATATTTTTATGTACTACCGGTGGGTTCCAGGGAGCCACCCATGCTGTAGGTGCACACTGAGTTTAACCTACATCTGTCCACTTGTAAAGAACCCCAGTCAGACTGGGGCATGCAGTGTGGGCCGAAGCCCACCTGTATTAAGCACGACATTACCTCAGCTGTGATGGGCAATGCAATGGGATATTTTTATGTACCGCCGGTGGCTTCCTGGCACCCACCCATGCTGTGGGTCCACAGGGAGTTGTTACTACATCTGTCCACTTGTAAAGAACCCCAGTCTGACTGGGGCATGCAGTGTGGGCCGAAGCCCACCTGCATTAACCAGGATATTACCTCAGCTGTGATGGGCAATGCAATGGGATATTTTTATGTACTACCGGTGGGTTCCAGGGAGCCACCCATGCTGTAGGTGCACACGGAGTTTAACCTACATCTGTCCACTTGTAAAGAACCCCAGTCAGACTGGGGCATGCAGTGTGGGCCGAAGCCCACCTGTATTAAGCACGACATTACCTCAGCTGTGATGGGCAATGCAATGGGATATATTTATGTACCGCTGGTGGCTTCCTGGCACCCACCCATGCTGTGGGTCCACAGGGAGTTGTTACTACATCTGTCCACTTGTAAAGAACCCCAGTCTGACTGGGGCATGCAGTGTGGGCCGAAGCCCACCTGCATTAACCACGACATTACCTCAGCTGTGATGGGCAATGCAATGGGATATATTTATGTACCGCCGGTGGCTTCCTGGCACCCACCCATGCTGTGGGTCCACAGGGAGTTGTTACTACATCTATCCACTTGTAAAGAACCCCAGTCTGACTAGGGCATGCAGTGTGGGCCGAAGCCCACCTGCATTAACCACGACATTACCTCAGCTGTAATGGGCACTGCAATGGGATACATTTATGTACAGCGGGTGGGTTCCAGGGAGCCACCCATGCTGTGGGTGCACACGGAATTCCCATTGCGGAGTTGTACCTGCCTGTGACTATTTATAAAAAAACGCGGTCTGACTGGGGCATGCAGACACCTTTACAGAATGAATAGTGTGTGGCACATAGGTTCCCCATTGCTATGCCCACGTGTGCAGCTCCAGATGGAGGTGGCACAGGATTGGATTTCTCATTGCTTCTGTACAGCATTGTGGACTATCGCCCCGCCCCTTTTATGGGGGGGTCGCTGCCTAGCCATGCCAACCCTCTGCAGTGTGTGCCTGCTTTTCCTGTGGCAGACGCACTTATAAATAGACATGAGGGTGGCGTGGCATGAGGGCAGCTGAAGGCTGCACAGGGACAGTTTGGTGTGCGCTGTGGACACTGCGTCGTGCAGGGGTGGGGGGCGGGTGGGCAGCATGTAACCCGGGAGAAGTGGCAGCAGAGTGTCATGCAGGCAGTGATTGTGCTTTGTTGGAGGTAGTGTGGTGCTTAGCTAAGGTATGCCATGCTAATGAGGGCTTTTCAGAAGTAAAAGTTGTTGGGAGGGGGGGCCCACTCTTGCCGATATTGTGGCTTAATAGTGGGAACTGTGAACTTGAGATGCAGCCCAACATGTAGCCCCTCGCCTGCCCTATCCGTTGCTGTGTCGTTCCCATCACTTTCTTGAATTGCCCAGATTTTCACACATGAAAACCTTAGCGAGCATCGGCGAAATACAAAAATGCTCCGGTCGCCCATTGACTTCAATGGGGTTCGTTACTCGAAACGAACCCTCGAGCATCGCGAAAAGTTCGTCTCGAGTAACGAGCACCCGAGCATTTTGGTGCTCGCTCATCTCTACTCCACACCAAGATCTTATTGCTGTAACAAATAAATGAGAACATAAAGAGAATAAAGACAGCATTAGTCACTTTTCTGTCGTGGTGCTGGTAATTTTACCCAGGGACTAAGTCCTGAAAAAGCTGGATAGGTGAATCTTGGTGGTTTATCTGTTCATTTCCTCTAGAGGTCAATAAAATTTCTTAAGTATCGTTGAAAGAGAGAAGGCCGCAAATGTCACGCGATGGTTCACCTACTTTTGGCTTTGGCCGCACCGCTCTGTGGATTCGTTCAATTGTAATTGCGCTAGCTCTCCCCTCTCCCAAAAGATCTGCAAATAGGTTTGATGCTATGTTTCAGCCTCATTATGGCTCTCTATGTCAGATTCTGCAGGGTTATCAACCTCATTCGCATACTGTATGTCAAATTTTTTTTAACACATGCATCGGGTTTGTCTCGCGCCGAACGGGGGGCCTATTGAATAACGTTAGCCGGTGACTAAGCCTGATTAAAGGGCGCCATCTGCTACACGGAAGTGCTATTTGAGGCATTCAAATACTAGCACATACCATCTTATATGCCAGATGGGATGAATGACCCTCTCCCTCTCTGAATATTCAAATAGAGAGCCCGATAGCGGTACCAACACAGATACCGCACGGGAAGTGACAAGCAAGAAGAGGTGACTATCGAACAGGTGGCATCACCTTAGCAGTATCAAACTGCAGCAGGACTATGTCCTGACGCACTAATCCTGTTGCTCTATTGTCTTTACATACTTTTCGGGCAATAATTACCTGCGCTCCTGAGGAACTGCCCCCTACATGGGTAGGGAAACGCGTCGAGCGAGCTTTCCGAAACGTTCTGGTCAGCATCACTGACACACAATGAGCCCATGTGTTTAGCACCTGTATACACAATAACTGTGCTACCAATGGGAAGTCATTAAAAAAGTGTTCTAGCAACAAGAGTACACATAAGAATATTGTGCCCTAGTACAGGCACCAATTCCTGTACCATATCAACATCTAAGTGCATATAATCCTTAGACGTGGATATCACTCTTTCACCTTCTGGAGTTCTATCCTCTCTCATTTGTATGAGCGGCAGCTATCTCTAAAAATCTATCCAAGAGATACGTTGTCTTACATATATCCATAAGGGCCTATTCTTTGTTTATGTTACCTGTCCTTTTTACGTATTGTCTATAAGTGTTATATGTGAGCCCACAATTTTAGAAATTTTCAATAAATGTCATTATATTTTAATCTATATCTGTGAAGGGTTTCAGTTAAATTTATATAGCTCTCTATACCACTGTGATTTGTTACCATCCTTCACAAGAATTCAGGGGAAGTGATGGTCATTCCACTTGCCTCATATTTTTCAAATCCTACCAGTCACCCTTTTCTATTTTCTTGTCCTGCTAGAGTGTTGGATTTATTTATTTAGTCTTTGGGGAGAGGAATTATGTAAGTGCCCCATAGCAATCCTAGTGCATCCTGGATTCTGTCAATCCTAGTAGTAATTTTCTGGTGGTTATGGCCATACCACTCTTGTACACGCTGTCATCTATTACGGCTTTACAGAGAAAGTGACGTCTCAGGGAGTCTGAGTACACCGGGATGGGTAAGCTTTGAATAGTAATCAAAGGGAGAGTTCGTATAGAGGTTTGGCCATAGACACTGTCCAAGACTGTGTAGATGGTTCTTAAGATGTTAATGAGTAAAACACTGAGAAATTCCTTGTGTCAGTGTTCTATGTGTAGTATGCATTTGAGCAATGTGTATTGCACCTTTGCAGGATTGAATATGTTAATCTCAGGGTTACATCTGGAAAATGTATCATGTTGGGACCAGTCTACCCAGGATATACCGATGCTACCACTAAGCAGTGAGCGAGAAGGACCTTTGCTTGGCTAGAGAAAGGCACAAGAAACATGAGTGTTGACTGGTAGAGAGTAGGAGAGAGAGAGTCGCTGAGAATCACACAGATAAGCAAAAGATACCCATGTACATGTAGAACTGCTGTTTTGTGCTACTCACTCCTCATCTGTGTACAGAAGGTTTCAAGTTGGTAGGGGGTGAGAAGTAATATTACAGGCCTCTCACCCAGCCAACCAGAAACTTATTGCGCACTGATGAGGGGCCAAATACTGCAATACAACTGTTTGTACCTACTTTTTTTTACCTTTTGCGGAAACTACTATTGAATATGTGTATCTGCAAATGCTTTATACCATCCCTCATATATATGCCTATAGCCCTCCTGATGACTACTTGTTGCTCTGTATAGACCTTTGCAGTGAAAATATGTTACATATTTATTAGTTTCATTACTGCTTTTCTTATATCGCTGTTTCTTAGACTGTATATAATGGGGTTGATGAAAGGAGTAAATACAGTATAGAGTAATGACAAGAGCTTTCTACTATTGAAGGTTTGCTCTTGTATTGGAAAAAAGTAAGCACTGAACAGAGTCCAGAAAAATATGGAGATCACAATGAGGTGGGAGCTACAGGTGGAGAAGGCTTTATGTCTACCAGTACCTGACGGGATCCTTAATATGGTAACAATAATCTTGACATAAGATACAATTATTACTGTGGGTGGGATGATTAATATAGGTGAAGCTAGTAACATAATTTGGAGGTGAAAAATGAAGATATCAGAGCAAGCCAGGTCCAGAAGAGGACTTACGTCACAGAAAAAATGGTCAATAACATTCGGTCCGCAAAATTTTAATATTGCTGTGGTGACAGTAGTCATGAATGGAATGGAAAAACCAAAACACCAAGCGATGATGGCCAAATTCACGCAACATGTCCTTGTCATGACAGAAGAATAATGGAGTGGATTACAGATGGCCACATACCTATCATAAGACATGACTGTGAGCAGAAAACATTCAAATACTTCTGAGGCTGCAAAGAAATAATATTGAGTAATGCAACCAATAAAAGTAATGGTCCCCCCATTAGTCATCAGGATATGTAGCAAGTTGGGGACAATATCCGTTGTTAACAAGATATCACTGATGGACAGTTGTGAGATGTAGAAGTACATTGGAGTGTGGAGGTTCTTGCTGGTGGACACCAGCGTGATGATCAGGAGGTTCCCACATATTGTTCCACAGTAAACCACCAGGAGAAAACAGAAGAGGAAAGCACGTACACATTTACTAGCTTGAAATCCTAAGAGGAAAAACTCTGTGACCGCTGTAAGATTCCTTCCCTGTGTTTAGAAGGGAAAAAAATGCTATGAGAACATTATTCATCATCTATCAACATCTAGTCATACAAATGCAGTTTAATTAATGCACAAGTATACAGATGTTCTACCTATCTGGCCAAGAAAGCCCTTTCCAGGATAAAGATGCATCCTGAGAGAATTGCTCAAAAGAGGAGGCTCATACATATATGTAGAGACTAGCTAATATACCTGGCTTTGCCTGAATTAATTTGGTACAGCTGTTGTTCGCACAGAAAATTTTATGGAGTCATGGTTACTTCAGAGGAACCAAGGAACAAAATATGTATATGTCCCTCTGCAGAATGTGTCACCCCTCCCACTCTCCTCACTTTTTACTTTTAAATGTAACAACCCTCTTTTTTCAAATTAACCCTCCAGAATAGATGTTGCGGCCCCTCCTTATCTGTATATCTTGTATATACACATAGAGGTGAGGTAGATTCTCCACATTAAATATACACAGAGGTAAGGTAGAGTCTCCTCAGTATATGCACACAGTGGAGCGTTAGAGTCTCCTGAATATATACACATGGAGGAGCGTTAACTTCTACTCAACATATACAGATAGAGGTGAGGTAGTTTCTCCTCAGTTTACAAATCATTTCCATAGGCTTTATGGCTTCTGAAAAAATTATTTCTCCTATTAGGATTTAAAGAATGGTCATAGCAAATTTCAAATTTATACAACATCGGGAAGTTACATAACATAGGGGTGCACTTGCCTTTACGTTTAGCATTGAATAATCGGGTTGTGGCCCCTTTTCTTTTTTTATTTAGGACCTAAGGAATGGTCGTGCCAAATTTAATGTTTGAATGACACAGGAAAGTTAGAGAATTTGTAAAGACTGTGGATGTGAAACCACTGTGTCAACCTATCGGGTAGGTGAAGATTCTATCCAGCGCAGCTGACAGAAAACCTCAGCATAGGAGGTAAGACACCAGATGAACAGCCCCATATATGTATGGAAACTAGGGAAGGTAACTTGCCCTGAACTGATAACCAGGAGAGGGAAACCCCTGCCTACAAGCGGAGAACTAGTCCTGATAAGGACGACCTCTAGGTCTTCCTCTAGGTGCTGATTTACCCTGGCGGGCCAGAACACCTATTAGACAAAGACAGAACAACACTGTGGAGTACAGAAACAAAAGAGGAACAAGCAGACAAGGATAAACACAGAAGCAGGCAATGGGAACAACAGAAAACAGAGTACAAGATTGAAGAACACAGAACACAAGTAGAATGCAAGGTAGCAAGGTAACTGCTGAAGCAGCAGGTGGCCAGGACATGTTGGGAACAAAACTCTCAACAACACTGTAGCAAGGTCTGAAAGGCCCAGGGCAGCTATACAGAACGGTGATTAGAAAAGGAGCATCAGCTGAACAGGGGACCAGAAGCTATTAACCATAGGAGTGCTGGAAGAGTGTGAATATAAGCTCGGGGAACAGAGAGAATGGGACAACGCCCATGTTTGCCAGACACAGAAGCAGAAGATTGCGTTTGAACAGTGCATCTAACAGAATTAGATTTCCATTTACTTTTGCACATTGCACTGAATAATCAAGTTGTGATCTCTTTACTTTTCTTATGTAGGACCCAAAAAATGCTCATGCCAAATTTCATGTTTGTGCGACCCGGGGAGTTAGAGAAATAGATTAAGTACATTACATAGGGGTGCACTTACTTTTGTAATTGGCATTGAATAATAAAATTGTGACCCCTTTACTTTTCCCAATAAGGTCCTAAAGAATGGTCCTGCCATAAATTCACGGTTGTAGAACATCGGGAAGTTAGAGAAATAGATTAGGTACTTTTCCACCTAGCATTGAATAATCAAGTTGTGACCCCTTTAACCTCTTAGTTATCAAGCCTGTTTGCGACTTAATGACCAAGCCAAATTTTGGAAATCTATAACATAGAATTACTCCATTAAGATTGTGCATATCTAAGTGATTCAGACATTGTATTTTTGCCACATATTGTACTTGATTTAGGTGGTAAAAATAGAATTTGTGTATATTTATTAAAAGCGCCAAAGTTGGAAAAATTTTGAATAAAATGGCAATTTTTCACAATTTTGAATGCAAAATCTCAAATATTTGCAAACATACTGTACAAATGTTTGATAGGATATATATTTCCATCTGTTTACTTTATTCCGGATGCACATTTAAAAACGTTAGTTTTTTATAACTATTTAGGAGACATACACATTTAACATTGATTATCAACATTTTGAGGAACACTTTGTTTTCCTGCACAAAGCCATGATTGCAAAGGCTCATAGGTTTCAGTATGATAGATACCCCCAGAAATCTCCCAATTTTAAAAACCACATCCCTTAATGTATTCATTGAGGGGTGTCATGAGTATTTTGACTCAACAGTTTTTTCAGGAATAAATGCAATTTAGAGGAGGAAAAATAACATTTAATTTAAAAGGCAATTTTTTTTTCTATAGTGCACATGAAAATAAGGATTTCTATATTAAAGGGGTTGTCCCGCGGCAGCAAGTGGGTCTATACACTTCTGTATGGCCATATTAATGCACTTTGTAATGTACATTGTGCATTAATTATGAGCCATACAGAAGTTATAAGAAGTTTTTCACTTACCTGCTCCGTTGCTGGCGTCCTCGTTCCCATGGAGCCGACTAATTTTCGCCGTCTAATGGCCAAATTAGCCGCGCTTGCGCAGTCCGGGTCTTCTTCTGTTCTCAATAGGCCCGTGTAGCTCCGTGTAGCTCCGCCCCGTCACGTGCCGATTCCAGCCAATCAGGAGGCTGGAATCGGCAATGGACCGCACAGAAGCCCTGCGGTCCACCGAGGGAGAAGATGCCGGCGGCCATCTTCAGCAGGTAAGTAATAAGTCACCGGAGAGCGGGGATTCAGGTAAGCGCTCTCCGGTGTTCTTTTTTAACCCCTGCATCGGGGTTGTCTCGCGCCGAACGGGGGGGGGGGGGGGTTTGAAAAAAAAAAACCCGTTTCGGCGCGGGACATCCCCTTTAATTATTGCCCTTATTAGAGATGAGCGAGCACCAAAATGCTCGGGTGCTCGTTACTCGGGACGAACTTTTCGCAATGCTCGAGGGTTCGTTTCGAGTAACGAACCCCATTGAAGTCAATGGGCGACCCGAGCATTTTTGTATATCGCCGATAGTTGCTAAGGTTTTCGTTTGTGAAAATCTGGGCAATTCAAGAAAGTGATGGGAACGACACAGCAACGGATAGGGCAGGCGAGGGGCTACATGTTGGGCTCCATCTCAAGTTCACAGGTCCCACTATTAAGCCACAATAGCGGCAAGAGTGCCCCCCCCCCCCCGCACTGTCAGCATAAAGATCGTTCTCCTCTGCCATAGCTGTTACAGCTGTGGCAGAGAAGAACGATGTTTGCCCATTGAATTCAATGGAGCCAGCAATACAGCAGGTTCCACTGAAAGCAATGGGCTGCCGGCGATCGCAGGATGAATTGTCGGGAAGGGCTTAAATATGTGCCTTCAGCCAATCACAGCCATTCAATGACATCATTGTCATTGGCTGTGATTGGCTGAAGGCATGTGTGTTTCTGGAGGCGGGGATTTAAAACCCTTTGTAGAGAAAGCAATGCTCTGCCATGGACCAGGAGGGAGCGACAGCCTGCAGCAGCACCGCAGAACGCCAGGAGAAGTGAGTAATGATTTTTATTCTTTGCTCCACTGTATTGCCGGCGTATAAGGTGACAGTTGGGGGGTCGTCTTATACGCCCCGTCGCCTTATACGCTGGTATATATTTTTATTGTAACACATTTCTGGATGAATTGCAGGGAAGGGCTTATATATTTAAGCCCTTCCCGACAATTCATCCCGCGATCGCCGGCAGCCCAGTACTTTCAGTGGAACCTGCTGTATTGCCGGCTCCATTGAATTCAATGGGCAAACATCGTTCTTCTCTGTTACAGCTGTGGCAGAGAAGAATGATTTGTCTTCTATATGTTCTCAATGGGGTCAGCGCTGCCGCCGCCGGCCCCATTGAGCGCATATAGAGAAGAGAACAGGAATCGCAGATCGCACATAGGTGCGATCTGCGATTTCTATGGCCTAAGAAGGACCGTTGGGGTTCTTGAAGCCTAAAATAACTCCTAACGGTCTCCCTATAGCAGCAGCACTTTCCCTGATTTATGTCAGAAGGCATCTGTGGCGAGCCGCGGGAGGGGCAGATTTTAATACTCGGGTGACACCTAATCTCGCCAGCCACTCACTGCAGGGGGGTGGTATAGGGCTTGAACGTTGCAGGGAGAAGTTGTAATGCCTTCCCTGTCTTTCTATTGGCCAGAAAAGCGCACAAATTTCTCAGGGAAGAAAATGAAAGTAACCCGAACACCGCGTGGTACTCGTTACGAGTAACGAGCATCTCGAACACCCTAATACTCGAACGAGTATCAAGCTCGGACGAGTATGCTCGCTCATCTCTAGCCCTTATCTTATGTCTGTATGCACAACGGGGCCCAAACCGAAAGGAGCAGCCGGTGGCTTTCAGAACAGAAATTTTGCTTGAAGGCGATTTAGGCCCCATTGCACAGTTATAAAACCATTGAGTGGCCAAAGCAATGAAGAACCCCCCAAATGACCCAATTTTGAAAACTAGACCCCTAAATTAATTCATCTAGGCGTGTATTGCATATTTTGACCCCACAGTTTTTGAATGAATCTAAGCAAAGCACAAGGAAAAAATTAAAATTTTCCTCTTTTTGCTAATTGTGTCATTTGAAAAACAGTTTTTTTTTTGTACAGCACACATAAGAATGCAAACGTTCACCCAAAAATGTATCCCCTGCTTGCCCTGTGTTCAGAAACATACCCGTCGTGGCCCTAATCTAATGTCTGTACAACGGCGCTCAAATCGAAAGGAGTAGCCAGTGACTTTCAGAACAGACATTTTGCTTGACGGTGTTTTAGGCCCCATTACACACTTGTAGAGCCCTTGAGTGGCCAAAACAATAAACCCCCCCCCACAAATGATGCTATTTTGAAAACTAGACCTCTTAAAGGGGTTGTCCCGCGGCAGCAAGTGGGTCTATACACTTCTGTATGGCCATATTAATGCACTTTGTAATGTACATTGTGCATTAATTATGAGCCATACAGAAGTTATCAAAAGTTTTATACTTACCTGCTCCGTTGCTGGCGTCCTCGTCTCCATGGTGCCGACTAATTTTCGGCCTCTAATGGCCAAATTAGCCGCGCTTGCGCAGTCCGGGTCTTCTGCTGTCTTCAATGGGGCCGCTCGTGCAGAACGCCGGCTCCGTGTAGCTCCGCCCCATCACGTGCCGATTCCAGCCAATCAGGAGGCTGGAATCGGCAATGAACCGCACAGAAGCCCTGCGGTCCACGGAGAGACAGGATCCCGGCGGTCATCTTCAGCAGGTGAGTATGAAGACGCCGGACCGCCGGGATTCGGGTAAGTGCTACCCGGTGTGTTTTTTTAACCCCTGCATCGGGGTTGTCTCGCGCCGAACGGGGGGGGGGTGTTAAAAAAAAAAAACCGTTTCGGCGCGGGACAACCCCTTTAACAAATTTATCTAGGGGCATATTGCGTATTTTGACCCCATAGCTTTTGAATGAATCTAAGCAGAAGGAAAAAATGAAGATTTTAATTTTTTTGGCAATTGTGTCAATTTAGAAACAGTCTTTTTTGGACAGCATATAAATAAATGAAGACTTTCACCCCAACCACAGGCACATTCGGACAGTCTTGGAATGACAGACCCAAATGCAATTCTTGAGATCTATTATGTCATTGATGCCCAAGTATGGATACCAGCAAGATTAAAACCATCCTAGATTGACCCATTCCAAGAAACTTGAAAGAAGAAACAAGATTTATCAAAGACTTCTCAAAGGTCATTTCTCACATCACCTACCTCACAAAAAAAACAAACACACGTTTTACTGGTCCCCGGAGGCACAAATTGCTTTGAAGAAGCTAGAGACTCTTTACTTCAGCACCAATATTGATTTAACCAAGACCAGAGTTGCCTTTTGTTGTGGAGGTGGATGCCTATGACTCTGCTGTTGGAGCTATCCTTTCATGAGTTGGAGATAAGATGCAACTACATCCTTGTGCATTTCTGTCCTACACCTTATCACCTGTGGAGAAAAACTATGATGTAGGGATAAAGAGCTTCTGGCCATCAAGGTGGCTTTCACCGAATGGAGGCGCCACTTGGAAGCAGCTCATCATCTTACTGAACATAAGAATTTCTCTCTACTTGCAAGAGGTTATCTGTGAGATAAGCATGATGGGCCCTGTTCCTCTCCAGGTTTAAGTTCATTGTGCCCTACCACCCCGGTTCCAGAAATGGCAAAGCAAATGCATTGTCCAGAATATTTTCGGAGCCTGAAGAGAGGTCATATACAGACAACACAATCCCCACCCCCTGCCATTTTTTTTCGAGTCTCTTGCACTCTAAAGACCTTCTAACACAGTTTAAGGGAGGATACGAAAAAGACCCCCTCTTGAGTCGTGCTTCTAAAGATGTGAAGCTTTTTTTTATAGATAAGCTTTGGAGGTGAGAACACCTGGTCGACTCAAAGTCCATAAACTAGTCCATGTTTCTAATATTGCTGGTCACCTTGGGGTCACAAAAACTTTAGAACTTCTACTTTGTTCCTTCTGTTGGCACGACTGCAGAAGGGATGTGAAGAGGTATGTCACCTCTTGCAAAGTATGTACTTGGAACAAAACACCACAAGCTTGCTCTCTGGGTTTCCTACAGCCTCTTCGAGTCCCTTCCAGGCCGCGAGGATCTATACTTAAGGACTTTATAGTGAATTTGCCCCCCTTGAAAGGGATGACTACCATCCTTGTTGTCATGGACCAACTTAAGAAAATGGCTCACTTCATCCCTATAGAAAAGATTCCCACCACCGAGTACACTGCAGAACTGAATATTCAGGAAGTGTTTGGACTATGTGGAATTCCTGATAATGGGATCTCTGACAGAGGGGTTCAGTTCACCTCAAAGTTCTGGAAACACTTCTGCATGTCCCTGGGAACTACCGTAAATATCTCCCCTGCCTTTCATATGCAGCCTAATGGCCAGACCGAAAGTACAAACTGGACTCTAGAGCAGTTTCTCCACTACTTCATCTCCCATCTCCAGGACAATTGGGTGAATTATTTATCCACAGCTGACATCTACAACAATACCCAACACAGGTCCTCCACCCAGAGCCTGTTCTATGTTAACTACGGTACACATGCTGTATTTATTCCAGGCCTTCCTACTCTTGTCCAAACAGTCAAGCATAGACTGATGGTATTGGCTGAAACTCAGAGGGAATTGAAGGAAGCCTTACGATATCACCCAGGATATCTTTAATAAAGTGACAGACAGACAACACTAAGTGGTCCTGATCTTCCAGGTTGGTGATAAGCTATGGTTGTCAACCAAGAACCTAAAGACCCATGCACCCTCTCCCAAGCTAGAGCAAAGATTTATGGGACCCTTCCCAAAACCGTGAGGATCAGCCTGAAAGTCCATCCTGTCTTTCACGTATCCTTGCTCAAACCGTTTCAGGACAACACCTTCTCTGAAAGAGGCTAGCCACCTCCTCCACCAGTGAGGGTCCAATTTTGGACTTGAGACTGCTAGATGTAAATTACAATACGTAGTGAAATGAAAGGGGTATGGCCCAGAGGAGCCAGCCAATAAGGCCCATGCTCCCAGAAGAGCCCATCCTTAAGGAAGGGGGCTGCTGTTGGGACTCGACCCAGAACCTCATGCACTCCAGTCGGTGGCTCTCTCTGCTGAGCCATCCAAGCCTCTGGACAAGTTTGGAATCCCAACTTGGGATGTAAATTTCACTTTTGCTAATTAATTTTGCATTTTTATATAACATGCTTGATGGTACTGCTCACATTTGAAGGGTAATATTTTTGAATATTCATAATACATACTTTAGCTCTAGATATAGCGATCCTTTCTGTGAGGGCTACTATCCCTCACAGAATTAGCTCCTGATCACTCACAACTGTGTATATACAAACATATACGCCAACCAACCATAACAACTAATGATAAAGGGCAATCCATGACATGGCATGTAAGGAATATGAGACCTTGAAACATACAAAGAGTTTAATCAAATCTTCGTAAAGAGAATAACATTAACTAAAATACATAATATAAGAAATCAGAACAAATCCCCCCCTCTACACCCCCCCCCCCCAAATATTTAAGCATAGATAACTACCATATAAGCAAAAAAAGGCAAGACCCTTGAATAATAGTGATGGGGATTTTGTCACTGAAGATCCAAAAAGGCAGCTACTAAATGTTTTTTTTTGGCTTTGAATATGCAAAAGAATAGAGAGGAGCTGATGTATACGGAGTCCGTAAAACTTCTATCCATCAAAATATCACACTGTTTATCCCACATGGTAAATGTTGATTGGGAAAGAATAAAAAGCAAAGCCAGACTTTTTGGTTGCCCCATGTTCAAGAAAGAAAGTAATAAAAATCAATCCTAAATTGCACTTACCCTAAAATGGTATCAATAGAAACCATAGATCGTCCCGCGAAAAAAGACAAACCCTCCCACAGCTGCTTCGATTGAATAATAACAGACTATTAAAGCTATCGTGTCATTTTTGCTGCAGTGTGTTCACTTAACTGATAAATATTTTAAAGTTTTTCTGGACATTATATGGTACATAAAACAGTATCAGAAAAACACAACTCGTCACATAAAAAAACAAGCCCTCATGTAGTGGGGTTGGTGGAAAAATAAAACAGCTATGATTTTTGAAAGTAGGGAGTAGAAAACAAAAAAAGGTCATGTCCTCCGGGGGTTAAAGAAGGAACACTGTTTTATTTAAAGAACACACCGATCTTTATTCCATATATGAATTGTCTTTTTTGTTCGTTTTGTAGACAATAAGTCTTCTAAAAGTAAGATCTTACAATGTTTTTAGAGGTATTCTATATAATCAGGTGTCTTATATTTGATATCAAAGAGGTTGTCCAGTTGGGAATTATTGATAGCCTATCCATCACTCAGGCAGTGAATAGCAGATCGTCTGGGTTCTGCTGATTTTTACCTCAACCTACTCCAGAAAGTTGTTAGTGCTGTTGCTTTGCTGCACTGGAGTCGTGGGTTCAAATCTGATCAAGGGAAACATCTGGATGAATTTTTCAAAGTCCATAAAGATTTTATCCTTGATGTGATTTAAACCTAGAACCCCAGCAGTGCTAATAGCTGAGCCTCATTCATAGAAAAACTCACACCTCTTTTGTTTGTAGAACAATTTTCTAGTGATTTATAAAAGAGAAAAATGGCACAAAATCATAACTTGGCAATGACAATCAATGACAAGGAGCAAAACTGGAATTGTGGGTTCAAATTGTGGGTTCACTACGGTTTGTGGGTTCACTACGGTTTGTGGGTAGTGAAGTGGTTTCAGAGTTAAGAAAGTAGTAGAAATTGCTGAAGGAAATATTTTGGTCTAATAATCAGCTGCTCTTAGAAGTTTTCAGAAGGAGAAGCAGAAAATGTTGATCAGTTTTGAAATTTCCCTTCAGTTCACTTCTGGCACAATTTTAGTATAATTCTGATGGAACTTAAGAGCTGCACTTACATGGAGCCAGATAGAAAAAACCAAGGTGTAACTGAGAATACTGACTATTCATGTTCTCAATGCCAGGAAGGAGCTGTAACAGTACTTACATCAGATGCTTCCATGTATTTCTGCTGATAAGAATCAACGTATGTTGTTGGGTTTTTTCTTAACACAATTAGGATATAATGAAAAGAGTTAAAGGTAATCTTCTCAAATGAATCAGCGTGTGAGATGATGGGTGGATATCACCACATACTGCAGTATGAACACCTCTATATATACACAGATAAATGGAGGCCAATTGAGGTTATTTTTGCTTCTCACATCTCCTGCGTCTCACTCCGTTGAGAAAATAAAATCTAGATAATTACTGCTAATTGTCCCCAAGATCTCTGCGGTTGTTTTCTCTAAGACAACAGAAAACAAGAAATAAATTGTATTAGGTAAATCTGTAGAAAAATCATGCTGACAGTCTTTTAGCTGCATGGATAAATTTTAGATTTTTTTTGGTCAGTAAGGACTATTACAGGATGATTGGCACCTTCCAAAAATGTCTCCATTCGGAAAGGGCTAACAGTTATTTATTTCCAATATCATAGTATCTTTCAGCAGGTGATATAATATGAGACAGAAATGCACAGCAACATCAGTGTAGCGGTTTAAGGCACTAGATTGGAGCTTCAGGAGTAGTAACCGCAGGTCTGGAGAGTAGTCAAGGAAGAACCAGGAGTCAGCAACAGGAGGTCTCAGAACCAGGAGTCAGCAACAGTTTGCAGGACACATGGAGGGGACGGGAAGTATAGTTAGAAGGAAAGCCAGAGATCAGCAATGAAAGGGTCTTATTTCGCAGTACAGATGGAAGAAGTGGGGAGCGTACTAAGAAAATAAGTCAAGGTTCAGCAACCGGAGGTCTCAGTTCACAGTACAGATAGAGGAGGCGGGTAACATAGTCAGAAAGAGAACCAGAGGTTGGTATGAGAAGGTCTCAGTCGAAAAGCAAGGGAGCAGGCAGATGTAGAGCTTGATCACGGATTGGACCACAATAATCATGAAAGGAAGGAATGTCAGGAACAGGCAAAGCTAAGACAAGGAAACAGAGGGTGGAGCAGCCAGGGAAAACACATGAGCATGGCTAGGTGTTCAGTAGAGGAACTGTCCAAGCTTTGTTATGGCCTAGCGGAGAGAGCTGCTGACTGGAGTGCAGGAGGTACCAGATTTGAACCCTGACAATCTGAAGTATCTATTTCCACATCAAAGGGTAGTTCTGGGTTTGGATGAACCAGCACTAGTGTAAAAGAGAATAGAGCTTTTAGTTTTTCAAAGGTGCCCTGTGCCTCTGCAGACCATCCATATGTTTATGCTTTTTTTTTGTAAGCAAAGAGATTGGTAAGGTGATTTTTGAGAAGTCTTTTTTGAATCTCCTGCAGAAATTCGCAAATCCTGTAAAGCGTTAAACATTTTTTAGATTTCTTGGGGTGGGCCAATCAACCACAAATTTTTCTACGGTCCATACTCAAATCATCTGGGGGGATAATATATCCAAGCAATTGGATCTTGGTTTGTTCAACTTACATTTTTTCAGCTTGATATAAAGATGATTCTGTTGGAAACATTCCGAGACTAGCTGGATATGTCTGCAATGTTCCTCTGAGCTGTCAGAAAATCTAAGACTGTCATTGAAATAAGCAACAACAAATTGATCCTAAAAAATCTCAAAGCACATCATTAGTAAAATGCAGAAAGGTGGCAGGAGCATTGCAAAGGCCAAAAGACACAATTGGGTATTCAAAATGCCCATATCTTGTTCTAAAGGTGGTCTTCCATTCAATCCCTGGGAGATCTATATGAGGTTATAGGCCCTTCTCAGGTCTAGTTTGGTAAACATCTTGGCAGAACAGAGTCTTTCCAGCAATTCCAAGATTAAGGGAAGAGGGTAGCGATATTTGACAGTAATTTTATTTAGTTCCATATAATCAATGCATGGCTACAAGGTTGAGTCTCTCTTTTCTTTAAAAAACAGAGTTGTCCTAGCTATGGATGATGATAGATTTTCATTCAGGTATTCTCTTAACACTTTTAACTGGTTCGAAAAGATTGTAAATTTCACCCAAAAAGGATGGTTGTTCAAGGAAGCAATTCGATTGGACAATCATATGGCCAATGAAGGGGAATCTCGGAGGGGGATTTCTATATCAGTGGAGATAATGAGATGTGAGAAACCCCGAGCATAGGTAACACGTTGGTCTGGAGTTGCCCCCTAACATCAATTTAGAGACTATAAACTTTCACAATTCTTGTCATTGGACTAATTATTTACTATTATGCTCATGCCTCCCTGATATTTATCTATGGGCTTTTAATCCCAACATATCTGTGCCCTCTTACCCTATCTCTGATATTTATCTAGTGCAAATTAGGTACACCATGTTCATGCCCTCCCATCTGATCACACACATGATGGAGGGTGGGTAGATGCATCTGGCAAGTTACTTTGCAGTACTCAGAGGGGAAGGTAATGGTTCTTAATAGAGATGAGCGAGCATGCTCGTCCAAGCTTGATGCTCTGTCGAACATTAACATAGTCGTTGGTGCTCGTTACTAGCTCGAGCACCACGCCGTGCTTGAGAAACTTTAATGTCTTCTGCCCGCATGTTTAGCACCATTTTTTAGACACTAAACATGCAGAGAAGGCTTTACCACTTCCTGCTTTGATATGCCAACCCTCTGCATGTCTACAGCAGTGAGTGGCTGGCAGGATCAGGTGCATGCTGGCAGAGTTTACGGATAGAGCTGCGATAGGGAAAGCGTTAGGGTAGGGATTAGGTTGCGGTTAGGCAGGGATCCTGCCTACAAGAATCCAACAGTCCTTATTAGGACTACTCCTTTCATTGTGTGCATCGCCATTTTGGCTGGCTGGGACCAGTAGTGCGGCCATTTTTTTTTTTTCAAGCATCCCAGCTGTATTCCGCCCACTGTTAGAGGTTTTATGCAGTGTAGTGTCAGGGGTGTACACAGGGTGCATAGGTATTTACAAAACTCCTATCATTTCTTTTATTTTTAGTTTTTTGTCAGCTCAAAGCGTACGCTATATACCCCAGTGCTGGTGCTGTGTTGGAGCGTACTATATCTACCAGTCTCTGTGGGCACTGAATTCGCCCTAGATGTCAGTGGTATACACTGGTTTAATTTTTTCTGGCCCTGCATAGAGCCTCTCATATCTATCAGTCTCTGTGGGCAGTGAATGAGCCCTAGGTATCAGCGATAGTATACACTGGTTTATTTTTTTCTGGTGAAGACTAAGGGTAAGGGTCAGTGGTAATAGGTTCTGGTTCTAAACCGCCCAACACCGTAATTTTATTAAAAGAAATGAAAAGGCGTAACCAATATATAGATATGGGAAGGATTATACAAATGTCGCATATACAAGTCATATGATTAAATACATTTTTCCCAAGCTAAAATATGATTTTTGGCGTAAACACATTGGTATTTGCTGATGTCCTGCAAACAGAACAATTAACCCCTTGTGTGGCACGCCCGGAAATTTTCCGGGACGAGCTCCACTGCCGATAGTCACTATGGGAGCTGCAGAGCACAATGCCACAAGCTGTGACAGTGTGCTCTGCCTGCACAGACCCACAGAGAACAAAGCAAGGGCTTTGGAAAACCAGCAGAAGATATTGCGGATATGTCGGCAATCTCCTGCTTTGTTTACAGGTTGCCATAGAGACCATCGGCTTGTCAGAAGCAAGCCGATGGTCTCTGTGGCAGGGAGAGCTTGGTGCTTGGCTGACAGAGGACAGCTAGGTACCAGCTCTTACAGCAGAGATCAGAGAAAACCTCCGATCTCTGCTGTGTTAACCCTTTACATGCTGCAGTCTATGTGACTGCAGCATGTAAAGGGCTGTCACTGCAGCATGTAAAGGGCTGTCACCATCGGACCTCTGGAATGTGATCAGAGGGTCCTGATGGGTCCCTGTGGAAGTCCCATAAAGGGACAAAAAATAAAAATAAAAAATAAAAAAATAATAAAATAAAAAAGTAAAAAAATTATTAAAAAAATAATAAAAACACTTGTCTCCCTTTACTTTGTAAAAACATCAAAAATACAATCACACATGTGGTATCCATGTGTCGTAATGACCCAGAGAAGGAAGTTAATACATTATTTAACTTCTTAATGACATGGCCACTTTTTTTCTTTTTTCCCCATTTCTTTTTTTCCTCCACCCTGTTCAACAGTTCACAACTTGTCCCGCAAAAAACAAGCCCTTATATGGCCATGTCAATGGAAAAATGAAAAAGTTATGGCTCTTGAGACGCAACTGCAAAACTAGTTGAAATTCAATGATTAGACCATTTTAAAAAAACCTGCCCTGGTGGGCACGACAGAGTGGTAGGAAACCCGCCACTCAAGGGGTTAAAGGATAATCCCTCCACACTCAGCATTTTAGGTCCATCCTGATACTGTTTCTGAATAAATTGGCGAATAATTGTGTTTCCAGCATTTCGGGAAAGTACAAGATTACAAATTGTTTCTCGGTTCATGAACGGACCATGATAACCTCTCTGAATGCCTTAAAGGAATCATCAGAATGATGAACCTAAATCTAAATCTAAATTTCACTCACACGGGCATCCGAATGAGGGTGTGGGCAGTGGCCGAGATCCTCAGCTGGGTGAAACAGTGCCTACTGCTGAGGGATTAGTAGAGCGCCACGTATCTCTCCTCCCCAGCTTCATCTCACATTTTGCAGGTTCGCATGGTAGAGCATTATTAAAAGCACAACAGTGCGATCAGATGCTGTCGTGGATAGCGGATAACGCCTTCAGTACTTTATCCAACATCCAGTCTTCCACGCAGTCCACTCACGCCAGCCAAGGCACTGCACCTCTGAATCCTCAGGCTGCTCCTCCTTCCTCCCAGCCTAGTCACTCCAGGAAAAGGAGAGATTCAGAGCAGGCATACACCCAAGAACTCTTCTCGGGTCCGTGCCCTAAGTTGGAAAAAACGGTCCCACCGCCACGTGAGGCATTTGTCGTGACCGATGCCCAAATTTGGAACTTTCACAGACTCAGGGAGATGAGGGTCGGGACTTCGAATTACTGTCTCAAGAGCTATTTGTGGCTGATGAGGATGAGACACAGTTGTCTGTCAATGAGGTTGTCATTAGGGCAGTAAGTCTGAGGGAGGAGCAGACAAAGGGTTCAGAGGAAGGGATGGTGGACGATGAGGTGACTGACCCCATCTGGCTTGCTAAGCTTACTGAAGACAGGGCTTCAGAGGGGGAGGAGAGACCACCCACAGAATAGGTTGGAAGAGGCAGTGGGGTGGCCAGGGGGTGAAGAAGAGCTAGAGCAAGTAATCCACCAACTGTTCCCCACAGCACCCCCTCGCGGCAAGCCTCCATGCAGAGGGCTAGGAGTTCAAAGGTCTGGAGGTTTTCTATTAAGAGCGCAGACAACCAACAGTGGTGTGCAATATGTGCTGCACCAAGATCAGCAGGGGAGCCACTACTACCAGCCTGACCACCACCAGCATGCACAGGCATATGATGGCTAAGCACCCTACAAGGTGAAATGAAAGCCATTTACCACCTGCGGGTCACACCAATGCCTCTTCCCTAGTGTTACAGCCTGGCACAGAGATGTAATCCCCCTCCCAGGACACAGGCATAAGCGCCTCTCGGCCTGCACCCACACCCTCACCTCCATGATCCTCCACTGCCTCCACCAATATGTCCCAGCTCAGTGTACAGCTGTCGCTAACCCAAACATTGTAACGAAAGCGGAAATACGCAGCCACCCGCCCGCATGCACAATCTTTAAACGTGCATATCGCAAAACTACTCAGCCTAGAGATGCTGCCGTACAGGCTAGTAGAAACGGAGGCTTTCCGCAACCTGATGGCGGCAGTGGTACCTCGGTACTCGATCCCTAGTCGCCACTATTTTTCCTGGTGCGCTGTCCCTGCCCTACACCAGCACGTCTCACGGAACATAAAACGTGCCCTCACCAACGAGGTTACTAGGAAGGTCCAATTAACAATGGACGAGTGGACAAGTACTGGCGGGCAGGGGCACTACAGTTCGTGCCATGTGTCCAGCTTTGACACCCAATAGTTGTATGGAGCAGAGGGATCACGAAGGACGTTGGTATGGTCGGCTATGTACTTCCTCACCATCTTTTTACAGTGTTCCCTCCGACTCAGCCTAGACTGTGGAGTGGTGACACAGTCTGGCTGGGGAGCCATAAAACTGGCAAAGGCCTTGGAGAGTGTTCCCCTGCATGCACTGGACATGCTGCCTGATCCCTGTGCCTCCCCTGCTAAGATGAACAAAGGCTGAATTTCCCCTAACTTCTCTTCTCCTCTTGTGGAAAGCTTGGTCTATCCCTCTCTGATCTTCGTCCTCCTCCTAAACCGGCATGACAGCAAGCTGGACAGCCAATTTTTTAGAGGGTCAAAAGGTTCTGTTAAAACTAATTTTTTTCGGAAGGCTGCCTCCTGGCTCTGTTAGCAAATTAAGCAACTACAAGCTCTATCTTTAAAACATGTTTCTGGGTTTCACCTGCACTGTGGGTAAACAAATATTTCAGGGGTACACCTGTACTCCTGGTACACAAATTTTTCAGGCCTTCGCCTATACTCTTAGCAAACTAATTTTTCCGGGCTTTGCCTATACTCATGGTAAACACATTTTTTCAGGGGTTTACCTATACTCTTGGTACAGAAATGGTTCAGGGGGTTGCCTATACTCTTGGTACACAAATGTTTTAGGGGGCTTCCTATACTCTTGGTACACAAATGTTTCAGAGGTTGGCCTATACTCTGTGTACACAAATGTTTCAGTGGGTCACCTATACTCTGGGCGCACAAATGTTTCAGGGGTTCACCTATTCTCTGGGTACACAAAGGTTTCCCAGCATGGTGTTCAACAGTCTGACACATACACAGAATGAATTGTCCTACTTTGCCCATTTCAATTTCTTCATGGTTCATCCAGTCTTTGGAGCGTTCAAAGGAATCATAACTGATTTAATGAGACTTTCACAGGGTCACTGTATACCTGTGGTGGCAACTTTTGCGACACCTCCTGCTTTAAAGAAATCTCTTGTTTTAGAAAGGGTTGTTGAATTTTGCAAATGCTTAGAAGTACTAGCATGCGAGTCCACTTTCTGCCCACTTTTGTTGAGGGTGTGGGCAGAGGCCAAGGTCCTGGGCGGGGTGCAACTGTGCCAGGTTTGGCCACTCAAATTTCTTCATGGTTCATGCTGTCCTTAGAGCGATCGAAGGAACCGTAACTGATTTAATGAGACTTTCACAAGGTCACTGTATACCTCTGGTGGCTACTTTTGCAACAACTTCACATGTCTAGGAATATTAATCATGCTCTCACCAGCGCAGTTACTGGGAAGGTCTACTTTACCACTGACACGTGGACAGTTGCTGCCAACCAGGGACACTACATCTCTCTGACGGCACATTTGGTTAACATGGTGGGGGCTGGGACCGAGTCTGACCCTGGGTCCACTCACGTGCTACCCACACAAAGGATTGTAGGTCCTACCTTGGCCACGGTTGCTTGGGCTTATTATGCCACCTCCTCCTCCACCTCTCAATTAGCAGGTGTGAGCACGCTGTCTTCAGTCTGTAGCTCAAGGCGCTGCAGCACTGCGGTGGGGAAGCGTCAACAGGCCATGCTGAAATGCCTGAGCTTGAGTGCCAAGAGGTACACCACCCAAGAGCTGTTACAGGGTTTGATGGAGCAGATAAATCTGTGGCTTTCACCTCTGAACCTCCAAACAGTCATGGTCGTGTGCAACAATGGATGTAACCTGGTGGCGAATCTGCAGCTTGGCAGACTAACACCTGGGGGTCTGGGAATCAGTGCTGGTCGCCATGTATTATCTTTCATTTTACCACAGTTATCCGAGATACTGGATTGGAGCATTCACAGGAAGCGTAACTGATTTTATGAGACTTTCACAGGTTAACTGTATACCTGTGGTGGCAACTTTTGCGACACCTCCTGCTTCAAACCAATCTTTGGTTTCAGAATGGGCTGCTGAATTGTGCAGAAACTGCAGATGGTTACAAATACTAGCATCCGATTTCGCTTTTTGGCCACGTTTGTGGCTCCTGAGAATTTAGTGACGGAGGTGGCATGGGATTGGAATTATTGAAACCCAACAGTCCTTTTTAGGACTGCAACTCCACTTTTGTGCATCATCTGTTTGGCTGCCTGGGACCAGTTGTGCGCACAAAGCATTCAAAAGCATCCCAGCTGTATACTGCATACTGTTACCGCTTCTATACAGTATACTGCTACTGGTGTATATAGTATATAGTATATAGAAACTAACAAAACTCCTCTCATTTTTAATTTTTTTAGTTTTTTGGGGCTGAAAGCATTTGCATAATAAGCCCAAGGGTTATATAGTGCAGATCGAGAGGACACACAAGACTGTACACATTTTACACTATCTATTTTTGGCTTAAAGCGTACGCAAAATATTCACACTTTGCGTAGCATTTTGACGCAGTGCTTTATACATGAAGACTAGGGGTAAGGGTCAAGGACGTGGATGTGGGTGCCCAAATGAGGTTGTGGGCAGAGGCCGAGGACCTGGGTGGGGTGCAGCTGTGCCTGGTTTGGCCACTCTAATTTCTTTATGGCTCCCACTGTCCTTGTAGCGATCAAAGGAAGCGTAACTGATTTAATGAGACTTTCACAGGTTAACTGTATACTTGTGGTGGCATCTTTTGCGATACCTCCCGCTTCAACCCAATCTTTTGTCTTAGAATGCCTTGCTGAATTGTGCATATAGTTAGAAGTGTTAGCATTCGAGTCTGCCTTATGGCCACGTTTGTGGCTCCTGAGTATTTTGTGACGGAGGTAGCATGAGATCGGAATAATTTAAACCCAACAGTCCTTTCTAGGACTACAACTCCTCTCACTGTGGTAAGCAGCCGGATTGGTTTGGGACTGACAGACAAATGCATCCAAGGGGGTCAGTGCTGGTCACCATGTATTATCTCTTGTGTTACCACAGTTCTCTGAGACACTGGATTAAAGCATTCACAGGAAGCGTACCTTATTTAATGAGACTTTCACAGGGTTACTGTAGACCTGTGGTGGCATCTTGAATTGTGCACATGGTTAGAAGTACTAGCATCCGAGTCCGCTTTATGGCCACTGACAATTTTGTGATGGAGGTGGCATGGGATTGCAATTCTGATCAGTACTGTATAACAAGACAACTCATTGCACACTGTCTGCTTTTGGATGTCTGCGGACATATAATACCCAGAGTGGTAAACAGCTGAATTAGCTTAGGCTTTATAAGCGCACACATCCCTGGGGGTCAGCGCTGGTCGGTACGTAGAATCTGCTCCAGATCTGCTTCCCAGTGTGGTGTCCTGCCTTGGCTACTCAAATTTATGCATAGATCAGTTGGTCCTCATAGCGATCAAAGGAAGCGTAACTGATTTCATGAGACATTGACAGTTTCACTGTAAACCTGTGGTGGCTGCTTTTGCGACACCTCCTGCTTCAAACCAATCTTTGGTTTTAAAAAAGCGTTGTAGAATTGTGGAGATGTATAGAAGTACTGGCATCTTTGTTCTCTTTATGGCCACATTTGTGGCTCATGAAATTTTGTGACAGAGGTGGCATGGGATTGGAATTATGATCGTACATTAATTTCTCATCAATTCTCAACAACATTGTGGGCTATCGCCCACACTTTCAAAGAGGGCCGCTGGCAGGCCCTGCCAACCCTCTGCAGTGTGTGTCTCCAGTTCCTCCTTATCCAATACACACTTATAAATAGACATGAGGGTGGTGTGGCTATGAAGCAAGCGTATGGCATGAGGGCAGCTGAACGCTGCGCTGGAAAAAATTTGAGTACGCTGTGGGCGCAGGCTCTTGTGGGGGATTGAACAGCAATGCCAGCACGTAACCCAGAAGAAGAGGCAGTGGTGTCACCTGCAGGCAGTGATTGGCCTTTGTTGCACCTAGTGTGGTGCTTAGCTAAGATGTGCTAGTGTGTGTGGCTTGCTGATTATGGTCTGTCCAAAGTAAATTGCTTGGGTGGTGACCGCCAGGCTCTTGCCCCCAATTTGGCTTAATAGTGGGACCTGGGAGCCTCCGATGCATCCATGCATGCTGCCCCTGCTGTTCCCTATCCGTTTCTGTGGTGTTTCCCTGACTTTCTGATGTTTTCAGGTAATTCACATAACTTCCCCTATGCAGAGCATGGGTCATCTTTAAAAATGCTCAAGTCTCCCATTGACTTCAATGGGGTTCGTTACGCGAAACGAGCTCTTGAGCATTACGAAAAGTTCAACTTGAGCAACTAGCACTCGAGCATTTTGGAGCTCGCTCATCTTTAGTCCTTAAAGGGGTTGTCCCGTGAAACAAAGTGGGGGTAAGCACTTCTGTATGGCCATATTAATGCACTTTGTAATATACATTGTGCATTAATTATGAGCCATACAGAAGTTATTCACTTACCTGTTCCGTTGCTAGCGTCCCCGTCTCCATGGTGCCGTCTAATCTTCAACGTCTAATCGCCCAATTAGACGCGCTTTGCTGAATGGGGCCGCTTGTGCCGGAGAGCGGCTCCTCGTAGCTCCGCCCCGTCACGTGTGCCGATTCCAGCCAATCAGGAGGCTGGAATCGGCAATGGACCACACAGAAGCCCTGCGGTCCACCGAGGGTGAAGATCCCGGCGGCCATCTTCACAAGGTAAGTATGAAGACGCCGGACCGTGGGGATTCGGGTAAGTACTATCTGTTTTGTTTTTTTAATCCCTGCATCGGGTTTGTCTCGCGCCGAACGGGGGGGCCATTGAAAAAAAAAAAAAACCCGTTTCGGCGCGGGACAACCCCTTTAAGTCTAAGTTGATAGAAGGATTATGGGTCGAGGATTCCTAGAATAACTGGACATTTGAGAAAAGAGATATGATTGGCAACTAATCTTTTCATGGTGATCAGGTTCAACAATGATTTCAAGTTACACTGTCAAGAGTTACAGGCCCCGAAGACAACGTTGATCTTTACACAGTTTACAAATCAATCAGTATGGTTTTTTGTCCTACTTGAGATATTGTTGTTGAGAGCGTAGTTAATGTCCATTAAGTGTCCTCTATGGCCGGGTATTCACGCTGGCCGATATACGACGTCTCTCTCTGCAGGGGGAGGAGGCTGGAAGAGCCAGGAGCAGTGCTTTGAGCTCCCGCCCCCTCTCTGCCTCCTCTCCGCCCCTCTGCACTATTTGCAATGAGAGGAGGCAGGACGGGGGCAGGGCTAAGTTCTGTCTCACCTCTCCTCATTGAAAATAGTGCAGGGGGGAAGAGGAGGCAGTGAGGGGGCGGGAGCTCAGAGCACTGCTCCCCGCTCTTCCAGCCTCCTCGCCCTGCAGAGAGAGATGCCGTATATCGGCCGGCATGAATACCCGACCGATATACGGTCGTCTGAATGCACCTTAAATATAATTACTCAGCCAAGCAGTCCTTGCATTATTACGAGTTCCACAATGAGAATAAATGGGTTCACATACACACAGTTCAAATATAAATCAAGTTTACTTAGGCCTCCCTTACACAGACATTTTTGTACAGCGTGTAGCACTGCCTTTTCAGCGCTACACTAAACGCTGCATAATGGTCCCATTCATTTCAATTGGACTGTTCACACAGGCATCTTCAACACTGCGCTTTGACAGCAATGCATGTTCTATCTTTGGCCGTTTTCCGATCTGCGTCACTCATTGAAATGAATGGGCAGCGGTTTTAGCACTGCTGAAACTGTGGCACAACTTAGTACCATGTTTTTCGCAGCGCTAAACTCAAATGCTAGCTGCACGACTTTAAAAAAAAAAGGAATACTCACCTAGCTGCCGTTGTCAGGGTCCCTATCGCTGCTCTCCTGAGCTCCAGGCAGGCTGCCGGCTACTTGTCAAGCCGACAAAGCATCTATTGCTAGTGACAGGGATTGAAATCTCCACCTCCCAGCAAGAGATTGCTCTGATTGGTTCAGAAGCGCTGACTCCACCAATGGGAGCTGGCGCTGGATGCACTAATCACAGCCATTCAATGAATGGCTGTGATTAGTGCATCCAGTGCTGGCTGTGATTGGCTGAGTCTAGTGACATTCAACAGGGTCAGCCAATCACACAAATATCTTGCTGGAGGCGGGGTCTTCAAACCCGATTACTAGCAAAGGATCCTCTGTCGGCGATGACAACTGCCGGAAACTCCGGAGAACAGCGGCAGGGACCTGATCAGCGCCAACAAGGTGAAAATTGATTTTTTTTTTTCAGCATCCATGTTGTAAACAATGCATGACAATGCTGCTGAAAACACAATAAATGCAGCATTGAAAAACATTGCATTTCTGCAAATGCCTGTGTGAGGGAGGTCTTACAGTGATAAAAAGTAGATGTACATGAAAGGGCGCAGGCTTTCTCCTGATGCCCCATAGCCTTTGACTGGCACAGAGCCGCAGGTCAAGTGATGCCATTTCCATATCTCCTGCCTGTGGGCACATCACTCACTGGAGGCACTGGTTACCAGGGAGGCAGCACTGATGGCCCGGAGGGTTGGAGGAGCTCTGAGTCTGCCAGGGTCTGATGTGGGTGCATGGCTGGTTCCATTTTCTGTGCCAGTGGTGTGGGTTTTGGTTAGATTTCTCTTGCATACATGTTACTGATTTAGGGGTTTTCTGATGCAGGGGTCTGTGGGGTTTCTACTGTGTGTGAACGTTCCCTTAATGTATATTATGTTATATACGCATATTTTGTAGATGATCTAATGTTTTGCAACAAAAGATCTATATGATTGTAAACTTTCTTATATGCTGGTTTCTTTAAAAAAAATTCAATAAATGATATCAAAAGACATCCAGACTATCAAGAAAGATAATACCATGAATGGCATTTAGGATGAAAAGATACAAACAGGATATAAAAATAGTTACAGGAAAGCAAGACAATATTATACTTAGCATGTATGGTAAGTGGCAAATCAATCTGGTGGGGAAATTTGATGTTCATCAGCCTCAGAAAACAAATAAAATAGCCCCAATAAAACATTTTATAGCCCTTTTGTGAAGTATTGCTAGGCAAAGTTTTTATCCAGCTTGGTCTGCAGTTCCCAAACAGGCTTGTGTGCAGTGCACTACATCTCGTTTTAAGAATGATTTTCTGTGTTTGTACTTGTTAGGTGAAGAATTAGGGCGCCCACCCACTTGCGATTTTTTTTCCTTTGCATTTTGCGTTTTTTCTGAAGAGCAATTAGAATTGAATGTGTTCCTGTCCACTTGCGTTTTTTTTTTCCGGTCCGTTGCAATTTTTAACATAGGAACTGTCAGTTGCATATGTGTCCTTATTTTTCTCTTAATGCACCCATGAAGGTCAATGGAAATTAACGGAAAAGCCGCGAAAAAGGCGCGAAAATGCCGCGAAAAACGCAGCGGAAAACGCACCAAAAACGCTGCTTTTTTCACGCACGAAAATCGCAAACGCCAGTGGATAGCCGCCCTTGCTCTAAGTTTCTGATCATTAATTAATGTGTATAGTCAAAATACTCTGCCTTATCATGTACAGGTTGATCAATCTTGAGCCAAAATATCTTCAGCACTATGCACTACCACATGATGTTCTAAGCTGAATCTGTTACTTTGCAGCCCACATAACATTTACTACTGCCACTGTTATAAATTTTATACAGTCCATAAGGGGTGAGATATTTTTTATGCAAAACCTTCAAAGCCATTTCCTGCCATGAGAAAAAAAGGCAAAAAGAGTGATCAGAAAGTGGTACCAATAAAAGTTACAGCTTGTCCACCAGAACAGCCCTCACACAGCTCCATCAGCAGACAAATGAAGTGTTGTGGGTCCTGATGTATCACTCACTGCAGAGCTCCAAACTGTCTCTGGAGTAGAAAAACTGAGTCAGGAGCTTCATGAGATGAAAGAAACCATTCAAGACAAGCCTGCAGTCACCATCCTAAGCTTTGCTTGGAGTGGTCCAAAGAATGCATGTAAATGGGTGGCATCCCACAGAAATTTTACAGAAGCCTTTATTAACGACAGATGACTGAGGCACTGTGAACCTGATGGTTGCTATCACTTTCAGTGGTACCCAAGCGGTGCCGTTAGAGATGAGCGAACCTACTCGTTTCGAGTAATTACTCGATCGAGCACCGCGATTTCCGAGTACTTCAGTACTCGGGTGCAAAGATTCGGGGGGCGCTGGGGGGAGGCGTGACGGAGCGGGGGGTAGCAGCGGGGAACAGGGGGGAGCCCTCTCTCTCCTTCTCCCCCCCCCCCCCCACTCCTAGCTGCAACCCCCCACTCACCCACGGGGCCCCCCGAATCTTTTCGCCAAAGTACAGAAGTACTCAAAAATCGCGGTACTCGGGCAAAAAAGGGGCGTGGCTGAGTAGGCTCGCTCATCTCTAGATGCCGTGTCTCCTTAAGGAGAGCACCCAAAAGTGTGTAGGGACACCGAGGGGTGAGTAGATCTGGGGATTGTATAGTCTCTCCCCAAGAAGAGCAGCCAGAAAGGGTGTGGGCATACTTAAAAGCTAAGTAAGGAGACTTATAAGGCAATGCTCCTCTGGGAAATTTATGAAAATCAGAAAGAGGGAAAAATACCACTGCAGTGCCATCTACTGGATCGCAGCATTCCTTCATTCAAAGTGACCTTGTAAAAAAGTCTACAATGATTGGGATTTTTAAACCAAGCCAGAAACAATGCATATACAGACTGTTTTGAGGTGTTTGTCCCTCATCGGTATACAGTAGATTAGAGATGAGCGAGCATACTCATCCGAGCTTGATGCTTGTTCGAGTATTAGGGTGTTTGAGATGCTCGTTACTCGGGTCAATAACATTTACTTCCCTGAAATGTTAGCGCCTTTTCTGGCCAATAGACATGCAGGGAAGGCATTACAACTTCCTCCAGTGAGGTTCCAACCCTATCCCACCCCCTGCAGTGAGTGGCTGGCGAGATCAGGTGACCACTGAGTATTTAAATCTTTCCCGCCCGCTGCTCGCCTCAGACACACGCTGGCAGAGATTAGGGAGGGTGCTGCTGCTATAGTTAGAGTGTTGACGTCTTCAAGAGCCCCAACGGTCCTTCTTAGGGCCACATCTGACTGTGTGCATTAGTGTTGTGGCTGCAGGGAGCAGTTTTGCCCATTTTTTTTTTTTATATTGGACGTGCAGCCCCATTACAGGTATAGTCCTCTCAGGCTGCAGTCTGTACTACGTAGTATTGGGGCAGTATTGGTGAGGCAGGGACAGTGGTAGTGTGGAATCCTGTCTAGAAGAACCCCAATGGTCCTTCTTAGGGCCACATCTTACCATGTGAATTACAGTTGTTGCTGCTAGGAGCAGTTTTGCACCAAATTTTTTCTTTCATCTTGGGCTCTGCAGATTATTGCATTCTCAGCCTGCAGCCAATTATACAGAGTATAGGGGCAGTACTGGTGAGGCAGGGACAGTGGTAGTGTAGAATACTGTCAACAAGTACCCCAAAAGAGCACCTGTTTAGGGCTATCTGTGACCGTGTGCATTTAACTCCGTGGCTGCTGGTAGTTGTAGTACCTCATTATTGCACAGCTAGGCGTGCTTGCAGTCTTCCAAATAATTTTTTTCCTGGCTGAAATTTGCGTTACATAAGCGCTGTCTCACTCCAACTGCAGGCCAATAATAATTCAAACATTTTTTACACAGCTGTGTGTCTGCTGTAAACTGCACGCACAGTGACAGACCCCCATACAGTGAAACTCACATTCGTGCAATATAGCCTGCATTGCATTGCACAAAAATTACCAAAAAAACAGAAAATCCTTACGGCTAGCTGTCACTCTCTGCATTTCACTGCGTGGCTGGTGTAAGCTCAGAAGTATCAGTATTGTATATTGCACAGCTAGGCGTGCTTGCAGTCTTCTAAATTATTTTTTCCTGGCTACAGTGTGCTTTACATAAGCGCTGTCTCACTCCAACTGCAGGCCAATAAGAATTCAAACATTTTTTACACTGCTGTGTGTCTGCTGTAAACTGCACGCACGGTGACAGACCCCCATACAGGGAAACTCACATTGGCGCAATATAGCCTGCATTGCATTACATTGCACAAAAATTACCAAAAAAAAAAAACAGAAAATCCCTAAGACTAGCTGTGACTCTCTGCATTTCACTGCGTGGCTGGTGTGAGCTCAGGTGTATCAGTATTGCATATTGCACAGCTAGGCATGCTTGCAGTCTTCTGAATTATTTTTTTCCTGGCTGCAGTTTGCGTTACATAAGCGCTGTCTCCAACTGCACGCCAATAAGAATTCAAAAAATGTTTACACCGCTGTGTGTCTGCTGTAAACTGCACGGAAATGTTATAGGGGTCTCTCCCTACTGTTACTACTGAAATGTTACTGGGGTCTGTCTATACTGCTGCAAATGAAATGTTACTGGGGTCTGTCCCTACTGTTGCTACTGAAAGGTTACTGGGGTCTGTCTATACTGCTGCAAATGAAATGTTACTAATACTGGGCAATGCCTATACTGCTGCTACGGAAATGTTAAAGGGGTCTGTCTATACTGTTACTACTACTGAAATGTTACTGGGGTCTGTCTAAAATGTGATTGTTCTCAGCAAGAGAAACAACGTAATCTTGTAGATCTGATACCTTTTAATGGCTAACAAAAATACATGATGTAATAATAGCGAGCTTGCGAATCAACGCAGGGTTCTTCTTCAGGCCTGTCTATACTGCTGCAAATGAAATGTTACTGGGGTCTCTCCCTACTGTTACTACTGAAATGTTACTGGGGTCTGTCTATACTGCTGCAAATGAAATGTTACTGCGGTCTGTCCCTACTGTTGCTACTGAAATGTTACTGGGGTCTGTCTATGCTGCTGCAAATAAAATGTTACTAATACTGGGCTATACCTATACTGCGGCTACGAAAATGTTAAAGGGGTTTGTCTATACTGTTACTACTACTGAAATGTTACTGGGGTCTGTCTGTACTGCTGCAAATGAAATGTTACTGGGGTCTTTCCCTACTGTTACTACTAAAATGTTACTGGGGTCTGTCTATACTGCTGCAAATGAAATGTTACTGGGGTCTCTGCCTAGTGTTACTACTGAAATGTTACTGGGGTCTGTCTATGATGTCACTACTACGAAATGTTACTGGGGTCTGTCTATACTCCTGCAAATGAAATGTTACTGGGATCTCTGCCTAGTGTTACTACTGAAATGTTACTGGGGTCTGTCTATGATGTTACTACTACGAAATGTTACTGGGGTCTGTCTATACTCCTGCAAATGAAATGTTACTGGGGTCTCTCCCTACTGTTACTACTGAAATGTTACTGGGGTCTGTCTATACTGTTGCTACTGAAATGTTACTGGGGTCTGTCTATACTGCTGCAAATGAAATGTTACTAATACTGGGGTCTGTCTATACTGCTGCAAATGAAATGTTACTGGGGTCTGTCCCTACTGTTGCTACTGAAATGTTACTGGGGTCTGTCTATACTGCTGCAAATGAAATGTTACTAATACTGGGCACTGCCTATACTGCTGCTACGGAAATATTAAAGGGGTCTGTCTATACTGTTACTACTACTGAAATGTTACTGGGGTCTGTCTAAAATGTGATTGTTCTCAGCAAGAGAAACAACGTGATCTTGTAGATCTGATACCTTTTAATGGCTAACAAAAATACATGATGTAATAATAGCGAGCTTGCGAACCAACGCAGGGTTCTTCTTCAGGCCTGTTTATACTGCTGCAAATAAAATGTTACTGGGGTCTCTCCCTACTGTTGCTACTGAAATGTTACTGGGGTCTGTCTATGCTGCTGCAAATAAAATGTTACTAATACTGGGCTATACCTATACTGTGGCTACGGAAATGTTAAAGGGGTTTGTCTATACTGTTACTACTACTGAAATGTTACTGGGGTCTGTCTGTACTGCTGCAAATGAAATGTTACTGGGGTCTTTCCCTACTGTTACTACTAAAATGTTACTGGGGTCTGTCTATACTGCTGCAAATGAAATGTTACTGGGGTCTCTGCCTAGTGTTACTACTGAAATGCTACTGGGGTCTGTCTATGATGTCACTACTACGAAATGTTACTGGGGTCTGTCTATACTGCTGCAAATGAAATGTTACTGGGGTCTCTGCCTAGTGTTACTACTGAAATGTTACTGGGGTCTGTCTATGATGTCACTACTACGAAATGTTACTGGGGTCTGTCTATACTCCTGCAAATGAAATGTTACTGGGATCTCTGCCTAGTGTTACTACTGAAATGTTACTGGGGTCTGTCTATGATGTTACTACTACGAAATGTTACTGGGGTCTGTCTATACTCCTGCTAATGAAATGTTACTGGGGCCTCTCCCTACTGTTACTACTGAAATGTTACTGGGCTCTGTCTATACTGCTGCAAATGAAATGTTACTGGTGTCTCTCCCTACTGTTACTACTGAAATGTTACTGGGGTCTGTCTATAATGCTGCAAATGAAATGTTACTGGGATCTCTCCCTACTGTTACTACTGAAATGTTACTGGGGTCTGTCTATACTGCTGCAAATGAAATGTTACTGGGGTCTGTCTATACTGTTGCTACTGAAATGTTACTGGGGTCTGTCTATACTGCTGCAAATGAAATGTTACTGGGGTCTGTCCCTACTGTTGCTACTAAAATGTTACTGGGGTCTGTCTATACTGCTGCAAATGAAATGTTACTAATACTGGGCCATGCTTATACTGCTGCTACAGAAATGTTAAAGGGGTCTTTCGATACTGTTACTACTACTGAAATATTACTGGGGTCTGTCCCTACTGTTGCTACTGAAATGTTACTGAGGTCTGTCTATACTGCTGCAAATGAAATGTTACTGGTGTCTCTCCCTACTGTTACTACTGAAATGTTACTGGGGTCTGTCTATAATGCTGCAAATGAAATGTTACTGGGATCTCTCCCTACTGTTACTACTGAAATGTTACTGGGGTCTGTCTATACTGCTGCCCCTCTAAATCCTGGCCACAGTACCGCAAACCAACTACATTCAACCGGGGTCGTATTCCACGATTATCCCTAGCTGAGGCTTTCAGCCGACCGGTAGAGCAATAGCAGCTTCCATCTTGCTGGTGCAGATAATAATTACATATTGATTTGTACCGCTGAGGTAAGAATAGAGCCAAGTATAGAACACAGCATCCCTGCAGGGCTGGGCACAGAGTAGCAGAAGGCACATATCCTGGGTGGAAGCAGGCCAGCTGAGATCAACATACTCCCGGACTGATTTAGGACTGAATGATGAGGCCTTTACTTGTGATCATCTTTGGTAATTCCTGACAAAGATGAGTGGTATAGAAACTTGCATTGCTAACACTTTGAATTGGTCAACAGAAAACAGGTGAATGAAGCCTTTCCATATCTCTGATTGAGAGGAGGAGGAGTTCCGACTTCTAGTTCCTACAATCTCCTTTTCATTGCTATCGAATGCCCCTCCTGTCTCAGAAAATACTAGCTTTTACACATTGCTGTTGTCGCTTCCACTTTTGTTCACTGTGGTCCATTGCCTCTTCTTCGCATCTGAAGGTTTGATTTTGCCCATGGAGGCACAATTTAAGGTGGAGGCGCGGAACCCAGCCTGACCCTGGGCCCGCTAACGTGGTTCCCACACAGACTATAGCGGGTGCTGGTCATGCTGTCTTCGCCTTGTAATGCCACCTCCTCCTCCCGCTTGGGGTCAGGGGGTCACCAATGCACATCATGTATTTTCTCTCGTGTTACCACAGTTATCAGAGAATCTTGTTTGGGCCAAAGGAGAGGAGCGGTACTGCATTAACGTTACAGGGGTCTGCCTATACTTCATCTGCAGAAATGTTACACAGGTCCGCCAATACCGCAGCTACATAAATGTTACTGGGGTCAGTCTATATTGCTGCAAATAAAATGTTACTGGGGTCTGTCTATACTGTAACTACAGAAATGTTACTGGGGTCTAGCTACACTTTTGCAACATAACTGTTATTGGGGTCAGCTTATACGTTTGCTACAGGAATACTACAGGGGTCTGTGCATAGTATGGCTGCACTAAGTTCTAACATCGCGGTGTTCTACGTATCCGGCGCAAAACAAAAAAAAACTGTGAGACTGAGGCATGCTGTGAGGGCCGAAGCCCACCTGTATTTTATGTGACGTTAGCTCTGCTATCCGGGGCACTGCAGTGGGATATAATAATGTACCGTCGGTGGGTTCCAGGGAGCCACCCATGCTGTGGGTGCACACAGAATTCCCATAGCTGAGTTGTACCTGCCTGTGACTATTATGAAATAAAACTCAGTCTGACTGGGGCATGCAGTGTGGGCCAAAGCTCACCTATATTTATTCTGACGTTAGCTCAGCTGTGCAGGGCACTGCAATTGGATTTATTTATGTACCGCCGGTGGCTTCCTGGGACCCACCCATGCTGTGGGTCCACACAGACTTCCCATAGGGGAGTTGTACCTGCCTGTGTCTATTTATAAAAAAACCCAGTCTGACTGGGGCATGCTGTGTGGGCCAAAGCCCACCTGTATTTAATCTGACGTTAGCTCTGCTGTGCAGGGCACTGCAATGGGATTTATTTATGTACCGCCGGTGGCTTCCTGGGACCCACCCATGCTGTGGGTGCACACGGAGTTGTAACTGCATGTGTCCCCTTCTAAAGAACCCCAGTCTGACTGGGGCATGCAGTGTGGGCCGAAGCCCACCTGTATTTTATCTGACGTTAGCTCAACTATCCGGGGCACTGCATTGGGACAAACTAGAGGAGCAATACAGCGCTAATGAGACGTTCACAGCTATGCTAGCATTGGAATCCGCTCTAGGCCCACAATTGCTGAGGGTTTGTGCAGAGGCCTATGTCCTGGGTGCAGTGAAAGTCCGCTTCCTGCTACGATTGCTGAAGCTGTGGGCCGAGGCCTATGTCATCAGCGCGGTGCAAGTCTGCCATGTTTGGCCGCTCAGATTTATTAATTGTTCATGTCATGGGTTGCCTAGGACCCACCTATGCTGCTGGTGCTCACTTAGTTCCCATCGCGGTGTTTGACCTGTCTGGCACAAATATATTGACTGACTTGGGTAGGGGGCAGAGCGCAGATGGCTTTCCCCTTGCGGTGTCGATTAAGCTATGCGACACCTTGACAGAATGAATACTGTGTGGGCACATGGATTTCCCATTGCTATGCCCACGTTTGCAGCTCCTGACGGAGGTGGCACAGGATTGCAATGAAGATCCAACGTCAATTTCCCATTGATTCTATACAGCATTGTGGGCTATCGCCCCGCCCCTTTTAAAGAGGGTTGTTGCCTGGCCCTGCCAAACCTCTGCAGTGTGTGCCTCCGGTTCCTCCTCATGGCAGACGCACTTATCAATAAACAGGAGGGTGGTGTGGTTATGCAGCCAGCGTGTGGCATGTGGGCAGTTGAAGGCTGCACAGGGACACTTTTGTGTGCGCTGCGGACGCAGGGTCGTGCGGGGGGGGGGGGGGGGAGCATGTAACCCAGGAGAAGAGGCAGCGGTGTGTCCGGCAGCCAGTGCCTGTGCTTGGTTGGAGGTAGTGTGGTGCTTAGCTACGGTGTGCCTTGCTAATGAGGATTTGTCAAAAGTAAAAATTGTTAGGGGGGGCACTCCTGCCGCTATTGTGGCTTAATAGTGAGACCTGCGAACCTGAGATGCAGCCCAGCATATTGCCCCTCGCCTGCCCTATCCGTATCTGTGTCGTTTCCATCACTTTCGTTGGTGTTGAAGATTTGCACAAATGAAAACCTTAGCGAGCATCGGCGATATACAAAAATGCTCGAGTTGCCCATTGCCTTCAATGGGGTTCGTTACTCGAAACGAACCCTCGAGCATTGCGGAAAGCTCGACTCGAGCAACGAGCACCCGAGCATTTCGCTCATTTCTACAGTAGATCTCTGGCTTAGTCTGTGAGGTGCCTATGATGTGGGTCAAAAGTGGTGTCATGTCTCCTTAGAGAGAGCATTCAAAAAGTGTGTGGGGACACCTAGGGGTTGAGTGGATCAGGGGATGGTATACTCTCTCTCCAAGGAGAATGCCCAAAAGGGATGTGGAGACACCTAAAAGCTAAGTAAGGAGACTTATAAGGCAATACTCCCAAACATTGTAGAGTTTTTTTTATAAGGCCATTTTAAATTGAAGGAATGCTGCCATTCAATAGACTCCTATGAGCTTTTGCATATGGGTATGCAAAACCTTTATTGAGTTATTCTATGTTAAAGTCACACATGTCCCAAATTTGCTCTGGTCATTAAGGTGCAAACAGGTTTGGTCATTAAGGTGTTAAACAGAGCTCAACAGAAGATGACTGAACATAAGGTAAACTGAAACATGTCAAGGAGGGACAGGTAGAATCAGAGCCCAACTACAGTGATAGAGAAGGGAGAAACTTATTTCCTTTTTATATTGGACAATAATCGTTCAGGTTCTCGCTGGATCTCAGGAATCTAAAAGATAATCATGCAGTGTAAATACCGGCAGTGACTGAATGATGAAAGGTAATAAATTCTTCATTCAGTTTATACAGGCATAAAAATCAAACAGCGATTGGTCCGTGTCAGCAGATCATTGTTCATTAGAGATGAGCGAGCACCAAAATGCTCTGGTGCTCATTACTCGAGCCGAGCTTTTCATAATGCTCGAGAGCTCGTTTCGAGTACTGAAACCCACTGAAGTCAATGGGAGACTCGAGCATTTTTCAAGGTGACCGATGCTCTTCATAGGGGAGGGTGTGTGATTCACCTGAAAACATCAGAAAGTGATGGAAACACTACAGAAATGGATAGGGAACCACAGGGGCACCATGCATGGATGAATCTGAGGCTCCCAGGTCGCACTATTAAGCCAAATTGTGGGCGAGAGCCTGGTGGTCACCCCCATAACAATTTAGTTGGGCCAGACTATAAGCAGCAAGGCACACACACTGGAACATTTTAGCTAAGCACCACACTAGGTGCAAAAAGGGCCAATCACTGCCTGCAGTTACACTACTGCCTTTACTCCTGTGTTACACGCTGGCATTGCTGTCCAATCCCCCTCAGGATGAAAGCATGACCCTGCATCCACAGCGTACTGAAATTTTGTCCAGCGCAGTGTCCAGCTGTCCCCATCCCAGATGGGGTAAGGCGCACTCCTTCACCTACTCAGTAGTCCACAGCGTACAAAAAATTTTTCCTCGCGCAGTGTTGAGCTGTCCTCATGCCACACGGTTGCTTGATAGCCACACCACCCTCATGTCTATTTATAAATGCGTATTGGATGAGGAGGAACAGGAGACACACACTGCAGAGGGTTGGCAGGGCCAGGCAGCAACCCTCTTTGGAATTGTGGGCAATAGCCCACAATGATAATGAGAATTGCTGATAAATTAACGTATGATCATAATTCCAATCTTGTGCCACCTCCGTCACAAAATTTCATGAGCCACAAACGTAGGCATAAAGCGGACTCAGATGCCAGTACTTCTATACATCTCCACAATTCAACAACCCAATCTAAAACAAAAGAACTTTTTACCCAGAGTGCAGGTGAACCCTTGAAAGATTTGTTTACCAAAAGTATAGGTGAACCCCTAAAATGTTTTTTTTTTTACCAAGAGCATAGGTAACCCCTTGAAAGATTTGTTAACCAAGAGTGCAGGTAAAAACCTGAAAGATTTTTTAAGCGACAGCTCGTACTTGCTTAATGGTATTCAGGTGGCAGTCCACCAACAAACAAGCTACCACCTGTCCCAGCCCCTGCCTATCCCTGAGGGGCTTGTTAACCAGTGCCCCAGGGAAGGACAGCATAAACTGTAAAGAAATTAGTCGCAAAGATGGACACCGCGCTGGGATATGCTTCCGTACGCCGTGTGACGCTTTTGAAATTGTGCTTCATAGCTGACAAATCGCAAACAAATTAATGTATGATTGTAAGTACCATCCCATGCCACCTCCGTTGCAGCAATTCATTAGCCACAAACGCCAACATAAGGGGAACTCAGAGGCCAGTACTTCTACATTATTAATGAAGAAAACAACCCATTTTAAAAAGAAGAAATTTGTCACCTAAGCTCAGGAGTTTCAGCACAGCCTGTTGGCGCTTCTCCTCGGCAGTGCTGCAGCGCCTCGAGCTACTGACTGAAGGCGACGTGCTCACAGATGGTAATTGAGAGGTGGAGGTGGGGGGTTGGAGGAGGTGGCATAATAAGCCAGAGAAACCATCACTGAGGTAGGACCCGCAACCCTCAGTGTGGGTAGCACGTGAGCGGACCCAGGGTCAGACTTGGTCCCAGTCTCCACCAGGTTAACCCAATGTGCCGTCAGGGAGATGTAGTGTCCCTGCCTGCCAGCACTTGTCCACGTGTCAGTGGTTAAGTGGACCTTCCCAGTACCCTCGCTGGTGAGGGCACGGTTGATATTCTGTAACACAGGCTGGTGTAGGGCGAGGACGGCACAGTGGGAAAAATAGTGGCGACTGGGGACCGAGTATCGAGGGATGGCAACTGCCATGAGGTTGCGGAAAGCCTCAGTTTCTACCAGCCTATATAGCAGCATCTCCAGGCTCAGCAGTTCGCTCATATGCATGTTTAGCGATTGTGCATGCGGGTGGGTGGCTGCATATTTGCGTTTGTGTTCTAATGCTTCTGTTATGGACAGCTGAACACTGCGCTGGGACACATTGGTGGAGGCAGTAGAGGACTTTGCAGCCGAAGGGGTGAATGCAGGGTGGGAAACGCTCGAGCCTACGTCCTGGGAGGGGGATTGCATCTCAGTGCCAATATGTGACACAGGGGAAGAGCCAGTGGTGTGACCCACAGGCGGTGAATGCCTTCGTTCCACCTCGTCGGGTTCTTAGCTATCATACGCCTGCGCATGCTGGTGGTGGTCAGGCTGGTAGAAGTGGCTCCCCTGCTGATCTTGGTGTGGCACGGGTTGCACACTGTTCGTCGGTCGTCTGCGCTCTCATCATCATCATCAACAAATCCCTCTTGAGACACTACTTGGAATTCCCCACCATGATCACTCTGAGACTGTGAAAGGTCCAAATTTTGGGCATCGACAAACTCCTCAGGTGGCTCATGAACTGTTGTTTGCGACTCAGGGAAAGGACCTGAGAACATTTCCTTTGAGTACACCTGTTCTGAATCTCTCCTTTTCCTGGAGTGAGCAGGCTGGGAGAGAGGAGGATCAGCATGAAGATTCACACATCCAGTCCCTAGGCTAGTGTGAGTGGACTGCGTGGAAGACTGGGTGGTGTATAATTTACTGGACGCATTATCCGCTATCCACGTGATCACCTGATCACACTGTTGTGGTTTTACTAATGGTGTACCACGCAGACCTGCAAACTGTGAGATGAAGCTAGGCAGCGTTCTACTTCTCCCTCAGCGGCAAGCACTGTTTCACCCTGCTCAGGACCTCGGCCTCTGCCCACACCCTCATTCGGATGCCCATGTCCACGTCCTCGTCCTTGACCCTTACCCCTAGTGTTGATCATGTTGTATAATGCGCTGTGTCTAAATGCTACGAAAACTGCAAAGTATTTTGCGTATGCTTTAAGCCCAAAATAGACAGTGTAAAATGAGTACAGTCTTTTTATATAGTGCTGATCGACAGGACACAGACTAAGAGTATTTTATATACGCTTTAAAACAAAAACAGACAGTGTAAAATGTGTACTGTCTTGTTATATAGTGCAGATAGACAGGACACACACTAAGGGTATTTTGCGTAGGCTTTAGGACAAAAACAGACAATGTAAAATTAGCACAGTCTTGTGGATCAACAGGACACACACTTGGGCCTATTATGCAAATGCTTTCAGCCAAAAACAAATTAAAGAATGACAAATGAGAGGAGTTTTGTTAGTTCCTATATAGTCTGTGTACACCAGTAGCAGTATACTGTATAGAACCGGTAACAGTATGCAGTATACAGCCGGGATGCTTGTGAATGCTTTGTGTGCACTACTGGTCCGAGGCAGCTAAACTGATGATGCACTAAAGTGGAGTTGTAGTCCTAAAAAGGACTGTTGGGTTCTTTGCAGATGGATCCCTGTCTCAACGCTCCTTCTAACCTATACTAACACTCTCCCTCATTCACAGCAGCTCTGTCCCTCAGCTAATCCAGCCTCCATGTGAGGCGAGCATCAGGTGACCTGAGTTTTTATGATCCTAGGTCACCTGATCAGCCCAGCCAACCACTGCTATAGATGTGCACAGGGTTGGCACGTCATAGCAGGAGGTGCGAAAGCCTTCCCTGCATGTTCATTGGCTAAAAAAGCCGCTAAACATGTGGGGAGGAGAGGGTGAAATTGCCTCAAGCACCGCATGGTGCTTGCTTGAGTAACGAGTACTCACGAGTATGCTAATGCTCGGACGAACAACAAGCTCGGTTGAGCATACTCGCTCATCTCTAGTTCTGACCTATTTTTTTAAACAATATTTTGGCTAGTAGGTAAAACACAAGTGCTTATTTTTCACTATATTTGATGCCTAGATAAATACTCTGCACTGAAAATGTTCCAATGCATGAAAAATGCATAATTGTATTGCTTCCACGCTTTACATAAGATGTGGTTCCTATAGATCTGACCTCTCAGGTTTGCAGTGCCTGGGTTGGTTTCTTGGCTCTGTTCTGCAGACAGAAATAGCTGAGCTCCATCTCTGTTTGCTCCTTTCATTTCAATAACGCAGACAGAGTAGATCAACTGTTTCTGTCTGCTAATTAAAATCAAAGGGGCAGATAGAGCAGAATTAACAAAGCACCCAGATTGATCTGCCTACACCATTGAGAGGGATGGAGCCACTGCTGCATATCTGCAGCAGCAACTATTTTACCCACTATTAGAGATGAGCGAGCACCAAAATGCTCGGGTGCTCGTTACTCGAGACGAACTTTTCGCGATGCTCGAGGGTTCGTTTTGAATAACGAACCCCATTGAAGTCAATGGGCGACCCGAGCATTTTTGTATATCGCCGATGCTCGCTAAGGTTTTCGTTTGTGAAAATCTGGGCAATTCAACAAAGTGATGGGAACGACACAGCATCGGATAGGGCAGGCGAGGGGCTACATGTTGGGCTGCATCTCAAGTTCCCAGGTCCCACTATTAAGCCACAATAGCGGCAAGAGTGCCCCCCCCCTCCCAACAACTTTTACTTCTGAAAAGCCCTCATTAGCAATGCATACCTTTGCTAAGCACCACACTATCTCCAACAAAGCACAATCACTGCCTGCATGACACTCCGCTGCCACTTCTCCTGGGTTACATGCTGCCCAACCACCCCACCCCCCACGACCCAGTGTCCACAGCGCACACCAAACTGTCCCTGCCCAGCCTTCAGCTGCCCTCATGCCACGCCACCCTCATGTCTATTTATAAGTGCGTCTGCCAGAGGAACCGCAGGCACACACTGCAGAGGGTTGGCACGGCTAGGCAGCGACCCTCTTTAAAAGGGGTGGGGCGATAGTTCACAATGCTGTATAGAAGCAATGAGAAATCCAATCCTGTGCCACCTCCATCTGGAGCTGCACACGTGGGCATAGCAATGGGGAACCTATGTGCCACACACTATTCATTCTGTCAAGGTGTCTGCATGCCCCAGTCAGACCGCGTTTTTTTATAAATAGTCACAGGCAGGTACAACTCCGCAATGGGAATTCCGTGTGCACCCACAGCATGGGTGGCTCCCTGGAACCCACCCGCTGTACATAAATGTATCCCATTGCAGTGCCCTGGACAGCAGAGCTAACGTCAGATTAAATGCAGGTGGGCTTCGGCCCACACTGCATGCCCCAACCGGACCAGGGTTTTTAATTCATAGACACAGGCAGGTACAACTCCCTATTGTGAAGTCCCTGTGGACCGACAGCATGGGTGGGTGCCAGGAAGCCACCGGCGGTACATAAATATATCTCATTGCAGTGCCCATCACAGCTGAGGTAATGTCATGTTTAATGCAGGTGGGCTTCGGCCCACACTGCATGCCCCAGTCAGACTGGGGTTCTTTAGAAGTGGACACATGTAGTTACAACTCCGTGTGGACCGACAGCATGGGTGGGTGCCAGGAAGCCACCGGCGGTACATAAATATATCCCATTGCAGTGCCCATCACAGCTGAGGTAATGTCATGTTCAATGCAGGTGGACTTCGGCCCACACTGCATGCCCCAGTCAGACTGGGGTTCTTTAGAAGTGGACAGATGCAGTTACAACTCCCTGTGGACCCACAGCATGGGTGGCTCCCTGGAACCCACCGGCGGTACATAAATACATCCCATTGCAGTGCCCAACACAGCTGATGTAACGTCAGCTGTAACGCATGTGGGCTAAAAATTAATTTGATTACACTGTAGGCGAGGGCCCCAAAAATTGGTGTACCAACAGTACTAATGTACCTCAGAAAAATTGCCCATGCCCAACCAAGAGGGCAGGTGAAACCCATTAATAGCTTTGGTTAATGTGGCTTAATTGGTAACTAGGCCAGGAGGCTGCCCAGTTAAAATAAAAATTGGTTGAGGTGAAAGTTTCAACGCTTTAATGAGCATTGAAACGTCTAAAAATTGTTTAGAAAAATTATATGACTGAGCCTTGTGGGCCTAAGAAAAATTGCCCGTTCAGCGTGATTATGTGAGGTTTCAGGAGGAGGAGCAGGAGGAGGAGGAGGAATATTATACACAGATTGATGAAGCAAAAAGGTCCCGGTTTTTGATGGGGATAGAGAACGATGCTTCCATCCGCGGGTGCAGCCTACCTATTGCTTAGGTATCGCTGCGGTCCGCTGGTGGAGAAGAGAAGTCTGGGGAAATCCAGGCTTTGTTCATCTTTATGAGTGTAAGCCTGTCGGCACTGTCAGTTGACAGGCGGGTACGCTTATCTGTGATGATTCCCTCAGCCACACTAAACACACTCTCTGACAAGACGCTAGCCACAGGACAAGCAAGCACCTCCAGGGCATACAGCGCGAGTTCAGGCCACATGTCCAGCTTCGACACCCAGTAGTTGTAGGGGGCAGAGGCGTCACGGAGGACGGTCGTGCGATCGGCACTTTATTAGTTAGGGAAAGTCATCAAGTGCCATTGCTTTATGGCAATACTGTAGAAATAATGAGCAAAAAGACAAATCCAAAGATTAAAATGACCTTCTTGGCCTTTCTGATATTAAAGCGACCTGGGATTTCGCAGTTTTTAATTATACACTTAAGTATCCTGATCAGCCTCACCTGGGAAGCCTGGTAGTTGTGCCTTGCTGTGGCCATTATAAGTATGTTCATGTGAGCTTTTTAGCTATGAACCTCAAGTTGTTGCCTTTGTGATTATTTTCATTATTTTCTCCTGTTCCAGTCCCATCTTGTCTCTTTCATTTTCTGTCTTTGGGTCCTATCACTAACTCAGGTTATATAGGGAATCTACTGAGGTTCGGGATATGGAGTAGCCCTTGTCAGGACTATAGCCAAGCTTTAGGCAGGATCAGTAAGGGAAAGTATAGAGTAAGTAATTAGAGATGAGCGAGCGTACTCGTCCGAGCTTGATACTCGTTCGAGTATTAGGGTGTACGAGATGCTCGTTACTCGAGACAAGCACCACGCAGTGCTCGACTCTATTACATTACATGGAGTAGCCCTTGTCAGGACTATAGCCAAGCTTTAGGCAAGATCAGTAAGGGAAAGTATAGAGTTAGTAATCCCTTACCCCCGTTTATCCCTCCGTTCCCACCTTCCTGTGTTATTTTGTTTCAGTCTGTTTGTCCTCTTCTAGTGGGTTCCATGAGTTAGTTGTCATCTGAGGATTCTCTTCTTCTAAAAAAAAGATCATGGCAGCACAGCTAAGGTTTGCAAAGTTGTATCTGAACAAACCACAAGACTTCTGCAACAATGTCCTTAGGACAGATAAGAGCAAAGTGGAGGTGTTTGGCCAGAATACCCAGCACCACATTGGTGAAAACCTAAACACAACATATCAGCACAAACACCTCATGCCAACTCAGTCATTGAGTCGACCATGAACTCATCTATATAATAAAAGTATTCTAGAGTCAAAATATGAGGCCAAATGTTTGGCCATTTGTCAGGATTGGCGGCTATCGGGGTCGCCGTGCCCGCACTGCTGACATTGTTGCTCCGGCGGCAGGTGTGCGGTGCAGGGGGACTCCGGCGCTGGTCACCACTCCTGGCCGCCCGGCTCCTATACGCCGCAGGAGTGCTAGGAATGTGGAGGCTGCTGCCCAGTGCTGCATTCCTGTTGCCATGGCAGCCTGCTGCATCTCCTCTGACCTAGGTCTGCTAGTGCTGAAGGAGGTTCTCCCAGCACCCTCTGATTATCCTGCTGCTGTCAGGTGCTCTGCCCCAATCAGCTGCTGGGGCGGGAGCTCTGACAGCATTTAAACCCCTCAGTTACCACCTGACACTGCCAGTGTTTGATTAGGCTTCCTGTCATTCACCAGCATTCCTCTGTATTCCTGCTTATAAGTGTATTGACCTCGGCTTTCCCCTGACCTGACTTAGTCTCCTCCTGTCTGTACTGCGTTTTCCGGATTGACTTTTGAGCTTAAAGGAGTTGTCCGCCGGCGAAACTGATTTTTTTTTTCCCCAATGAATGCCCTGTAGTGGAGAAGCATCACACATTACAGCTTTAACCATGAAAAACGATATTTTGCTCACCTTTTTATTCCTTTTCTTACCTTATAAAGTTTGCCTGAAGGATTTTTCAAAGATGGCGCCGCTGCCTCTCTCTCCTCAGTGCGCGCTCCCGATAACACCGGCCACATGACTGGAGGACTGGCATGCACGCTTCACTGCTTTGAATGGAGCCAGCAGCCGGCTGGCCCCATTCAAAGTAATGAGAGAGCAGGGAGAGCAGTGCGATCTGCTCCTACAGCTCTGACAGCTGTTAGCAGGAGATTCCTTCATCTCCCCGGCATGTCCCCTCATCACTGGACACTGCAGTGTCACAGCCTCCAGTGATGAGGGAACATGCTGGGGAAGATGAAATAATCTACTGCTACACCTGTCAGAGCTGTAGGAGCAGATCCTGATCTCTAGCAGCACTTTCAATAGCTGACGATCGTCGGCTATTGAAAGTGAAAGTAGCACCAAGCATGCCCTACACACACATACACATGCCCCCCCCCCCTTCCCCCCCGGACTTCTGACAGCCCGGCCGACACCAGCAGCACACACACCCTCCCCCCTCCCTTCTGCGAGAGCCCGGCCGTCCACTTACCCCCCCGGGACTCCTGACAGCCCGGTCACCACCAGCAGCACACACACACACACCCCCCTCCCCCTCCGCCTCCCCCCCCTGAGAGAGCCCGGCCGTCCACTTACCTTACAGATGCCAGCAGCCGCGCGCCCCCTGGGAGAGGTTCCCAACAGCTGAAGTTCTACTGCACATGCGCAGTAGAGAGCAGAAGTGAGAAGCGCGTCCCCGACGTCCCGTCAAGACCTGGAGCCGGCCCGACAAGAAAAGAAGATTTCTTGTCGTAACCAGGGACGACCGAGGAGCAACACAGGGGGGGGGGCACCCCTACAGGTAAGTCAATAACTTCTGTTTGCCTCATTTACCATGCACAATGTATATTACAAAGTGCATGGAAATGGGCAAACAGAAGTAATGAGATCTAATGTTTATGGCCGGACAACCCCTTTAACCTTGGGCTTGCTCCTGGACTGGTTTGCTGTTTTCCCTTTTGTGCTTCGCTCTGGTTGTCTGTTTGTCTGTGTATTTGTTCTCTGTTTCCAGGGATTGGGGTATCATTTCCCCTAGCCAGTGTAGGGACGGTCGCCCAGTTGCCTGCCTGGGGTTAGCCGGAGTGGAGGCAAGTATACAGGGACAGGGGTTGTGGGCTACGTTGCAGGGATCCCCGGCTTCTGCTTTCCCTGGTACCCTGACACCATTATTCCCAGCACCATGTTTGACAAAAAAGAAACACAGCAGATTAGCACAAATATGTGATATCAACAGTTAAGCATGGTGGTAGAGGGGTGATGATTTGGATTTGTTGTGCAGCCACAGGACTTGGGCACCTTACTGTACTTGAGTTGACCATGAACTCTTTTGTATATTAAAATATTCTAGAGTTATCAAACCGAAATCTTAAGCTTGTCCGAAACTTGGTCATTCAACTGGAGAACAATCCCAAGCACAACCACAAGTCTACATCAGAATGGCTAGAAAAGAAAATAATCAAGGTTTGCAATGCCACAGTCACAGCCCAGACCTCAACCCACATGAATATTGAAGTTGGACCTTAAGAAATAAGTGCATAAACGAATGCCCACAAACCTCAATGAAATGAAACAATGCTGTAAAGAAGAGTGGGACAAAATGTATCCAGAACGATGTCAGAAACTGATAAAGTCATAAAGAAAACCATTACTTCAATTTATTGCTGCCAGAGCCAGTTTTGATTTGTGGGGTGTACTACATTTTTACACACACTGCTTCTGCATGTTGGCTGTTTTTTTTTCTTTTTAATAATGTCATGATACATAAAACTATAGAACTCAAAGAGGTTGCTTTTTCTCATGACTCCACATAGTTAGTATTACATTTTGGCAGCTTTACTTACATCACTATTAGGGCCCACACCCACTGGTGATATGACTTCCCTGCAATGTGAGAGTGAGTGAATAGGCATGATAACGAAACCAATGATTTTCAATGGTTTCATTCTCATTAGCAATTAGAGATGAGCAAGCACGTTCAGATATGGCAGTTACTGAAGCGAGCATCGCTCTTCTCGAGTTACTGAATTCTCGTCCGAGCAGGCTCGGGGGGGGGGGGGAGGGGGCAGCGGGTGGGAGCCGGGGGGAGAGTGAGAGATATCTCTCTCTCTCCCCCCCCCCCCCCCCGCTGGCCCAACTGTCCCCCTGAGCCTGCTCAGACAAGAATGCAGTTACTCGAGAAGAGCGATGCTCGCTTGAGTAACTGCTTTATCCGAGCCTGCTCACTCATCTCTATTAGCAATGTTTTCACTGTAACCTCACATCGCAAAGAACAATCTGCGATATCGCCCATTGTTTTCAATGGGGCTGGTGGCAGCAGAGTCAGCCCCATTGAAAACCTAGGGAGTACATTGCGCTCCCCTTACACAGATGTGACAGGTGTGACAGCTGTGGCAGGGGATTCATTCATCCCCGCGGGGACTATGGGAATAGAGGAAGGCCCTGTGACAGCTGTGGCAGAGGTCCACAATGCTATCTCATTGCATTCAATGGGTCATAATTATACTTGCTATATTAATGACTCAATGTGGTCTTGGTAGACAAAAAAAAAAAACTGCTCAACTTGTAGCTCCCACCTCCTTGTGGTCTCCATATTTTATTGATTCAGTGTTTATGATTTCCCAATGAAAACACAAGCCTTAAATATTTGTAAGTTCCTCTCATTACTCTATATTGTATTTATTCCTTTCATCAACCTCGTTCTATGCAGTCTAAGTAAGGGCTCACACCCACTGGCGATATGACTTCCCTGGGATGTGAGAGTGAGTGAAACCGCATGAGAATAAAACCAATGATTTTCAATGGTTTCATTCTCATTAGTGATGTTTTCACTGTAACCTCGCATCGCAAAGAAGAATCTGCAATATCGCCCATTGTTTTCAATGGGGCTCCCACCAGCATAGGGAAACATAGGGAGTACTTTGCTCTCCCCTGACACAGGTGTGACAGCTATGGCAGGGGATTCCTTCATCCCCGCAGGGACCGCAGGAAGGCCTTTTGACAGCTGTGACAGCTGTGGCAGAGGTTCATGATGCTTTCCCATCTTCTTCTGTTTTCTGGTGGCCGGGAATTGAAAAATCCTACCTCCAGGAAGCGCTGCCTCAGATTGGCTGAGCACTGTGGACAATTAAAGGCAGCTCCCAGCTGTCACTGAATGACAGCTGAGCGCTGCCTGTGATTGGCTGAATGCTGTGAGCAATCACAGGCAGTGCTCAGCTGTCATTCAATGATGGCTGGGTGCTGCCTCTGATTGGCGACAGTGCTCAGTCAATCAGAGGCAGCGGTTTCTGGAGGCAAAATTTTTCAATCCCCGACCAACAGAAGACAGAAGATGGGAAAGCATCATGGACCTCTGCCACAGCTGTGTCAGGAGAGCACAATGTACTTCCTATGTTTTCAATGGGGCAGGCGCTGCTGCTGCCGACCCCACTGGAGACAATGGGCGATATTGCAGATTCTTCTTTGATATGCAATATTACAGTGAAAACATCACTAATGAGAATAAAACCATTGAAAACCATTGGTTTCATTATCATGTTCACTCATCTCGCATTGCAGGGATGTCGTATCGCCAGTGGAAGTGAGCCCTTACTTACTCTGTATATAATGAGGTTGATGAAAGGAGTAAATACAGTATAAAGCAGGGGTGTCAAACTCATTTTCACCAAGGGCCACATCAGGTTTTTGGTGACCTTCAAAGGGCTGATTGTAAGACAGAACAGTAAGGGCCTGTTCACACAAGCGTATTTGCGTACAAAATATATGCAGTGAATAGAAGCCATTGATTTCAATGAGTCATTCACATGATGTATTTTTTCATACAGCATGACCTATTTTGTTGCGTACTACGCACCCCAATAGGCAATTGAAGTGAATGGGCCACGCAGATACGTGGTGAATGCACAGGAAACCTGTGTATTCAGTGCACATTTGCGCACCATCTCAGTGGGCCCATCTGCGTTCTTTTCTGCGTGCCCAAATACATAGGCATAAGGGATTTTCGATTGCCCAAATACGTAGCATATTTGTGCGACCGAAATGCAATTATGCCCATGTGAACGAGCCCTAATAATGACCCCTATAGTGGTCGCAGTAATAATAGTGACTCTCATAGTGGCCCCAGTAAAAATATTGACCCGCACAGTGGGCCAATTAGTAATAGCGATCCCCACAGCGGCCCTAGTAGTAACAGGGTACCCCACAGTGGCTCCAGTAGTAACAGGGTACCCCACAGTGGCCCCAGTAGTAATAGCGACCCCTACAGTAATATTAAACCCCTCCCAGCAGCAATAATAACCCCCTCCCAGCAGCAATATAAGCCCTTCCCAGCAGCAATATTACCCCCTCCCAGCAGCAATATTAACCCCCCCCCTTCCCAGCAACAATATTACCGCCCTCCCAGCAACAATATTAACCCCCTCCCAGCAACAATATTAAACCCCCCTACCCAGCAACAATAATAACCCCCACCCAGCAGCAATATTAACCCCCTCTCCCACCAGCAATATTAGTCCCTCCCCCCGCAGCAATATTAACCCCCACCCAGCAGCAATATTAACCCCCGGTCAGCAACAATATTAGCCCCCTGTCAGCAACAATATTAACCCCCTTCCAGCAACAATAATAACCCCTCCCAGCATATTAACCCCCCCAGCAGCAATATTACCCCCTCCCAGCAGCAATATTAACCCCCCCCCTTCCCAGCAACAATATTACCGCCCTCCCAGCAACAATATTAACCCCCTCCCAGCAACAATATTAACCCCCTTCCAGCAACAATAATAACCCCTCCCAGCATATTAACCCCCCCAGCAGCAATATTACCCCCTCCCAGCAGCAATATTAACCCCCCCCCTTCCCAGCAACAATATTACCGCCCTCCCAGCAACAATATTAACCCCCTCCCAGCAACAATATTAAACCCCCCTACCCAGCAACAATAATAACCCCCACCCAGCAGCAATATTAACCCCCTCTCCCACCAGCAATATTAGTCCCTCCCCCCGCAGCAATATTAACCCCCACCCAGCAGCAATATTAACCCCCGGTCAGCAACAATATTAGCCCCCTGTCAGCAACAATATTAACCCCCTTCCAGCAACAATAATAACCCCTCCCAGCATATTAACCCCCCCAGCAGCAATATTAATCCCCCCCAACCCACCAGCAATATTAACCCCCACCCACCCAGCAGCAATATTAACTCTATTAACTCCCCCCCCCCCCCCCCCCGGCAGCAATCAGCAATATTAACCTCCGCCCAGGAACAACAATATTAACTCCCCCCCCCCCCCAACAGCAGCAATATTAACCTCCTCCCAGCAACAACAATATTAACCCCCCACCCCCAGCAGCAATATTAACTTCCCCCTTCCCCAGCCATATACTTACCTCCTCCTTGCTGTCAGCGCCGCTCCTCCTCGGACCATGCTGAGCCCGGGTGGCATAATAACTTTTTCCACAAGACTTCTGCACTATTGAGCAATTCCAGCAATCTGATTGGTTGTTTGGTGAATCAGCCAACCCAAACAACCAATCACTGTGAATCAACCAACCCAGACAACCAATCAGGTTGCTGGAATTGCTAAATAGTGCAGAAGTCTTGTAGAAAAAGTTCATATACGCCCGGGTGCACACTGACGTCAGTGTGTAGCCCGGAACACTTCCTCCCTGAGTCATCTCTTGCGGAACTGAAGAGCAGTAGACTCAGGGGAGGAGGATCCCAGCTGCACACAGAGTGTGTGGTGGGATCAGCGGTAGCAGTGCGATTACCAGCGGGGAGCTGTGGCACCCCTGCTGGTAATCGCTACAGTGGTGAGCCGCCGTCGGCATGCCGCATACCACAGAACATGAGGCAGCGGGCCTTGTGCTTGACACATGTAGTATAGAGTAATGAGAGGAACTTACAAATATTAAAGGCTTGTTCTTTCATTGGGAAATCATAAACACTGAATATAGTCCAAAAAAATATAGAGACCACAGTAAGGTGGGAGCTACAAGTGGGGAAGGCTTTTTTTTGTCTACCACATTGACTCATTCATAGAGCAAGAATAATCATGACATAAGATGTAATTATTATTATGATTGGGATGAAAACTATAGCTATAAGTATTAATGGGATTTCAAGATCAACAATAAAGATATCAGAGCAGGCAATGTCCAAAGAAAAATGGTCCATAACATACAGCCCCTAAAGTTTCAACATTTCCATTGTGAATGAAGTAATCAAGGAAATGGAAAAACTAAAACATGACAAATAATGGCAAATTTCATACAACTAGTCCTTGTTATTATAAAAGCAGAACGAAGGGGATTACAGGTGGCAACATGTCTGTCATAAGACAACACTGTGAAATGAAGGCATTCAACTATCTCTGAGAAACTAAATAAATAAAATTGGGTAATGTAGCCAATAAAAGTAATGGTACCTCCATTGTTCAGTAGGATGTGGAACATGTTGGGGGCAATATCTGTAGATAATAAGATGTCACAGCTGTGAGATGAAGAGATACATTGGCATGTGGAGGTTCTTGCTGGTGGACACCAGGGTGATGATCAGGAGATTCTCTCATAATGTCCCACAGTAAACCACGAGGAACAGACAGAAGTGGAAAGTTATTAACCTTTGCTAATAGTCGACATTATTTGTTGCGATCTGCGATCAGAAACAGCCAACACCCATGATGTATTCAGCTCCCAAGTCCATTCTATACGATGACACCCAACATGTGACTAAGGTGCACATAGAGAAGGAGTAAATTGGGTCCATTAGATGTAACAAGATCAATTTTTCTACAGATCTTTATAATAGAAACAAATTACATTTTATTAAGTTTTTGGCAGCTTTCTTTATAGAGTTATTTCTTAGACTGTATATAAGGGGGTTGATGAAAGGAGTAAATACAGTATAGAGTAATGATAGAATCTTGTGAATATTCAAAGTTTGCTCTTGTTTTGGAATAATGTAAACACTGAATATAGTCCAGTAAAATATAGAGACCACAATGAGGTGAGAGCTACAGGTGGAGAAGGCTTTATGTCTACCGGTACTGGATGGGATCCTTAAAATGGCAACAATAATTTTGACATAAGATGTAATTATTAATATGGTTGGGATGATTACTAGAGGGGAACCTATTAATCTGATTTCGAGGTGAACAATGAAGGTATCAGAGCAGGCAATGTCCAGCAGAGGATTTATGTCACAGAAAAAATGGTCAATAACATTCGGACCACAAAATTTTAACATTGATATTGTGACATAAAAAATCATTGCACTGGAAAAACTGAAGCACCAAGCAATGATGGCAAATGTCACACAACAAGTCCTTGACATTATAGAAGCATAACGGAGAGGAATACATATGGCCACATATCTGTCATAAGACATCACTGTGAGGAGAAAACATTCAAAAAGTTCTGAGGCACAGAAGAAATAATATTGAGTCATGCATCCAATAAACGTAATGGTCCCTCCATTATTCAGTAGGATGTGGAGCAAGTTGGGGACAATATCTGTGGATAACAGGATGTCACTGATGGACAGTTGTGAGATGAAGAAGTACATTGGAGTGTGGAGGGTCTTGCTGGTGGACACCAGGGTGATAATCAGGAGGTTCCCACATAATGTTCCACAGTAAACCACCAGGAACAGACAGAACAAGATAATTCTTACATATTTGTCAGCTTGAAATCCCAAGATGAAGAACTGTGTGACTTCGGTTAGATTCCTTCCCTGTGTTTAAAAGTAGAAAAGATGCCATCAGAGCATTCTTCAGCATCTACTAACAGCAAGTCCTAGAAATATGAGAATTATAATTAGAAAAAATGTATCCCTTTCCGCCACAGGGCGTAACTGTACGTCCTGGCAGGGAGGTACGTAACACAACAGGACGTACAGATAGCCAAGTATCCTAAGAGATCTGCGCTTTCCAGTAGCGGGAGTCGGCTGTCACCAATAGCCGGCCTCTCCCTGCAACAGCCGGAGTGCATCGGGACAGGGACCGCTGATGTTAATCCCTCCCCTGCTGTACTCTATGTAGATGGCGGCATGTAAAGGGTTCACAGAGGGAGCACACTCCCTCTGTGACATCATCGTACTCTTGTGATGTAATCGCAGAGAGCCAGGTGGGTTGCCATAGCAACAGGACGCCAGATACAGCCGCCCTGCTTTGCCAGTGCCTACAATTGCTAATACAAGCGATAAAACATTGTAGAACAGAAGTCCTGGTTTATCATAGCAATCATAGGTACTATTGTATAAGTCACCTACAGGGACATAACAAGTGTAAAGAAAAGATAAAAATAAGAAGAAAAATGTAAAAAAAAAAAAAAAAACTTTTTTGTGCTTTTTCCCATTTTAGCCTATTTTTTTTATTTAAATCCTACATATTTGGTATCATCTTATCCATAACAATATATCCAATAAATTGAACATGATTTTTATCTTGCACAGCAAAAAGCAATAAAAAGACCTATAAAAAACTGAGGCAAAATGCTTATTTTGCCTCCCCAAAAACACAATAAAAGTGATCAAAATAGTTGTATGTGCCTAAAAATTGAACCAATAAAAACTAGAGCTTGTCTCGCAAAAAATAAGCCCTCACAGAGCTTCATTCATGGAAATATAAAAAAAGGTACAGGACTTTGAATGCAGAGATTAGGAAAAAAAATAAGAATTGTGGTATCATTGTAATCATATCAACTCGTAGAAAAAATGTATTGTGTCATTTATGCTGCATGATTAATGCTGTAAAAGAACCTCATAAATGGATGGCAGAATTGATTTGTTTTCTCTCCCTGCTATCTTAATTAAAAAATTATAAAAGTTTTACAATATAGTCTAATGTACCCAAAAATGGCACCAATAGAAACTACAGTTGGCAACGTAAAAAACAACCCTCATACGTCAAGAAAAAAAATTAAAAAGCTATGGTTTTTGAAAAACGGAGATGAAAATCCGTGGATTTCTGCAAAGTGGTTCCTCAGGAAGGCAAAAACTTATCACAAGAAAATAAACTCAACACAATTAGATTCCTCTTGTTACAGCAAATGGATAAGAGAATTAGAACAAATATCTCATTTAGATAATAATGATATGGAAAAGAAAATACTAAAGGGATGGGATGCAGTACCATTTATTCTGTCATTAAATTAAGTTGTTAACTGAGTTTTCAGCATAGTTATTCAATAATTGATTGGCCAGAGTCCGTTGCTTCCCATCCCAGCGGAACAGCTAATTGGGTGCCTTCTGTCAGCACTATTACACAAAGGGGTAGGAGAGGAAGCTGCTGGCTTCATTGAGACCCTAGTGTGCAGTTACAAGCTTTGGCCACTAAACAAGGGTCGGAGCAGCTCAAATCCCTGTGTGCAGTGGCGCTGATAGCAGGTGCCCACTCAGCTAATCAGCTGGGAGTTGAGCGGCAGATCCCTACCAATCAACAATTGATGACCTATAATATGGAGAGGTCGTCAATAGTATTTTACCTGGAAATCCCTTTAACACCTTAATGAAGCCCAGTAAGACTTTTTACTGACCTTACTAATGGGCTTTAAACCTGCACATACATATTTTATAAGATGGTGGCTTGGCTGACTACTAACAAACAGGCTCCTGCACTAACTGCCAGGAATGGAGAAGCCTCAAATCTTGGCAGTTTAACCCCTTGCATGCCACAGTCAACAGCATTGGCAGGATGTAAGCAGATGACAGAGGTAGGGGGCTAGTTCTGTCACCCACTGGCACTCCACAATGTCAATGGATTTCCATGGCAGACAAAAGCATGAAAAATTGCCTCCATGTCTGCCATTTAATGCAGTCTATTAAACTTCACCTGCAGCAGAGTCTGATAGGCTGCACTTATAAGCTTAGTAGAATGCACTACATAAATAATGCAGTGTACTATCCTAGCAATCGAATGATCACATCGCCAAGTTCCCTCGAGGGACTGAAAATAGTGTAAAAAATTCAATAAAGTTTATTTTAAAGAAAAAAATTGAGTTTAAAAAACCCCTTAATAAAGAAAGGCCCACAAAACTTCAAAAAAGCAGCACTTAATAGATACAACCACATTTGTAATGACACAGACATTGAAAGTATTTTGTTATTTATCTAGCATGATGAATGCCATAGAAATAATTTGAAAAACAATGCTGAAATAGTGATTTTTCTTTTGCTTGCCTACCAAAAAAGCAATAAAAGGCAATCCACAAATTGCATATTCTTCAAAATTGTGCCAATAAAACTGCAACGAATCCTGCGAAAAACAAGAACTCTCATAGATGCTTTGTAAGAAAAAGTAAAAATGTTATGAGTCTTAGAATTTGATTGTGCAGATTCAATTACATTTCTTCAAAAACATATTTATTGTGCAAATAGTAGTAAAAGAAAACCCATCATTGGCTATGTCAACGAGTTAAGGCTCTGCGACAATTAAAATTCCTTGGTCCTTGAGGCAAAAATAGGCTTGTCACTAAGGGGTTAAGAGAGATCCTCTGGTGAATACTTTTCACAGTCTACAAGGCTTTTGACATTAAGGCCAGACTCACATGAGCGTATGCGTATTTGCTTTTCGCATTGCGCGTTACATAGCTGTGAGAGACAAGAAGTTGACGTTCTAGCTGTGTGGCCAGGGTTGGGTGGGGTATTAGCTAAGGATCAGATACAATGTGTATTACTATGGCGTCTCTGGGAGGTTTTTATTGGTTTTGTACATATAAAAACCAACATATAAAATGTAACAAGCCATATAAATGTTCTGACAAGCCACTAAACAGAGGTTTGATCTGACTGGCCAAGAGGATTTTCCAACAAATACCATCCCTGTTTATGGAAAGGGCTGTTTCTTTCCCATTGTTTAGTTGAGCTTGATGGACCTACGGACTCTGAAGTAACAGGCGTCCACAAGTAGGGTTATAAATGGGAATGTAAGTCTGAGGTTACTTAGTACAGTGTTAGATTTGGCCCCAAATGTATTCATGTGTCTATGTAACAAGCCAGTCTGCACACTATTGCTATCGCATGCCTTTATCAGAAACCTCCTAATGGGTTTAGGAATCTGCAAGTCCCAGGACGTTGGCCAGATCACATGAGCGTATGCTTTTTGCGGGCTTATTTTCACCACATTTTTGCAAAATAGGCCTTCCATATTTCTGCACACATCTGCTTATTTTACTGCAGTTTTTGCACACGCAAGTCATATGCCAAAAAACCCCATGCTGTCAGCCATTGAAATGTTCTCTCACCCGGCGCTAATGCAAAGGAAGATAAAGTATGCTGCGTATTGTTTTACGCAACCGAAATGTGCAGACAAACTACGTGCATGTACATGAACCCTCTGAAATCAATTGGCTCTATTTTCTGCGTATCGCTTGCGCAACTTTTCCTTGTGCAAGTGTGCACGCAATAAGTTTGTGTAAATCCGGCCTTAACTTTGTGTTCGTTATCGGGTAGATTATTATCTGGATTACATACAGCCAGGGGCAGCAGTAAGGAATAAGGCAAAAATATAGATAACTAGCAGAGGCCAGGAAAGATTTCTTTGGACCTCACAAGTTTATACAGATTAGTAAAAGTATTGACAATTATTGTTCTCAATGCCAGTAAGGGGCTGTACAGCACTTACGTCAGGTACATCCATGTACTTCTGCTGATGAGAATCAACAGATGTTGTTGTTGGGCTTTTTCTTAATCCATTTAGAATGCAATTGCAAATCTTCCCAAATGAATCAGCGTGTGAGATGATGGGCGGATATCACCACATAATGCAGGATGAGCACCTCGCTGATATCACCACATAATGCAGGATGAGCACCTCGCTGATATCACCACATAATGCAGGATGAGCACCTCGCTGATATCACCACATAATGCAGGATGAGCACCTCGCTGATATCACCACATAATGCAGGATGAGCACCTCTATGTATACAGATGAATGAAGGCCACTTGTGGATATTCTTGCTTCTCACGTCTCCTGGGTCACCATCCACTGAGAAATTAAAATCTAGTAATATGTAACTAATTGTCCCCAAGATCACAAGCTTTCCTCCAAGAAAACAGAAAACAAGAAAGAAATTAGTCTGACATCAGTGTAGCAAACAATCTTTAAAAGCAGTAGAAAAAGTTGAACGCAAAGTAAAATGTCCTCTAAAATTACTTTTATTCATTCTTTCCAAGTGATCATACATAAGATATGATGGAAGGTGCGGGATATGATTGGTATCCAGAGATGCGCCCAAGCAGCATCAATCTGGAACAAGCCTGGCTGGTCTAATTGCCCAATTTGGAGGGTTTTCATAGATAGAAATTTAAGATACATATCCCCTATCCTGGCAGAAGGTCAACTCAAACCATTCCCAACTCACAGGAAAAATGGTAAAGCTGTTACAGTCCCATGTGTCCGCTTCCTCTGGGCAGGCATTTTACCCAATTCAATGCCAGAATTTGTAGTTCACTCTCCGGCAGCATCATTTGTGGGGGATCTTCTGTACTGCGGTGACTGGCAATCTGAAGAGTGAGTCTCCCTCTCCTCCTGCATGCAGTGCGGCGCTTCAACCCAAGGATATGGCCCGTCGTCAAACTTTGGCCCTCTTCGACTGCAGGGCTCTTTCTTGTCTCCCTTTTTTTTTCTGGGCAGCTCCCCAACTGCTGCAGTGGCCCTGCAATGGCCTTGCCACAACTCATGTGGTTAGAGATGAGCGTTTTATAGAAACGCGTTTCAAAAAAGCGTTTTTAATAGAAAAAAAAGTATCCTGAAAAATTATGTGATTATTTGATTCGTATAGACGAATATTAGAAGAAGAGGAAAGAGAACAAAATGATGTAGATAAGAATGAAGAAAAAACTAATTATGAAGACATAAGAAATAAGAAAAGAGTCAAGCAAGAAAACAAAGAGAAATCAATAAAGAGAAGGAGAGGGAAAGGACCTGAGATAAAAAAGAAGAATGGAATCAACTACGCCAAAATTAAAAATAAAAAATTCACAGCGACTTCTGAACTAGGGCTTTCCAATTGTAGATGTTGTCCGCACATTATGCATGGCAGAACATTTAGAGATATGGGAGAGGGAGAAAACCCTACTGAGATTCAATTAGGAAGATATGAACTTAGTTGTAAAACACAATTTGTCGTATACTTATTGGAGTGCCCATGTGGCCTCAAATATGTAGGAAGAACAAAAAACGCATCGAGAAGTCGAGTCTCCAGCCGTATGTTTAACCCTTTCCAATCCGCTGTCTGACGTCTAAAGACATTCTGATTGAAAGGCTGTACAGCTCCGATGTCGGAAGACGTCCAGCAGAGTATTCTTACTGTAGATTACTGGCCGCTCTCTGTCGGGGGCCTCTCCAGCATGTCACATACCGCAGTACTGGCTCTAGCCAGCAGATGGTGCCATTGTATAATGTCAGAAAGAGAACACCCCTAGGAAACCCTGAATCCAAAATTGGATTGCAAAGGGTTAATATCAGGAGAGAATTCACAAAACACACTGTATCCTGACACTTTTCAGAGACTCATAAACATCAGACCAAATCCCTTAAAGTAACTCCACTGGAACACCTTCCCTCCCATTCGATTGGCCAGCTTCGTAGAAAAGAGATGTTCTGGATATATCGTTTAAACACACCAACACCTTATGGTTTAAATAAGGGGATTGGAGAAAATTTTATGACATTTTATTCAGAATCCATTTATTTGGAGGCTTATATTTATAATTTTTTTTCTTCTTCTTTTCTTCCTATGAATTTAATTGTAACAATTTACAATATTGTCTTACCTGCTCAAGATTTTGGCAATTTTTTAACCTCATTAACATACCCGTTAAGCACACAGTCTGAGGTAAGACAAATATAAAACACGAGTTTATTTACTCTTTAGTATATGTAAGTAAAATAGTTAATTAACATATAGGCATTGAGATCACATGGGTAACAAAGATAAGCATCAATACGTCACCGGATATTGTAGCATCACTCCGCAATCGGGGGATCTCCAGGTACGATTGTCAAGAGGATCCGGATAGTACGCCGATACGTCTATCGACCACAACAAAACGAGTCCCAACTCCTCCCTGAAGATCACTGCTATTTATGCTGTTCTTACATTACGTGGCATATCTGCTTCTGCGCAGTTATGGGTATATACGTCATTCTAATATGGCTATTCAGGTTCTAGACATGCGTAGTAGATGATTGGCAACAAAATATATTGAATATTTTGTCCATGAAGTTATCGACATCTGTGTTATATTATGAGTCATTCTTGCTGTTCTTACCATATATGTTCAAAATATTCTGCTTTAGAACAAATGTTAGCAGAATATTCAGACGGGTCATTAGTTCATTGAAGTTCTGGTTAACTCATACGGCAACTAGTTATTTGATTACCTTAATTTCCCTGCTCTGACACAATCATCCAGTTCAATCGTATCCCATACGTGTCACAAATATTCACTGTGTGTATTCCTTTAAAATATAACCTTTAATAAACAAAACTTAAAAACTTTGAGTGCCTCACTGACACGACATCACGTAAAGAGACGAACACACAAAACTAATATAAGCTCAGCATGGGAGCAAACGATAAAGACACTATGAGACAGGCCCTCTACTGCGCAGTAACCCATGGGAAGGTATTGGCTTATGTTAGATGATTACCGATAAAGGAGGCAGTGCTGAATACTAGATGCCGCTTAATGTATTAAGTCTAAACCGGTCGTGGTTAAGGGCTAGTGGCCCATAGATGGTCAACAACTCATAGATATCTCAGATAAATAAAACTCGTGATACTGGGAAACAAGCCCAGTTAAGAATAAGGCAGATGACCAAAAAGAGAGGTGTGTATCCAGAAAAAAACGGACCACAGATTAAATCGGTTCACAAATGCTAGTAGGTTCAACACGTTTCTGTCAAAAGACTCGTCAGGAACCTAATAAAATTGTCATCTAAAGGATGGGCATGAACGCCCATACAACAGTGTAAGAAAAAGCTGCCGTTTCTAACAGATAGGAGGCATGCAGCAGTCCCAAAACCAGTGGCCGGATAATGACCGTGAGATCCTAGGAATGTGCACCCTTGCCTTCTCTTTCCTACGTGGTGGCAGGTAGGTATCAAGACCAAGCGCTTAGAACACTGAGTAGTACGGACAAATGGTGACCCGAACACTCAAAAAGAAGTACTGCTAGGAGAAATAAACCCTAATAGGTAGAAATAAAAGCAGTAGAACGAATGGTCTAGGCAAGTCTAGTACCCAATCTGCTGTCTAATCCTATACTGATGATAGTAGAGGAGTAACCCCAATTCAAAATGGAATGAGAGAGGAGAGAGAGAGAGATGCAGCAGCACCTCCAGCCTGGATGGTAGACTGGAGGATAATGTGGTCTATGGGTGACCGTGTCTACTTAAAGGAGGCTGATCATTCACACCCCCTGTGAGGGTGTGTCCCTATTAGCCAATGTCTATGCACATAAAGGTAAAGTATACGCCCACATGGGAGGATACCTGGTGAATGTTAATATGTGAGACAGCCAGCAGCCTGTAACAGTACAAAAAAACTAATACATGCTGTGGGTAAAAATTGCAAAACAACAGAATGTATAAAGCGCCCGATTGGCATTCGTGCCGGTCCGGGTAATATATAGCAGTCCGATGATAAAGTAATTGCATCCCTGTATGGTCACATGACGATGCAGTGACGCGTGGGGGAGGAGCCTAGTGTGGATAACCGCCCCCATCCGTGGTTATGTTAGTGTAAGGGACGCTTTGCCGCTGATCATAATGCTTAAGTCCTGGCCCATGCAAAAAAAACAATCAGAACGGGCTAGTAGAACATACTATATTGATAGCAGTCCGATGATAGAGTAATTGCGTCCCTGTATGGTCACATGACGATGCAGTGCCGTGTGGGGGAGGAGCCAAGTGTGGATAACTGCCCCCATACGTAGTTATGTTAGTGTAAGGGATGCTTTGCCGCTAATCATAATGCTTAAGTCCTGGCCCATGTAAAAGACAATCAGAACGGGCTAGTAGAACATGCCATATCTACCAAGAGTGCCCGATTGGTGTTAGTGTAGGTACGGGGAGCCGATGACAGCCAGACACGACATCCCGTATGTGCGTGGTCACGTGACGACGTGATGACGCATGGGGGAGGAGCCAGTGCGGATCGATGCCCCGCTATGGAAAATGGTGCTGGCCTGTGTCCTCGTTCGTATGGCAGCAAGGATGTTCAGAGGGCAGAGACCTGCCCAACGGACCGCGCAAAAGAAGGATGCACATACAAAGATAGACATAGCAACGCGAGGGGGAGGAGCCAAAGGCGGACACACGCCCCGCGGGGAGCGTGACGTCGGCTCAAGTGCCTCCTCACCATGGCAACAAAAGATGCTATGAGGGCGGAAACATGCCCAACAGACCGCCAGGATACGGAATAGACATGTGACAATACCGGACGGGGCCGTACTAGCCACGATGATGTGGTAGAGAATGTGTGCATATGTATAATGTATGATACAAGCCTACATAGGACTATCGTTTAGGAAGAATAGAACAGTTAAGGGTGGCCGTGATTGATATAGGATAGTGGCCGCTTGTTTAGAAAATGGTGTATTACATAGTAATAAAAGGTATACAGATGACATGGAAAACCCCATGGTATGAGACCTGGGTATACCAGAGGGATGCATGATAGCCCATAATAGGGTATGGAGAGCCCCAATGAAGGGGCTGTTGTTAAGAATAGAATGCCCCTTTAGGGGTGGGTGAAAATACCCAATCCCTGTCTTAGTTTGACAAGATGAAAACATGTAGGCTGGTAAGTAATGCGACGCATTACAGTAAATTAATGCATGGGTAATAGGGTAAAATGACGGATAAGAACAAGATGTAAGATAATGAGTCACACAATAGAAATTTGCATGAGAAAAGGACGACATAAGAAACATCCCACAGGTGGAACATTATAGAGTCAAAGAAAACATCCAAACGGAAGGACCTCATTGAGACCCTTCGGGGAGACTGAATCCAACCGAAATATCCACTGAGATTCCTTTTGCAGGACCCTTCGGTTGGTATCACCTCTTCTACCAAAAGAGCGAATGCATTCAACCCCTTGGAACTTGATGTTGAACATATCGTTAGAATGCACAAGACACATGTGATTAGCCACAGGGGTGCTCTCCCCCCTTCTAATATTGCCTACGTGCCCCAAGATGCATCTGCGAAACTCTTGAATAGTCTTTACCGACGTAGTTCTTGGGGCACGGGCAGGTGGCAACGTATACTAGGTGTGATGACCTACAGTTGATGAAGTCCCTGATCTCGTACGAGGAACCAGTGATAGCACACTGGAATTCTTTTCCTTTCTTGATGAAAGGGCATGCTTCACATCCATTGCATGGAAAGGTACCATTGGGACGGGAAGACCCTAGCCACGTTAGTTTCCTCGGAGTAGCATCCAGCCGACTCTTGATAATGTGATCTCTAAGATTCCTACCCCTTCTGAATGTAGATAGAGGTACATCCGGGATGATATCCTTAATATCCGGGTCATCTTTCAAAATATGCCAGTACTTCCGCAGAAGGTTTTGCATGAATGGTACTACATCGTCGTAGGTACCAATCACCCGTAATATATTATCCAACGTTTTTGTTCTTGGTTTGAGAATAGTAGCTCGATCTTGCTTTTTGGTGAAATCGAAGGCTTGGTCCAATATCTTGGGGGGGTATCCCCTATGAAGAAATCTCTCCTTTAGCTTAGTACCTTCATTAAGGAATGTGGTTTCTGATGAACAATTCCTTTTTAGCCTAAAAAACTGTCCCTTTGGAATCCCCCGGCGTAGGGGGAAGGGATGAAAACTTTGCCAGGATAAGAGGCTATTGGTAGCCGTCTTTTTCCTGTTTAGGGGTAGTGGATAGATACCCCTGGGGAGTTTTCGATACACAGATATCCAAGAATGCTAAGGACTGTTCTTGTATATCGGAAGTGACTTTGAGGTTGATGTTATTCGTGTTCAAGTGTTGAACAAAATTCTGAAAGTCAACTTTCGTTCCCGACCAGAGTAAGAAAACGTTGTTGATGTAGCGGTGCCAAATTAGTATGTTTTCAGTCCACATGCTATTATTCTCGGAAAATACGAAGACACTCCTCCCACTAGCCCAGGAACAGATTCGCGTAAGATGGGGCAGCTGGACTCCCCATCGCGGTGCCCCTGATCTGGTGGAGGATCTTGCCGTCGAACAAAAAGTAATTGTGGGTGAGTATGTAGCCGAGGAGATCCAATACAAACTGGTTGTGTCTAATGTGATCACAGCCTCGCTGCTTGAGGAAATGGTGTACCGCCCTCAGGCCTATGTCATGCAAAATCGAACTGTATAAAGCCTCGATATCCAGGGAGGCCAAGTACACCCCTTCTTCAACGTGTATGCCCTCTATATGCCGCAAAACTTCCGGGGTGTCCTAGACAAAGGACGGAAGTGACTGTACGAATGGCCATAGGATCTTAGGGCCACATCTGACCGTGTGCAATACTGTTGAGGCTGCTTTTAGCAGTGTTGCACAATTTTTTTTTTTTTGTATATCGGGCGTGCAGACCATAGAGTCCTCAGTCTGCAGTCATTTTACTGAGTATAGGGGCAGTACTGGTGAGGCAGGGACAGTGGTACAGGGAAAGAGGTATACTGGCTATATAGGCAGTGGGCTTTTTCCCAAAAAGTTGAAAAAAATACTATATTTGGCCTGGCAGTGACCGTCTTCAGTTTACGGCGTGTGTGCTGGGGGTAGTAGTCGCTGATTAATATCCAGCCTTGCGCATAATTGTTTCCTGGTTGCACTGGGCTTTCAGTAACCACAGTCATCCTCCAACAGGGAAATCCAAATACAGTGTATATCAGAGGCAGTGGGCTTTTCCCCCAAAAGTTGAAAAATATACTATATTTGGCCTGGCAGTGACCGTCTTCAGTTTACGTCGTGTGTGCTGGGGGTAGTAGTCGGTGATTAATACCCAGCCTTGCACATAATTGTTTCCTGGCTGCACTGGGCTTTCAGTAACCACAGTCATCCTCCAACAGGGAAATCCAAATACAGTGTATATCAGAGGCAGTGGGCTTTTTCCCAAAAAGTGGAAAAATATACATATTTGGCCTGGCAAAGACCGTCTTCAGTTTACGGCGTGTGTGCTGGGGATAATAGTCGGTGATTAATACCTAGCCTTGCGCATAATTGTTTCCTGGCTCTGCTGTGCGTTCCGTAAGCGAAGTCAGCCTCCAACCACAGGTCAATAAGCGGCACATTTAATTACAGCGTTCTGTTTCTGCTCTACTCGTAATACACCATGCTGAGGGGTAGGGGTAGGCCTAGAGAACGTGGACTGGGGCGAGGACGCGGAGGCCCAAGTCAGGGTGTGGGCACAGGCCGAGCTCCTGGTCCAGGTGTATCGCAGCCAACTGCTGCGGGATTAGGAGAGAGGCAAGTTTCTGGGGCCCCCAGATTCATCTCACAATTAATGGGTCCACGCGGTAGACCTTTATTAGAAACTGAGCAGTGTGAGCAGGTCCTGTCGTGGATGGCAGAAAGTGCATCCAGCAATCTATCGACCACCCAGTCTTCTACGCTGTCCACAGCTGCAACTCTGAATCCTCTGGCTGCTGCTCCTCCTTCCTACCAGCCTCCTCACTCCATGAAAATGACACATTCTGAGGAGCAGGCAGACTCCCAGGAACTGTTCTCGGGCCCCTGCCGAGATTGGGCAGCAATGGTTCCTCTCCCACCGGAGGAGTTTGTCGTGACCGATGCCCAACCTTTGGAAAGTTCCCGGGGTCCGGGGGATGAGGCTGGGGACTTCCGGCAACTGTCTCAAGAGCTTTCAGTGGGTGAGGAGGACGATGACGATGAGACACAGTTGTCTATCAGTGAGGTAGTAGTAATTTCAGTAAGTCCGAGGGAGGAGCGCACAGAGGATTCGGAGGAAGAGCAGCTGGACGATGAGGTGACTGACCCTACCTGGTTTGCTACGCCTACTGAGGACAGGTCTTCAGAGGGGGAGGCAAGTGCAGCAGCAGGGCAGGTTGGAAGAGGCAGTGCGGTGGCCAGGGGTAGAAGCAGGGCCAGACTGAATAATCCACCAACTGTTTCCCAAAGCACCCCCTCGCGCCATGCCACCCTGCAGAGGCCGAGGTGCTCAAAGGTCTGGCAGTTTTTCACAGAGAGTGCAGACGACCGACAAACTGTGGTGTGCAAGGTTTGTCACGCCAAGATCAGCCGGGGAGCCACCACCACCAGCATGTGCAGGCATTTGATGGCCAAGCACCCCACAAGGTGGGACGAAGGCCGTTCACCGCCTCCGGTTTGCACCACTGCCTCTCCCCCTGTGCCCCAACCTGCCACTGAGATCCACCCCCCCTCTCAGGACACAGGCACGACCGTCTCCTGGCCTGCACCCACACGTTCACCTCCGCTGTCCTCGGCCTCATCCAGCAATGTCTCTCAGCACAGCGTCAAGCCGTCACTAGCGCAAGTGTTTGAGCGCAAGCGCAAGTACGCCGCCACGCACCCGCACGCTCAAGCATTAAACGTGCACATAGCCAAATTGATCAGCCTGGAGATGCTGCTGTATAGGCTTGTGGAAACGGAGGCTTTCAAAAACATGATGGCGGCGGCGGCCCCCCGCTACTCGGTTCCAGGCGCCACTACTTTTTCCGATGTGTCGTCCCTGCACGACCACGTCTCCCTCACCAAGCGCTGTTACTGCCAAGGTCCACTTAACAATGGACACGTGGACAAGCACAGGCGGGCAGAGCCACTATATCTCGCTGACGGCACATTGGGTGAATTTAGTGGAGGCTGGGACCGAGTCAGAGACTGCGACCGCTCACGTCCTACCCACCCCCAGAATTGCGAGCCCCAGCTCGGTGCTGGTATCTGCGGCGGTGTATGCTTCCTCCACTAAACCACTCTCCTCCTCCTCCTCCTACGCAACCTCTGTCTCGCAATCAAGATGTGTAAGCAGCAGCACGTCGCCAGCAGTCGGTGTCGCGCGGCGTGGCAGCACAGTGGTGGCCAAGCGTCAGCAGGCCGTGCTGAAACTACTCAGCTTAGGAGAGAAGAGGCACACGGCCCATGAACTGCTGCAGGGTCTGACCGAGCAGACCGACCGCTGGCTTTCGCCGCTGAGCCTCCAACCGGGCATGGTCGTGTGTGACAACGGCCGTAACCTGGTGGCGGCTCGGCAACTCGGCAGCCTCACGCACGTGCCATGCCTGGCCCACATCTTTAATTTGGTGGTTCAGCGGTTTCTGAAAAGCTACCCACGCTTGTCAGACCTGCTCGGAAAGGTGCGCCAGCTCAACGCACATTTCCGCAAGTTCAACACGGACGCTGCCACCCTGCGCACCCTGCAACATCGGTTTAATCTGCCAGTGCACCGACTGCTGTGCGACGTGCCCACACGGTGGAACTCTACGCTCTACATGTTGGCCAGGCTCTATGAGCAGCATAGAGCTATAGTGGAATACCAACTCCAACATGGGCGGCGTAGTGGGAGTCAGCCTCCTCAATTCTTTACAAAAGAGTCGGCCTGGTTGGCAGACATCTGCCAGGTCCTTGGAAACTTTGAGGAGTCTACCCAGATGGTGAGCGGCGATGCTGCAATCATTAGCGTCACCATTCCTCTGCTATGCCTCTTGAGAAGTTCCCTGCAAAGCATAAAGGCAGACGCTTTGCGCTCGGAAACGGAGGCGGGGGAAGACAGTATGTCGCTGGATAGTCAGAGCACCCTCATGTCTATATCACCGGCCTCTGCTCCGTACAACGACTGGGTGTCGAAGCTGGACACATGGCCTGAACTCGCGCTGTATGCCCTGGAGGTGTTTGCTTGCCCTGCGGCTAGCGTCTTGTCAGAGAGGGTGTTTAGTGCGGCTGGGGGAATGATCACGGATAAGCGTACCCGCCTGTCAACCGACAGTGCCGACAGGCTTACACTCATACAGATGAACATAGCCTGGATTTCCCCTGACTTCTCTTCTCCACCAGCGGACAGCAGCGGTACCTAAGCAATACGTAGGCTGCACCCGCGGATGGAAGCATTGTTCTCTATCACCATAAAAAAGGGGGACCTTTTAGCTTCATCAATCTGTGTATTATTTTTATCCTCCTCCTCCTCCTGCTCCTCCTCCTGAAACCTCACGCTGAACGGGCAATTTTTCTTAGGCCCACAAGGCTCAGTCATATTACTTTTGTAAACAATGTTTATAGGTTTCAATTCTCATTAAAGCGTTGAAACTTGCACCTGAACCAATTTTTATTTTAACTGGGCTGCCTCCAGGCCTAGTTACAAATTAAGCCACAGTACGCTAAGCGATTAATGGGTTTCACCTGCCCTCTTGGTTGGGCATGGACAATTTTTCTGAGGTACATTAGTACTGTTGGTACACCAATTTTTTGGGCCCTCACCTACAGTGTAATCCTAGTAATTTTTATGGGCTTCGCCTGCACTCATGCTACAGCAAGGTGTGTGGGGTTGGCCTACACTTTTGCTACATAAATGTAACTGGGGCCTTGTCTATACTGCAACTACTGAAATGTGAAAGAGACTGTTATCTCCCTAAACTGCTGCAACGGGAATGTTACTGTGGCCTGTCTTGACTGCTGCTACTACTGAAATGGAACTAAGACTGTGCTCCCCCTATACTGCTGCTAGTGATATGTTACTGGGGCCTGTCCAGACTGCTACTACTACTCAAATTAAACTAATACTGTGCTCCCCCTATACTGCTGCTAGTGATATGTTACTGGGGCCTGTCCAGACTGCTACTACTACTGAAATGGAACTAATACTGTGCTCCCCCTATACTGCTGCTAGTGATATGTTACTGGGGCCTGTCCAGACTGCTACTACTACTGAAATGGAACTAATACTATGCTCCCCCTATACTGCTGCTTTGGATATGTTACTGGGGCCTGTCCAGACTGCTACTACTACTGAAATGGAACTAATACTGTGCTCCCCCTATACTGCTGCTTTGGAATTGTTACTGGGGCCTGTCTTGACTGCTACTATTACTGAAATGGAACTAATACTGTGCTCCCCCTATACTGCTGCTAGTGATATTTTACTGGGACCTGTCTAGACTGCAACTACTACTGAAATGGAACTAATACTGTGCTCCCCCTATACTGCTGCTTTGGAATTGTTACTGGGGCCTGTCTTGACTGCTACTATTACTCAAATGGAACTAATACTGTGCTCCCCCTATACTGCTGCTTTGGAATTGTTACTGGGGCCTGTCTTGACTGCTACTATTACTAAAATGGGCGGTTGGGCAGCATGTTACCCAGGAGAAGTGGCAGCGGAGTGTCATGCAGGCAGTGATTGTGCTTTGTTGTAGCTAGTGTGGTGCTTAGCTAAGGTATGCCATGCTAATGAGGGCTTTTCAGAAGTAAAAGTTGTTGGGAGGGGGGGGCCCACTCTTGCCGGTATTGTGGCTTAATAGTGGGACCTGTGAACTTGAGATGCAGCCCAACATGTAGCCCCTCGCCTGCCCTATCCGTTTCTGTGTCGTCCCCATCACTTTTTTGAATTTCCCAGATTTTCACAAATGAAAACCTTAGCGAGCATCGGCGATATACAAAAATGCTCGAGTCGCCCATTGACTTCAATGGGGTTCGTTACTCGAAACGAACCCTCGAGCATCGCGGGAAGTTCGACTCGAGTAACGAGCACCCGAGCATTTTGGTGCTCGCTTATCTCTAGTAAGTACATTTTTTTTTATACTACTTTCAATTGGCTTTTCAGGGAAGAGCTTATGAAGCCCTTCTCATGGCTGCCGGGGCTCAGCGGCGACTTCTGCTGCTCTCCCCGAATCTGTAGTACTGAGCTATCAGCAGCCGGGAATTTAAAATCCCCACTTGCTGGTAGCTCTGATTATGATTGGCTGAGCAGTCCAGCCAATCACAATCAGAGCTACCAGCAGGTAGGTATTTTAAATCCCCGGCTGCTGATAGTTTAGAACTACAGAGCCGGGTACAGCTGCAGAAGCCGCGGCTGAGCCCCGGCAGGTGAGTATTTTTTTTTTATCACTATTTTAAAAGGCTTTTCAGGAAAGGGCTTATGAAGCCCTTCCCTGCAAAGCCATTGACAGCTGCCGGGACTCAGCGGCGACTTCTGCTGCTGTCCCCGTCTCTGTAGCGCTGCTGAGCTATCAGCAGCCGGGGATTTAAAATCTCCGCCTGCTGGTAGCTCTGATTGTGATTGGCTGAAGAATTTCAGTCAACCACACCCAGAGCTACCAGCAGGCGGGGATTTTAAATCCCAGTCTGCTGATCGTTCCGAACTACAGAGACGGGGACAGCGGCAAAAGCCGCGGCTGAGCCCCGGCAGGGGGGTAGTTTTTATTTTATTTTTTTTCACAAGTGTACAAACAATTGCAAGTTCTCTGTGGACACTAATATCAAAAGTGTATATATATATATATATATATATATATTTATTTTTTAATCCCTTTAGAAAAATGTCTTTTCCCAGCCATCACCCTCTAGTGCATACTCTATGTGCCTCCTGTATACTCTAGGGCAAGAGTACATTTTCATTTAGACAGTAGGTTGAGGTCAATCCTACAAGTGGAATTAAAACAATCACTAGTTAATAGAGATGAGCGAACTTACTCGGTAAGGGCGATTTCGCAATCGAGCACCGCGATTTTCGAGTACTTCACTACTGGGGTGAAAAGTACTCGGGTGCGCCGGGGGGCAGAGGGGGGGGGGCGCGGTGGAGCGGGGGGTAGCAGCGGGGAACAGGGGAGAGCCCTCTCTCTCTCCCTCTCCCCCCCACTCCCCTCTGCAACCCCCCGCTTACCCCCGGCGCACCCGAGTAGTGAAGTACTCGAAAATCGCGGTGCTCGATTGCGAAGTCGCCCTTACCGAGTAAGTTCGCTCATCTCTACTAGTTAATAATTTAATTTTTTCACCCTGAACTTGGGAGCACTAAATATGTAATCTGAAAAGTAGCCGAGTGCACTTGGGTCCACTAGTTTCTGCCTGTTTTGAGCTGATAGCACTGCTGGACATCTTCTGATTTTAAAGGGAAGTTAGCTGTACTGTTTCCTTGGCTGACCACTGCATACACGGTCCTCTACTTTGCCCATTTTTTTGCCTCTTCAAAAGAGCTTGGACAGAACATCTTGAAACTCCTGTCTGCTTTGAAATTCTAAACATTTGCACAGCATTATACATAGTGTTATACAAAAGTTCAAGGCAGAAGTTGTAAAGTAAGGGCGAAGTCAGACGAGCGTTGATTTTCGTGTGCCTATGTGCGCAAAAAAAGTGGGTCTGATAGAATCATTGGTTTCCTGTGATGTGTTCGCATGTCAGTCTTTTACAGGAGCAAAATACTCGCACCTCCAAAAGATAGGACATCTAAACAGGCAGCGCTCAGCTATTTATTGAGTTCAATGAACGGCAACACTCAGGTCACTTAGTAATATGGGTAGTTGTAACTTTATGTGCCATAGAGTATACTTCGTCCCAATATGGCCCTAAGCATGGGCACTCCCAAAATATATGAAGCAAAGTCCCCGGGTGGCCACACCTTCTTTAGCACTGATCATCCCTATTCCTCAGTGCCATGGGAATGAGGTGCCAGCACGTTATAATTTTTGTGCATGTTTCAAGAATCCCTGCGCTCCGCACCACTTGTGATGCCGATTTATATGCTGCCTCCCAAGCCTCTATAGAAAATACGCCTTTCAACTCCCTCTCCCAATTAATCATATGCACTTTCTTTCGGACCAAATAATTGCAGACAGTTGTAAATGTTTTTAGAAGGATCTATTAGACAGACCTCTTCCCCCAGGAACTGGAGAACCACCTTTGGAACCTCTATACTGTGCATATCTGAAGAGCCCAGGATAGAGCGGATTTGAAAATAGCGTAATCTTTTTTTCTTCAAGCTGTAAATTTTCAAAGGATTTAATTGCCTCTCTTTTTAGTATGCTGTCAACCCGCGTCGCCACTGTAGATTTCCAAATGCCTGTCGATAAATCACTGATAAAGTATCCAACACTTGTATGAGCAAATTTGGTTTACATAGTTGGGGGGGTAGGTCCCAAGCCTGAGATAAAGCATGCCGAGTCTCCAGTGAAGCCTGAATAGTTGGGGGCAAGCTTGGAAGGTTGATTTCTAGTGCCAGAAAATGTTATAGGGGACGCCCACAGTAGTGCTCTCAAGGACCTAAAATCTACTAGTGCTTTTTCAATTCCCCTCCATGGATAGCCACAACCTAGCTTGATTGATAATTGATGCTCTGTAGTACACTTCCAACTTTGGTATCCCTGCTCCTGCCTTTCCCAACCTTAGTGCTAATATGTTTGCTACCACTCTGGGTTTTTTGCCATCCTATACGAAGTCTAATATTTGGCTCTGGAGCTTATTTAAAATATTTTCCGGTATTGAGACCGACAGGGCCCTAAAAACATATAGAACCTTAGGTAACATTAGCATCTTGTAAATAGAGATCCTGCTCAACCTGGAAAGGCGACTTTCCTTATAGGAAATAAGTTCATGTTGTGTAGATGTTAGTAGGGGAATGACATTTTTTTTCAGTAGCTTTAAAGGGTACATTAGCGTGATAACCAGCTATTGCACACTATCAGTTTGCCTACCGAAGGTAAACTCCCTGTATAGCCTCCCTAAGATCCGCAGGTACATTGGCTCCTAAAATTTGTGACTTACTGGAATTTAAGTTATAAGAAACTTTGCCGTAATACTGTATTGTTCGGTAGGCCACACAAAGAGACGCCAGGGGATCCATTAGTGTGAGAATAATGTCATCAGCAAAGAGCCCCAGTTTATGTCGCCAGAGACCTGCATTTATTCCACGTATCTCCGGGTTGTTACAGAACAATCCAGCTAACAGCTTGATGACCATAGTAAAGAGCAGCGGAGACAATGAGCATCTCTGCCTAGTGCCATTGGTAAATCTAAAAGGCCTCGACTGAGTACCATTTACCAATACCCTTGCTGTAGGGTTAATAAAGGGAGCCCTAATAGCTTTAATGGAGTTTTCTCCAAGACCAAACCTCTCCAGGGATTCAAACATATATCTCCAATAGATTCTTTTGAAGGACTTTTCAGTGAACAATGTTAATAATATTGTTGGGGTCTGAGAGGGCTCCACAGAATATAGGAGATTAATAATTCTATGAGTATCGTCCTAAGATTGCCTACTTAGTGAATCCCACCTGATATGAGTGAATCATGCTGGGTAGGATTTTTACGGAGGCGTCTGGCTATAGCTTTAGCATAAATGTTAGCATCTGAATTCAGTAAGGAGATTGGGTAAGGTTACTATTGTAGCTTGAAGAAGTTGCTCAGGAAACCTACCAATCTGAACTGCTGTGTTAAGTGCCACTATCAGATGAGGGGCTAATTGGTTCACAAATAATTTAAAATATTCATTGGCGAAGCCATCTCGACCTGGGGACTTCAAGGGTTTCCCAGTTGCTATTGTCTCCACTATCTTCACCGAAGACAATGGAGCTCCTGATGCCTCATCCTCAGCCTTTGATATAGTCAGTAGGGAAACCAGCTGTAAAACATTGTCGATATTTTTTTTAGTAGGTTGAAAGGTAGTGTAAAAGTCTCTGTCTGGTATCATGTTGAAATCCATTTAAATGATTAAGTTCCTCTTTACAGTCTTTGCACCTTATCTAGCACATTTTTTTAAATGGATCTGTTGAGAGTTTGATGCATAGACATTAACTAGCATCACCAGGATAAAGTTGACGGCACATACCAAGATAATAAAGCGGCCTTTAAGAGACAATATCTGATCTACCACTGAAAATTTAATGTAATTTCTTACGGCAATCACAACCCCAGCCTGCTTTGTGCCAGCGCAGACAGAGAAGATCGTAGGGAATTTTGCATGAGTCATTCTTGGAGGTGCAGAGGCCGCAAAGTGTGTTTCCTGTAAGCAAACGGCAAGCAGCTTTCCTCTTAAATGGGGAGTTCAGACCATTTATGTTAAGTGAAAAATATCTACAATCATTGAGAAACATGAATTTGGAGCTGCAACCAAAGAGAATCTGCATTCTTTGGGATGAGAGCATAGAATTATAAAGTGTAACTAAAAGTTCAAAAATTAGCTTGACCCCTTGCACATTCACTGACAGGAGAGCCTGCATGAAAACCCGGGCACCCCAGGAACCCAGAGTCCTACTAAGGATTTTCATTCATGGCAGATCTGACACCTGTCACAGATCCAGGGTGGAAAGTTCTTTCAAAGCATGGCAACCTCTCACTCCATTAAGTAGGAAATCTTACAATCAGTGGGCAGAATTCTTATGGATCCATCCTTAGATTTGCTTTACAGGCTTAGCAGTTGGGATATTCTTGGTTTGTACCGCCAAGCCTTGACAGTTTCTTCTCCGGATGACACTTTATGGAAAAAATGCAGTTCGCCATCTTTATTTATAATGAGCTTTGTGGAAAATTCCCATTTATATGTAATGCTGATTTGTCAGAGAGACGTGGTTATGGGTAGAAATGACTTCTGGGCTGTATTGTAGCTTTTGACAGGTCTGTAAAGAGTGGGACATCAAAGAAAGGGCTTGGGAGATGCTTCTTTTATATGGTAGAAGTGTATGCGGGCTATGATGTCCCGCGGGGTCAAGTTGGGAGGAAGGGAGGGATTTAGGCCCAGTGAGTCTGTGGGCCCTATCTATCATAAGGTCACAGTGAGAGGGAAATATATGTGTATGCAGTAGAAGATATGGATATATATATATATATATATATATATATATATATATATATATATATATATATATATTTATATTCCTTTTTTATACATGTGCTAATACTATGCAATACTATAATGCAAAAAACTTAATATGGACCTTAATGATAATTGAGTAGATATTACACCAGAGTTTTGCAAGGCAGAGAGATGTAACCTGAAGCTAACAGAAGAATAGGATGCCTGACTACGTGACTCCTTGCAAAAAGACTGGAAACTGGAAGTGCCTTATCTGGATAATGATTAACTTAACTGCCTATATGATTAACCCTGCCTCAGGCGGAACTGCGGACATTACATATATGGATATGCGGTGGATTTGAGCCAATAAGACAGTCACACATTCCTAGTGACACAGAAAGAGGTATAAAACAGCATGTAACCTGCAATAAAGTGTGCAGTGACTCCCATGTGAGGAACTATACCAGACCTCTCTGTGTAGTGTTTTCCTTCACTGCCGGCTACGGGGTGGGCCTGATTGGTGTTGTACGCAGTTTTACCTTGACAATTTTTTGCGCCCACTGTGGGGCAGCAAACCTGGAGCTGTACAACCTGGACCTTCCGGATCCACACCACAGAGAAGCCGTCCCGCTGCAACCGAGCCTGATCAACTCACAGAACTTAAGGTTAGACGAGCATATTTTTATGTTGAGTTTTACGCTTAGAGTCTTGCAGCTGGAGAGACTATCTGTGCTTTGTGACCGGACAGGTTGGGTTGAGAGTTTTACACGGTAACTTGTGGGCTTCAGGGTCGCCGTCACGGACCACTGACCATGATAAGCGCACCAATCATCCACCAGGGACTAGTCTATAGTCTAATTGTACTCCGAAGTCTGTACTGCTTTAGCAGTAGCGGGAGTAGGTTTGTTATATCTGCAGAGGTTGTTAGTCTCACAGAAGCAGGGAACTTCGGTTATCTCGCCACGGAGAGCAGATAATTTAAGCTGGAGGAAAGTACTCTGTGAGACGTATAGTTTTAGTGTTGTTTTAGGATGTTTAAGTCTGTATTAAAAAGGACGGAGCCCCTTAAGGGCCGTCACCGGGCGGATGAATTAGTGGCTGAGAGACAAGGGTCTCAGTTTGTATAATGTAAGAAAACCCTTATGAAAATGTGTGACATGGATCCGCACCGTAGATTACAGTATGGTGACTGGGAGGAGGTCCTTACGACCAAAAGGGGAGCTTTAAAAGACAAAGGTTTACTAAAAAGTGCGGAAATGTGGGGAAAAATGTCAGCTTTAATTGCTAAGGAAGTTTGGGTAGAAGAAGAGTAGAGGGACAGACAGGGAAAGTTAAGTATGCACATGTGTTATTTGCCTGAGAAAGTACCTGTAAGTGAACTGCCACCGCCCTATAATGGCGATGGCAACAAGGGTTGGGTGTGTCGTCATTGTGGCCAACAGAATCCGCCCTCTGTAGAGTACTGTATTAGTTGTCACAGCCCCAGAACACCTCCTGTCATGTCAATGTTACCTTCAGTAATACCGCCGCCTCCTCCTCCACCACTTCCAGCCCCTCCCGTGTCTCCTCCCTTGTTTAGCACTGTAAGCCCAGCCCCTCTGGCTACTCCTGGAGGCACTTCCATGTCTCCTGCTCTGGTTGGCACTGGGGGCCCTGCCTCTTCCTCCCTTAACCCAGAACCACGTCCTAATTCCAGTTCCAGTAGCCATATTGGTACACCTGTCAACCAACCGTGGCCTACTGCCAACCCACGCACCCTTGTATCCTGTATTACTACCAGATGGCTCATTTTATGTCCCCCCGGTGGCAATCCACAATCGTCGGATACTGTAGCACCCATTTTCCCGTCCATGGATCTCATGCAGCTCCTGCATACCCCAGAGTTTGTGCAGAGGATGAATCAAAGGAGAACAGCTCTAGGCTATGACTCTTTCTCAGAACCCACTAGCCAAGCATGAGGAGATGTTCTCCTGGTGACCCATCCCGAGGCCAGGTCTCCGAAACCACCACCCTGTCTCCAGGGCCGTCCAGCCCCACTAGCTCCTTTGATCAACCTCCCTTGCCCAATCCTTTTCCTGGTACTTCCACTGAGGCCTCCCCCGTAGTTGTTACGACCACCCCTGGCCAATTTGACCGGTCACGACTGGCCCGGGTCCACTTCCTGTAGCCGACGTCCTCCCTGGCCGCTGAAGAGGAGTGGACCGAACACCATTTGGTACCCTTGTGGGGCGGGCCGTGCACCGTGGCCTTAAGCCTAGGTGACATCACCACTCACCTTACTGATGCTATAGTCAACCCCGCTAACTCTAATCTCAACCACAGGGGGGAACTGGCCAAGCGGATAGTGGGGAAAGGAGGCCCCATTATACAACACGACTGTGACGAGCTGCTAGCAGAGACTGGCCCTGTCAGACCGGGGAACCTGGCTCTGACCAGCCCTGGCGACCTCCTCTGTGGGATCATTATTCATGCAATAGGACCCATTTATGACCCCGGCAACCCACAACATTCTGTGGCTATCCTGCAGGATACCATAGAAGGTATCCTGGCCACTTGCCAAATGGAAAAGATTACTTCAGTGTCTATCCCCCTACCCAACCAACCCTGCAGAGTCAGGACACACCCCTTATGCAGATCTCTAGAGCACAAGGAACCAGGTATGAGGGTTTCCCTCCCAGCCAGGTTGCTGCCATGGTGAAGCAACTACCAGACCCAGAGAAATCACCCATGGCTTTCTACCAAGCAGTCTGCCAGCTGCAGGGCATATACTCTGCAACACACCGTGATCTGGCCCACGTTTGCGCCTAGCCGTATAGGCACCACCTTCTGGCCCATTATCCAAGCTGCAATCCTGGAGGACGCCGACGACACCTCCTATCAATCATGCGTTAGTTTCTGTCATAAGCTGTATACCTGGGTTAAAGGATAAGCAGGGTAGGAACGAGCCACAAGGTTTTCAAAAACTCCACTCCACTGGGGTTCCACAAGTACCCGATCCACGTGTTTAACTGGAGAGCTGCAGGACATTAAAAGGGGTTCCCTAGTACAGGGTAACCCTCACAAAGAGATATATGACACAGTATTGTAAGAAAGAATTGTCACCGCGCTACGTGGTACTTGTATTATGTGTATGAAGAACACTTTGTCTTTAGCGATAAGCGTAAAGGCAAGTGGTAATGTAGGAAAGACACTTACTGGGGAGGAGGGGGGTGTGTGAATACAGAAGCCCCCTCCTTGAAGTGTAGACTCCAATCACAGACGATGGTACACACCGGTGTACTGGATAAAGTCCAAGGTTTTATTAAACAATCCACCGATTGTGGATAACGTAACACGCAGGCAACGCGTTTTGGTGTCTAGATGACACCTTTCTCAAGCCATATGATACATAAAAAACATAAAGCATGTACTCACATTTATAATGAAACCGAAAATAGAACTGCTAGATGCATCCGTGGGTAGCGCCATTTTGTGGGCGGGATTTACTGTGATGATGTATGATGTGGTGGTAGGGGGAAGGGCCAGGGTTAAAACAACTGAAGGAGGGAATAAAAGTTAAAATTGGGCAATTATAATCAAAGGTGTGTGGATCCAGGGACAACTATCAAATTTGCAGGAGAAAACGAGCAGTGGAATGTTTGATAATCTAAGTATAGTATAGGGGAAGCGATAGGACACAGGGGGCGTGCTTATTAGTGTGTCGTGGTCACATGGGGACTGCGTACTGCGTCATAATAGGGGAGGGGCTGGTGTATGACACTGTCACGCTGAATTGGCGTGCCGTGTCAGTAAGCTAGATGAAGCTTATTGGATGGCGCGGTCACGTGGGGGCGATTGAACACAGGGGGCATGCTTAGTAGCGCGTCGTGGTCACGTGGGAACCGCGTAACGCGTCATAATAGGGGAGGGGCTGGTGTATGACACTGTCACGCTGATTTGGCGTGCTGTGTCAGTAAGCTGGATGAAGCTTATTGGATGGCGCGGTCACGTGGGGGCTACGTGACGAGTCATTCTAATGAGAGGGGTTTGTTGGTGACGCGGTCACGCTGTGTTGGTGTGCCGTGTTAAATGAATGATGGGGATACGATTTGGAGTGTGCTGACGTGAATAAAGTGTGCTGTGTCATTTAGAGGGGGCACGTGACTGGATTAAATAGTCACGTAGCTATGGGGTCACATGACCGGCGGTATGGCACAGCCCCATTATATTGGGCTGCTGAACGGAGCCAAAAGAAGCTCAACCATCGATAACAGCAACTATGGATTGCTCCAGTAAGGCCTTAGTCAGACAGGCGTTTTTTCGCGCGATTTGTGGATTGCATGACGGATGCGCATCCGCAAATCGCGTGACCGATGCCAAAAAATCGCCCAAAAATCTGCTCCTAGCCGCGTTTCATTAGAAATGGGCTGGAGCTGTCCAGCGCATTGCATTCAATGGAGCCGGCAATACAGCCGACTCCATTGAAAGCAATGCACTGCGGGCGAGTGTGGGATGAATTGTCGGGAAGGGCTTAAATATATAAGCCCTTCCCTGCAATTCATCCAGAAAAGTGTTAAAATAAAAAATATATACATACTCACCTGGTCCCGGCAGCCGGAGCTCCGCGCAGCCGGCCTGCAGTGGGTGTGAAGGGGGTGTGAGTCAGACCTGCCCCCTGATTGGCTCAGCGCTTTCAATGGAGTCGGCTGTATTGCTGGCTCCATTGAATTCAATGCGCAAACATCGTTCTTCTCTGCCACAGCTGTTACAGCTGTGGCAGAGAAGAATGATTTGTCTTCTATATGTTCTCAATGGGGTCGGCGCTGCTGCCGCCGGCCCCATTGAGCGCATATAGTGAAGAGAACAGGAATCGCAGATCGCACATAGGTGCGATCTGCGATTTCTGTTCTATAATTTATCGGACGAGCGCATAAAAAGCGCTCATGTGTCCGATACCATTGCAAAGCAATAGTTTTAAAAAATTGCGCAAAAAAACGCCCGTCTGACTAAGGCCTAATAATGTAAATGATCAATAAAACGATTGTAGGAATAAATGATAATTAATTATTTGTTATTATAAACTATAAAATTAGTGACTGGTCCATTGATGTATGGTGTATTAAAAAATGATATGAGGTTATGGATTGGTGGGGAGGGGGGGGGGAAGGCATTAATGAACAACTTTAAATGAGTTTAGCAATAAATATTAGTAAAATGGAACATAAATTGAAAAATAAATTATAATACTGTCTATTAATAAATAATAATACCAGTTAATAACAAGTAAGCATTCTATTAATTATAAATATTGATAATGACAATACAATTAAAACTAAATTAATAAAAACAAAGGGTTAAATATTTTTCTCTAAAACTTCATTTAGCCCGAATGGGGCTAAAGCCTTCATTTTGTAGTTCCAGTACATTTCCCTTCTTTTTAGAAGGGAAAATTTTTTTCGAGTGAATTTTTCTATCGGCGTTACTTTTAAGCCGGTGAAATCACAGTTATGATGTTGTAGGAAATGCCGTGATACGCTGTGATTAAGAAAGCCCCTAGTTATGTTGTTCCTGTGTTGTCCAATGCGTATTCTCAATGCGTTGATGGTGCGTCCTACGTATCCTACTTAATTGTGCCACTAACTATATAATCTACTACCTGGAATGCCCATGCGGGTTAGGATACGTAGGACGCACCATCAACCTTAAGCCTAGGTGACATCACCACTCACCTTACTGATGCTATAGTCAACCCCGCTAACTCTAATCTCAACCACAGGGGGGAACTGGCCAAGCAGATAGTGGGGAAAGTAGGCCCCATTATACAACACGACTGTGACAAGCTGCTAGCAGAGACTGGCCCTGTCAGACCGGGGGAACCTGGCTCTGACCGGCCCTGGCGACCTCCTCTGTGGGATCATTATTCATGCAATAGGACCCATTTATGACCCCGGCAACCCACAACATTCTGTGGCTGTCCTGCAGGATACCATAGAAGGTATCCTGGCCACTTGCCAAATGGAAAAGATTACTTCAGTGTCTATCCCCCTACCCAACCAACCCTGCAGAGTCAGGACACACCCCTTATGCAGATCTCTAGAGCACAAGGAACCAGGTATGAGGGTTTCCCTCCGAGCCAGGTTGCTGCCATGGTGAAGCAACTCCCAGACCCAGAGAAATCACCCATGGCTTTCTACCAAGCAGTCTGCCAGCTGCAGGGCATATACTCTGCAACACACCGTGATCTGGCCCACGTTTGCGCCTAGCCGTAGGCCCCACCTTCTGGCCCATTATCCAAGCTGCAATCCTGGAGGACGCCGACGACACCTCCTATCAATCATGCGTTAGTTTCTGTCATAAGCTGTATACCTGGGTTAAAGACAGACTGGCAGACGCCACTCCATCTCTCATAGACTCCACTCAGGGGGACACAGAATCAGTAGAGAAGTTCTATGCCAAACTACACCTTTTGTTCTCTAGCCATGGGTTTGATATTTCCACACCTACGCACCATGTTCTTTTTAATAAATCCTTTGATGAAGGCCTGAAAACTAAAATTGGCCAGTCATTGGCTAAGGCCTGTCCTGAATACCCAGATATGCAACCAAAACAGGTATTACTTGTTACAATCATGAACAAAGTGGACTAGGGTACGCACACGGGTCACACAGGTTTCAAGCAACTGACCCTGCACTACTAGGAGGTTGACCTGGCCCTACCTAAGCGGGGACATTGCTCCAATGAGGGTAGCCCAGCAGTCTTCGGACCTGGGCCCTAGCTGATCCTTGGAGCCACGCACCAGAACAGGACCCATTCACATGCCAAATGACAGGGACCGAACAACAGGACACACAGATCCAGAATACACAGCATACAGCAGCCACAATGCAACCACTAGTAACAGATGATAAGCTGAATACAAATATCAGGTATTAGTTGACATTTTGTACAAAACATGGAAGCTAGCAGACCACCTCACGGCTCCTTATTATACTGCTAGTCCCTATACTAACCAGGAGTCCAGCAGAACTGGACAGAGTTCACACAGAATGCTGCAACAGTACAGGACACAGATAGCAGGTCACACAGCAAGCTAACACAGAACTGACAGAATATAAACGAACAAACAGACATGAACCAGCAAGACAGAGATCACATAGCGAACGTCAACAAACAATACTGCTCACCCTGAACACCAGACAGAGACTGACCAGGAGCTGGGTTTATATGTGAGCACAGACCCAGGAGATGGGCTAGCAGGAAGTACCACACCCAGTCAGCTCAATCATTAACCCTGAGAGTGCTGTGCTGCTGGAAGCACAGTGGTACAACATGTCTCAGCAGCACACGTAGCATTACTCTTTGCTAAATCGTTTGAGAAGACGTTTCCATTTAAGAAAATGGTGACTCAACTTGTCCAGCTGTCCTTCATGGATGAAGAGAAAGAAGAAGAAGGGACTCCTTCCACCAAGTCTGCCACCTCACTTATGACAATGACACCGGCCCCCAGGTGCCAACCCAAGCCATGGTGCCTGCTCCTCCACAGATATCAGTCACCCTCCAGTACCTGCAGCAGTTGTTCCCGCCTCAGCTACAATATCTCTAACAACAACAACAGCTGTATCCCCAACTGGCTTCCTATCAGTATGCTCCCTATCAAGGCCAGCAGTTCCCCAGATTCCAAGGATCAAATCCCCAGTGTTTTGCCTGTGGGAGGTTTGGCCACATCAGAAGAAACTGCCGCTCTTGCCCACCTATGGATAACAGCAGGTCAGGACAGCGTGCGGTAGTTAACTCCGCCCAACAATTTGGGGGTCCCCAGGCGGCTGATAGCAGCTCTCAAAATCAGAATCAAGGTTTCCAGCATCCACGTTGACAACTAGAAGCCCCAGTGTCTGACCTCCTTCTTGCCCTGCCTACCCTTAAACCCTCTGGCCCCCTTTGTACTGCCTCCTTAGAGATAGCCAACCTGACCATTTCTCCTGACACCGTCTCCTGTGTTGGTGTTGACGGTGAACCAAGATCGGTCCCTCTTACTGTTCCCCTCCAGGTGGGGCCCCACACCCAGACCATTTTGTCACAGTTTCTTGTCTCGCCCACATGCCCCCTCAACCCCTTGGAGGCTGATTTGTTACAGACACTTCATGCTACCATCTCCTACTCAAATTCTGATATCTGTGTGTCAATGGGGGACCTAAAGCCAACTACGGAGGAAATCTGCCTACTTACCTGCATTCCTCTATTTGAAGAGTTACCCCCCACGTCACTACCATCTCACTTAATACATTGTTTTCCACCCTCTCTATGGGCTGCAGGCCTGGGTGATGTAGGCCTCCTGCTAGTCCCACCAGTAAAAGTTTTGCTCAAGCCAGGAGCGCAGGCACCTCGAGTACCACAGTACCACCTGAGGACCATGCAACCTGACTCCCTGCGGGAACAAATTCTCTGTCTGCTAAAGGCTGGGGTGCTTATCCGCTGTACCTCACCTGCTAATACACCCCTGTTCCCAGTCAAGAAGAAGACCCCAAAGGGCCAGCCAGATTCATACAGACTTGTGCAAGATCTACGAGCGGTAAATGCTGTCACAATCTTGGAAACACCTGTGGTTCCCAATCCCAATACTTCAAAACAACAGAAATCAGCGCCTGCTCACTCATAACAAATTTCAAAAATGTCAGATACTTTTAGCACTCACCTGGTGCTCGGCTGGACCCCCTGCCAGGAAGGTCCACTGGCACCTTGTATCCTTGCTGGCTTGTAACGGTTCCTGGAATCCCGAATCCGATCTCCGGAGAGCGATCACTGGGGTTACAGCCGTAAGTGGGCTGTTTACGTATTCACCTTGTGTACTATCCAAAAATTACCCCCGCGCTCATGGGGTCCAGGAACATTGAGGGACACACGGTCCGTGAATTAAGTTAAATTATTTATTTGGTTGCTACGCGTTTCGGCGGGTTAAGCCCCCCTCTTCAAGCATAAAAATAAACTGTCACAAACATACATTTATCCAAATTATTAGAACTCAGATTAACCCACGGACGCCGCTGGTCGGGGCCATCTTTGCATCACGTGGGATCACACGTCATAATCATGTGTCCCATGCGTCATTCACAAATCATGTGATACTTTCCGTTCTACTATGTTCTGCCCATTCATAAAAACCGGCATTCCATTCTATTTGACCTTTTACTTCTTTCGCATATACTATTCACATTCATTTTAACTACATTATTTTAAAAGTGATTCTCTCTCACTTCCTTTTACATATAAAACTATTCTGACTCTAAGCGATTATGCTACAATCTAAAATTTCTACAATGCATACATATAAAAAATGCATATACAAACGTTTCTATCTGCTATACGTGCTTTTTCATTAGAATAAGAATATATATCTTATTAGCCATAAATATATTCTTTAAAAACCTCCAAACCTGCTAAAGGCTGGGGTGCTTATCCACTGTACCTCACCTGCTAATACACCCCTGTTCCCAGTCAAGAAGAAGACCCCAAAGGGCCAACCAGATTCATACAGACTTGTGCAAGATCTACGAGCGGTAAACGCTGTCACAATCTTGGAAACACCTGTGGTTCCCAATCCCAATACTTTGTTATCTCAGGTGCCTGCTACCTCAAACTGTTTCACCCTGGTGGATCTTCCAATGCGTTTTTCAGTGTCCCATTGGAACGGGACTCCCAATACCTTTTTGCCTTCACCTTTGAGGGTGCTCAATACACCTGGACCAGGATGCCCCAAGGCGCTCAGAACTCTCCAAGCCAGTTTTCTCAGGCCCTACAGTCGTGCCTTCTACCATTCATCTCCACACTTTCTCCAGATATCTGCCTGCTTCAATATGTGGATGACTTGCTTCTTTGTTGCCCCTCTTTTAGGGAATATGAATCCTGGTAAATCAAGCTGCTTCACATGCTTTCAGTTTAAAATTGCAAGGTCTCCCTGAGACCTTTTTCTGGAACACTGCATCTCTACGGGGGTTAAACATCTTACGCCCGAACGCCAGACCGCTATCTCCTCTATGCCAAGCCCTACGACTGTCAAACAGCTCCAATCTTTCCTGGGACTGATCACTTACTGCCGTCAATGGATCCCAGAGGCCTCTCGCATCATGGCCCCGCTTTATGCCTGTTTGTCCAACCCGGATTTTGCCTCCAACTCCACATTGCTCCAGGTTTGCTGATGATATGGGACATTTCCAAACCAGATGGGCTGTCACCTCACAGACCGCGGTCCAAGCATCTGGAGCACTACCACCGTCAATATCAGTACAAGAAGCCAAGCTGCAAGCCTTAATGGTAGCCTGTCGACTGGCAGGAGGGAAAACAGCAAATATCTACACACAGATTCGCAGTATGCCTTTGGAGTAGCTACTGACTTTAGACAGATTTGGAAAGTAAGGGGTTTTAAGACGGCCAATGGGAGCCCTGTGAAGAATGCTGAAGCTATTGAAGAGCTACTACAAGCCCTCACACTCCCACGGCTGGTGGCTATCATAAAGGTCAAGGCCCATAGGAAGAAGCACAAGGAAACCACCTGGCTGACCAGGCTGCGAAGGCTGCCTCAGTGTAAGAGGAAGGAGAGCAGCTGATGATGGTTCACATCAGAGCCATCACCAAGATCAACAAGGAAACAGAAGAAGAAGAGAGGAAAAGACCTACCCCAATGGATGTATTGAGGTATTTCCAACACATGGCTTCACCAGAAGAAAGAACCTCCTGGGAAGAAAATGGAGCAGAAGAAGATTCAAAAACCAAGCTGATCAAAGTACAAGGACTCCTTTGTTTGTCCAGAGCAATATACACTCCCGTCGTACAGTGGGCCCATGGACTGACACACCGAGGGAAACAACAGATGCATGCTGCCATCAAACAAATCTATCATGGTCCAGGGATCACCACTTTGATAACCAACTTTACCAGGACCTGTGGAGGTGCAACCCAGGACAGACTGTCAAGGTGCCTCCCCAGCACCTCGCAAAGCCCATATACCCATTCCAGAGGATCCAGATAGACCACATCCAGCTTTCTAAGGCAGGAAGGTACCGCTACGCTTTGGTGGTGGTTCATATGTTCTCGGGGTGGCCAAAGGCTTACCCAGTGACTAATATGACAGCTACCACCACGGTTAAGAAACTCCTTACTGAACTTGTTTGTAGATTTGGAGTCCCGGAAGTCATTGAAAGTGACTTCATACCCCATGCCATCCTCAGAGCAGTGGTAAGGTTGAGAGACTCAACGACACCCTGAAGAACAAGATCCTGAGGACCTCACAAGAGCTGAAATTACCCTGGACAAAGATCCTTCCAATCACCCTCTACTCTGTTAGGACCACTCCAGGTGGTCTGGGTCTGGCCAAACTGTCCCCTTATGAGATTCAGTTTGGGGGCCCCCCGAGGGTGGGAGGGTACATGCAACAGCAGCTGAGCTTGCGGAATGATTCTCTCGTTAATTTTGTCGTAGGCCTCACAAAGGTATTGTCAGTAACAGATTCTGCAGTCTCTGCTTCTCCCCCAGGTCCCAGAGACGAAGGTTATGATCTGAAACCAGGTGACCGGGTTTATCTGAAAAAGTTTGAGAGAGAAGGACTAAAGCCCCAATTTGAAGGTCCCTACCAGGTGTTGCTCACCACTCCGACTGCAGTCAAGCTCGAAGGAAAGCCCACGTTGATCCACACCTCACACTGCAAACAGGCCTCCAGAGCCAACACCAAAGACCAATGATCCTGCATATCCTTTTGTTTTTAGGGGGGTTGGTGAAGAAGGGAGAACCCTCCTCACCAAACACTATAAGGGGCTTAGGGACGCAAGTAGCTGTAACACAGAGTCAAGGGGTGACTACATTCTGGTACAACTCTTCTGATGCCCATGTAGTAACTTATGCTTTTGATTATTGTCAGATAGTTACCTGTCCCAAGGGTGCATGGCAGTGTAACCTGTACAGGGACACACCAGACTTTAGAAGTACATATATATGTGTGACTGACGATATGTGGGGGTCCGACTGCGGGTCATGGGGTGCTGTAGGGTGGAACACGGGTAATGACTGGGGGTACAAACCACAAAGTGCCTTAAATAGAAAATATAAAAATGGGAAGTCCTTCATTAGTCGTATGACTCTCGCAAAGACAGGTTTGTGTACGAACGAGGGACCAACCATGCCATTCACTCTGACTATCAAAAACCCTGGACCCCAAGACCAGGGGATATACATCATGGGAACATGGGCAGCAGGTCTTGGCACTGGGAACATCTGTAAGTTCCGATTGGCAGACTTGTATAACAACACCGAGTGGAAGGTGATGCGGGCATCGCCTCCAGCCAATCATCTTGCACCTAAACTGAAGACAATAGACGGGGTCTTTGCTATAGATAATTTCGCATCTGAAGATGCAGGTTTTCCTGACCACAATCTGTGGCTGGAATGGATGAAATACAATGCAGACACCCATAATCAGACTACCTGTTATGTCTACGGTAGTGCTAGGCCCCTTCTGGGCATGGTCCACCTTAAGTTACCTGAAAATCATGAGACTTGTTTTATTAGTCTATATACCAACACCACCACCAATAAGACAGAATGTGAGAGGTGGAAGAAGGAATATCCCATCATCACTAAGGTGCCCTGATCCAGGGAAGGTATTACAATATACCCTGGAAATTACACTTGTTTTGTTAATTATTGTATTGGCAGATTTTTGGGAAATTTTACTGATGGGTATTGCGCAGGCAGGAAAGATGGTGCATGGGCATGGAGACAGGTTCAGTCTTTGGGAGATGTTTTCTGTATATATGGAGACGGCAAGATACGTACCAGGCTTGATGGAGACTGGACTGGGGAGTGTACCATAGCCAAAGCCTTAATGCCCTTGCACATATTATGAGCAGATTACACTGAGGGTGAGAATCCCACACTACACCATACTAAGAGAGAAACTGACGCTCCAGGTGGCAGTTTTGATCCTCATGTATACATAGATGCAATAGGAGTGCTAAGGCGGGTGCCAGATGAATTCAGGTCCAGAGATCAGGTTAAGGCAAACTTTGAATCCGTATTTGCTATTATCACTGTTACCAAGAATGTAGACTGGATAAATGATATCTATTACAATCAGCAGAGGTTTGTAATTTACACCAGGGATGCTTTACAAGGGTTAGCTGACCAGTTAGGGCCCACCGCATCTATGCTGTTCCAGAATAGAATGGCCTTGGATATGATTTTAGCAGAAAGAGATGGAGTATGTAGGATGATTGTGAAACTTGCTACACGTACATTTCTGACACTGGATCAACAGGTAAAGTGACTATCGCCATTGAAAAATTGACCAGCCTGTCTGAGGAACTTAAGACGAATTCAGGGATCACAGACCCCTGGGACCAATACTTTTCATGGCTGAAGGGATGTCAGAAAGTCCTGATCCAAGTGTGTATAATCCTGGGCATCTTTTGTTAGTTCTGCTGATTTCCTGTGCTTGTATTATCCCTTTGATTAAAAAGAGTACGAGTAAGGGACTGGACAATGTGACACCAATGTTTCCCTTGTTTAAATAAGATGAAGAGCCAGTCTCGATAACGCCAACTACAGTACGTTACCAAAGAAATGGAGAGATGGACTAGGACTGCTCCTGCCCTGATCTCCTAGATGGATTGTCAGCGGATTTTCCACCTGCCCAGGGACAGTAAAGAAGGCCATAGGTTCCGGCGAGGGGGCACTCTGCGGTGTGTCAGCTTGTACAGATGGAGGGTATGGATGCCCGGAAGACAAGCCCAGGGAATCCATAGCCTCCTTCTGGGTGAGGTAGGGAACTCCCCTCCTAGGTGTAGGGCCTTCCTGGCAGTAGAGAAGCCCTGACGGAAAAGAGGAGTGACCGAGGGAGAGTGCGAGGCTTGGTGCTTGATCTCCATATTGTTTTTAGGGGGGTTGAGAGCGGAAGATATGGATATATGTATATATTGCTGTATGTCTTTCCTTTTTTATACGTGTGCTAATACAAAGCAATACTATAATGTAAAAAACTTAAAATGGACCTTAATGATAATTGAGTAGATATTACACCAGAGTTTTGCAAGGCAGAGAGATGTAACCTGAAGCTAACAGAAGAATAGGACGCCTAACTATGTGACTTTTTGCAAAAAGACTAGAAACTGGAAGTGCCCTATCTGCATAATGATTAACTTAACTGCCCATATGATTAACCCTGCCTCAGGCGGAACTGTGGACAATACATATATGGATATGTGGTGGATTTGAGCCACTAAGACAGTCACACATTCCTACTGACACAGCAAGGGTTATAAAACAGCATGTAACCTGCAATAAAGCGCGCAGTGACTTATGTGTGAGGAACTATACCAGACCTCCATGTGTGGTGTTTTCCTTTACAGACGGCTATGGGGCATTGGGGTGGGCCTGATTGGTGCTGTACCCAGTTTTACCTTGACAAGAGGATGCAGTTTCTGCAGAATTTTTTTAAAATTAGGCAATTAATGAAGTCTTGGAGATCCAACGTAGGGACAACTTCAGGGATCCCGCAGATCTTTATATTATTCCACTTGCTGTGATCCTCAATGTCGGCTTGTTTAGCTTTTAAACATTCTACTTCTTCCTCCAGAAAATAGTGAGAGTCAATTAAATCATTGCGAAATTTGGCGGACCCACTCATTTTTGATTCAGCATGGTCCACTCTGCTCCCCAGCCCCAAATGGAAGTGTTAACTGTAGCAGATATGCTTCTAATATCAGCTTGTAAAGAATCTCTCATTGTCATGACTATTCATTTAATGAAACTCTCTGTGGCAGGCTGATCAGAGGCTCAGAGCTGTCTGATGTGATCCCCAGTCAGCAGGTCCTCTGAATCAGAGTTCAGGAGTCCCATCGTCCTCCCCTGCTTCTTTGTGGAAAGCTGATCTGAGGTCTGCAGCTGGCTATTATGAGGCCCAGTGAGCAGGTCCTCTGTATTAGAGTTTAGCAGCCCCATCATCGTAGGCCCCTACTTCTTCAGGCTGGATGAAGAGAGAAGAGCGATGCTCGCTCGAGTAACTGCTTTATCCGAGCATGCTCACTCATCTCTACTGTTCACTAAAAAAAACTTCAGATGATGTACTGGGACGGATTGAGAGACCCAATGTGGTTCGAAACATATTCTTGCCTTCCTGAAAGGCCACTTAAGATTATGACACATCTCTTTGGGAGTCTGTTCCTTCCTCTGATAAACCATGGTCTCTCAGAGTTTGGAAAAAAGAATTGGACGTCCCCTTCAATAGAGAAGAAACCAAAAGAATTGTAGCTAATTCACATGGATTTTACAACTGCGTTCGCATACAAGAAAATTTCTATAAACTACTCACAAGATGGTAAAAAAAACTCGGACTCACTATTTAAATCTCAACTTTCACAAACGGACATGTTGGAGGTGTGAATCAGACATAGGAAACGTGCTACACATATGATGGCATTGCCCAAAGATTAAACGCTATTTGTAACTTATCACGGAACACATAATCAAAATCTGTGGGTCCTCCTCTTTATTCTCACCAAAGAGGTGTTGCTATGAAAACCCTCACAACAGTTGACACCCTCAAAAAAATATTTACCTACCATCGTGTTCTTGAAACTTCTTATTACACTCTCCTGGAAAGGAAAATAAATACCTACCTTGTCCCACTGGAGAGATACGGTATTACAATTATACAGATTTGAGGAGATTGCTGTATGGGAATCTGGTTCGAGATCTAACTTTCTGGCAATCTGGTTGCCATGGACAACATTTATTAAGGAGCAACCTCTATAAACTCAACAAATATACTCCCACCACAGTGATGCTTTAAAAATACCCACTGATAAATGCTCACTTAGATACTTAGACAACCTCCTCGTTGATAATGTTTGTTTTCCTTTTTGAGTTACACTTTCGGTTCGTATTTTTGTCAAAGTGCTGTGTTGATGCTCAGTAACCAATGTCGATTGTGAGTCTAAAAGAACTTCATGTTAGGTCTCCTACACACTTGCGTTTTCTTTAATGCTGTGATATCGCTGTTTTTTTAAACACAATTGTCAATGGGACTTTCTAATGTTAAAAACGCATCACACAAAAATTGCAAAGCACAAACTTGGGATGCGTTTTTAACATTAGAAAGTCCCATTGACAATAGCGTTAAAAAAACACAGCGATATTGCAGCGTTAAAAAAACGCAAGTGTGTGCGAGTCCTTTGATCCACTGTTAGAACTGGGTCGGCAATGTGCTCCTCTAGAATATGGAACTAAATGGGGTAATACTACGTACCGTCAACTGAGTTAACCAACAAAAACAACTGCTCAATCTGACTGAACATCTGACTTTTAAAGGGGCTAATTAGTGTTTATTCATACCAGAAATAAACAATAGGTGACGGGGTTAATCTTTGTGTTAATAATTTACATCCTTCTTTTGGAATGGAGGTTAACAGCTCAATTTCAGGAATTTATAATTACAAGGAACTCCCTAGAGTGGAGACCTTGTGCAAAAATGTATACCTCCATTCTACAAGAAGTCTCCTAGTTACACCTGGAGAGAGTTGAGGGAATCAATTGAATTGAACACGCAAAGACTTTCTTTGGTCCCAACTTATGGTAGATCTGCATCAACAGGTGGACAAAAGGGTCTTACTCTGCCCTGGGAAATCCCATTGACAATCTTGTTTTTGTTATGTTTCTGCCAATGCTGTCTACACCTTTTCTAAGATATGAATATTCCCAAAGGTCCATTTAGACAGGACGGATGTCAGGCAAACGATGCCCGATGTCCTTGTGTGTCCTCGCTCCCGTGCTCTCGCATGGGAGCTAGTAGAGCTGGCTCGCTCACAGAGCGGCTAGCAGGGGAGCAGGGCAGCTGCAGGAGATTTCTCTCCTCGTGTTCCCTTGCACCTCTCCATTGACATAACATAGCGGCCATTCAGTATTGCATGGCTGCTATTTACACTGAGCGATCAGCTCATTGTCCATCATCTATGCTGCATAAATTATGGACGATGAGCTGATCATTGATCGCTCAGTGTAATAAGTTTGGGATTATCATGAATCTGCAACTAGCTATTCTAAAACATACGACACACCATAGTCTGATACTGTGGATCCTCAAATGATATTGTAACAGAACTCATCAGTGTACCGTTTTAATAATAAAATGGCACACTGATATGTGAAAGAAGACACTTACTATTGATCACACAGGAGCCCATACTTCTCTACCCTTAATGTATACCATTTGGGCATGGATACTATATCCTATTTTATGTGCCACTGATACATGGGGTAGTGACTTAGAATCTTCCTACGCATGCGCTGAAAACTCGGCTATCATCGGGCCTATGATGCCTCAGCAACTGTGCGCATGTGCGTAGTTATGCAGGCGATCGGACCTGAAACACAAATGCGTATGTGCGAACGTGACAATGACGCCGCCGAAAGCGATGACGACATCACAGACGTAATGATGACATCAGCCGTGGATGCATGGCGGAGCGCAATCAACGTCACTGATTATGCACTAGAGGCGGAGATTAACGCTGAATCTGGGAGTCTCTGCAAGATTATCTCTGTGTAAGTGTGCCATATCTACTGTGATGCGATCGGAGGATATAGAGTTATATTTTATACAATAAAGGATCCGTGCAGTGGACGATCGTGATGGAAAATGTTCTTGATCGTCAATATTAAGTAAATGTCCAAGACAGCTTCTGCGGGTATCCCTGGCAATGCTCTCTATATCAGAGAAGCAATGTATGCTGATTGGAGCTCACTGATTCGCACTCCCTGGGGGGCGGCTACTATGAACCCTATTTAAGAGAACTACTTTGACTAAACTCATTGATACCAATAGCCTACCATCAAGGCTGTTGGCTTGCTGCTCCTCTCTCCATTTTATTTTAATTTTTGCTGCTAATGTTCCTGGCTGTTGAAAAAATAGATTGGCTATCTTGGCCTCCTCTATACAAACATTGAATCTAGAATTTGGAATTAGCAATTATTAGAGAAAAAGAATTGATAAATCTTTATGGGCAGATAGTATCTGGGAATCAGAAACCTGCTACTACGAGTTAATAGTAGACTAGCTGATATACCCGGCTTCGCCCGAGTTAATTTGGTACTGGTGTTTATCTGGTTTTCACACGGAAAATCTTATGAAGTCGTGGTTACTTTAGAGATACCGAGGAAAAAATATGTTCACCATTTTGCATAGTTCTCTGCGTTACCCAGGAAACACCACGTGGAGGTAACCATGCAATGTTTCCTTTATATAAAATGACATGGTACATAAAATTTTGACGCTAATTCTTTTGCACTTAGAATTCAATCATCGAGTTGGGACCCATTAACTTTTTCTATTAATTAAATAATCAATGCTCGAGAAAAAAATTCATACTGAAATTTTGTCCAGCGCAGCGTCCAGCTGTCCCCATCCCAGATGGGGTAAGGCGCACTCCTTCACCTACTCAGTAGTCCACAGAGTACAAGAAATTTTTCCTCGCACAGTGTTGAGCTGTCCTCATACCACACGGTCACTTGATAGCCACACCACCCTCATGTCTATTTATAAATGCTTATTGGATGAGGAGGACCAGGAGACACACACTGCAGAGGGTTGGCAGGGCCTGGCAGTGACTCTCTTTGAAATTGTGGGCAATAGCCCACAATGATAATGACAATTGCTGATAAATTAACATATGATCATAATTCTAAACCCGTGCCACCTCCATCACAAAATTTCATAAGCCACAAACAAGGGCATTAAGGCGACTCAGATGCCAGTACTTCTACACATCTCCACAATTCAACAACCCAGTCTAAAACAAAAGATTTTTTTACCCAGAGTGCAGGTGAACCCCTGAAAGATTTGTTTACCAAGAGTATAGGTGAACCCTTGAAAGACTTGTTTATCAAAAGTATAGGTGAACCCCTAAAAGGATTTGTTTACTAAAAGTATAGGTGAACCCCTAAAAGGATTTGTTTACCAAGAGCATAGGTAACCCCTTGAAAGATTTGTTAACCAAGAGTGCAGGTAAAAACCTGAAAGATTTTTTGAGCGACAGCTCATACTTGCTTAATGGGATTCAGGTGGCAGTCCACCAACAGGCAAGCTACCGCCTGTCTCAGCCCCTGCCTCTCCCTGAGGGGCTTGTTAACCAGTGCCCCAGGGAAGGACAGCATGAACTGTAAAGAAACTAGTGGCCAAAGATGGACACCGCGCTGGGATACGTTTCCATACGCCGTGTGACGCTTTTGAAATTGTGCTTCATAGCTGACAAATCGCAGACAAAGTAATGTATGATTGTAAGTACCATCCCATGCCACCTCCATCGCAGCATTTCATTAGCCACAAATGCCAACATAAGGGGTACTCAGAGGCCAGTACTTCTACATTTTTAATGAAGAAAACAACCCATTTTAAAAAGAAGAAATTTGTCACCTAAGCTCAGGAGTTTCAACATGGCCTGTTGACTCTTCCCCACGGCAGTGCTGCAGCGCCTCGAGCAACTGACTGTAGGCGATGTGCTCACAGATGGTAATTGAGAGGTGGAGGAGGAGGTGGGGGGTTGGAAAAGGTGGCATAATAAGCCAGAGAAGCCATCACTGAGGTACGACCCGCAATCCTTGGTGTGGGTAGCACGTGAGTGGACCCAGGGTCAGACTCGGTCCCAGCCTCCACCAGGGTAATTCAATGTGCCGTCAGGGAGATGTAGTGTTCCTGCCTGCCAGCACTTGTCCACATGTCAGTGGTTAAGTGGACCTTCCCAGTACCCACACTGGTGAGGGCACGGTTGATATTCTGTGACACAGGCTGGTGTAGACCAAGGACGGCACAGTGGGAAAAATAGTGGCGACTGGGGACCGAGTATCGAGGGACAGCCACTGCCATGAGGTTGCGGAAAGCCTCAGTTTCTACCAGCCTATATGACAGCATCTCTAGGCTCAGCAGTTTGGAGATATGAACGTTTAGCGATTGTGCATGCAGGTGGGTGGCCGCATATTTCCGCTTGCATTCTAATGCTTCTGTTATGGACAGCTGAACACATTGGTGGAGGCAGTAGAGGACCGTGCAGCCGAAGGGGTGAATGCAGGGTGGGAAACGCTCGAGCCTACGTCCTGGGAGAGGGATTGCATCTCAGTGCCAATATGTGTCACAGGGGAAGAGGCAGTGGTGTGACCCACAGGCTGTGAATGCCTTCCTTCCACCTCGTCAGGTTCTTAGCTATCATACGTCTGCGCATGCTGGTGGTGGTCAGGCTGGTAGTAGTGGCTCCCCTGCTGATCTTGGTGTGGGCACAGGTTGCACACTGTTCGTCGGTCATCTGCACTCTCATTAAATAACCTCCAGACCCTCAAACACCTAGCCTTCTGCACGGGAGCTTGCCGCGAGGAGGTGCTAGGAGGAACAGTTGGGGAATTACTTGCTCTGGCCACCCCACTGCCTCTTCCAACCTGTTCTGGTGCTGCACTTGCCTCCCCCTCTGAAGTGCTGTCTTCAGTAGGCTTACCAACCTAGGTCGGGTCAGTCACCTCATCATCCACCTGCTCTTTCTCTGAATCCTCAGTCTGCTGCTCCCTCAGAGTTACTGCCCTAACAACAACCTTACTGCGGGCAGGGTCACTATATCTGCCTGACAGCACATTGGGTGAATTTAGTGGAGGCTGGGACCGAGTCAGAGCCTGGGACCGCTCACGTCTTACCCACCCCCTGAATTGCGGGCCCCAGCTCGGTGCTGGTATCTGCGGCGGTGTATGCTTCCTCTACAAAACCAACCTCCTCCTCCTCCTCCTCCTACGCAACCTCTGTCTCGCAATCAAGATGTGTCAGCAGCAGCACGTCGCCAGCAGTCGGTGTTGCGTGGCGTGGCAGCACAGCGGTGGCCAAGCGTCAGCAGGCCATGCTGAAACTACTCAGCTTAGGAGAGAAGAGGCACACGGCCCACGAACTACTGCAGGGTCTGACCGAGCAGACCGACCGCTGTCTTTCGCCGCTGAGCCTCCAACCTGGCATGGTCGTGTGTGACAACGGCCGTAACCTGGTGGCGGCTCTGCAGCTCGGCAGCCTCACGCACGTGCCATGCCTGGCCCACGTCTTTAATTTGGTGGCTCAGCGGTTTCTGAAAAGCTACCCACACTTGTCAGACCTGCTCGGAAAGGTGCGCTGGCTCAGCGCACATTTCCGCAAGTCCAACACGGACGCTGCCACCCTGCGGACCCTGCAACATCGGTTTAATCTGCCAGTGCACCGACTGCTGTGCGACGTGCCCACACGGTGGAACTCTATGCTCCACATGTTGGCCAGGCTCTATGAGCAGCGTAGAGCTATAGTGGAATACCAACTCCAACATGGGCGGCGTGGAGGGAGTCAGCTTCCTCAATTCTTTACAGAAGAGTGGGCCTGGTTAGCAGACATCTGCCAGGTCCTTGGAAACTTTGAGGAGTCTACCCAGATGGTGAGTGGCGATGCTGCAATCATTAGCGTCACCATTCCTCTGCTATGCCTCTTGAGAAGTTCCCTGCAAAGCATAAAGGCAGACGCTTTGCGCTAGGAAACGGAGGCGGGGGAAGACAGTATGTCACTGGATAGTCAGATCACCCTCATGTCTATATCTCAGCGCGTTTTAGAGGAGGAGGAGGAGGGGGAGGAGCATGAGGAGGAGGGGGAAGAGACAGCTTGGCCCACTGCTGAGGGTACCCATGCTGCTTGCCTTTCATCCTTTCAGCGTGTATGGCCTGAGGAGGAGGAGGAGGAGGAGGATCCTGAAAGTGATCTTCCTAGTGAGGACAGCCATGTGTTGCGTACAGGTACCCTGGCACACATGGCTGACTTCATGTTAGGATGCCTTTCTCGTGACCCTCGCGTTACACGCATTCTGGCCACTATGGATTACTGGGTGTACCCACTGCTCGACCCACGGTATAAGGAGCACCTTTCCACTCTCATACCCGAAGAGGAAAGGGGTTCGAGAGTGATGCTATACCACAGGACCCTGGCGGACAAACTGATGGTAAAATTCCCATCCGACAGCGCTAGTGGCAGAAGGCGCAGTTTTGAGGGCCAGGTAGCAGGGGAGGCGCGGAGATCAGGCAGCATGTACAGCGCAGGCAGGGGAACACTCTCCAAGGCCTTTGCCAGCTTTATGGCTCCCCAGCAAGACTGTGTCACCGCTCCCCAGTCAAGGCTGAGTTGGCGGGAGCACTGTAGAAGGATGGTGAGGGAGTATGTAGCCGATCGCACAACCGTCCTCCGTGACGCCTCTGCTCCGTACAACTACTGGGTGTCGAAGCTGGACACGTGGCCTGAACTCACGCTGTATGCCCTGGAGGTGCTTGCTTGTCCTGCGGCTAGCGTCTTGTCAGAGAGGGTGTTTAGTGCGGCTGGGGGAATCATCACGGATAAGTGTACCCGCCTGTCAACTGACAGTGCCGACAGGCTTACACTCATAAAGATGAACAAAGCCTGGATTTCCCCAGACTTGTCTTCTCCACCAGCGGACAGCAGCGGTACCTAAACAATACGTAGGCTGCACCCGCGGATAGAAGCATCGTTCTCTATCACCATAAAAAAGGGGACCTTTTAGCTTCATCAATCTGTGTATTATATTCATCCTCCTCCTCCTGCTCCTCCTCCTGAAACCTCATGTAATGACGCCGAACGGGCAATTTTTCTTAGACCCACAAGGCTCAGTCATATAACTTTTGTAAACAATGTTTATACGTTTCAATTCTCATTAAAACGTTGAAACTTGCACCTGAACCAATTTTTATTTTAACTGGGCTGCCTCCAGGCATAGTTACAAATTAAGCCATATTAAGCTTAGCGATTAATGGGTTTCACCTGCCCTCTTGGTTGGGCATGGGCAATTTTTCTGAGGTACATTAGTACTGTTGGTACACCAATTTTTTTGGGCCCTCACCTACAGTGCAATCCTAGTAATTTTTATGGGCTTCGCCTGCACTCATGCTACAGCAAGGTGTGTGGGGTTGGCCTACACTTTTGCTACATAAATGTTACTGGGGCCTTGTCTATACTGCAACTACTGAAATGTGAAAGAGACTGTTATCTCCCTAAACTGCTGCTGCGGGAATGTTACTGTGGCCTGTCTTGACTGCTGCTACTACTGAAATGGAACTAAGACTGTGCTCCCCCTATACTGCTGCTAGTGATATGTTACTGGGGCCTGTCCAGACTGCTACTACTACTCAAATGAAACTAATACTGTGCTCCCCCTATACTGCTGCTAGTGATATGTTACTGGGGCCTGTCCAGACTGCTACTACTACTCAAATGGAACTAATACTGTGCTCCCCCTATACTGCTGCTTTGGATATGTTACTGGGGCCTGTCCAGACTGCTACTACTACTGAAATGGAACTAATACTGTGCTCCCCCTATACTGCTGCTAGTGATATGTTACTGGGGCCTGTCCAGACTGCTACTATTACTGAAATGGAGCTAAGACTGTGCTCCCCCTATACTGCTGCTTCAGAATTGTTACTGGGGCCTGTCTAGACTGCAACTACTACTGAAATGGAACTAATACTGTGCTCCCCCTATACTGCTGCTAGTGATATGTTACTGGGGCCTGTCCAGACTGCTACTACTACTCAAATGGAACTAATACTGTGCTCCCCCTATACTGCTGCTTTGGATATGTTACTGGGGCCTGTCCAGACTGCTACTACTACTGAAATGGAACTAATACTGTGCTCCCCCTATACTGCTGCTAGTGATATGTTACTGGGGCCTGTCCAGACTGCTACTACTACTGAAATGGAACTAATACTATGCTCCCCCTATACTGCTGCTTTGGATATGTTACTGGGGCCTGTCCAGACTGCTACTACTACTGAAATGGAACTAATACTGTGCTCCCCCTATACTGCTGCTAGTGATATGTTACTGGGGCCTGTCCAGACTGCTACTATTACTGAAATGGAACTAAGACTGTGCTCCCCCTATACTGCTGCTTCAGAATTGTTACTGGGGCCTGTCTAGACTGCAACTACTACTGAAATGGAACTAATACTGTGCTCCCCCTATACTGCTGCTAGTGATATGTTACTGGGGCCTGTCCAGACTGCTACTATTACTGAAATGGAACTAAGACTGTGCTCCCCCTATACTGCTGCTTCAGAATTGTTACTGGGGCCTGTCTAGACTGCAACTACTACTGAAATGGAACTAAGACTGTGCTCCCCCTATACTGCTGCTAGTGATATGTAACTGGGGCCTGTCCAGACTGCTACTACTACTCAAATGGAACTAATACTGTGCTCCCTCTATACTGCTTATTATTGCATTTATTTATGTAACGCCGGTGGCTTCCTGGGACCCACCCATGCTGTCGGTCCACATGGAGTTGTACTTGCCTGTGTCTACTTATAAAGAACCCCAGTCTGACTGGGGCATGCAGTGTGGGCCAAAGCCCAGCTGTATTTAATCTGACATTAGCTCTACTATCCGGGGCACTGCATTTGGACAAACTACAGGAAAAATACAGCGCTAATGAGACATGCACAGCTACGCTAGCATTGGAGTCCGCTGTAGGCACGTGATTGCTGAGGGTTTGTGCAGAGGCCTATGTCCTAGGTGCAGTGAAAGTCCACTTCCAGCCTAGGATTGCTGAATCTGTGGGCCGAGACCTATGCCGTGGGCGCGGTGCAAGTCTGCCATGTTTGGCCGCTCCGATCAATTTTTTGTTCATGTCTTGGGTTTCCTAGGACCCACCTATGCTGTTGGTGCAAACTTAGTTCCCATTGCGGTGTTTGACCTGTATGGCACAAAGGCACTGACTGACTTGGGTAGGGGGCAGAGCGCTGACGACTTTCCCCTTGCAGTGTGGATTGAGCTATGCGACACCTTGACAGAATGAATACTGTGTGGCACATGGATTCCGTCAGGTGTGGCCACCTGACGGAGGTGGCACAGGATTGGAGTTCTCATTGCTTCTGTACAGCATTGTGGGCTATCGCCCCGCCCCTTTTAAAGAGGGTCGCTGCCTGGCCCTGCCAACCCTCTGCAGTGTGTGCCTCCGGTTCCTCCTCATGGCAGACGCACTTATAAATAGACATGATGGTGGTGTGGCTATGAGGCCAGCGTGTGGCATGAGGGCAGCTAAAGGCTGCGCAGGGACACTTTGGTGTGCGCTGTGGACACTGGGTCGTGCGGGAGGGTTGGGCAGCATGTAACCCAGGAGAAGTGGCAGCGGAGTGTCATGCAGGCAGTGCTTGTGCTTTGTTGGAGGTAGTGTGGTGCTTAGCTAAGGGGTGCCTTGCTAATGAGGGTTTTTCAGAAGTACAAATTGTTGGGGGGAGGGGGGCACTCTTGCCGCTATTGTGGCTTAATAGTGGGATCTGGGAACTTGAGATGCAGCCCAACATGTAGCCCCTCGCCTGCCCTATCCGTTTCTGTGTCGATCCCATCACTTTCTTGAATTTCCCAGATTTTCACAAATGAAAACCTTAGCGAGCATCGGCGATATACAAAAATGCTCGAGTCGCCCATTGACTTCAATGGGGTTCGTTACTCGAAACGAACCCTCGAGCATCGCGGGAAGTTCGACTCGAGTAACGAGCACCCAAGCATTTTGGTGCTCGCTCATCTCTATTAGTAATCCCTTACCCCCATTTATCCCTCCGTTCCCACCTTCACGTGTTATTTTGTTTCAGTCTGTTTGTCCTCTTCTAGTCGGTTCCATGAGTTAGTTGTCATCTGAGGATTCTCTTTTTCTAAAAAAAAGAACATGGCAGCACAGCTAAGGTTTGCAAAGTTGTATCTGAACAAACCACAAGACTTCTGCAACAATGTCCTTAGGACAGATAAGAGCAAAGTGGAGGTGTTTGGGCAGAATACCCAGCACCACATTGGTGAAAACCTAAACACAACATATCAGCACAAACACCTCATGCCAACTCAGTCATTGAGTCGACCATGAACTCATCTATATAATAAAAGTATTCTAGAGTCAAAATATGAGGCCAAATGTTTGGCCATTTGTCAGGATTGGCGGCTATCGGGGTCGCCGTGCCCGCACTGCTGACATCGTTGCTCCGGCGGTGGGTGTGCGGTGCAGGGGGACTCCGGCGCCGGTCACCACTCCTGGCTGTGCGGCTCATATACACCACAGGAGTGCTAGGAACGTGGAGGCTGCTGCTGCCCTTTGACCTAGGTTGGTCTGCTAGCGCTGAAGGAGGTTCTTCCAGCACTCTCTGATTATCCTGCTGCTTTCAGGTGCTCCGCCCCAATCAGCTGCTGGGGTGGGAGCTCTGACAGCATTTAAACCGCTCAGTTACCACCATTATTCCCAGCACCATGTTTGACAAAAAAGAAACACAGCAGATAAGCGCAAATATGTGATATCAACTGTTAAGCATGCTGATAGAGGGGTGAGGATTTGGCTTTGTTGTGCAGCCACAGGACTTGGGCACCTTACTGTACTTGAGTTGACCATGAACTCTTTTGTATAGTAATATATTCTAGAGTCATCAAACCGAAATCTTAAGCTTGTCCGAAACTGGGTCATTCAACTGGAGAACAATCCCAAGCACAACCACAAGTCTACATCAGAATGGCTAGAAAAGAAAATAATCAAGGTTTGCAATGCCACGGTTACAGCCCAGACCTCAACCCACATGAATGCTTAAGTGGGACCTTAAGAGATAAGTGCATAAACGAATGCCCACAAACCTCAATGAAATGAAACAATGCTGTAAAGAAGAGTGGGACAAAATGTATCCAGAACGATGTCAGAAACAGATAAAGTCATAAAGATTTAGATATCACTCTCCCCCCCCCCCCCCCGCTGACCCCCGCCGCCCCCCCCCCCAAGCCTGCTCAGACAAGAATGCAGTTACTCGAGTAGACCGATGCTCGCTTGAGTAACTGCTTTATCCGAGCCTGCTTGCTCATCTCTATTAGCAATGTTTTCACTGTAACCTCACATCGCAAAGAACAATCTGCAATATCGCCCATTGTTTTCAATGGGGCTGGTGGCAGCAGAGTCAGCCCCATTGAAAACCTAGGGAGTACATTGCGCTCCCCTTACACAGATGTGACACGTGTGACAGCTGTGGCAGGGGATTCATTCATCCCCGCGGGGACTATGGGAATAGAGGAAGGCCCTGTGACAGCTGTGGCAGAGGTCCACAATGCTATCTCATTGCATTCAATGGGTCATAATTATACTTGCTATATTAATGACTCAATGTGGTCTTGGTAGACAAAAAAAAAACTGCTCAACTTGTAGCTCCCACCTCCTTGTGGTCTCCATATTTTATTGATTCAGTGTTTATGATTTCCCAATGAAAACACAAGCCTTAAATATTTGTAAGTTCCTCTCATTACTCTATATTGTATTTATTCCTTTCATCAACCTCGTTATATGCATTTTAAGTAAGGGCTCACACCCACTGGCGATATGACTTCCCTGGGATGTGAGAGTGAGTGAAACCGCATGAGAATAAAACCAATGATTTTCAATGGTTTCATTCTCATTAGTGATGTTTTCACTGTAACCTCGCATCGCAAAGAAGAATCTGCAATATCGCCCATTGTTTTCAATGGGGCTCCCACCAGCATAGGGAAACATAGGGAGTACTTTGCTCTCCCCTGACACAGGTGTGACAGCTATGGCAGGGGATTCCTTCATCCCCGCAGGGACCGCAGGAAGGCCTTTTGACAGCTTTGACAGCTGTGGCAGAGGTTCATGATGCTTTCCCATCTTCTTCTGTTTTCTGGTGGCCGGGAATTGAAAAATCCTACCTCCAGGAAGCGCTGCCTCAGATTGGCTGAGCACTGTGGACAATTAAAGGCAGCTCCCAGCTGTCACTGAATGACAGCTGAGCGCTGCCTGTGATTGGCTGAATGCTGTGAGCAATCACAGGCAGTGCTCAGCTGTCATTCAATGATGGCTGGGTGCTGCCTCTGATTGGCGACAGTGCTCAGTCAATCAGAGGCAGCGGTTTCTGGAGGCAAAATTTTTCAATCCCCGACCAACAGAAGACAGAAGATGGGAAAGCATCATGGACCTCTGCCACAGCTGTGTCAGGAGAGCACAATGTACTTCCTATGTTTTCAATGGGGCAGGCGCTGCTACTGCCGGCCCCACTGGAGACAATGGGCGATATTGCAGATTCTTCTTTGATATGCAATATTACAGTGAAAACATCACTAATGAGAATAAAACCATTGGTTTCATTATCATGCTCAGTCATCTCGCATTGCAGGGATGTCGTATCGCCAGTGGAAGTGAGCCCATACTTACTCTGTATATAATGAGGTTGATGAAAGGAGTAAATACAGTATAAAGCAGGGGTGTCAAACTCATTTTCACCAAGGGCCACATCAGGTTTTTGGTGACCTTCAAAGGGCTGATTGTAAGACAGTACAGCAAGGGCTCGTTCACACAAGCGTATTTGCGTACAAAATATATGCAGTGAATAGAAGCCATTGATTTCAATGAGTCATTCACATGATGTATTTTTTCATACAGCATGACCTATTTTGTTGCGTACTACGCACCCCAATAGGCAATTGAAGTGAATGGGCCACGCAAATACGTGGTGAATGCGCAGGAAACCTGTGTATTCAGTGCACATTTGCGCACCATCTCAGTGGGCCTATCTGCGTTCTTTTCTGCGTGCCCAAATACATAGGCATAAGGGATTTTCGATTGCCCAAATACGTAGCATATTTGTGCGACCGAAATGCAATTACGCCCATGTGAACGAGCCCTAATAATGACCCCTATAGTGGTCGCAGTAATAATAGTGACTCTCATAGTGGCCCCAGTAAAAATATTGACCCGCACAGTGGGCCAATTAGTAATAGCGATCCCCACAGCGGCCCTAGTAGTAACAGGGTACCCCACAGTGGCTCCAGTAGTAACAGGGTACCCCACAGTGGCCCCAGTAGTAATAGCGACCCCCACAGTAATATTAAACCCCTCCCAGCAGCAATAATAACCCCCTCCCAGCAGCAATATAAGCCCTTCCCAGCAGCAATATTACCCCCTCCCAGCAGCAATATTAACCCCCACTCCCACCAGCAATATTAATCCCTCCCCCCGCAGCAATATTAACCCCCACCCAGCAGCAATATTAACCCCCTCCAAGCAGGAATATTAACCCCCACCCACCCAGCAGCAATATTAACCCCCTGTCAGCAACAATATTAACCCCCTGTCAGCAACAATATTAACCCCCTGCCAGCAACAATATTAACTCCCTTCCAGCAACAATAATAACCCCTCCCAGCAGCAATATTAACCCCCCAGCAGCAATATTAATCCCCCCCAACCCACCAGCAATATTAACCCCCACCCACCCAGCAGCAATATTAACTCTATTAACTCCCCCCCCCCCCCCCCCCCCGGCAGCAATCAGCAATATTAACCTCCGCCCAGGAACAACAATATTAACCCCCCACCCCCCAGCAGCAATATTAACTTCCCCCTTCCCCAGCCATATACTTACCTCCTCCTTGCTGTCAGCGCCGCTCCTCCTCGGACCATGCTGAGCCCGGGTGGCATAATAACTTTTTCCACAAGACTTCTGCACTATTGAGCAATTCCAGCAATCTGATTGGTTGTTTGGTGAATCAGCCAACCCAAACAACCAATCACTGTGAATCAACCAACCCAGACAACCAATCAGGTTGCTGGAATTGCTAAATAGTGCAGAAGTCTTGTGGAAAAAGTTCATATACGCCCGGGTGCACACTGACGTCAGTGTGTAGCCCGGAACACTTCCTCCCTGAGTCATCTCTTGCGGAACTGAAGAGCAGTAGACTCAGGGGAGGAGGATCCCAGCTGCACACAGAGTGTGTGGTGGGATCAGCGGTAGCAGTGCGATTACCAGCGGGGAGCTGTGGCACCCCTGCTGGTAATCGCTACATTGGTGAGCCGCCGTCGGCATGCCGCATACCACAGAACATGAGGCAGCGGGCCTTGTGCTTGACACATGTAGTATAGAGTAATGAGAGGAACTTACAAATATTAAAGGCTTGTTCTTTCATTGGGAAATCATAAACACTGAATATAGTCCAAAAAATATAGAGACCACAGTAAGGTGGGAGCTACAAGTGGGGAAGGCTTTTTTTGTCTACCACATTGACTCATTCATAGAGCAAGAATAATCATGACATAAGATGTAATTATTATTATGATTGGGATGAAAACTATAGCTATAAGTATTAATGGGATTTCAAGATCAACAATAAAGATATCAGAGCAGGCAATGTCCACAGAAAAATGGTCCATAACATACGGCCCCTAAAGTTTCAACATTTCCATTGTGAATGAAGTAATCAAGGAAATGGAAAAACTAAAACATGACAAATAATGGCAAATTTCATACAACTAGTCCTTGTTATTATAAAAGCAGAACGAAGGGGATTACAGGTGGCAACATGTCTGTCATAAGACAACACTGTGAAATGAAGGCATTCAACTATCTCTGAGAAACTAAATAAATAAAATTGGGTAATGTAGCCAATAAAAGTAATGGTACCTCCATTGTTCAGTAGGATGTGGAACATGTTGGGGGCAATATCTGTAGATAATAACATGTCACAGCTGTGAGATGAATAGATACATTGGCATGTGGAGGTTCTTGCTGGTGGACACCAGGGTGATGATCAGGAGATTCTCACATAATGTCCCACAGTAAACCATGAGGAACAGACAGAAGTGGAAAGTTATTAACCTTTGCTAATAGTCGACATTATTTGTTGCGATCTGCGATCAGAAACAGCCAACACCCATGATGTATTCAGCTCCCAAGTCCATTCTATACGATGACACCCAACATGTGACTAAGGTGCACATAGAGAAGGAGTAAATTGGGTCCATTAGATGTAACAAGATCAATTTTTCTATAGATCTTTATAATAGAAACAAATTACATTTTATTAATTTTTTGGCAGCTTTCTTTATAGAGTTATTTCTTAGACTGTATATAAGGGGGTTGAGGAAAGGAGTAAATACGGTATAGAGTAATGATAGAATCTTGTGAATATTCAAAGTTTGCTCTTGTTTTGGAATAATGTAAACACTGAATATAGTCCAGTAAAATATGGAGACCACAATGAGGTGGGAGCTACAGGTGGAGAAGGCTTTATGTCTACCGGTACTGGATGGGATCCTTAAAATGGCAACAATAATTTTGACATAAGATGTAATTATTAATATGGTTGGGATGATTACTAGAGGGGAACCTATTAATCTGATTTCGAGGTGAACAATGAAGGTATCAGAGCAGGCAATGTCCAGCAGAGGATTTATGTCACAGAAAAAATGGTCAATAACATTCGGCCCACAAAATTTTAACATTGATATTGTGACATAAAAAATCATTGCACTGGAAAAACTGAAGCACCAAGCAATGATGGCAAATGTCACACAACAAGTCCTTGTCATTATAGAAGCATAACGGAGAGGAATACATATGGCCACATATCTGTCATAAGACATCACTGTGAGGAGAAAACATTCAAAAAGTTCTGAGGCACAGAAGAAATAATATTGAGTCATGCATCCAATAAACGTAATGGTCCCCCCATTATTCAGTAGGATGTGGAGCAAGTTGGGGACAATATCTGTGGATAACAGGATGTCACTGATGGACAGTTGTGAGATGAAGAAGTACATTGGAGTGTGGAGGGTCTTGCTGGTAGGCACCAGGGTGATAATCAGGAGGTTCCCACATAATGTTCCACAGTAAACCACCAGGAACAGACAGAACAAGATAATTCTTACATATTTGTCAGCTTGAAATCCCAAGATGAAGAACTGTGTGACTTCGGTTAGATTCCTTCCCTGTGTTTAAAAGTAGAAAAGATGCCATCAGAGCATTCTTCAGCATCTACAAACAGCAAGTCCTGGAAATATGAGAATTATAATTAGAAAAAATGTATCCCTTTCCGCCACAGGGCGTAACTGTACGTCCTGGCAGGGAGGTACTTAGCGCAACAGGACGTACAAATAGCCAAGTATCCCAAGAGATCTGCGCTTTCCAGTAGCGGGAGTCGGCTGTCACCAATAGCCGGCCTCTCCCTGCAACAGCCGGAGTGCATCGGGACAGGGACCGCTGATGTTAATCCCTCCCCTGCTGTACTCTATGTAGATGGCGGCATGTAAAGGGTTCACAGAGGGAGCACACTCCCTCTGTGACATCATCGTACTCTTGTGATGTAATCGCAGAGAGCCAGGTGGGTTGCCATAGCAACAGGACGCCAGATACAGCCGCCCTGCTTTGCCAGTGCCTACAATTGCTAATACAAGCGATAAAACATTGTAGAACAGAAGTCCTGGTTTATCATAGCAATCATAGGTACTATTGTATAAGTCACCTACAGGGACATAACAAGTGTAAAGAAAAGATAAAAATAAGAAGAAAAATGTAAAAAAAAAAAAAAACTTTTTTGTGCTTTTTCCCATTTTAGCCTATTTTTTAAATCCTACATATTTGGTATCATCTTATCCATAACAATATGTCCAATAAATTGAACATGCTTTTTATCTTGCACAGCAAAAAGTGATAAAAAGACCTATAAAAAACTGAGGCAAACTGCTTATTTTGCCTCCCCAAAAACACAATAAAAGTGATCAAAATAGTTGTATGTGCCTAAAAATTGTACCAATAAAAACTAGAGCTTGTCTCGCAAAAAATAAGCCCTCACAGAGCTTCATCCATGGAAATATAAAAAAAAAGTTATAGGACTTTGAATGCAGAGATTAGGAAAAAAAAAAAAATAATAATTGTAGTATCATTGTAATCATATCAACTCGTAGAAAAAATGTATTGTGTCATTTATGCTGCATGATTAATGCTGTAAAAGAACCTCATAAATGGATGGCAGAATTGATTTGTTTTCTCTCCCTGCTATCTTAATTAAAAAATTATAAAAGTTTTACAATATAGTCTAATGTACCCAAAAATGGCACCAATAGAAACTACAGTTGGCAACGTAAAAAACAACCCTCATACGTCAAGAAAAAAAATTAAAAAGCTATGGTTTTTGAAAAACGGAGATGAAAATCCGTGGATTTCTGCAAAGTGGTTCCTCAGGAAGGCAAAAACTTATCACAAGAAAATAAACTCAACACAATTAGGTTCCTCTTGTTACAGCAAATGGATAAGAGAATTAGAACAAATATCTCATTTAGATAATAATGATATGGAAAAGAAAATACTAAAGGGATGGGATGCAGTACCATTTATTCTGTCATTAAATTCAAGTTGTTAACTGGGTTTTCAGCATAGTTATTCAATAATTGATTGGCCAGAGTCCGTTGCTTCCCATCCCAGCGGAACAGCTAATTGGGTGCCTTCTGTCAGCACCATTACACAAAGGGGTAGGAGAGGAAGCTGCTGGCTTCATTGAGACCCTAGTGTGCAGTTACAAGCTTCGGCCACTAAACAGGGGTCGGAGCAGCTCAAATCCCTGTGTGCAGTGGTGCTGATAGCAGTTGCCCACTCAGCTAATCAGCTGGGAGTTGAGCGGCAGATCCCTACCAATCAACAATTGATGACCTATAATATGGAGAGGTCGTCAATAGTATTTTACCTGGAAATCCCTTTAACACCTTAATGAAGGCCAGTAAGACTTTTTACTGACCTTACTAATGGGCTTTAAACCTGCACATACATATTTTATAAGATGGTGGCTTGGCTGACTACTGACAAACAGGCTCCTGCTCTAACTGCCAGGAGTGGAGAAGCCTCAAATCTTGGCAGTTTAACCCCTTGCATGCCACAGTCAACAGCATCGGCAGGATGTAAGCAGATGACAGAGGTAGGGGGCTAGTTCTGTCACCCATTGGCACTCCACAATGTCAATGGATTTCCATGGCAGACAAAAGCATGAAAAATTGCCTCCATGTCTGCCATTTAATGCAGTCTATTAAACTTCACCTGCAGCAGAGTCTGATAGGCTGCACTTATAAGCTTAGTAGAATGCACTACATAAGTAATGCAGTGTACTATCCTAGCAATCGAATGATCACATCGTCAAGTTCCCTCGAGGGACTGAAAATTATGTAAAAAATTCAATAAAGTTTATTTTAAAGCAAAAAAATCCAGTTTAAAAAAACTCTTAATAAAAAAAGGCCCAAAAAACTTTAAAAAGCAGCACTTAATAGATACAACCACATTGGTAATGACACAGACATTGAAAGTATTTTGTTATTTATCTAGCATGATGAATGCCATAGAAATAATTTGAAAAACAATGCTGAAATAGTTATTTTTCTTTTGCTTGCCTACCAAAAAAGCAATAAAAGGCAATCCAGAAGTTGCATGTTCTTCAAAATTGTGCCAATAAAGCTGCAACGAATCCTGCGAAAAACAAGAACTCTCATAGATGCTTTATAAGAAAAAGTAAAAATGTTATGAGTCTTAGAATTTGATTGTGCAGATTCAATTATATTTCTTCAAAAACATATTTTTTGTGCAAATAGTAGTGAAAAAAAAATCTAAGAATACCCATCATTGGCTATGTCAACGAGTTAAGGCTCTGCGACAATTAAAATTCCTTGGTCCTTGAGGCAAAAATAGGCTTGTCACTAAGGGGTTAAGAGAGATCCTCTGGTGAATACTTTTCACAGTCTACAAGGCTTTTGACATTAAGGCCAGATTCACATCAGCGTATGCGTATTTGCTTTTCGCATTGCCCTTTACATAGCTGTGAGAGACAAGAAGTTGACGTTCTAGCTGTGTGGCCCGGGTTGGGTGGGGTATTAGCTAAGGATCAGATACAATGTGTATTACTATGACTTCTCTGGGAGGTTTTTATTGGTTTTGTACATATGAAAGCCTTCATATAAAATGTAACAAGCCATATAAATGTTCTGACACGCCACTAAACAGAGGTTTGATCTGATTGGCCAAGATGATTTTCCAACAAATACCATCCCTGTTTATGGAAAGGTCTGTTTCTTTCCCATTGTTTAGTTGAACTTGATGGACCTACGGACTCTGAAGTAATAGCAGGCATCCACAAGGAGGGTTATAAATGGGAATGTAAGTCTGAGGTTACTTAGTACAGTGTTAGATTTGGCCCCAAATGTATTCATGTGTCTATGTAACAAGCCAGTCTGCACACTATTGCTATCGCATGCCTTTATCAGAAACCTCCTAATGGGTTTAGGAATCTGCAAATCCCAGGACGTTGGCCGGATCACATGAGCGTATGCTTTTTGCGGGCTTATTTTCACCACATTTTTGCAAAATAGGCCTTCCATATTTCTGCACACATCTGCTTATTTTACTGTAGTTTTTGCACACACAAGTCATACACAAAAAACCCCATGCTGTCAGCCATTGAAATGTTCTCTCACCCGGCGCTAATGCAAAGGAAGATAAAGTATGCTGCGTATTGTTTTACGCAACCGAAATGTGCAGACAAACTACGTGCATGTACATGAACCCTCTGAAATCAATTGGCTCTATTTTCTGCGTATCGCTTGCGCAACTTTTCCTTGTGCAAGTGTGCACGCAATAAGTTTGTGTAAATCCGGCCTTAACTTTGTGTTTGTTATCGGGTAGATTATTATCTGGATTACATACAGCCAGGGGCAGCAGTAAGGAATAAGGCAAAAATATCGAAAACTAGCAGAGGCCAGGAAAGATTTCTTTAGACCTCACAAGTTTATACAGATTAGGCAAAGTATTGACAATTAATGTTCTCAATGCCAGTAAGGGGCTGTACAGCACTTACGTCAGGTACATCCATGTACTTCTGCTGATGAGAATCAACAGATGTTGTTGTTGGGCTTTTTCTTAATCCATTTACAATGCAATTGCAAATCTTCCCAAATGAATCAGCATGTGAGATGATGGGCGGATATCACCACATAATGCAGGATGAGCACCTCTATGTATACAGATGAATGAAGGCCACTTGTGGATATTCTTGCTTCTCACGTCTCCTGCGTCTCCATCCACTGAGAAATTAAAATCTAGTAATATGTAACTAATTGTCCCCAAGATCACAAGATTTCCTCCAAGAAAACAGAAAACAAGAAAGAAATTAGTCTGACATCAGTGTAGCAAACAAAAGCTTAAAAGCAGTAGAAAAAGTTGGACACAAAGTAAAATGTTCTCTAAAATTACTTTTATTCATTCATTCCAAGTGATCATAGATAAGATATGATGGAAGGTGCCGGATATGATTGGTATCCAGAGATGCGCCTGGCTGTTCTAATTGCCCAGTTTGGAGGGTTTTCATAGATGGAAATTTAAGATACATATCCCCTATCCTGGCAGAAGGTCAACTCAAACCATTCCCAACTCACAGGAAAAATGGTATAGCTGTTACAGTCCCATGTGTCCGCTTCCTCTGGCCAGTCATTTTACCCAATTCAATGCCAGAATTTGTAGTTCACTCTCCGGCAGCATCATTTGTGGGGGATCTTCTGTACTGCGGTGACTGGCAATCTGAAGAGAGAGTCTCCCTCTCCTCCTGCATGCAGTGCGGCGCTTCAACCCAAGGATATGGCCCGTCGTCAAACTTTGGCCTTCTTCGACTGCAGGGCTCTTTCTTGTCTCCCTTTTTTTTTCTGGGCAGCTCCCCAACTGCTGCAGTGGCCCTGCAATGGCCTCCTTGCCACAAGAGATGAGCGTTTTATAGAAACGCGTTTCAAAAAAGCGTTTTTAATAGAAAAAAAAGTATCCTGAAAAATTATGTGATTATTTGATTCATATAGACGAATATTAGAAGAAGAGGAAAGAGAACAAAATGATGTAGATAAGGCCTTAGTCAGACGGGCGTTTTTAGCCGCGATTTGCGCATGCGCATGCGGCCGGCGATTTTATAAAACCATTGCTTTGCAATGGTATCGGACACATGAGCGCTTTTTATGCGCTCGTCCGATAAATTATAGAACAAAAAATCGCAGATCGCACCTATCTGCGATCTGCGATTCCTGTTCTCTTCTGTATATGCGCTCAATGGGGCCGGCGGCAGCAGCGCCGACCCCATTGAGAAAATATAGAAGACAAATCATTCTTCTCTGCCACAGCTGTAACAGCTGTGGCAGAGAAGAACGATGTTTGCCCATTGAATTCAATGGAGCGGCAATACAGCCGCTCCATTGAAAGCAATGGGCTGCCGGCGTGCGCGGGGTGAATTGTCGGGAAGGGGTTAAATATATAAGCCCTTCCCTGCAATTCATCCTAAAATGTGTTAAAATAAAAAAAATTGTATACTCACCTTTCCGCTGCAGCCGGAGTCCAGCCGCGGCCGCTGTCAGTTCTCCTGAACTGCTTCTTGGCACTATTCAGCCGGCGGGGCATTAAAATCCCCACCTGCTGAATGATCTGCCTCTGATTGGTCACAGCCCTGACCAATCAGAGGCTGAAAACACTCACACACCCATTCATGAATTCATGAATGGGTGAGTGACTGCTGCCTCTCAGCGCTGAGCCAATCAGGGGCAGGTCTGACTCACATCCATTCATGAATTCATGAATGGGTGTGAGTGAGGCATGCCTCTGATTGGCTCAGCGCTGAGCCAATCAGGGGGCAGGTCTGACTCACACCCCCTTCACACCCACTGCAGGACAGCCGTGCGGAGCTCCGGCTGCCGGCAGAAGGTGAGTATACAATTTTTTTTTATTTTAACACATTTTAGGATGAATTGCAGGTAAGGGCTTATATATTTAACCCCTTAACGACGGCCCCATCGGGAAACTACGTCCTCAGAAAGTGGGCCTTAATCCTAGAGGACGTAGTTTTATGCATCCTCTTTGGATTGATGCCCACTGGCCTGAGGACGTGACAGCTCCATGCTGTCGGTGCCCGCAGGTAGCCGACAGCATGGAGCTGTCATCCCAGGATGCGGGCAGTCCCCCCCGGCATTGCGATCGGCGCTATAAAATGAATAGCGCCGATCGCAAAAAAGTAAATAAAAAAGTGTAAAAAAGTAGTAATTCAGCTGCTATGATGGATCGGATCCATCACGGCAGCTGAAAATACTCACACGGCTTGTCGGCGGTGTCCCCCGGAGATCTGGTCCTCCCGGACCCGCCGGCGGCCTTCTGCGCATGCGCGCCTGACGATGACGTCACGCGCACGCGCAGAAGCCCGGGTGTCCCCGGCAAATTTAAAATCTCCTGGCTCCCGGCTCCTGAAGGTAGCCGGGAACCAGGAGGTGTTACCGGGGACCACTGTGAGCGGTCCCCGGGCCCGCGATCACCGCTATCCATTGCGATAGCGGTGATCGCGAAAAAGTTTAAAAAGTAAAACAAAAGTAAAGTTTCACCTCCCCTCATGGATCCGATCCATGAGGGGAGGTGAAGATACTCACCCCCGGTCCTCTGCGATGTCCCGATGTCCCGGGACCCGAAATCCCCGTCTGCGCATGCGCGCCCGATGATTGACATCGGGCGCGTGCACAGAGGGGCTCGAGCCCCGGGAAATTCAAAATTGCTCTGCTCCTGGCTGCCATGTGTAGCCAAGAGCAGAGGGATGTCAGCAGGGACATGATCACTGTCATCCAATGGATGACAGTGATCATGTAAAGTAAAAAAAAGTGCAAAAAGTAAAAAAAATAAAAATAAAAAAAGGGGTAAAAGGTAAAAAAAAAAAAAAGTGCAAAAAGTAAAAAAAAAGTTTTAAAAAGTTAAAAAAAGCTTGCGTTTCATCTCCCCCCACGGATCATATCCGTGAGGGAGGATGAAATGACGTACCTAAGGCCTGCGGATTTATCCGCGGACCTCAACCCAGCTTCTGCGCACGCGCCCGTCACCAATGTGGCAGGCGCATGCGCAAAAGCCGTGTTTTTTTTAAATCTCCCTGCTCCTGGCTACAAAACTTAGCCGAGAGCCTGGAGATTTCACGGGGGGCCGCGGTGAGCGGTTTCTGATCACGTGTTCACCGTTATCCAAAGAATAATGGCGATCACGTAAAAGTTAAAAAAAGGTGAAGCTTCATCTCCCCTCACTGATGCGATCGGTGAGAGGAGATAAAATTTTTTAACGGAGGCCTCCATATTTGCACCCCGACGCAATCTTCTTCCGTGAACTTTCCCGTATTCTGCGCATGCAACCGCTGGCAAAACACCGGACACATGCGCAGGAGTCGGGGAGCCCAGGAAACTTAATATCTCCTTGCTCTCGGCGACCAACGGTCACCGAGAGCCTGGAGCAGTGACGGGTGGCCTCGTTGAGCGGTCCCCGGTCACGTGAAAAATGGTAGCGATCTACCTTTGGCCGGTCTCACATGACCGGATAGGAATTACGGATTCCGCATGCGTTTGATTAGCGGTATTACGCAGATCAATCGCATTGGATTACACAATTCCGCTCACATTAGCGGGTTGGAATTGCGTAATTCACTCGCAGAAAAGAGAACGCAGCAGGTTCTATTTTACCGCGGATATCCGCAACATAGAGCCCATTGTGCTCCGTGGTCATGGATATACCCGCTGCCCATACGCAACTACCTTGTATACGGGCTGCGGGTACCCGGGTCATCGCTAAGCGACGGTGCGGGAAATACAAACAACAACAAAAAAAGTGTACTGCGCATGACCGCCCGTGTAAGTTGGCAGTTATGCGCAGTACATTACGCGGCCGTACGCAGGGTCACAGCCGGGCTCACAGCCGGGATCCACCTACGGCTGTGTGAGCCCGGCGTTATTCAGACCGCTACCTGTAATACGCAATTTACAAGAAGCCCCGGGAACGCTCGCCTTCCTGCAGTTCCAGGAGCAGCTTGTTGAGCGCCTTCTGTGTGAGACCGCCGCACCTCATCAAGCTTACGGAGACTCACAGAGCGCCACTTTTTACACCCCATCCCCGCCACTGAGGTCAAAAAATGACTCCCAAAAAGCATGAGAGGAGGGGGGATACCCGGTTTTATTGCCCCATGTGCCCATCCCAACCAGCCTCCATAATTACCCGTCTTTGGAAATACTACACAGTTCACATTATTACTTTTATCTAAGATTTGGGGAACGCCGAAAAGGGCATGGAGGGGGAGGGGGGGATTTTAGGGAGTCAATTTTTATTCCGCACAAATGAGCAATGGGGCCTGGAATGTATTCAGTTATGCCCTGCAATCCAACTGGTGTTCCCTCCATTACAGGCCTTGCCATGTTTCTTGTAAGTAGATTAGGGCCACAAGGGGTATGTTTTTGAACACGGGACAAACGGGGGTATCCATTTTGGGGTGAACGTCTTCATTCCTATGTAAACTGTACAAAAAAAAAAGTTTTTAAATTGACAAAATTGCCAAAAAAATGAAAATTGTAATTTTTTTCTTCTGCTTTGCTGAAATTTATTCAAATACTGTGTGGTCAAAATACGCAGTACACCCCTAGATGAATTCATTAAGGGGTCTAGTTTTTAAAATGGGGATATTTGTGGTGGTCTTTATAGTTTTGGACGCTCAATGACTCTATAAGTGGGCAATGGGGCCTGGAATTTATTCCGTTGTACCCTAAAATCCAACGGGTGCTCCTTCCATTATAGGCCTAGCCATGCGTCCTTTAAGTAGATTAGGGCCACAAGGGGTATGGTTCTGAACACGGGACAAACAGGGGTATCCATTTTGGGGTGAAAGTCTTCATTCTTATGTGTGCTGTACAAAAAAAACAATTTTTAAATTGATACAACTGCCAACAAAATGAAAATTGTAATTTTTTTCCTACTGCTTTGCTTAGATTTCTTCAAAAATTGTAGGGTAAAAATACGCAGTACACCCCTAGATAAATTCGTTAGGGGGTCTAGTTTTCAAAATGGGATCATTTGTGGGGGTTCTCTGTCGTTTTGGCCGCTCAAGGGCTCTACAAGTGTGCAATGGGGTCTAAATCACCTTCATGCTAAATTTCTGTTCTTAAAGCCACCGACTACTCCTTTCATTTTGGGCCCCGTTGTGCATCCAGACAAAAGATTAGGGCCACAATGGGTATGTCTCTGAGCACGGGACAAACAGGGGTATCCACTTTGGGGTGCAAGTCTTCATTCATGCGTGTGCTGTACAAAAAAAGCTGTTTTTAAAATGACAGAATTGACAAAAAAATGAAAATCACAATTTTTTCCTTTTGCTTGGCTTGAATTCATTCAAAAACTGTGGAGTCAAAATGGTCAGTACACCCCTATATAAATTCGTTAAGGGGTCTAGTTTTCAAAATGGGGTCACTTGTGGGGGTTCTCTTTGGTTTTGGCCACTCAAGAGCTCTACAAAAGTGCTATGGGGCCTAAAACGCCTTCAAGCAAAATTTATGTTCTGAAAGACACCGACTACTCCTTTCATTTTGGCTCCCGTTATGCATCCAGACATAAGATTAGGGCCACAATGGGTATGTTTCTGAACACGGGAGAAACGGGGGTATCCATTTTGGTGTGTAAATCCTCATTTTCATGGTCTCTATAGGAAAAAAATATGTCTTTAAAATGACATATTTGCAAAAATATGAAACTTTATTTTTTGTCCCCTAAATTGAACTAATTCCTGAAAAGAACTGGTGGGGTCAAAATACTCATGACACCCCTCAGTGAATACACTAAGGGGTGTAGTTTTTAAAATGGGGTCATTTGTGGGTGTATCTATTATTCTGACACTTATGAGCCTCTGCAAACTTGGCTTGGTGCAGGAAAACAAAGTGCTCCTCAAAATGCTGAAAAGTAATGTTAAATTTGTACGTCCTCTAAATGGTTAAAAAAAACACAAAAGTTTTTCAAGTGTGCATTCAGAATAAAGTAAACAGATGGAAATACATATCTTATCAAAATTTTGTACAGTATGTTTGGACATATTTGAGATATTACGGTTGAAAATGTGAAAAAATGACAATTTTTTCAAAATTTTTCCAATATTGGTACTTTTAATAAATATACACAAATTATATCGGTCTCTTTTTACAATCTAAATGAAGTACAGCATGTGGCGAAAAAACAATGTCAGAATCACTTGGATATGTAAAGCCTTTACGGAGTTATGCCACGTTGAACAACGCATGTCAGATTTCCAAAATTTGGCTCCGTCACTAAGGCGCAAACAGGCTTCGTCACTAAGGGGTTAAGCCCTTCCCGACAATTCATCCTGGGCTCGCCCGCAGCGCATTGCTTTCAATGGAGACGGCTGTATTGCCGTCTCCATTGAATGCAATGCGCTGGACAGCTCCGGCCCGTTTCTAATGAAACGCGGCTAGGAGCAGATTTTCGGGCGATTTGCGGGCGACTTGCGCGCACCGGTCACGCGATTTGCGGATGCGCATCCGTCATGCGATCCGCAAATCGCGCGAAAAATCGCCCGTCTGACTAAGGCCTTAGAATGAAGAAAAAACTAATTATGAAGACATAAGAAATAAGAAAAGAGTCAAGCAAGAAAACAAAGAGAAATCAATAAAGAGAAGGAGAGGGAAAGGACATGAGATAAAAAAGAAGAATGGAATCAACTACGCCAAAATTAAAAATAAAAATTTCACAGCGACTTCTGAACTAGGGCTTTCCAATTGTAGATGTTGTCCGCACATTATGCATGGCAGAACATTTAGAGATATGGGAGAGGGAGAAAACCCTATTGAGATTCAATTAGGAAGATATGAACTTAGTTGTAAAACACAATTTGTCGTATACTTATTGGAGTGCCCATGTGGCCTCAAATATGTAGGAAGAACAAAAAACGCATCGAGAAGTCGAGTCTCCAGCCGTATGTTTAACCCTTTCCAATCCACTGTCTGACGTCTAAAGACATTCTGATTGAAAGGCTGTACAGCTCCGATGTCGGAAGACGTCCAGCAGAGTATTCTTACTGTAGATTACTGGCCGCTCTCTGTCGGGGGCCTCTCCAGCATGTCACATACCGCAGTATGGGCTCTAGCCAGCAGATGGCGCCATTGTATAATGTCAGAAAGAGAACACCCCCTAGGAAACCCTGAATCCAAAATTGGATTGCAAAGGGTTAATATCAGGAGAGAATTCACAATACACAATGTATCCCGACACTTTTCAGAGACTCATAAACATCAGACCAAATTCCTTAAAGTAACTCCACTGGAACACCTTCCCTCCCATTCGATTGGCCAGCTTCGTAGAAAAGAGATATCGTTTAAACACACCAACACCTTATGGTTTAAATAAGGGGATTGGAGAAAATTTTATGACATTTTATTCAGAATCCATTTATTTGGAGGCTTATATTTATAATTTTTTTCCTTCTTCTTTTCTTCCTATGAATTTAATTGTAACAATTTACAATATTCACTGTGTGTATTCCTTTAAAATATAACCTTTAATAAACAAAACTTAAAAACTTTGAGTGCCTCACTGACACGACATCACGTAAAGAGACGAACACACAAAACTAATATAAGCTCAGCATGGGAGCAAACGATAAAGACACTATGAGACAGGCCCTCTACTGCGCAGTAACCCACGGGAAGGTATTGGCTTATGTTAGATGATTACCGATAAAGGAGGCAGTGCTGAATACTAGATGCCGCTTAATGTATTAAGTCTAAACCGGTCGTGGTTAAGGGCTAGTGGCCCATAGATGGTCAACAACTCATAGATATCTCAGATAAATAAAACTCGTGATACTGGGAAACAAGCCCAGTTAAGAATAAGGCAGATGACCAAAAAGAGAGGTGTGTATCCAGAAAAAAACGGACCACAGATTAAATCGGTTCACAAATGCTAGTAGGTTCAACACGTTTCTGTCAAAAGACTCATCAGGAACCTAATAAAATTGTCATCTAAAGGATGGGCATGAACGCCCATACAACAGTGTAAGAAAAAGCTGCCGTATCTAACAGATAGGAGGCATGCAGCAGTCCCAAAACCAGTGGCCGGATAATGACCGTTAGATCCTAGGAATGTGCACCCTTGCCTTCTCTTTCCTACGTGGTGGCAGGTAGGTATCAAGACCAAGCGCTTAGAACACTGAGTAGTACGGACAAATGGTGACCCGAACACTCAAAAAGAAGTACTGCTAGGAGAAATAAACCCTAATAGGTAGAAATAAAAGCAGTAGAACGAATGGTCTAGGCAAGTCTAGTACCCAATCTGCTGTCTAATCCTATACTGATGATAGTAGAGGAGTAACCCCAATTCCAAATGGAATGAGAAAGGAGAGAGAGAGAGAGAGATGCAGCAGCACCTCCAGCCTGGATGGTAGACTGGAGGATAATGTGGTCTATGGGTGACCTATGGGTGTCTACTTAAACGAGGCTGATGATTCACACCCCCTGTGAGGGTGTGTCCCTATTAGCCAATGTCTATGCACGTAAAGGTAAAGTATACGCCCACATGGGAGGATACCTGGTGAATGTTAATATGCGAGACAGCCAGCAGCCTGTAACAGTACAAAAAAACTAATACATGCTGTGGGTAAAAATTGCAAAACAACAGAATGTATAAAGCGCCCGATTGGCATTCGTGCCGGTCCGGGTAATATATAGCAGTCCGATGATAAAGTAATTGCGTCCCTGTATGGTCACATGACGATGCAGTGACGCGTGGGGGAGGAGCCTAGTGTGGATAACTGCCCCCCTCCGTGGTTATGTGAGTGTAAGGGACACTTTGCCGCTGATCATAATGCTTAAGTCCTGGCCCATGCAAAAAAACAATCAGAACGGGCTAGTAGAACATACCATATTGATAGCAGTCCGATGATAGAGTAATTGCGTCCCTGTATGGTCACATGACGATGCAGTGACGTGTGGGGGAGGAGCCAAGTGTGGATAACTGCCCCCATACGTACTTATGTTAGTGTAAGGGACGCTTTGCCGCTAATCATAATGCTTAAGTCCTGGCCCATGTAAAAGACAATCAGAACAGGCTAGTAGAACATACCATATCTACCAAGAGTGCCCGATTGGTGTTAGTGTAGGTACGGGGAGCCGATGACAGCCAGACACGACATCCCGTATGTGCGTGGTCACGTGACGACGTGATGACGCATGGGGGAGGAGCCAGTGCGGATCGATGCCCCGCTATGGAAAATGGTGCTGGCCTGTGTCCTCGTTCGTATGGCAGCAAGGAAGTTCAGAGGGCAGAGACCTGCCCAACGGACCGCGCAAAAGAAGGATGCACATACAAAGATAGACATAGCAACGCGAGGGGGAGGAGCCAAAGGCGGACACACGCCCCGCGGGGAGCGTGATGTCGGCTCAAGTGCCTCCTCACCATGGCAACAAAAGATGCTATGAGGGCGGAAACATGCCCAACAGACCGCCAGGATACGGAATAGACATGTGACAATACCGGACCAGGCCGTACTCGCCACGATGATGTGGTAGAGAATGTGTGCATATGTATAATGTATGATACAAGCCTACATAGGACTATCGTTTAGGAAGAATAGAACAGTTAAGGGTGGCCGTGATTGATATAGGATAGTGGCCGCTTGTTTAGAAAATGGTGTATTACATAGTAATAAAAGGTATACAGATGACATGGAAAACCCCATGGTATGAGACCTGGGTATACCAGAGGGATGCATGATAGCCCATAATAGGGTATGGAGAGCCCCAATGAAGGGGCTGTTGTTAAGAATAGAATGCCCCTTTAGGGGTGGGTGAAAATACGCAATCCCTGTCTTAGTTTGACAAGATGAAAACATGTAGGCTGGTAAGTAATGCGACGCATTACAGTAAATTAATGCATGGGTAATAGGGTAAAATGACGGATAAGAACAAGATGTAAGATAATGAGTCACACGATAGAAATTTGCATGAGAAAAGGACGACATAAGAAACATCCCACAGGTGGAACATTATAGAGTCAAAGAAAACATCCAAACGGAAGGACCTCATTGAGACCCTTCGGGGAGACTGAATCCATCTGAAATATCCACTGAGATTCCTTTTGCAGGACCCTTCGGTTGGTATCACCTCTTCTACCAAAAGAGCGAATGCATTCAACCCCTTGGAACTTGATGTTGAACATATCGTTAGCATGCACAAGACACGTGATTAGCCACAGGGGTGCTCTCCCCCCTTCTAATATTACCTACGTGCCCCAAGATGCATCTGCGAAACTCTTGAATAGTCTTGCCGACGTAGTTCTTGGGGCACGGGCAGGTGGCAATGTATACTAGGTGTGATGACCTACAGTTGATGAAGTCCCTGATCTCGTACGAGGAACCAGTGATAGCACACTGGAATTCTTTTCCTTTCTTGATGAAAGGGCATGCTTCAGATCCATTGCATGGAAAGGTACCATTGGGACGGGAAGACCCTAGCCACGTTAGTTTCCTCGGAGTAGCATCCAGATGACTCTTGATAATGTGATCTCTAAGATTCCTACCCCTTCTGAATGTAAATAGAGGTACATCCGGGATGATATCCTTAATATCCGGGGTCATTTTTCAAAATATGCCAGTACTTCCGCAGAAGGTTTTGCATGAATGGTACTCCATCGTCGTAGGTACCAATCACCCGTAATGTATTATCCAACGTTTTTGTTCTTGGTTTGAGAATAGTAGCTCGATCTTGCTTTTTGGCGAAATTGAAGGCTTGGTCCAATATCTTGGGGGGGTATCCCCTATGGAGAAATCTCTCCTTTAGCTTAGTACCTTCATTAAGGAATGTGGTTTCTGATGAACAATTCCTTTTTAGCCTCAAAAACTGTCCCTTTGGAATCCCCCAACGTAGGGGGAAGGGATGAAAACTTTGCCAGGCTAAGAGGCTATTGGTAGCCATCTTTTTCCTGTAAAGGGAGGTGGATAGATACCCCTGTGGAGTTTTCGATACACAGATATCCAAGAATGCTAAGGACTGTTCTTGTATTTCGGAAGTGACTTTGAGGTTGATGTTATTCGTGTTCAAGTGTTGAACAAAATTCTGAAAGTCAACTTTCGTTCCCGACCAGAGTAAGAAAACGTCGTCGATGTAGCGGTGCCAAATTAATATGTTTTCAGTCCACATGCTATTATTCTCGGAAAATACGAAGACACTCCTCCCACCAGCCCAGGAACAGATTCGCGTAAGATGGGGCAGCTGGACTCCCCATCGCGGTGCCCCTGATCTGGTGGAGGATCTTGCCGTCGAACAAAAAGTAATTGTGGGTGAGTATGTAGCCGAGGAGATCCAATACAAACTGGTTATGTCTAATGTGATCACAGCCTCGCTGCTTAAGGAAATGGTGTACCGCCCTCAGGCCTATGTCATGCAAAATCGAACTGTATAAAGCCTCGATATCCAGGGAGGCCAAGTACACCCCTTCTTCAACGTGTATGCCCTCTATATGCCGCAAAACGTCCGGGGTGTCCTGGACAAAGGACAGAAGTGACTGTACAAATGGCCGTAGGATCTTAGGGCCACATCTGACCGTGTGCAGTACTGTTGAGGCTGCTTTTAGCAGTGTTGCACTTTTTTTTTTTCTTGTATATCGGGCGTGCAGACCATAGTGTCCTCAGTCTGCAGTCATTTTACTGAGTATAGGGGCAGTACTGGTGAGGCAGGGACAGTGGTACAGGGAAAGAGGTATACTGGCTATATAGGCAGTGGGCTTTTTCCCAAAAAGTTGAAAAAAATACTATATTTGGCCTGGCAGTGACCGTCTTCAGTTTACGGTGTGTGTACTGGGGGTAGTAGTCGGTGCTTAATACCCAGCCTTGCGCATAATTGTTTCCTGGCTGCACTGGGCTTTCAGTAACCACAGTCATCCTCCAACAGGGAAATCCAAATACAGTGTATATCAGAGGCAGTGAGCTTTTTCCCAAAAAGTGGAAAAATATACTATATTTGGCCTGGCAGTGACCGTCTTCAGTTTACGGTGTGTGTGCTGGGGGTAATAGTCGGTGATTAATACCCAGCCTTGCACATAATTGTTTCCTGGCTGCACTGGGCTTTCAGTAACCACAGTCATCCTCCAACAGGAAAAATCCAAATACAGTGTATATCAGAGGCAGTGGGCTTTTTCCCAAAAAGTGGAAAAATATACATATTTGGCCTGGCGAAGACCGTCTTCAGTTTACGGCATGTGTGCTGGGGGTAGAAGTCGCTGATTAATACCCAGCCTTGCGCATAATTGTTTGCTGGCTGCACTGGGCTTTCAGTAACCACAGTCATCCTCCAACAGGGAAATCCAAATACAGGGTATATCAGAGCCAGTGGGCTTTTTCCCAAAAAGTGGAAAAAAATACTATATTTGGCCTGGCAGTGACCGTCTTCAGTTTACGGCGTGTGTGCTGGGGGTAATAGTCGGTGATTAATACCCAGCCTTGCGCATAATTGTTTCCTGGCTCTGCTGTGCGTTCCGTAAGCGAAGTCAGCCTCCAACCACAGGCCAATAAACGGCACATTTAATTACAGCGTTCTGTTTCTGCTCTACTCGTAATACACCATGCTGAGGGGTAGGGGTAGGCCTAGAGAACGTGGACTGGGGCGAGGACGCGGAGGCCCAAGTCAGGGTGTGGGTACAGGCCGAGTTCCTGGTCCAGGTGTATCGCAGCCGACTGCTGCGGGATTAGGAGAGAGGCAAGTTTCTGGGGTCCCCAGATTCATCTCACAATAAATGGGTCCACGCGGTAGACCTTTATTAGAAACAGAGCAGTGTGAGCAGGTCCTGTCGTGGATGGCAGAAAGTGCATCCAGCAATCTATCGACCACCCAGTCTTCTACGCCGTCCACAGCTGCAACTCTGAATCCTCTGGCTGCTGCTCCTCCTTCCTCCCAGCCTCCTCACTCCATGAAAATGACACATTCTGAGGAGCAGGCAGACTCCCAGGAACTGTTCTCGGGCCCCTGCCGAGATTGGGCAGCAATGGTTCCACTCCCACCGGAGGAGTTTGTCGTGACCGATGCCCAACCTTTGGAAAGTTCCCGGGGTCTGGGGCTGGGGACTTCCAGCAACTGTCTCAAGAGCTTTCAGTGTGTGAGGAGGACGATGACGATGAGACACAGTTGTCTATCAGTGAGGTAGTAGTAATTTCAGTAAGTCCGAGGGAGGAGCGCACAGAGGACTCGGAGGAAGAGCAGCTGGACGATGAGGTGACTGACCCCACCTGGTTTGCTAAGCTTACTGAGGAAAGGTCTTCAGAGGGGGAGGCAAGTGCAGCAGCAGGGTAGGTTGGAAGAGGCAGTGCGGTGGCCAGGGGTAGAAGCAGAGCCAGACCGAATAATCCACCAACTGTTTCCCAAAGCGCCCCCTCGCGCCATGCCACCCTGCAGAGACCTAGGTGCTCAAAGGTGTGGCAGTTTTCACTGAGAGTGCAGACGACCGACGAACTGTGGTGTGCAAGGTTTGTCGCGCCAAGATTAGCCGGGGAGCCACCACCACCAGCATGCGCAGGCATTTGATGGCCAAGCACCCCACAAGGTGGGACGAAGGCCGTTCACCGCCTCCGGTTTGCACCACTGCCTCTCCCCCTGTGCCCCAACCTGCCAATGAGATCCACCCCCCTCTCAGGACACAGGCACGACCGTCTCCTAGCCTGCACCCACACGTTCACCTCCGCTGTCCTCGGCCTCATCCAGCAATGTCTCTCAGCACAGCGTCAAGCCATCACTAGCGCAACTGTTTGAGCGCAAGCTCAAGTACGCCGCTGCGCACCCGCACGCTCAAGCGTTAAACGTGCACATAGCCAAATTGATCAACCTGGAGATGCTGCCGTATAGGCTTGTAGAAACGGAGGCTTTCAAAAACATGATGACGGCGGCAGCCCTGCGCTACTCGGTTCCCAGTCGCCACTACTTTTCCCGATGTGTCGTCCCTGCACAACCACGTCTCCCTCACCAAACGCTGTTACTGCCAAGGTCCACTTAACAACGGACACGGGGACAAGCACAGGCGGGCAGGGCCACTATATCTCCCTGACGGCACATTGGGTGAATTTAGTGGAGGCTGGGACCGAGTCAGAGCCTGGGACCGCTCACGTCCTACCCACCCCCAGAATTGCGGGCCCCAGCTCGGTGCTGGTATCTGCGGTGGTGTATGCTTCCTCCACTAAACCACCCTCCTCCTCCTCCTCCTACGCAACCTCTGTCTCGCAATCAAGATGTGTCAGCAGCAGCACGTTGCCAGCAGTCGGTGTCGCACGGCGTGGCAGCACAGTGGTGGCCAAGCGTCAGCAGGTCATGCTGAAACTACTCAGCTTAGGAGAGAAGAGGCACACGGCCCACGAACTGCTGCAGGGTCTGACAGAGCAGACTGACCGCTGGCTTTCGCCGCTGAGCCTCCAACCGGGCATAGTCGTGTGTGACAACGGCCGTAACGACGTGCCCACACGGTGGAACTCTACGCTCCACATGTTGGCCAGGCTCTATGAGCAGCGTAGAGCTATAGTGGAATACCAACTCCAACATGGGCGGCGTAGTGGGAGTCAGCCTCCTCAATTCTTTACAGAAGAGTGGGCCTGGTTGGCAGACATCTGCCAGGTCCTTGGAAACTTTGAGGAGTCTACCCAGATGGTGAGCGGCGATGCTGCAATCATTAGCGTCACCATTCCTCTGCTATGCCTCTTGAGAAGTTCCCTGCAAAGCATAAAGGCAGACGCTTTGCGCTCGGAAACGGAGGCGGGGGAAGACAGTATGTCGCTGGATAGTCAGAGCACCCTCATGTCTATATCACCGTCGTCCGTGACGCCTCTGCTCCGTACAACTACTGGGTGTCGAAGCTGGACACATGGCCTGAACTCGCGCTGTATGCCCTGGAGGTGCTTGCTTGCCCTGCGGCTAGCGTCTTGTCAGAGAGGGTGTTTAGTGCGGCTGGGGGAATCATCACGGATAAGCGTACCCGCCTGTCAACCGACAGTGCCGACAGGCTTACACTCATACAGATGAACAAATCCTGGATTTCCCCTGACTTCTCTTCTCTACCAGCGGACAGCAGCGGTACCTAAACAATACGTAGGCGGCACCCGTGGATGGAAGCATTGTTCTCTATCACCATAAAAAAGGGGGACCTTTTAGCTTCGTCAATCTGTGTATTATATTTATCCTCCTCCTCCTGCTCCTCCTCCTGAAACCTCATGTAATCACGCCGAACGAGCAATTTTTCTTAGGCCCACAAGACTCAGTCATATTACTTTTGTAAACAATGTTTATACGTTTCAATTCTCATTAAAGCGTTGAAACTTGCACCTCAACCAATTTTTATTTTAACTGGGCTGCCTCCAGGCCTAGTTACAAATTAAGCCACAGTACGCTAAGCGATTAATGGGTTTCACCTGCCCTCTTGATTGGGCATGGGCAATTTTTCTGAGGTACATTAGTACTGTTGGTACACCAATTTTTTTGGGCCCTCACCTACAGTGTAATCCTAGTAATTTCTATGTTCTTCGCCTGCACTCATGGTACAGCAAGGTGTGTGGGGTTGGCCTACACTTTTGCTACATCAATGTAACTGGGGCCTTGTCTATACTGCAACTACTGAAATGTGAAAGAGACTGTTATCTCCCTAAACTGCTGCAACAGGAATGTTACTGTGGCCTGTCTTGACTGCTGCTACTACTGAAATGGAACTAAGACTGTGCTCCCCCTATACTGCTGCTAGTGATATGTTACTGGGGCCTGTCCAGACTGCTACTACTACTCAAATGAAACTAATACTGTGCTCCCCCTATACTGCTGCTAGTGATATGTTACTGGGGCCTGTCCAGACTGCTACTACTACTCAAATGGAACTAATACTGTGCTCCCCCTATACTGCTGCTTTGGATATGTTACTGGGGCCTGTCCAGACTGCTACTACTACTGAAATGGAACTAATACTGTGCTCCCCCTATACTGCGGCTAGTGATATGTTACTGGGGCCTGTCTAGACTGCAACTACTACTGAAATGGAACGAATACTGTGCCCCCTGTATACTGCTGCTTTTGAATTGTTACTGGGGCCTGTCTAGACTGCAACTACTACTGAAATGGAACTAATACTGTGCTCCCCGTATACTGCTGCTAGTGATATGTTACTGGGGCCTGTCCAGACTGCTACTACTACTCAAATGGAACTAATACTGTGCTCCCCCTATACTGCTTCTAGTGATATGTTACTGGGGCCTGTCCAGACTGCTACTACTACTCAAATGGAACTAATACTGTGCTCCCCCTATACTGCTGCTAGTGATATGTTACTGGGGCCTGTCTAGACTGCAACTACTACTGAAATGGAACTAATACTCTGCTCCCCCTATACTGCTGCTAGTGATATGTTACTGGGGCCTGTCTAGACTGCAACTACTACTGAAATGGAACGAATACTGTGCCCCCTGTATACTGCTGCTTTTGAATTGTTACTGGGGCCTGTCTAGACTGCAACTACTACTGAAATGGAACTAATACTGTGCTCCCCGTATACTGCTGCTAGTGATATGTTACTGGGGCCTGTCCAGACTGCTACTACTACTCAAATAGAACTAATACTGTGCTCCCCCTATACTGCTTCTAGGGATATGTTACTGGGGCCTGTCCAGACTGCTACTACTACTCAAATGGAACTAATACTGTGCTCCCCCTATACTGCTGCTAGTGATATGTTACTGGGGCCTGTCTAGAATGCAACTACTACTGAAATGGAACTAATACTCTGCTCCCCCTATACTGCTGCTAGTGATATGTTACTGGGGCCTGTCTAGACTGCAACTACTACTGAAATTGAACTAATACTGTGCTCCCCCTATACTGCTGCTAGTGATATGTTACTGGGGCCTGTCTAGACTGCAACTACTACTGAAATGGGACTAATACTGTGCTTCCCCTATACTGCTGCTTTGGAATGGTTACTGGGGCCTGTCTTGACTGCTACTATTACTTAAATGGGCGGTTGGGCAGCATGTTACCCAGGGGAAGTGGCAGCAGAGTGTCATGCAGGCAGTGATTGTGCTTTGTTGGAGGTAGTGTGGTGCTATGCTAAGGTATGCCTTGCTAATGAGGGTTTTTAAGAAGTAAAAATTGTTGGGAGGGGAGGGGCCCACTCTTGCCGCTATTGTGGCTTAATAGTGGGACCTGGGAACTTGAGATGCAGCCAAACATGTAGCCCCTCGCCTGCCCTATCCGTTTCTGTGTCGTTCCCATCAGTTTCTTGAATTTCCCAGATTTTCACAAATGAAAACCTTAGCGAGCATCGGCAATATACAAAAATGCTCGAGTCGCCCATTGACTTCAATGGGGTTCGTTACTCGAAACGAACCCTCGAGCATCGGGGGAAGTTCGACTCGACTAACGAGCACCTGAGCATTTTGGTGCTCGCTCATCTCTAGTAAGTACATTTTTTTTTTACACTACTTTCAATTGGCTTTTCAGGGAAGAGCTTATGAAGCCCTTCCCTGAAAAGCCATTCATGGCTGCCGGGGCTCAGCGGCGACTTCTGCTGCTCTCCCCGAATCTGTAGTACCGAGCTATCAGCAGCCGGAAATTTAAAATCCTCACTTGCTGGTAGCTCTGATTATGATTGGCTGAGCAGTCCAGCCAATCACAATCAGAGCTACCAGCAGGTAGGTATTTTAAATCCCCGGCTGCTGATAGTTTAGAACTACAGAGCCGGGTACAGCTGCAGAAGCCGTGGCTGAGCCCCGGCAGGTGTGTTTTGTTTCTTTCTTTCACTATTTTAAAAGGCTTTTCAGGGAAGGGCTTATGAAGCTGCTGGAAGCTCTGATTGTGATTGGCTGAAGCATTTCAGTCAACCACACCCAGAGCTACCAGCAGGCGGGGATTTTAAATCCCCGTCTGCTGATCGTTCCGAACTACAGAGACTGGGACAGTGGCAAAAGCCGCGGTTGAGCCCCGGCAGGGGGGTAGTTTTTATTTTATTTTTTTCACGTGTACAAATAATAGCATGTTCTCTGTGGACACTAATATCAAAAGTATATATATATATATATATATATATATATATATATATATATATATATATATTTATATTTATTTTTTAATCCCTTTAAAAAAATGTCTTTTCCCAGCCATCACCCTCTAATGCATACTCTATGTGGCTCCTGTATACTCTAGGGCAAGAGTACATTTTCATTTAGACAGTAGGTTGAAGTCAATCCTAAAAGTGGAATTAAAACGATCACTAGTTAACAATTTAATTTTTTCACCCTGAACTTGGGAGCACTAAATATGTAATCTGAAAAGTAGCCGAGTGCACTTGGGTCCACTAGTTTCTGCCTGTTTTGAGCTGATAGCACTGCTGGACATCTTCTGATTTTAAAGGGAAGTTAGCTGTACTGTTTCCTTGGCTGACCACTGCATACACGGTCCTCTACTTTGCCAATTTTTTTGCCTCTTCAAAAGAGCTTGGACAGAACATCTTGAAACTCCAGTCTGCTTTGAAATTCTAAACATTTGCACAGCATTATACATAGTGCTGTACAAAAGTTCAAGGCAGAAGTTGCAAAGTAAGGGCAAAATCAGACGAGTGTTGATTTTCGTGTGCCTATGTGCGCAAAAAAAGTGGGTCTGATAGAATCATTGGTTTCCTGTGATGTGTTTGCATGTCAGCCTTTTACAGGAGCAAAATACTCGCACCTCGAAAAGATAGGACATCTAAACAGGCAGCGCTCAGCTATTCATTGAGTTCAATGAACGGCAACACTCAGGTCACTTAGTAATATGGGTAGTTGTAACTTTATGTGCCATAGAGTATACTTCGTCCCAATATGGCCCTAAGCATGGGCACTCCCAAAATATATGAAGCAAAGTCCCCGGGTGGCCACACCTTCTTTAGCACTGATCATCGTCTCAGAGAGCCCTATTCCTCAGTGCCATGGGAATGAGGTACCAGCGCGTTATAATTTTTGTGTATGTTTCAAGAATCTCTGTGCTCTGCACCACCTGTGATGCCGATTTATATGCTGCTTCCCAAGCCTCTATAGAAAATACGCCTTTTAACTCCCTCTCCCAATTAATCATATGCACTTTCTTTCAGACCAAGTAATTGCAGACAGTTGTAGATGTTTTTAGAAGGATCTATTAGACGGACCTCTTCCCCCAGGAACTGGAGAACTGCCTTTGGAACCTCTATACTGTGCATATCTGAAGAGCCCAGGATGGAGCGGATTTGAAAATAGCGTAATCTTTTTTCCTTCAAGCTGTAAATTTTCAAAGGATTTAATTGCCTCTCTTTTTAGTATGCTGTCAACCCGCGTCGCCACTCTAGATTTCCAAATGCCTGTCGATAAATCACTGATAAAGTATCCAACACTTGTATGAGCAAATTTGGTTTACATAGTTGGGGGGGTAGGTCCCAAGCCTGAGATAAAGCATGCCGAGTCTCCAGTGAAGCCTGAATAGTTGGGGGCAAGCTTGGAAGGTTGATTTCTAGTGCCAGAAAATGTTATAGGGGACGCCCACAGTAGTGCTCTCAAGGACCTAAAATCTACTAGTGCTTTTTCAATTCCCCTCCATGGATAGCCATAATTTAGTTTGATTGATAATAGATGCTCTGTAGTACGCTTCCAACTTTGGTATCCCTGCTCCTGCCTTTCCCAACCTTAGTGCTAATATGTTTGATACCACTCTGGGTTTTTTGCCATCCTATACGAAGTCTAATATTTGGCTCTGGAGCTTATTTAAAATATTTTCCGGTATTGAGACCGGCAGGGCCCTAAAAACATATAGAACCTTAGGTAACATTAGCATCTTGTAAATAGAGATTCTGCTCAACCAGGAAAGGCGATTTTCCTTATAGGAAATAAGTTCATGTTGTGTAGATGTTAGTAGGGGAATGACATTTTTTTCAGTAGCTTTAAAGGGTACATTAGCGTGATAACCAGATATTGCACACTATCGGTTTGCCTACCGAAAGTAAACTCCCTGTATAGCCTCCCTAAGATCCGCAGGTACATTGGCTCCTAAAATTTGTGTCTTACTGGAATTTAAGTTATAAGAAACTTTGCCGTAATACTGTATTGTTCGGTAGGCCACACAAAGAGACACCAGGGGATCCATTAGCGTGAGAATAATGTCATCAGCAAAGAGCCCCAGTTTATGTCGCCAGAGACCTATATTTATTCCACGTATCTCCGGGTTGTTACAGAACAATTCAGCTAACAGCTTGATGACCATAGTAAAGAGCAGCAGAGAAAATGGGCATCTCTGAAAGAGATGGGTAAATCTGAAAGGCCTCGACAGAGTATCATTTACCAATACCCTTGCTGTAGGGTTAATAAAGAAAGCCCTAATAGCTTTAATGGAGTTTTCTCCAAGACCAAACCTCTCCAGGAATTCAAGGAATTCAAACATATACTTCCAATAGATTCTTTTGAAGGCCTTTTCAGTGTCCAATGTTAATAATATTGTTGGGGTCTGAGAGGGCTCCACAGAATATAGGAGATTTATAATTCTATGAGTATTGTCCTAAGATTGCCTACTCTTAGTGAATCCCACCTGATATGAGTGAATCATACTGGGTAGGATTTTTACGGAGGTGTCTGGCTATAGCTTTAGCATAAATGTTAGCATCAGAATTCAGTAAGGAGATTGGGTAAGGTTACTATTGTAGCTTGAAGAAGTTGCTCAGGAAACCTACCAATCTGAACTGCTGTGTTAAGTGCCACTATCAGATGGGGCTAATTGGTTCACAAAGAATTTAAAATATTCATTGGCGAAGCCATCTCGACCTGGGGATATCAAGGGTTTCCAAGTTGCTATTGTCTCCACTATCTTCACCGAAGACAATGGAGCTCCTGATGCCGAATCCTCAGTCTTTGATATAGTCAGTAGGGAAACCAGCTGTAAAACATTGTCGATATTTTTTTTAGTAGGTTGAAAGGTAGTGTAAAGCTCTCTGTCTGGTATCATGTTGAAATCCATTGAAATGATTAAGTTCCTCTTTACAGTCTTTGCACCTTATCTAGCACATTTTTTAAAATGGATCTGTGAAGAGTTTGATGCATAGACATTAACTAGCATCACCAGGATAGAGTTGACGGCACATACCAAGATAATAAAGCAGCCTTTAGGATACAATATCTGATCTACCACTGAAAATTTAAGGTAATCTCTTATGGCAATCATAACCCCGGCCTGCTTTGTGCTAGCGCAGACAGAGAAGATCGTAGGGAATTTTGCATGAGTCATTCTTGGAGGTGCAGAGGCCGCATAGTGTGTTTCCTGTATGCAAACTACAAGCAGCTTTCCTCTTAAATGGGGAGTTCAGACCATTTATGTTAAGTGAAAAATATCTACAATCATTGAGAAACATGAATATGGAGCTGCAACCAAAGAGCATCTGCATTCTTTAGGATGAGAGCATAGAATTATAAAGTGCAACTAAAAGTTCAAAAATTAGCTTGATCCCTTGCACATTCGCTGACAGGAGAGCCTGCATGAAAACCCGGGCACCCCAGGAACCCAGAGTCCTACTAAGGATTTTTATTCATGGCAGGTCTGACACCTGTCACAGATCCGGGGGGGGGGGGGGGGGGGGGGTGGAGTTTTTTCAAAGCATGGCAACCTCTCACTCCATTAAGTAGGAAATCTTACAATCAGTGGGCAGAATTCTTATGGATCCATCCTTGGTTTTGTTTTACAGGCTTAGCAGTTGGGATATTCTTGGTTTGTACCCCCAAGCCTTGACGGTTTCTTCTCCGGATGACACTTTATGGAAAAAATGCAGTTTGTCATCTTTATTTATAATAAGCTTTGTTGAAAATTCCCATTTGTTTGTAATGCTGATTTGTCAGAGAGACGTGGTTATTGGTAGAAATGACGTCTGGACTGTATTGTAGCTTTTGACAGGTCTGTAAAGAGTTGGACATCAGAGAAAGGGCTTGGGAGATGCTTCTTTTATATGGTAGAAGTGCATGCGGGCTATGATGTCCCGAGGGGTCGAGTTAGGGGGAAGGGAGGGATTTAGGCCCAGTGAGTCTGTGGGCCCTATCTTTAATCAGGTCACAGTGAGAGGGAAATATATGTGTATGCAGGTAGAAGATATGGAGATATATATATATATATATATATATATATATATATATATATATTTATATTCCTTATTTATACATGTGCTAATACTATGCAATACTATAATGCAAAAGACTTAATATGGACCTTAATGATAATTAAGTAGATATTACACCAGAGTTTTGCAAGGCAGAGAGATGTAACCTGAAGCTAACAGAAGAACAGGATGCCTGACTACGTGACTCCTTGCAAAAAGACTGGAAACTGGAAGTGCCTTAACTTAACTGCCTATATGATTAACCCTGCCTCAGGCGGAACTGCGGACATTACATATATGGATATGCGGTGGATTTGAGCCAATAAGACAGTCACACATTCCTAGTGACACAGCAATGGGTATAAAACAGCATGTAACCTGCAATAAAGTGCGCAGTTACTCCCGTGTGAGGAACTATACCAGATCTCTGTGCTTTGTGACCAGACGGGTTGGGTTGATAACTTGTGGGCTTCAGAGTTGCCGTCACGGACCACTGACCGTGATAAGCGCACCAATCACCCACCAGGGACTAGTCTATAGTCTAATTGTACTCTGAAGTCTGTAGTGCTTTAGCAGTAGCAGGAATAGGTTTGTTATATCTGCAGAGGTTGTTAGTCTCACAGAAGCAGGGACCTTCAGTTACCTCGCCACGGAGAGCAGATAATTTGGGCTAGAGGAAAGTACTCTGTGAGACGTATAGTTTTAGTGTTGTTTTAGGATGTTTAAGTCTGTATTAAAAAGGATGGAGCCCCTTAAGGGCCGTCGCCGGGTGGATGAATTAGTGGCTAAGAGACAAGGGTCTCAGTTTGTATAATGTAAGAAAACCCTTATGAAAATGTGTGACATGGATCCGCACCGTAGATTACAGTATGGTGACTGGGAGGAGGTCCTTAGGAACAAAAGGGGGGCTTTGAAAGACAAAGGTTTACTAAAAAGTGCAGAAATGTGGGGAAAAATGTCAGCTTTAATTGCTAAGGAAGTTTGGGTAGAAGAAGAGTAGAGGGACAGACGGAGAAAGTTTACTATGTACATGTATTATTTGCCTGAGAAAGTACCTGTAAGTGAACTGCCAGCTACATCATACACTATATATACATATATATCACACCTCCATCATACACGATATATACATATATATCACACCTCCATCATACACGATATATACATATATATCACACCTCCATCATACACGATATATACATATATATCATACCTACATCATACACTATATATACATATATATCATACCTCCATCATGCACTATAAATACATATATATCACACCTCCATCATACACGATATATACATATATATCATACCTACATCATACACTATATATACATATATATGATACCTCCATCATACACTATATATACATATTATACACTATAAATACATATATATCCTGAATGGAAACATTTTTTGGAAGGTGCCAATCATCCTGCAATAGTCCTCACTGGCCAAAAAAATCTTGAATGTATCCATGCAACTAAAAGACTGTTAGCAAGACAAACACATTGGCCTTATTTTTCTACAGATTTAATAATACAATTTCTTTCTTGTTTTCTGTTGTCTTGGAGAAAACCACCGCAGAGATCTCGGGGACAATTAACAGTAATTATCTAGATTTTATTTTCTTAGTGGAGTAAGACGCAGGAGACGTAAGAAGCAAAAATATCCACAAGTCACCTCCATTCATCTGTGTATATATAGAGGTGCTTATACTGTATTATATGGTCATATCCACCCATTATCTCGCACAATGATTCATTTGGGAAGATTCTCTTTAACGCTTTTCATTATATCCTAATTGTGGTTGATTTTCATCAGTTGAAATACATGGAAGCATCTGATGTAAGTACTGTTACGGGTCCTTCCTGGCATTGGGAACATGAATAGTCAGTATTCTCAGTTACCCCTCGGTCTTTTCTGTCCAGCTCCATGTAAGTGCAGCTCTTAATTGCAATCGAAATTATACTGAAATTATAGCAGAAGAGAACTGAAGGGAAATTCCAAAATGGATCAACATTTTCTGCTTCTCCTTCTGAAAACTTCTAAGTGCAGCCGGTTATTAAACCAAAATATTTCCTTCCTCAATTTCTATTTCTTGCTCATCCCTGAAACTACTTCACTACCCACAAACCCTACACTTAGCAACAAACTGTTTATGTGGAACCCAGAAACGTGCATGAACACTGTTTCATGTTTTATGACAATGTATGTTGTGCTTCAGCCGGTGGCTGAATGTTGGGTTAGTGTACTGCAGCAGATAGAGGGTTAAACAGCTCAGCTTCGCAGTGTAAAACAGGAGCTGAGAGGTACAGGGATGCCGGAGCAGAGGGGAGCAATGTTACCACATCTTCAGTTCAGGGGAGTTAAGGTCCCTTTACACCGGCCGTTATTGGGGGTAACTGAAGATATATAAAACAAGGTAATATATTAGAATACCAAGCAGCTACATCGGGTATCTGCATGGAGTTTTTGAAAGTCCATAAAGATTTTATGCTCAAAGTGATGTAAACCTGGGACCCCAGCAGTGAAAGCAACAGTGCTAAAGCTGAGCCTCATTCATAGAACAACTCACACCCCTTTTATTTGTGAAACTCCATTCAGCTGTTGTCCTTGGTCAGATTTTAACCCACAATTCCAGTTTTGCTCCTTGTCATTGATTGTCATTGCCAAGCTATGATTTTGTGCCATTTTTTTTTTTTAAATCACCAGAAAATTGTTTTACAAACAAAAGAGGTGTGAGCTCTTCTATCAATGAGGCTCAGCTATAAGCATTGCTGGGGTTCTAGGTTTAAATCGCATCAAGGATAAAATCTTTATGGACTTTAAAAAACTCATTCAGATATTTCCCTTGATCAGATGTGAACCCACAAAACAACAGTGCTAACAACTGAGCCACCATGCTTGGCTTTTCTGGAGTAGGGGGAGATAAAAATCAGCAGAACCCAGCCGATCTGCTACTCACTGCCTGAGTGATGGTTGGGCTATCAATAATTCCCAACTGGACAACCTCCTTTAAATCAAATATAAGACACCTGATTATATAGAATACCTCTAAAACATTGTAAGATCTTACTTTTAGAATACTTATTGTCTAAAAACTAACACAAAAAGACCATTCATATATGAAATAAAGATCGGTATAATCTTTAAATAAAACAGTGTCCCTTCTCTAACCCCCGGAGGACATGACCATTTTTTGTTCATTTTTGTTTTCTACTCCCTACTTTCAAAAATCATAGCTGTTTCATTTTTCTGCCTACCCCACTACATGAGGGCTTGTTTTTTTGTGTGACGAGTTATATTTTTCTAGATTACTGTTTAATGTACAGAAAAACGTTAAAATATTTATCAGTTGAGTGAACTCACTGCAGCAAATATGGCATGATAACTTTAATAGTTTGTTATTATTCAATCAGTGCAGCTGTGGGAGGGTTTGTTTTTATTGCCGGGCGAGCTGGAGTTTCTATTGGTACCATTCTAGGCTAAATACAATTAATGATTGTTTTTTTATTACTTTATTTCTTGGACGTGGGGCAACCAAAAAGTCTGGCTTTACTATTTATTTTTTTCCAATTGACATTCACCATGTGGGGTAAACAGTGTGATATTTTGATAGATCAGAATTTTATGGACTCCACATACATCAGCTCCTCTCTCTTCTTTTGTATACTCAAAGCAAAAAAAAACTGCCCTTTTCGATCTCCCTCATCACTATTGTTTAAAGGTCTTACCTTTTTTTGCTTATATGCTAGTCATATATGTTTTAAAGATTTTTTGTGGGGAGGGGGATTTGTTCTGCTTTCTTATATTTGTATCAGTATCGTTCCCAGTCTATGTCCTGAAGTGCAGCTCTCAACTTGAGAAAATTGGCTTTTTAAACTTAAGGCCACGTTCACACGGACGAAAAAAATCACGCAAGATTTATGCATTGCAAAACACACAAATCTTGCATGACTGTTTGGAGAATCATGTCATGTCTTATCTTTGGGTGTTCCCTCGGAACGCCTCACCCATTCTTTTCAATGCGTCCGGAAAACATATCACACATCGTTTAATGTGCATGCGATGTGATCCAAGGATTTCCATTGAAAGTAAGGGGAAACACTTGCCAGTCCTTTGTGATTGGAGGTGTTTTTAACTCAAAACCGCCTCGCATCCGCGGGGACATCGCATGTTGACTAGCACATAATGGGCCAAGTTTCACAGCCCAGTATCGCACTTGCCCATGTGAAATTAGCCTAAGGATTGACACACTTTGCCTTAAGGCACAACTTTGCTCGGCATTATGGAGCGCAGCTGCGCCTGAATTAGGTAATTTTTTTCCCTCTCGCCGGCAATTTGAACTCCGCACTGGAGCACCAAAGTTTGAAAATAACTGCGGGAAGATGGCTGCTGCCCCATTACCCCGTACAATGTATTCAGTATGTGGGAGAAATATGGGGCAGGTCCTATCTTTTCTTGGCCATAGTTTTCACAGCCGAGAAATCCCAACAGTAACAACGAAACCACTGAACTTATCACGGCGATATAATGGGAGAAAACCATATGTGTAAGCACTGTGTGATTTTCCTCTTTCAGCCTGTTTGTTTTTTTACATTTCTTGTAGAATCTAATCATATTGCAGCCAGTGTCATAAGATTATCCTGAACAGTGATATTTCCAGCAAACCCTGCATTGTTTTTCCCTACACAGTGTTAAATCGTCACAATTGTCCGTAAATTTACAGCATAGTAGCTGCATATTAGATATTAGAAGTTCACTGTCTTATCAAGAATTTCAGTCAGAGGTTGAAGAAGAAGGCGGGGGGGGGGGCTGGTTCTTTGCATGGATCAAAAACACGACAGGTGTGCCCTCTGTCCCCTAGCACAGATGGACAATCACAGCCTCAGGAAAAAAAAGACACTTTTATAAGAAATCATGCTTTTTTTTGTATAGTGAACTCTGTGATTTTTCCCGGTGGCATGAAAGTCACTAAACTCTTCGCTAGGGTCCGGAGTTGATCCAATACCCCACGTTGAGCACCAAAATGTAAGTGCAAAATAATATTTGCTATACAATATGCTATTGGGGTCCAAATTTCTTAGTTTGATAGAGGTAAGCTGAGCTCAGGAGACTAACATTAAATCACACAGGTAAGCTGAGCTCAGGAGACTAACATTAAATCACACAACAGAGTATGTGATCCAAAGTATGTGATCCATCTGTTTATTTGAGTGACAAGCAACACTTTTTTATAGAGTCACATGTTCAATTACAATAATTCAAATCTGTTATAATTTATTTGTTACCATCGGTCAAATAACATACAATATAAAATATACAAGTTAAAGGATTTAACATCTAAAATTCCAACCAAACGCATGCAAGCGCAGACGAGTCACATATGATTAACCCTTTCCAATTTGTATTCTGGTTTTCCTAGGGAGCTTACTCTTTTTCTGCCATTATACAACGGCGCTATATGCTGGCTAAAGTCAGTACTGCATGAGGTGACACGTTGGATAGGCTCCGACAGAAGAGAGCCTGGCAATATACAGTAAGAGAACCCCCGACGGAATTCTAGTAACATCGGAGCTGTACAGCCTTAAATCATAATGTCTTCACAGGTCAGACAGTGGATTGGAAAGGGTTAACTTCTCTTAATATGTGAGTACAATAATTAAACACAATAAATTGTTTACATAGAATGTTTGGGAACATATGTGAACATGTCAGTTTGACCCGTTGGCAAGTCTAAAGGCCACGGTAGCTATCTTCTGGAACAAAAGCCCTAGTGATTCCCTCAAAACTAATTAAATTAGTCACCGACGAAGAACCTATTAAAATTTACTAACTTTATTAATGAAATCTAAAATATTAATTGGACAGAACAAAACATATATAGTGAAATGTGAGAGCCTTCGGAAAGAGATTTTTTTATGATGAGAAGAAATTCCTTAGCTCCCCAATCAGCTAACCCGTTTTTCTGTGACCTTGCTATTGAGTGGATACTGGGTATCAAAACCACTTAAAGAGTGTTTATACCGTATGCGGAGTGATAACCTCCAGCCATTAATCCAGTAGGGTCATAGGGTCGGGTAAGGCAAAGCCTTTTATTTATAGTCTCAAGGAATTCCCCTTGGTTAGAGACTCCAGGACTAATAAAAAGTTTTCAGAGAGTCAGAAGGTAGTGTATTGTATGTGTTCCACTTATCACAATACTGCACTTTCTTGGTCTAATCAGAGTTTCCTTTCCACGATCTTTAGAAGGAGAGCCTGGTGCATGGTGTTCATTCCTTGGGTTCAATTACTTTATTGTATGATGCTTCTAAGGAAAAATAAACACACTTTGTAAATATCTAGCGCTAAAGATAGCCCCCAATCCTAGGCGGGCGCATTGGTGAGGAGAGGGTTAAAGGAAGGTCAGAGCCGCTAGTATGGATATGAGGATTGGCACTCTTGTAGTACAGCCAATATTGCTCAAAAGGCCATAATATTGTGTATCCAAAGGAGGCGTAATTAACCCTTCGTAAGGTCCAGTATGCAAAGGGTTAAATAGTCCCCATGTGATTTAGGTGAAAATAAAAGCCAGCAATATTGGTGAAAAAAAGCTGGTTTCTAAAAAATATTATTAGGTTTTCCTCCTTTCACTCAGGTACTAAAAAGCCCCAGGAGTTAGAGGAAAGGGTTAATTATTAGAGATGAGCGAACGCGTTCGTCCGAGCTTGATATTCGTGCGAATATTAGGGTGTTCGGGATGTTCGTTATTCGTGACGAACACCATGCGGTGTTCTGGTTACTTTCACTTCCTTCCCTGAGACGTTAGCGCGCTTTTCTGGCCAATTGAAAGACAGGGAAGGCATTACAACTTCCCCCTGCAACGTTTAAGCCCTATACCACCCCCCTGCTGTGAGTGGCTGGCGAGATCAGGTGTTCGCCTAATATAAAAGTCGGCCCCTCCCGCGGCTCGCCTCAGATGCGGTGTGAGTTAGATGAGGGACAGTGCTGTTTATACCGGAGCTGCTGTAGGGAAAGAATTGGTAGTTAGTGTAGGCTTCAAGACCCCCCAAAGGTCCTTATTAGGGCCACTGATAGCTGTGTGTTGGCTGCTGTTAGCAGTGGGATTTTTTTTTTCTCAAAATCGCCTCTGCAGACCGTTGCACCTGGCATTAGGGACAGAAGTGCTGCATAGGCAGGGAGAGTGTTAGGAGTGAGTGTAGCCTTCAAGAACCTCAACGGTCCTTTCTAGGGCCATATTTATCCGTGTGCAGTACTGTCCAGGCTGCTGTTGGCTGTGCTGCATTTTTTTTGGGCTTCTCAAAATCGCCTCTGCAGAGCATTCCACCCTCCATTGATACTGCAGGGAAAGAATTGTATAGGCAGGGCCACAACACAGTTATTATTCATTGAATATACGCAGTGCTGCCTGTTGGTGGGAAAAAACTGAAAACAAATCTATTTGTCCAGCCTCTGTCCGTCCTTACGGGCGGTGGACACGTGTGAGCTGCGTGAAAAACATTGCTAAATCATACGCAGCCAGCTACGCTTTACTGCTGGGTTCGCCATTTGCTTTCCTTAATTGGGAAAAAAAATACCTGCTCTCCAAGAGTTATAATAACTCTGCTACCCTCACGTTCTGTGACACATAAGCAGGGACACAGCACAGTTATTAAACTTCTCAGGTTCATTGAATATACGCAGTGCTGCCTGTTGGTGGGAAAAAACTGAAAAGAAATCTATTTGTCCAGCCTCTGTCCGTCCTTACGCCTGTGGAGACGTGTGAGCTGCGTGAAAAACATTGCTAAATCATACGCAGCCAGCTACGCTTTACTGCTGGCTTCGCCATTTGCTTTCCTTAATTGGGAAAAAAAATACCTGCTCTCCAAGAGTTATAATAACTCTGCTACCCTCACGTTCTGTGACACATAAGCAGGGACACAGCACAGTTATTAAACTTCTCAGGTTCATAGAATATACGCAGTGCTGCCTGTTGGTGGGAAAAAACTGAAAACAAATCTATTTGTCCAGCCTCTGTCCGTCCTTACGGGCGGTGGACACGTGTGAGCTGCGTGAAAAACATTGCTAAATCATACGCAGCCAGCTACGCTTTACTGCTGGGTTCGCCATTTGCTTTCCTTAATTGGGAAAAAAAATACCTGCTCTCCAAGAGTTATAATAACTCTGCTACCCTCACGTTCTGTGACACATAAGCAGGGACACAGCACAGTTATTAAACTTCTCAGGTTCATTGAATATACGCAGTGCTGCCTGTTGGTGGGAAAAAACTGAAAAGAAATCTATTTGTCCAGCCTCTGTCCGTCCTTACGCCTGTGGAGACGTGTGAGCTGCGTGAAAAACATTGCTAAATCATACGCAGCCAGCTACGCTTTACTGCTGGCTTCGCCATTTGCTTTCCTTAATTGGGAAAAAAAATACCTGCTCTCCAAGAGTTATAATAACTCTGCTACCCTCACGTTCTGTGACACATAAGCAGGGACACAGCACAGTTATTAAACTTCTCAGGTTCATAGAATATACGCAGTGCTGCCTGTTGGTGGGAAAAAACTGAAAACAAATCTATTTGTCCAGCCTCTGTCCGTCCTTACGGGCGGTGGACACGTGTGAGCTGCGTGAAAAACATTGCTAAATCATACGCAGCCAGCTACGCTTTACTGCTGGGTTCGCCATTTGCTTTCCTTAATTGGGAAAAAAAATACCTGCTCTCCAAGAGTTATAATAACTCTGCTACCCTCACGTTCTGTGACACATAAGCAGGGACACAGCACAGTTATTAAACTTCTCAGGTTCATTGAATATACGCAGTGCTGCCTGTTGGTGGGAAAAAACTGAAAAGAAATCTATTTGTCCAGCCTGTGTCCGTCCTTACGCCTGTGGAGACGTGTGAGCTGCGTGAAAAACATTGCTAAATCATACGCACCCAGCTACGCTTTACTGCTGGCTTCGCCATTTGCTTTCCTTAATTGGGAAAAAAAAATACCTGCTCTGCCACAGTTAATAACTCTGCTACCCTCACGTTCTGTGACACATAAGCAGGGACACAGCACAGTTATTAAACTTAGATAATTCATTCACTAGAGGCAGTGGGGCCTTTCGTTTTCCAAAAAGGGCAAAAATTATATTTGGCCTGCAGTCTTGCGCCAATTTATTTCCTGCCTGGGAAATCTAATCACTGGTAATACAGCATGCTGAGGGGTAGGGGTAAGCCTAGAGGACGTGGACGTGGACGTGGCCGAGGACGCGGAGGGCCAAGTGAGGGTGTGGGCACAGGCCAAGCTCCTGATCCAGGTGTGTCGCAGCTGTCTGCTGCGCGATTAGGAGAGAGGCACGTTTCTGGCGTCCCCACATTCATCGCCCAATTAATGGGTCCACGCGGGAGACGGTTATTAGAAAATGAGCAGTGTGAGCAGGTCCTGTCCTGGATGGCAGAAAGTGCTTCGAGCAACCTATCGTCTACCCGCAGTTCTGCGCCGTCCACTGCTGCCAATCCGAATCCTCTGTCTGCTGCTCCTCCTTCCTCCCAGCCTCCTCACTCCACTACAATGACACCTGCTCAGGAGCGGGAACACTCCCAGGAACTGTTCTCGGGCCCCTGCTTAGATTGGGCAGCAGCGGTTCCTCTCCCACCAGAGGAGTTTATCGTCACTGATGCCCAACCATTCGAAAGACATATGATGGCCAAGCACCCCGCAAGGTGGGACAAAGGCCGTTCACCGCCTCCGGTTTGCACCCCTGCCTCTCCCCCTGTGCCCCAACCTGCCACTGAGATGCAACCCCCCTCTCAGGACACAGGCACTACCGCCTCATGGCCTGCACCCACACCCTCATCTCCGCTGTCCTCGGCCCCATCCAGCAGTGTAGTTCAGCGCACCGTTCAGCCGTCGCTTGCGCAAGTGTTCGAGCGCAAGCGCAAGTACGCCGCCACGCACCCGCACGCTCAAACGTTAACCGTCCGCATCGCAAAATTCATCAGCCTTGAGATGCTGCCGTATAGGGTTGTGGAAACGGAGTCCTTCAAAAGTATCATGGAGGCGGCGGCCCCGCGCTACTCAGTTCCCAGTCGCCACTACTTTTCCCGATGTGCCGTCCCAGCCCTGCACGACCACGTCTCCCGCAACATTGTGCGCGCCCTCACCAACGCGGTTACTGCCACGGTCCACTTAACTACGGACACGTGGACAAGCACAGGCGGGCAGGGCCACTACATCTCCCTGACGGCACATTGGGTGAATTTAGTGGAGGCTGGGACAGAGTCAGAGCCTGGGACCGCTCACGTCCTACCCACCCCCAGAATTGCGGGCCCCAGCTCGGTGGTGGTATCTGCGGAGGTGTATGCTTCCTCCACTAAAGCACCCTCCTCCTCCTCCTCCTCCTCTGTCTCACAATCAAGATGTGTTAGCAGCAGCATGTCGCCAGCAGTCGGTGTCGCGCGGTGTGGCAGCACAGCGGTGGGCAAGCGTCAGCAGGCCGTGCTGAAACTACTCAGCTTAGGCGATAAGAGGCACACGGCCCACGAACTGCTGCAGGGTCTGACACAGCAGACCGACCGCTGGCTTGCGCCGCTGAGCCTCCAACCGGGCATGGTCGTGTGTGACAACGGCCGTAACCTGGTGGCGGCTCTGCAGCTCGGCAGCCTCACGCACGTGCCATGCCTGGCCCACGTCTTTAATTTGGTGGTTCAGCGGTTTCTGAAAAGCTACCCACGCTTGTCAGACCTGCTCGTAAAGGCGCGCCGGCTCTGCGCACATTTCCGCAAGTCCCACACGGACGCTGCCACCCTGCGCACCCTGCAACATCACTTTAAGCTGCCAGTGCACCGACTGCTGTGCGACGTGCCCACACGGTGGAACTCTACGCTCCACATGTTGGCCAGGCTCTATGAACAGCGTAGAGCTATAGTCGAATACCAACTCTAACATGGGTGGCGCAGTGGGAGTCAGCCTCCTCAATTCCTTTCAGAAGAGTGGGCCTGGTTGGCAGACATCTGCCATGTCCTTGGTAATTTTGAGGAGTCTACCCAGGTGGTGAGCGGCGATGCTACAATCATTAGCGTCACCATTCCTCTGCTATGCATCTTGAGAAATTCCCTGCAAACCATAAAGGCAGCTGCTTTGCGCTCGGAAACGGGGGCGGGGGAAGACAGTATGCCGCTGGATAGTCAGGGCACCCTCCTGTCTATTTCTCAGCGCGTACAGGAGGAGGAGGAGGAGCATGAGGAGGATGAGGAGGAGGGGGAAGAGACAGCTTGGCCCGCTGCTGACGGTACACCGGCTGATTGCCTGTCATCCTTTCAGCGTGTATGGCCTGAGGAGGAGGAGGAGGAGGAGGATCCTGAAAGTGATCTTCCTAGTGAAGACAGCCATGTGTTGCGTACAGGTACCCTGGCACACATGGCTGACTTCATGTTAGGATGCCTTTCTCGTGACCCTCGCGTTGCACGCATTCTGGCCACTACGGATTACTGGGTGTACACACTGCTCGATCCACGGTATAAGGAGAACCTGCCCACTCTGATTCCCGAAGAGGAAAGGGGTTCGAGAGTGTTGCTATACCACAGGACCCTTGCGGACAAGCTGATGGTAAAATTCCCAGCCGACAGCGCTAGTGGCAGAAGGCGCAGTTCCGAGGGCCATGTTGCAGGGGATGTGCGTAGATCGAGCAGCATGTACATCCCAGGCAGTGCAACAGTCTTTAAGGGCCTGGCCAGCTTTATGGCTCCCCACCAAGACTGTGTCACCGCTCCCCAGTCACGGCTGAGTCGGCGGGAGCACTGCAAAAGGATGGTGAGGGAGTACGTAGCGGATCGCACGACCATCCTTGGTGACGCCTCTGCCCCCTACAACTACTGGGTGTCGAAGCTGGACACGTGGCCTGAACTAGCCCTGTATGCCCTTGAGGTGCTTGCTTGTCCTGCGGCTAGCGTGTTGTCGGAGAGGGTGTTTAGTGCGGCTGGGGGAATCATCACCGATAAGCGTAGCCGCTTGTCAACCGACAGTGCCGACAGGCTAACACTCATCAAGATGAACAAAGGCTGGATTTCGCCAGACTTCTGTTCTCCACCAGCGGACAGCAGCGATACGTAAGCAATACGTAGGCTGCACCCGCGGATGGAAGCTACGTTCTCTCTCACCATCCAAAACGGGGACATTTGTGCTTCATCAATCTGTGTCTAATATTCCTCCTCCTCCTCCTCCTGCTCCTCCTCCTGAAACCTCACGTAATCACGCTGAACGGGCAATTTTTCTTAGGGCCACAAGGCTCACTCAAATAATTTTTCAGAACAATTTTTATAAGTTTCAATTAGCTTAAAAGCGTTGGAACTTTAACTTGAACCAATTTTTCGTTACACTGGGCTGCCTCCAGGCCTAGTTACCACTTAAGCCACATTAACCAAAGCGATTCACCTGCCATCTTGGTTGGGCATGGCCAATTTTTACTGAGGTACATTAGTACTGTTGGTACACCAATTTTTTGGGGCCCTCACCTACAGTGTAATCATAGTAATTTCTATGTTCTTCGCCTGCACTCATGGTACAGAAAGGTGTGTGGGGTTGGCCTACAGTTTAGCTACATAAATGTCACTTGTGCCTTGGCTATACTAAGGCTACTGAAATGGAACGAAGACTGCGCTCCCGCTATACTGCTGCTTCAGAATTGTTACTGGGGCCTGTCTTGAGTGCTACTATTGCTTACATGGAACGAAGACTGCGCTCCCGCTATACTGCTGCTTCAGAATTGTTACTGGGGCCTGTCTTGAGTGCTACTATTGCTTACATGGAACGAAGACTGCGCTCCCGCTATACTGCTGCTTCAGAATTGTTACTGGGGCCTGTCTTGAGTGCTACTATTGCTTACATGGAACGAAGACTGCGCTCCCGCTATACTGCTGCTTCAGAATTGTTACTGGGGCCTGTCTTGAGTGCTACTATTGCTTACATGGAACGAAGACTGCGCTCCCGCTATACTGCTGCTTCAGAATTGTTACTGGGGCCTGTCTTGAGTGCTACTATTGCTTACATGGAACGAAGACTGCGCTCCCGCTATACTGCTGCTTCAGAATTGTTACTGGGGCCTGTCTTGAGTGCTACTATTGCTTACATGGAACGAAGACTGCGCTCCCGCTATACTGCTGCTTCAGAATTGTTACTGGGGCCTGTCTTGAGTGCTACTATTGCTTACATGGAACGGACACGTGGAGAGGACACGTAGTGCCTCAAAAACATCCCCCTCCTCCTCCAACAGGGAAAACATTGTTGGCAAATGCCTTTGCATTGGTTCGTCTGGCGGCAGTCCAAGAATTTCACCTTTACCAACACTACAAGAGAGCCCCCCCACCATCCCCCCGCCACGGCCCACTTAATCCTGGCCACATTCCGAAAACCAACAAAATACAACCGTGGTACTAGGTCCGCAGTCACCACCACATTACCACCAACGCGGTTACTGTTAAGGTGCATATAACCACGGACACGTGGAGAGGACACGTAGTGCCTCAAAAACATCCCCCTCCTCCTCCAACAGGGAAAACATTGTTGGCAAATGCCTTTGCATTGGTTCGTCTGGCGGCAGTCCAAGAATTTCACCTTTACCGACACTACAAGAGAGCCCCCCCACCATCCCCCCGCCACGGCCCACTTAATCCTGGCCACATTCCGAAAACCAACAAAATACAACCGTGGTACTAGGTCCGCAGTCACCACCACATTACCACCAACGCGGTTACTGTTAAGGTGCATATAACCAGTCTGACTGGGGCATGCAGACACCTTGACAGAATGAATAGTGTGTGGCACATAGGTTCCCCATTGCTATGCCCACGTGTGCAGCTCCTGATGGCGGTGGCACAGGATTCTATTTCTCATTGCTTCTGTACAGCATTGTGGGCTATCGCCCCGCCCCTATTAAAGAGGGTCGCTACCTAGCCGTGCCAACCCTGTGCAGTGTGTGCCTGCGGTCCCTCGTCGTGGCAGACGCACTTCTAAATAGACATGAGGGTGGTGTGGCATGAGGGCAGCTGAAGGCTGCGCAGGGACAGTTTGGTGTGCGCTGTGGGGGGGAGGGGGTGCGGTTGGGCAGCATGTAACTCAGGAGAAGTGGCAGTGGAGTGTCATGCAGGCAGTGATTGTGCTTTGTTGGAGGTAGTGTGGTGCTTAGCAAAGGTATGCCATGCTAATGAGCGGTTTTCAGAAGTAAAAGTTGTTGGGAGGGGGGGGGCCCACTCTTGCCGCTATTGTGGCTTAATAGTGGGACCTGTGAACTTAGGATGCAGCCCAACATGTAGCCCCTCGCCTGCCCTATCCGTCACTGTGTCATTCCCATCACTTTCCTGAATTGCCCAGATTTTCACACATGAAAACCTTAGCGAGCATCGGCGAAATACAAAAATGTTCTGGTCGCCCATTGACTTCAATGGGGTTCGTTGTTCGAAACGAACCCTCGAGCATCACGGGAAGTTCGTTACGAATAACGAACACCCGAACATTTTGGTGTTCGCTCATCTCTATTAATTATAAATTGTTGGACCCCTATACAGAGTACATCTCTGGCCCAATCAAAGCTCCATATTAAAAGCTGATGAGCACATGATAGTTGGGCAATGTCAGCTTTGTGGGACCCAGCACATTAAGGGTTAATTCTCCCCGTATGCTGAAAGGTCCAGTGTGCTGGTGGTACCCTTCCTTAAAGGAGTTGTTCCGCGCTGAAACGTTTTTTGTTTTTTTTTCAACAGCCCCCCCGTTCGGCGCGAGACAACCCCGATGCAGGGGTTAAAAATAAAAACCGCACAGTGCTTACCTGAATCCCTGCGCTCCGGTGACTTCTTACTTACCTGCTGAAGATGGCCGCCGGGATCTTCTCCCTCGGTGGACCGCAGGGCTTCTGTGCGGTCCATTGCCGATTCCAGCCTCCTGATTGGCTGGAATCGGCACGTGACGAGGCGGAGCTACGCGGAGCCGCTCTCCGGCACGAGCGGCCCCATTCAGCAAAGAAGAAGACCCGGACTGCGCAAGCGCGTCTAATCTGGCGATTAGACGCTAAAAATTAGACGGCACCATGGAGACGAGGACGCTAGCAACGGAACAGGTAAGTAAATAACTTCTGATAACTTCTGTATGGCTCATAATTAATGCACAATGTACATTACAAAGTGCATTAATATGGCCATACAGAAGTGTATAGACCCACTTGCTTTCGCGGGACAACCCCTTTAAGGTCAGAGATCCAGTACTAATCCCCTCAATGAAGAAGTATCATTTATAATTACATGAAGGTCCCTGTTCCCTCTCACAGCACTAACCGCTGTGATGTACAACTGACTAGATCAGCATCGGTGTAGCTGCCCGACAGATGGTATCGGGCAGCCAACTGAAACTACACTAAACTGACCGTCTGAAAACAGATTAACTAACTAAATTGTGAAAAAATTATTGAAAAAAAAAATGTTCCCAATTTTGGCCCTTTTAATAAATATACACAAATTCTATTGGTCTATTTTTAACACCTAAATGAAGTACAATATGTGGCAAAAATGTCAGAATCACTTGGATATGTAAAACCTTAACTGAGTTATTCTATGTTAAATTGACGCATGTCAGATTTCCAAAATTTGGCTTGGTCATTAAGGCGCAAACAAGCTTAATCACTAAGGGATTAAAGGGATCACAACTTGATTATTCTACGCTAAGTCCAAAAGTAAGTGCACCCCTTTGTAATGTACCTAATCTAATTCTCTAACTTTCCGCTGTCGTACAAACTTGAAATTTTGCATCACCATTCCTTAAGTCCAAATAGGAAAAGTAAAGGGGACACAATTTGATTATTCAATGTTAGGTGCAAAAGTAAGTGCACCCCTATGTAATGTAACTACCCGGTGTTGTACGAACGTAAAATTTGCATTGACCATTCCTTACATCCTAATACGAAAGTAAAAGGGCTTCAACTTCAAAATTCAATTTTAAGTTTGAAAAGTTGTGAAAATCTGCAATACATGACCTAGTTCATTTCTTAGAAACCATAAAGCCTAGGGAAATGATTTGCATGCTGAGGAGAAACTACCTCACATCAATGTGCATATACTGAGTAGAATCTAACGCACCTCTATGTGTATATATAAGGAGAATCTAACTGACCTTTGTGTGCATATACTGAGGAGAATCTACCTCACCTCTATGTGTATATACTGAGGAAAATATACTGAAAGGCTGTAAAGTACATAATGAAGCTGCCATGGACTGCAGGGATGAAGCATGCCTTTAAAGGCTAAGAAGGGACTGCAACCTCTCTTCTGTGTTTAATTTGAATAAAAAGGGGTGATACCTTTAAAGGTAAAAAGTGACGAAAGTGGGAGGGATGGCACATTGTGCATAGGGACATCAGTACATGCAGTCTGAGGAGAATCTTACACTCCTGTATGTGTATCCATATTTTATTCCTCAGTTCCTCTGAAGTAACCATGATCCCATTACATTTTCAATGCGAACAACAGGTAGCACCTGTACCAAATTAACTTGGACAAAGCTGGGTATCTCAGCTAATCTCTACATATGTGTATGAGCCTCCTCTTAGCAGCTCTCTCAGGATGCATCTATATCCTGGAAAGGGCTTCCTGGGCCAGATACGTAAAACATCTTTTCAGTGGTGCATTCATTAAACTGTATTTGTATGACTAGATATTGGTAGATACTGAATAATGTTCTCATAGCATTTTTTCCCTTCTAAACACAGGGAAGGAATCTTACAGCGGTAACAGAATTTTTCCTTTTAGGATTTCAATCTAGCAAATGTGTACGTGTTTTCCTCTTCTGTCTCCTTCTGGTGGTTTACTGCGGCACGATATGTGGGAACCTCCTGATCATCACCCTAGTGTCCACCAGCAAGGACCTCCACACTCCAATGTACTTCTTCATCTCACAACTGTCCATCAGTGACATCTTGTTATCTTCAGATATTGTGCCCAACATGTTCCACATCCTACTGAATAATGGGGGGACCATTACTTTTATTGGTTGCTTTACCCAATATTATTTCTTCGTAGCCTCAGAAGTATTTGAATGTTTTATCCTCACAGAAATGTCTTATGATAGGTATGTGGCCATCTGTAATCCCCTCCATTATTCTTCTATCATGACAAGGACATGTTGCGTGAATTTGGCCGTCATCGCTTGCTGTTTCAGTTTTTCCATTCCATTCATTACTTCTATCACAACAGCAATGTTAAAATTTTGTGGACTGAATGTTATTGACCATTTTTTCTGTGACATAAATCCTCTACTGGACCTGGCCTGCTCTGATACCTTAATTCTTCACCTGCAAATAATGTTACTAGGTTCTCCTATAATAATCATCCCACCCACAGTAATAATTGTATCTTATGTCAAGATTATTGTCGCCATATTAAGAATTCCATCCAGTACCGGTAGACATAAAGCCTTCTCCACCTGTAGCTCCCACCTCATTGTGGTCTCCATATTTTTCTGTACTCTGCTCGGTGCTTACATTTTTCCAATACAAGAGCAAACCTTCAATACTAGAAAGCTCTTGTCATTACTCTATACTGTATTTACTCCTTTCATCAACCCCATTATATATAGTCTAAGAAATAGCAATATTAGAAAAGTAGTAATGAAACACATAAATATGTAACCTTTTTTTCACTGCAAAAGTCTATACGGAGTAACAAGTAGTCATCAGGAGGGCTATAGGCATGTATATGAGGGATGGTATAAAGCATTTGCAGATACACATATTGAATGTTAGTTTCCACAAATGGTTGTATTGCAGTATTTGGCCCCCCAACAGTCCACAATAAGTTTCTGGCTGGCTGGGTGAGAGGCCTGTAATGTCACTTCTCCCCCCCCCCCCCACACTAACTCAAAACCTTCTGTACACAGATGAGTAGTGAGTACCCCAAAACAGCAGCACTACATGTACATAGGTATCTTTTGCTTATGGAGATCATTTTGGTTTGGTCTTCATTTCCAGTCATGATATAAGGCTTGTTAGAGAGGATTTACTAATTGGAAAGCTACCTTTCACTTGATGGAATGGCAGAAGCATTGTGCTGATGGATTAAAAAAAAAAAAAAGAGTTCCTTCACCCATTGTGCTATCTGCTGCAGCTAGTTTTTTTTTGCTATAGTGTACACAAAATACCCCAGTGTGTGTCCTGTTGATCCAAACTATATAAGCAGACTGTACGCATTTCTCACGGTCATTTTTTTTGCTTCAGTGTATGCAAAATACCCAGTGTGTGTCCTGTAGATCCACACTATATAACCAGACTGTATGGGTTTCTCACGGTCTTTTTTTTTGCTCTAGTGTACGCAAAATACACAGTGTGTGTCCTGTAGATCCACACTATATAACCAGACTGTATGCGTTTTTCACAGTCTTTTTTTTGTTACAGTGTATGAAAAATATCTTGCAGTTTGCTTAGCATTTTGATGCAGTGCATTATACAAGATGATCAACACAAGGGGTAAGGGTCGAGGACATGGACGTGGACGTGGACGTGGGCCTCCGAATGAGGATGTGAGCAGAGGCCGAGGTCCTGGGTGGGGTAAAACAGTGCCTGCTGCTGAGGGAGAAGTAGAATGCCGCGTATCTATGCTATCTAGTTTCATCTCACAGTTTGCAGGTCTGCGTAGTATACCAATATTAAAACCACAACAGTCAATCAGGTGATCACATGGATAGCGGATAACGCGTACAGTAATTTATCCACCACCCAGTCTTCCATGCAGTTCACTCACGCTAGCCAAGGGACTGGACCTCTGAATCCTCACGCTGATCCTCCTTCCTCCCAGCCTGCTCACTCCAGGAAAAGGAGAGATTCAGAACAGGCATACTCACAGGAACTGTTCTCAGGTCCCTTCCCTGAGTGGCAAACAATGGTTCATGAGCCACCGGAGGGGTTTGTCAAGACCGATGGCCAAAATTTGGACCTTTCACAGTCTCAGGGTGATGAGGGTGGGGACTTCAAAGTAATGTCTCAAGAGGTATTTGTTGATGATGATGATGAGACACAGCTGTCTGTCAGTGAGATTGTTGTTAGGGCAGTAAGTCTGAGGGAAGAGCAGACTGAGGATTCAAAGGAAGAGCTGGTGGATGATGAGGTGACTGACCCGACCTCAGTTGGTAAGCCTTCTGAAGGCAGCGCTTCAGAGGCGAAGGCAAGTGCAGCACCAGAATAGGTTGGAAGAGGCAGTGTGGTGGCCAGAGGGAGAAGCAGGGCCAGAGCAGGTAATCCCCCAACTGTTCCCCACAGCACCTCCTCGCGGCAAGCTCTCGTGCAAAGGACTGGACTTGAAAGAGGCACCAGCCAAAACATTGTTCCTTGTGTATGTAGATCACAATAAAGCAACATCCTGGATACTGGAGGATGTAATGTTTTGCACCTATCTGCTGCTCCTGGACTTTCCTGTACAAATTGACGATATTGATCCGTGGTAGGGATCTGGTGTGAAGCGTGCAGGAATTTAAGGCTTCCCACCATTGAAGGACATGGTATGTTAGTGTGCTGCTTTCTACAATTTTTTCTACAGGTTGGAAGAGGCAGTGGGGTGGCCAGAGGGAGAAGCAGGGACAGAGCAAAAAATCCCCTTACTGTTCCCCACAGCACCTCCTCGTGGCAAGCTACTGTGCAGAGGGCTAGGTGTCCGAAGGTCTGGAGGTTTTTTAATAAGAGCGCGAACGGCAGACGAAAAGTGGTGTACAACCTGTTCCACACCAAGATCAGCAGGGGAGCCACCAATACCAGCCTGACCCCAACCAGCATGCCCAGGCATATGATAGCTAAGCACCCGATGAGGTGGAACGAATGCCATTCACCGTCTGCGGGTCACACCACTGCATCTTCTCCTGTGTCTCATGCTGGCACTGAGATGCAATCCCCTTCCCAGGACGCAGGCACGAGTGTCTTCCACCCTGCATCCACTTCTCCGGATGCACGATCCTCAACTGCATCCACCAATGTGTCCCCGTGCAGCATTTAGCTGTCCATAACAGAAGCATTAAAGCGCAAGCGCAAATATACAGCCACCCACCCGCATGCACATCGCTAAATGTGCATATCTCCAAACTGCTGAGATTGGAGATGTTGCCATGTAGGTTGGTAGAAACTGCTGAGCTTGCAGATGTTGACATGTAGGTTGGTAGAAACTGAGGCTTTCCGCAACCTCATGGCGGTGACCGTCCTTCGCTACTCGGTCCCCAGTCACAACTATTTTTCCCTCTGTGCCATCCCCGCCCTACACGAGCACGTGTCACAGAATATCAACCATGCCCTCACCAATGCGGTTACTGGGAAGGTCCACTTAATCACCGACACGTGGACAAGTGCTGGCGGGCAGGAACACTACATCAACCTGATGGCACTTTGGGTTAACCTGGTGGAGGCTGGGATCGAGTCTGACCCTGGGTAGGCATACGTGCTACCCTCAGAGAGGATTGCGGGTCCAACCTCGGCCATGGTTTTTCCAGCTTATTATGCCACCTCCTCCAACTTCCCACCTCCTCCTCCACCTCTCAATTACCATCTGTGAGCACGTCGCCTTCAGTCGGTAGCTCTGAGGGGAGACGAGGGGAACAGGCAGCATGTCCAGCGCAGGCAGGGGAACACTCTCCAAGGCCTTTGCCAGTTTTATGGCACGCCAGCCAGACTGTGTCACCATTCCCAAGTGTAGGCTGAGTAGGAGGGAACAGTGTAAAAAGATGGTGAGGGCGTACATAGACAACCATACCAATGTCATCTGCTGCATACAACTATTGGGTGTCAAAGCTGGACATGTGACACGAACTTGTGCTGTACGCCTTGGAGGGGCTGGCCTGCCCTGCCGTTAGTGTGTTATCAGAGAAGGTGTTTAGTGCTGCTGGGGGATTATCACGAATAAGCGTGCCCGCCTGTCAACTGACAGCGCCGACAGGCTTAAACTTATTAAGATGAGCAAAGCCTGGATTTCCCCAGACTTTTCTTCTCCACTGGTGGAAAGCAGCTTAACATAAAGTATCTTTAAGCCAGACATGGAGAACGATGCACTCTATATCACCCCAAAAAAGGGTAGAAGTAGCTTGGTCTATCCTTCTCTGATCTTCCTCCTCCTCCTCCTAAACAAGCATGCTCCAAAAGAATAATAAAATATATATCCTGCGCTCTGTCAGGGAAAAAAAATCACTCCAGGGGAAGGTGCTGTGGATGAGGAATACATTGTAGGGCGGATTACCATAGATAACAAACATGAATTGCTGGTGAGATACAGACCTCAAACATCCCATACGTATTATATTATAAAAATAAGAATAACACTATTCATATATATATATATATATATATATATATATATATATATATATATATAACATATATATGGCCACTACTTTTTCATATTAATACATTATTAATATAGAGCCCCTGTATTAATATATAATTGTTAAAACCATAATTTAACCTCTAAATTTCATATCTATAACCATAAAAGAAAAAAAAAAAAAAAAATATATATATATATATATATATATATATATGTATATATATTTTTTTTCATAAGAAGAGCCTTAATAAAAATCATTAAAAAGTAGAGACGAGCGAGCACACTCATCCGAGCTTGATGCTTGTTCGAGCATTAGGGTGCTCAAGATGCTCGTTACTCGAGACGAGCACCACGCGGTACTCGAGTCAATTCCATTTCCTTCCCCGCATGTTTAGCGCCATTTTCTAGCCAATAGACATGCGGGGAAGGCATTACCACTTCCTCCTGTGACGTGCCAGCCCTATCCCACCCCCCTGCAGTGAGTGGCTTGCGAGATCAAGTGACGGCTGAGTACTTAAAGTGGTCCCGCCTGCGGCTCGCCTCAGACACACACTGGGAGAGTATAGGGAAAGTGCTGCTGCTGAGATAGGGAAAGTGTTAGTGTAGGATCCTGTCCTCAAAAACCCCAACGGTCCTTCTTAGGGCCACATCTGACCGTGTGCAGTACTGTTGTGGCTGCTGGGAGCAGTTTTGCACAATTTTTTTTTTTCATCTCGGGCTGTGCAGGCCATTACAGCTATAGCGTTCTCAGTCTGCAGTCTATTATACAGAGTATAGGGAAAGTGCTGCTGAGATAGGGAAAGTGGTAGTGTAGGATCCTGTCTTCAAGAACCCCAACGGTCCTTCTTAGGGCCACATCTGAACATGTGCATTTTACTGGGTGGCTGCTGGGAGTTGTAGTGCTTCAGTATTACGCAGCTAGGCCTGTTTGCAGCCTTCAGTATTATTTTTTTCTGGCTGGAGTTTGCGTTACAATACCGCTCTCAACGCGAAAGTGTACACAAATAATTCCATACCTATTTATACCGTTCTCTGTCTGGAGTGAATTAGACACAGAGCGTAGGGCCACCACAGCCACTTTTAGAGGAAAAGTGATATACACTATACAGCCTGTATCCTCTGTCCAAAAAAAGCCAAAGCTCCTTCGTTGGGCTACATCTGACCGTGTGCATTTTACTGGGTGGCTGCTCGGAGAAGTAGTGCTTCCATTATACTACTGCGCAGCTAGGCCTGTTTGCAGCCTTCTGGGTTTTTTTTTTACGGCTGGAGTTTGCGTTAAAATACCGCTTTCAGCGTGAAAGTGGACGCAAATAATTCCATACTTATTTATACCATTCTCTGTCTGCAGTGAATTAGACAGCGGTCTCACTGCTAAACAGTACAGTAATATTACCGGGGCCACTGCAAAGTATTTTAGCTCAGCCGCTGTGCAGACCGTCTCACAATACCATTTCTGTTAGTGGGGTTAAGATAGCCGCAGTTACCAGCACCATCCACTGGCTTTACAGTCTTCTCCTACTACACAGCCTCTATAATCTACAAGTCTCTGCGAGCGGTAAATTACCCCTAGGTATCAGCGCAAGACAGCGGGTTAATTTTTTAGTAGTCACAGCATAGAGCCTCCGCTATCTACAAGTCTCTGTGTGTGGTGAATAAAGGCCCAGTTGCCAGTGCTGTACAGTGGGGTAATTTATTTGGGCCCTGCTCTATTCGTAATCTGCCATGATGAGGAGTAGGGGTAAGGGTCGAGGACGTGGACGCGGACGTCCAAGTGAGGGTGTGGGCACAGGCCGAGTTCCTGGTCGTGGTGAATCACAGCCGGCTGCTGCGGGATTAGGAGAGAGGCAAGTTTCTGGGGTCCCCAGCTTCATATCACAATTTATGGGTCCACGTGGTAGACCTTTATTACAAACAGAGCAGTGTGAGCAGGTTCTGTCGTAGATGGCAGAAAATGCATCCAGCAATGTATCGACCACCCAGTCTTCTACGCAGTCCACTACTCCCAGCTTAGGGACTACAACTCTGAATCCTCTGGCTGCTGCTCCTCCTTCCTCCCAGCCTCCTCACTCCATGAAAATGACATATTCTGATGAGCAGGCAGACTCCCAGGAACTATTCTCGGATCCCTGCCATGAATGGGAAAAAATGGTTCCTCTCTCACCTGAGGAGTTTGTCGTGACCGATGCCCAACCTTTGGAAAGTTCCCGGGGACCGGGTGATGAGGCTGGGAACTTCCGGCAACTGTCTCAAGAGCTTTCAGTGGGTGAGGAGGATGATGATGATGAGACACAGTTGTCTATCAATGAGGAAGTAGTAAGGGCAATAATTCTGAGGGAGGAACGCACAGAGAATTCGGAGGAAGAGCAGCTGGACAATGAGGTGACTGACCCCACCTGGTTTGCTAAGCCTACTGAGGACAGGGCTTCAGAGGGCGAGGCAAGTGCAGCAGCAGGACAGGTTGGAAGAGGCAGTGCGGTGGCCAGGACTAGAGGCAGGGCCAGAGCGAAGAATCCCCCAACTGTTTCCCAAAGCACCCCCTCGCGCCAAGCCTCTGTACAGAGGGCTAGGTGTTCAAAGGTGTGGATGTTTTTCAGTGATAGCGTGGATGACCGACGAACAGTGGTGTGCAGCCTGTGTTGCACCAAGATCAGCCGGGGAGCCATCACTATCAGGCTCACCACCACCAGCATGCGCAGGAATATGATGGCAAAGCACCCCACACGGTGGGACGAAGGCCGTTCAACGCCTCCGGGTCACACCACTGCCTCTTCCCCTGTGCCCCAACCTGCCACTCAGATCCAACCCCCCTCTCAGAACACAGTCACGAGTGCCTCCCGGCCAGCACCCACACCCTCACCTGCACTGTCCACGACCCCATCCAGCAATGTCTCTCAGCACAGCGTTCAGCATTCGCTAGCACAAGCGTTGGAGCGAAAGCGCAAATACGCCGCAACGCACTCGCAAGCACAAGCTTTAAACGTGCACATAGCCAAATTAATCAGCCTGGAGATGCTGCCGTACAGGATTGTGGAAATGGAGGCTTTCAAAAACATGATGGCGGTGGTGGTCCCACACTACTCGGTCCCCAGTCGCCACTATTTTTCCCCGGTGTGCCGTCCCAGCCCTACACCAGCACGTCTCCTGCAACATAAATTGTGCCCTTACCAACGCGGTTACTGGGAAGGTCCACTTAACCACGGACACGTGAACAAGTACTGGCGGGCATGGCCACTATATCTCCCTGACGGCACATTGGGTGAATTTGGCGGAGGCTGGGACCGAGTCAGAGCCTGGGACCACTCACGTCCTACCCACACCTAGAATGGCAGGTCCTACCTCGGTGCTGATATCTGCGGCGGTTTATGCCTCCTCCTCTAAACCCTCCCCCCTCCTCCTCCTCCTACGCAACCTCTACCTCTCAATTAAGGAGTGTGAGCAGCGCGTCGCCAGCAGTCAGTGTGGTGTGGCGCGGCAGCACAGCGGTGGGCAAGCATCAGCAGGCCGTGCTGAAACTACTGAGCTTAGGTGACAAGAGATACACGACCCCATAACTGTTGCAGGGTCTGACAGAGCAGACCGACCTCTGGCTTTCGCCGCTGAGCCTCGAACCGGGCATGGTCGGGTGTGACAATGGCCGTAACCTGGTGGCGGCTCTGCAGCTCGGCAGCCTCACACACGTGCTATGCCTGGCCCACGTCTGCAATCTGGTTATTTAGCGGTTTCTGAAAAACTACCCTGACTTGTCTGACCTGCTCGGCAAGGTGCGCCGCGTCTGTGCACATTTCCACAAGTCCACCACGGTCGCTGCCACCTTTAGGACCCTGCAACATCGGTTTAATCTGCCAGAGCACCGACTGCTGTGCGACGTACCCACATGGTGGAATTCTACGCTGCATACGTTGGCCAGGCTCTATGAGCAGCGTAGAGCAATAGTGGAATACCAACTCCAACATGGGCGGCGTAGTGGTAGTCAGCCTCCCCAATTCTTTACCGAGGAGTGGGCCTGGATGGCAGGAGTCTACCCAGATGGTGAGCGGCAATGCTGCAATCACTAGCGTTACCATCCCGCTGCTATGCCTGCTGAGAAGTTCGCTGCAAGGCATAAAGGCCGACGCTTTGCGGTTGGAACAGGAGATGGGGGATGACAGTATGTCGCTTGATAGCCACACCACCCTTATGTCTATATCTCAGCGCATTTTGGAGGAGGAGGTGGGGGAGGAGCATCAGGAGGAGGAGGGGGAAGAGACAGCTGGGCCCACTGCAGAGGGTACCCATGCTGCTTGCCTCTCATCTGTTCAGCATGTATGGGCTGTGGAGGAGGAGGATCCTGAAAGTCATCTTGCTAGTGAGGACAGTCATGTATTGCGTACTGGCACCCTGGCACACATGGCTGACTTCATGTTAGGCTACCTTTCTCGTGACCCTCACGTTATACGCATTCTGGCCAACACGGATTACTGGGTGTACACCCTTCTCAACCCATGGTACAAGGAGAACCTTTCCACTCTCATTCCCGGAGAGGAAAGGAGTACGAGAGTGATGCAATACCACAGGGCCCTGGTGTACAAAGTGGTGCTAAACTTCCCATCTGACAGTGCTAGCGGCAGAAGGCGCAGTTCCGAGGGCCAAGTAGTAGGGGAGGCACAGAGATCAGGCAACAGCGCAGGCAGGGGAACACTCTCCAAGGCCTTTGCCAGCTTCATGGCTCCCCAGCAAGACTGCGTCACCACTCCCCAGTCAAGGCTGAGTCGGAGGGAGCACTGTAAAAAAGATGGTGAGGGAGTACGTAGCCAATCGTACCACCATCCTCTGTGATGCCTCTGCTCCATACAACTATTTGGTGTCAAAGCTGGACATGTGGCAAGAACTTGCGCTGTATGCCCTGGAGGTGCTGGCTTGCCCTGCCGCTAGAGTCTTGTCAGAGAGGGTGTTTAGTGCAGCTGGGGGAATCATCACAGATAAGCGTACCCACCTGTCAACTGCCAGTGCCGACATGCTTACACTCATAAAGATGAAGAAAGCCTGGATTTCCCCAAACTTCTCTTCTCCACCGGGGGAGAGCAGCGGAACCTAAAGATTCTTTTTGCTGCAACCGCAGATAAAAGCACTCTTCTCTATCACCGGTAAAAGGGGGCATTTAGCTTTGTCAATCTGTCTTTGACATTAGTCCTCCTCCTGATACTCCTCCTCCAGAAACAACATGTCATCGCCCTGAACGGCCAATTTTTCTGCGGCCCAAAAGGCTCATCTACATCTACCAATGTTTTTACAATTTTTCAAAGTTTCAAAAGTATTGATACTTTAACATGACATGAACCAATTTTTTCAACAGGGCTGCCTACGAGCTCTGTTACAAATTAAATAACAGTGAGCGGTATCTTTCAAAAAATATTTATGGGTTTCACCTGCCCTCTCGGTTGATACATTTTTCAGAGGTACACCTGTACTCTTGGTACACTTATTTTTCAGGCCCATGCCTACACTCTTATCCCACTAATTTTTCCGGCCTTCGCCTATGCTCATGGTACCCCAATGTTTCAGAGGTTGGCCTATACTGTTACTACAGAAATTTTACTGGGGTCTGCCTGCCTATACTTCTGCTACAAGAATGTTAAAGGGATCTGCCTATACTGCTGCCACAAGGATGTTACAGGGGTCTGCCTATACTTCTGCCACGTAAATGTTACAGGGGTTTGCCTCTACTGCTGCTACAACAATGTTACTGGGGTCTGCCAATACTGCTGCTACAAGAATGATACTGGGGTCTGCCTATACTTCTGCCATGTAAATGTTCCAGGGGTCTGCCTATACTGCTGCTACAAAAATGTTACAGGGGTCTGCCTATACTTCTGCTACATAAATGTTACAGGGGTCTGCTTATACTGCTGCTACAGAAATGTTACTGGGGTCTGCCTATACTTCTACTACAGAAATGGTACTGGAGTCTGCATATACTGCTGCTACAAAAATGGTACTGGGGTCTGGCCTATGCTTTGCTACATAAATGTTACAGGGGTCTGCTTATACTGCTGCTACAGAAATGGTACTGGGGTCTGCCTGTACTGCTGCTACAAAAATAGTACAGGGGTCTGCCTATACTTCTGCTACATAAATGTTACAGGGGTCTGCTTATACTGCTGCTACAGAAATGTTACTGGGGTCTGCCTATACTTCTACTACAGAAATGGTACTGGAGTCTGCATATACTGCTGCTACAAAAATGGTACTGGGGTCTGGCCTATGCTTTTGCTACATAAATGTTACAGGGGTCTGCTTATACTGCTGCTACAGAAATGTTACAGGGGTCTGCCTATACTTCTACTACAGACATGTTACAGGGGTCAGCCTATGCTTCTGCTACATAAATGTTACAGGGGTCTGCTTATACTGCTGCTACAGAAATGTTAAAGGGGTCTACCTATACTTCTGATACAGAAATGTTACTGGGACCTATCTATACTGTTACTACAGAAATGTTACAGAGGTCTGCGTATACTTCTGCTACAAAAATGTTACTGGGGTCTGCCTATACTTCTGCCACGTAAATGTTCCAGGGGTCTGCCTAAACTGCCTCTACAAAAATGTTACTCGGGTCTGCCTATACTTTTACAGAAATGGTAATGGGGTCTGCGTATACTGCACCTACAAAAATGGCACTGGGATCGGTCTATACTTCTGCTACATAAATGTTACAGAGGTCTGCCTATACTGCTGCTACAGAAATGTTAGAGGGGTCTGCGTATAAACAATAAAAACATTGAACAGTATTTAAAAGCACACTAACGAAAAAATATAGAAACAATCTTTAAAAATGTACACATGTAAATTTTAAATGGGTGCCTTCCGGCAAAAGGAAAACAACTGTTAAAATCAAGAACTTTGGATTATTATTATTACTTTTTTTATCACTGTAGATATGAATGCCCTTCACTAAGAACATAATGGTACAAGTATTTTGGTTTTAGAACGTATAAGGGTTAAAAGCAGATGGATTATAAATGGTCGATGGATCAAACATGGCAGCTGGGTTATTGTCATAAGAGGCAAGAGCCTGAAAACTAGCTTGCAAAGGATATGATGGCCAAAAAGTGGCTGTTCCTTGTATGGGGTTTGGCTGGTTAGCTGGGGGCACACTATGAAGATTATTGTTGCTCTGGATTGCAATCTCCTGCAGGTTATTTGACAGTAAACACAGAAGGTTTATCAGCTCTGGCATACCCACTTCTGCCACCCCAGTGCTCTGCTGCCCTACAGCTGGAAGCCCTTGTTCTGCCATCAGGTTCTCCTCTCTTTGGACATCTTCTAATATAGATAAGAATATGTCATCGGGAACATCCAGCTCCTTCTCTCTTTGTATCTTGCGGAATTTTCTGGGACAAGAAGACCAACATGGATGGTTTGGAAGAAGTAGGACCAATAAAACATTAGGATGATCATCATCAAGACCTGGCCCCACTAAGGGTTGAAGTTTAGAAGGTAATGGTTGGCATGCTGCCAGTGGAATAATGAAGGCTTCCATCTTGTTGGTACTTATAATTACATATTTTAGTTTACAGCTGAGGTAGGAATAGAGCCGACTATAGAACACTGGAGGTCTGGGGACAGAGTTACAGCAGGCACATATCCTTGGTGGAAGCAGGCCAGATGAGTTCCACATATTCCCAGACTGATTCTGGACTGATGATGCCTTTACTTGCAATAATCTTTGGTAATTCCTGACAAAGATAAGTGGTATAGCCAGAAACTTGCATTGCAAACACTTTGAAATGCTTAATAGAAAACATATGAATGAAGCCTTTCCATATTTCAGATTGAGATGAGGAGGAGTTCTGATTTTTAGTACTTAGAATATCCTTTTCATTGCTATCAAATGCCCCTCTTGTCTCAGATAATAGTAGCTTTTCCACATAGCTGTTGTCGCTTCCACTTTTGTTCTGTGGCTTTACTTTTGTTCATTGGCTCATATTTGTATCTGAAGGTTTGATTTTGCCCATGGAGGCAAAATTCAAGGTGGAGGCGCGGAACCAAGCCTGACCCTGGGCCCACTAACGTGCTTCCCACAGACTATAGCGGGTTCTGGTCATGGTGCCTTGGCCTTGTAATGCCACCTCCTCCTCCTACTTGGGGTCAGGGGCTCAGCACTGGGCATCATGTATTTTCTCCCGTGTTACCACAGTTATCTGAGACACTGGTTTGGGCCAAAGAAGAGGTGCGTTACTGCATTGATGAGACCTTCACAGCTGTACTAGCATCAGAGTCCGCTGTATGCCCACGATTGCTGAGGGTGTGTGCAGAGGCCTATGTCCTCGGCACAGTGAAAGTCTGGCATGCTTGGGCACTATCATTTCTTCATATTTATTACTGTCTTTGGGTTCCTTCAGCTCGCCTATGCTGTGGGTGCACAAAGACTTCCCATAGCGGTGATTTACCTGTCTGTTACAAAGTCACTGACTGACTTGGGTAGGGTGCATAGCGAAGATGGCTTTCCCCTTGCAGTGTCGATAGAGCTATCCGACACCTAGACAGAATGAATACTGTGTGGGCACATGGACTTCCCATTGCTATGTCAGTCGCGGCACCTTGGGTCTCACAAGGTGTTTGCTGGGACCGAGCCTGGCCAAGGGCTCGCTCACATCCTTCCCGCACAGGCTACAACGGGTCCTGGTCATGGTTTCTTGGCCTTGTAAGGCCACCTCCTCCTCCTGCTTGGGGTCAGGAGATCAGAAATGTGCATCATGTATTTTCTCTCGTGTTTTCACAGTTATCTAAGAAACTCGTTTGGGCCAAAGGAGAAGACGGAGCGTTACTGCATTAATGAGACTTTCACTGCTGTACTAGCAGCATTGGAGTCTGCTTCATGCCCGCGTTTGCCGAGGCTGTGGGCCGAGGGCAATGTCCCGGGGGAACAGCAACTGCACCAGGTTGGGCCTGTGGAACTTTTTCCTGGCTAATCCAGTCTTTGACGCGGTGAAAGAAAACGTAACTGATTTAATGAGACCTTCAGAGGTGTACTAGCATCGAAGTGCGCTTCATGCCTACGATTGCTGAACCTGTTGGCCGAGGCCTATGTCCTCGGCGCAGTGTAAGTCTGCCATGTTTGGGGACTGTAATTTCTTCATGTTTATTACTTTCTTTTAGTTCCTTCTGCTCGCCTATGCTGTGGGTGCACACAGACTTCCCATCGCGGTGTTTGACCTGTCTGGCACAAAGACACTGATTGACTTGGGTAGGGGGCAGAGAGCAGATGGCTTTCCCCTTGTGGTGTCGATTGAGCTATCCGACACCTAGACAAAATGAATACTGTGTGGGCACATGGATTCCCCATAGCTATGTAACTCATGCCCACGTTTGCAGCTCCTGACAGAGGTTGGCACTTTATTGGAATGAAGATCGAACGTCAATTTCTCATTGATTCTCAACTGCATTGTAGGCTATTGCCCCCCTTTTAAAGAAGGTCGCTACCTGGCCCTGCCAACCTCTGCAGTGTGTGCCTCCAGTTCCTCCTCATGGCAGACGCACTTATAAATAGACATGAGGGTGGTGTGGCTATGAAGCGAGCGTGTGGCATAAGGGCAGCTGAAGGCTGCGCAGGGACCCTTTTGTGTGCGCTGCGGACGCAGGGTCGTGCGGGGGGGGGGGGGGGGAGGGGTTGGGAAGCATGTAACCCAGGAGAAGAGGCAGCGGTGTGTCCCGCAGGCAGTGATTGTTGTTACGATCGTGTGGGCAGGCAAAGCACGGGACCCACACGACCATGACCAAAGGGGACGCACACGGGTATCACCAGGGTCACACGGGACTCACACCGGTTTCAGGCAACTGACCCTGTGCTACAAGGAAGAATGAGAGTGACCCTACCTGAGCGGGGACATTGCCCCAATAAGGGCAGCCCAGCGGTCTTCGGATCTGGGCCCTAGCTGATCCTAGGAGCCACGCACCAGAACAGGATGCATTCACATGCCACATGACAGACCCAGAATACACTGCATACAACATGCAACCACTAGTAACAGATTGGAAGCTGAATATAAATACTAGGTATTGGTTGACATGTTGTACAATATGTGGAAGCTAGCAGGCCACTTCACGGCTCCTGGTTATACTGCTAGTCCCTACACTAACCAGGAGTCCAGCAGAACCGGACACAGTTCACACTGCACGCTGCAACAGGACACAACACAGATTGCAGGACACACAGCAAACTAACACAAAACTGACAGAATTTAAACGTACAAATGGACATGAACCAAGTCACACTGCAAACTTCACCAGACAAGCATTCATGACTGCTCACCTTAGTGGCCATACAGACTGACCAGGAGCTGGGTTTATATGTGAGCACAGATCCAGGGGATTGGCTAGCAGACAGTACCACACCCAGCCAGCTCAATCATTAACCCTGAGAGTGCTGTGCTGCTGGAATCACAATAGTACAACATGTCTCAGCAGCACACGTAACAATTGTGCTTGGTTGGAGGTAGTGTGGTGCTTAGCTAAGGTGTGCCTTACTAATGAGGGTTTGTCCGAAGTAAAAATTGTTAGTGGGGGGACACTCTTGCCGCTATTGTGGCTGAATAGTGAGACCTTGGAGCCTGAGATGCAGCCCTGCATGCTGCCCCTCACCTGAACTATCGGTTTCTGTGGCGTTTCCATCGCTTTCCTAGGTTTTCCAGATTTTCACAAGTGAAAACCTATGCGGAGCATCGGTCATATAGAAAAATGCTCGAGTCGCCCATTGACTTCAATGGGGTTCGTTACTCAAAACTAATTCTCGAGCATAGCGGAAAGTTCGACTCGAGCAACGAGCACCCGAGCATTTTGGTGCTCGCTTATCTCTAGTTGTTATATATTATACTGCTGAGGTTAAATTAAAGCTGTGCTGTGATTGGTTGTTATATAATATACTGCTGAGGTAACATGAAAGCTGCACTGTGATTGGGTGCTATATATTATAAAGCTGAGGTAACATGAAAGCTGACCTGTGATTGGTTGTTATCTATATATATAAAAACGAATGTATGTATGTATGTATGTCTTCACAGCAATGGGCGACGCCTAATCTAGTATTATCATAAAAGTGACAATAAACGTGATGTCTGGATCCACAATAGATAAGTGGTATCAATATTACAGAGGTAGTGGCAATGATATTAATGTCACAATAATCCTAGTGTATAGAGCATGGATTCATCACTACCCATCCTCTATACCAAAAAACTACTTAATGGGATTCTCACTTTGCACCAATTTTTCCTGCTCTTCCTTAAACTTTGCACAGTTCTGTAGATAAACTGGCCCCTGGCGCCATTTCCCCAGACCATGAAATCTTTGAACCTGTAATGTTGATCAATTTTTTGCAAATTACTGTTGAATGGAAGATGGTGTCACAGTTTGGCAGCTTTCAACATTCAGGTCACCAGGTAATGCTTTATGGCCCTAAATAGGGACCCAGAGTAAAAATATATATATTTTTTATTTAACGGCTTCATTTAATGCCAAATACCTTGGACTTTTTTGTCCAGCTCTATTAAAGTGCACATTATTCTCTGCTTTCTCCTTCTGAAAACCTCTAACTAGATTATTTAAGTAAAATGGTTATTTCTTTGATCACAATTGCTTAATTAGACCAGAAATTACTTCACTGCTCAAAAAAACACCCTCCACCTAGCAACGACCTCTTCATCCCTTTTACCAATTCATCTGACTTCCTCTGCCAACCTCTTTTCTACATCACAAACGTCCTACACAGCACATACAACCACCCTACCCCACTCACACCTCCTGTCCCTCTGTCAGTTCCGCCTCACCGCTGGTGATATATCTCCCAATACTGGGCCCCATCACCAATTTTCCAGGATCACACAGATGTTACCGACCAACTACTTCAAATTCTTGAAATCCTTTAAACCCCAAACCATTGACTTGACTCGAAGCCCATTCACTATCTCTGAAGCATTGAGGAATGCACATTCTGTTTGCAAAAAACGTACCTACATTCATGAACCTTTTATTTCTCACAATCTGTCTGACCCCCTCCAACACAGCCTTCGCCGCAGCACCTTCTTATGATTGCTTTCGATTTATCCACACTCCCTGCTCTGGCAACAAACACGGTATAGGAGTCAAGCTTCTTTTATCAATAGCTGCATCTTCATCCCAACTCTACGTCTGCCCTTCTTCACCTTTCTTTTTTTGGAAGAACACTCACATGTACTCTCCCTCTCTGTAACCACCTTGGTTGACTGTTTTGCTATCTGGCTCCTATACTTCTTTTTAACTGAGAGTTGATTCAACATCTCCATTGACACATACTATTCAACTGCCTCCAGGCTCCTATTGCTAACTTTCCTTTTTGGCCACTCACAATGGACCTCCATTCATTATTCAATTGTTGGCCACAATTATGCTGAACGATATTGTTCATTTTCGTTCATCTACACAATATTTTGAATGATTATATAATTCAATGAAAAGGGCCTTAAGATCCTCCTTGACTCTTGTCATTTTATTTGCTCTTCTTTGTATCTTTTCTAACTCCAGGCATCCTTTCTGTGAACTGGTGACGAGAACAGAACTGCATATTACAAGTGATGCAGTACCAATACTTTGTAGAGTAGTAATAATGTGTTCCTGTCCATGCTTCTTGTAATATACAACAAAATCCTGCAGGCCTTAGAAGCAGCTGGTTGGCATTAAGCTATTACTTAGTCTATGATTTACTGGTATCCCAAATCCTTCTCTAAATGTGCCACTCCTGGTTTTACTCCACTTAATACATACAGTATGTACATATTATTATTATGGAGATGCATAACTTTACATTTATCTATATGGAACCTCAGGTCACCTTAGAGGCCTTGTAACTTATGAACACCTACCATAGGCTGCACTATGCTACACAGCATGGTGTCATCTGCCCAAATAGGAATTCATCTCATCTTCCATATCATTCAAAAAAAGTGATACAGTAGAAAACCCAAGAATGTACCGAGGGGGGCACTGCTTACTACTAGGGAGCATTCCAAGTAGTAATCATAACTCTAAGGGCGAGCACCCACTGGCGTTTGCGTTGCTAGTGCGTGAAAAACGCAGCGTTTTCGCATCTACGCGTTTGCGTTTTTCGCAGCGTTTTTTTAACGCAAAACGCGGCGAATGTCTCATCCTAAAACGTTGCATAGCGTTTCTATACAAACACACCCTGCACAAGTGCTGCATACAAATTGTAATTGCTGTAGACCTGCCCCCTCGTTACTTAGTGCATAGTGCGCACAGCAGAGTTGAGGCAGTTTATGCAGTTGGAAGGAGTCTGTCGCTAAAAAGCTTTTGTGCTGGCCTTGTTACAATGGAGTTTTCAACCAACGCCGTCCTTATAAATTGGCTGATATCACGGCGTTTTGGGGAACGACGATTTATTTGGAGCAGTGACATGCTAACGCCCAGAAGAATGTGGGTGCACCCTCTCCTCCAATGGCGGCCACTTAAAGGGCACTTTCGTGTGCTGTACCCTGATCTTCGGCGCCACCCTCACAAATTTGAGGAATACGCAAGAATGTCGGTCACTATGTTTGATCTTTTGCTTTCCCTTCTCCGGGCTGACTTGACATTCCAGGACACGCGATTGCGCAAGTGTATATGTGCAGAGGAGCGTTTGTTAGCTACGCTCAGGTTTGTTTGATTCATGTTTACCAACTGTATTACGTATAAGTACCCTATACACGTGTTTGCCAACTCAAGTTCCCGGTTTGGACCTTTGCCCCCCCCCCCCCCCTATATGTGTGTAACTTCCCAGAAGCAATTATTTGCCAGTCTAGATGCCTAGCTTAGTGGGCAATGCCCCATTTAGTGTAAAGTGTCACTTAGCGGACAGAATGTATTTTTCATTGCATACCCAATGCTTTTGCACACCTTTTTCCACGCTTGCTGCCTAACAGCATTGTGACTAATTACTTACGCGATGATGTGTTAAAAATCAAACATTCTACAAGCCTCTAGCAAGCTTAAGGCCATGTAGCCTTTGGCCAGCATCTATATACACTCCCAGTCGGACCCTTTATTACTGTTGCACAACATGTATATATTCTGAGGAGGATGTGCGCTTCATTTTAGCTACTATAAATGCAATATTACGGTGGAAATGGCTGACAAGCCAACCACCTCCTCCCCCTTCCCTTTAGGAGTGTTGATTGTAATAATGTCTGTGCTATTTGTGAAAGCTGCTTATCTACATCTTTTATGTGTGTGAATCTCCATTTTGGAGTTCTGCAGGGATGGTCGCTAATTAATGCAACCGCCAGTAGCATCCGTGAATGGCCAATGCCTTTGCCTGCCCCAGCATTACCTCATTTTCTTTCTGGAATTACCATTGGGCTCACGTTGGTCAGCCATGGTAGCATTAGCCCCACATCTGCCACTACCTTTAGCCAAGCCTCCGTACAAGTACTACTTTGGTGCATCGAGTGCTGTAATGTGCTACTGCACATCTTCCCAAAACTAATCCACCCTTGTCCAAGGATAGTGTTCGTGGTTTGCTTATATGTTGTTTGTTTTATCCGAATGACTTCACTGCACGTAGACTCATGTAGTCAGCTCCGTTTGTGCTTGTTTGTTATGTGTCAACAGATAATAATGTCTTCAACACCATTTTCCACCACAGGTTTCTGGCAACCGGTGATTCCTTTGCTACCATACAATTCCAATTTCTCTGGGGCGCAACGACGACTACCCGAATTATCCATCATACCTGTGAAGTCCTTTGGCGCCGACTGCAGCCCCTATATCTTCCCCAGCCAACAGTGGGACATTGGCTTGCGATAGCAAATGGTTTTAACACCAATGCACAGTTTCCATTATGTGTAGGTGCATTAGATGGGAAACATGTGCGTATAAGAAAGCCTCCCCACTCGGGGTCACGCTACTTTAATTATAAGCATTATTTTTCCGTATTGCTTCTGGCAGTAGCAGACACGGACTTTAAGTTTGTTTTAGTAGACATTGGGGCATATGGAAGTACCGCTGATTCGCGAGCTTTTTCCTGCTCCCGCATTGGCCAGAGACTGCATCAAGGTACTTTGTATCTCCCCCCGCTCCGAAACTTGCCGGGGACAGCTGGCCCTCTAATGCCATATTGTTTCATTGCTGATGAGGGATTTCCCCTAAACAAACACATCATGCGACCATTTGCCCGCAGCCAATTAACACCTGAGCGACGGATCTTCAACTACCGCCTGTCCCGTGGGCGACGATATGTGGAATGCACCTTTGGTGTCCTTGTCTCACGTTGGCGCGTGTTAGAACGGACCCTTCCCTTCGCTCCAGATGCTGCTGTTGGAGTGATCAAGGCCTGTGTAGTGTTGCACAATTTTGTACGCCATGAAGAGGGATCGCTGTCTGAAGAGCTAACAAGTCTAGTCCCCAACCTTGATGCCTTGCCTTTTGGTAATGAGCCCCCGCATCCCCAAACAATTGGGGTCCGCATTAGGGACAATTTGACACATTATTTCAGTACCCCACAGGGCTCTGTACCATGGCAAGACAGCGTACTAAGAAGGCGTGACCCACAGTAAGAGATTTATTGCATCATGTGTGTCCCAAAATTTTGGGGTCAGGGGCAGAGGGCATCCAAACATTCCAGTGTTGTAAAGGCGTGCGCCAATTTTGAGTTGTGATCTGTATGTACCCTGTTTGTCCTTTTTTTTTTGGACCTTGATGTTTTGGTGGGCACAGTGAAATGTGCTGATATAAAGTACGGTGTTCAGCTATCTGGTTGTTGTGTTAATTTGTCGGCAGAGGAAAACATAGTATTTAGATCACCCCCTTCCCTTGCAATGGGCGCCTTGGGAAGACATGAGCCATTGAGTCTCAGCGCTGCTGCTGCTGCTGCTGTTAGCCATCCTTTGGGTTGCTCTTTCTGTATATTTCCCGCCTTTCTGCTTGTGTTGGCTAAGCACTATCTCACCCCAAGTATTCCGCCCCTGAACAAACCAGATAGCCCTGGTGTCTCATGCTCTACAAAGAGTTAGGCGTTTGGCTAAACTAAACAACCTCTGTCTTTAAAAATGGTCATTGTGATATTCCAGCCAGCCCTGCGTCTGTGCCTGCGAAAGTACTTGTAATTGGAGGCAGATGCAAATCCTACTCCACCATGCTTCGGCAAACATTTTGTGTACACGATTTTCACCAGCGTCCTTTCCCATACACATATCACGTGTCCATCAAAGGCTTTAGCTCTCTCAATGTGTACCTTCAGCCGCATAGGCTCTTGCAGCATATGACGCAGCATTCCTGGGGTTGTCTCGCGGCAGCAAGTGGCGTTCCGCACTTCTGTATGGCCATATTAATGCACTTTGTAATGTACATTGTGCATTACTTATGACCCAGACAGAAGTTATTCACTTACATGTTCCTTTGCTCGCGTCACCGTCTCCATGGAGCAGTCTAATTTGCAGCGTCCCCTTGTCGGATTAGACGCGCTTGCGCAGTCCAGTCTTCTCCCTTCTGAATGGGGCCCCTCGTGCCGCTGAGCGGCTCCTCGTACCTCTGCCCCGTCACGCGCCGATTACACCCAATCAGGAGGCTGGAATTGGCAATGGAAGGGACAGAAGACCTGCGGCGCAGCGAAGGTGACGCTCACGGCGGCCATCTTCACCAGGTAAGTAACAAGTCACCGGAGCGTGGGGATTCTGGTTAGCAGTATCTGCCGGTCTTTTGAAACAACGGCATTGGGTTGGTGTCATGCCATCCGGGGGCTCTCTTGAACCCAGAACCCGCTCTGGCCCGGGAATTACCCGTACATACCAAAGCGGGCGTTATACTTCATACATCCGAGGAAGTGGTGGGATCATGTGGTTGCCCATGGACATACCTGTGAGTTACTTTACTGTTTTGTGGTCAGAATGTTTATAAAGGGTTTTGCCGCCGGCTAGGCGGATGTATTTTTTCACACATGACTGCCCTGTAGAGTAGAAGCATCACACACCACAGGCTTTTGCATGACAAACACTACTCTGCTCACCTTTTCATTCCTTTTCTCCCATTTATGATGCCTGGCTGAAGAGTAAGGCAAACATCGTGTTGCTGTGTAGTTTGCATGATGCACTGCAGCCTCGCTCTCCTTAGCGTGGCCACTGCAGATGACCCCGGCGACAAGGCTGGAGTACCAGCGTCCTAATGCAGCCGCACGCTACAGTGCGGTGCCTGGACCCAGCAACCGGCCGGCCCCATTTAGAGCAATGAGAGGGCAGGAAGAGCAGTGCGATCAGCTGCACGAGCTGTGACAGCTGTAGCAATAGATTCCTTCATCTCCTCAGCATGTCCCATCATCACTGGACACTGGGGCAGCCCAGTAACAGTGTCCAGTAAGGCGGCGCCATGCTGAGGAGATGAAGGAATCTACTGCTACAGCTGTCTGGCCTGTAGGAGCAGATCGCGAGCTCTTAAAGAACTTTGAAGAGCAGACAATCACGATCCTCTGCTCTGGAAAGTTCTCGTGGCCCCAAACAGGCCCTACAGACACAAACACCCCCCTGACAGTCTCCATACACTGTGAGCCCTCCACACGGCTGACACAGACATGCTCCCCAGCGTCACCCTCCAGCCCCCCCCCCCCCCCCACTGGCTGACAGCTCCGACCATAAGCTCACACACCTTCACCCTCACCCCCATCATGTGACTACTGACTGACAGGTCTGTCACCACCACACATCCCCCCCCCCCCGACTACTGACAGCTCGCAGCACCCCTCCCGCATGAGAGGCGGCCACTCCCCTCCCCCTCCTCCACTCACCTTACGTGTCAACTGAAGATCCCTTGGGTGCGCGGCCCCTGCAGGCAGACCATAGCTTCCAGAAGCTGGCGGGGGACGCAGATCAACGGCGCATGTGCGCAGTAGAAGAAGCTCGTCCACGGGCAGAGAACACCTGCAGCTGGCCCAACTATATCGGGACAAGCGACTTTTGGGAACCAATGGCAAACTAGGAGCAACCCGGGGGGGGGGGGGGGGGGGGAACACCAAAAGCGAGGTCAATCACTTCCGGGGGCCAAAGTCACAATGCCCAATGTATATTACAAAGAGCATTGTATTGGGCAAACAGAAGTACGGTGAGGCAGTCTTTATGGCGGCACAAACCCATTTTACGCTCACACACATTGGGGCAAAAAGTGTTGTGAGGTCGTGAAATACCATCAGCATTAGAAATAGCTGTACTTTGGCCCTTGTGTTAACAGCTTACCCACCGTCCTTTGCCTTGGCAAGCTGCCCAATGTGTGGATTTTGCACACGTCAAAGTTGGGGGCCTAAAGCGAGCCATAATGGCCATCCAATTGGCCATGGTAGGTCTCCTGCGGCGGCATCCCGATGTTTACCAACTTGACTACATCTTTTGTAGGGGCTGGTCATAAGTGTTTACCCAACGTGTCCTGTGGTCCACAAATATGGGGTTAATGCCACATGTTGCTGAAGCATGTAAAGCGCTTGTGTGCTGTTTAGGCATACACAGGGTGCAACCTAGTAATGTGTGCGCACTGCAGCGTACACGTCTTTCTTACTAATAGAGGCCAAGACTGTATGCACCCAACCAGCGCACAAACTCCCTTTGTGAGCATTATCAAGTGTTCCCTCAGGGCCAAACGTCGCCAGTGCTTGACGCCTTGCTCGGCACTTAGGCCTTAGGGAACCATTGTGGCCGAGCTGGTACAGTGTGACGTTGCTGCTCGCTGACTAAACCACATCCTACCTATCAGTGTGTGGGAATTCATATGTTACCGTGTCAGATCTATTACTGTGATGTTAAGGCTGGTGGAGTAAATGTTTACATGCAAAAGGGTTGCAGCAGCTTGAAAATACTGCTTCACACGTAATCCCTAGCGACCCGCACTCAATTGTATAGCATGAGGGTCTAGATGTTCTCACCACACCACACTTTTAACTCTCAAAAATATTTATTCAGGAAAAAAGGGCGTCTTGCATGGCAAGGCAACATGGTAAACAAAACTCTGCCTCTTTGAACACGAGGCAAATAAGGGGGGCATTTTGCCCAATACTTCTGCGGTAAACTAACATGTATGGATGTGTGTCTCACACAATCTTTTTAAAGAAACAACTTACGAAGTCAACATGCTTGGCCAAACGTCTGTTACAACACAGAGCTCCGGCCCCAGTTACAACTGGCAATACGTCGGGCACGTGCCCGACGAGGTCCCTTCGCAGGGATCATTGTAAACTGACGGGCCTTCTGCTGGGACCCTTGGTTCTGCAGACTGCCTGTGACCTGCGGGAGGCACATCCATGGGCCCTGCCTCACACTCCTACAACTGCCTGTAGGGCCCATGGCGGTGTGCCCCCACGCAGGTCCCAGCGTGGTGCGGCGGCTGTGGGCGAGGAGGTTCAGGAGTATGGGCCCTGGGGGCAGAGGACCCTGTTTGCGGGAAAGTGTTTGTGGTGGCAAACTGCCAAATCCCCGCAAACAGGGCCCTCCCGCGCACAGCATCTTGTGACACATTAATGAGTGCAATTATAGCACTCAGTAGCTCTATTTGCACATCTGGGTCGATGCGCCTGCCACAAGCTGCTATGCACTGGCCCATGGTGTCGGCCCAGTCCAGGCGCCTTTGCCGGCGCAAATAGTCGAGAACCTCCTCGTCCACGAGCCGCCCCGAAAAGGCCATCTGTGGCCTGGTGTAGCCTCTTCGGCCGCCTCGGGCCCTAGCATTCGTTTGCCTCGGCCCAGCTGGTGGGGGAGTCTCCTCGGCCCGAGCTGGCGGAGCAGGTGGTGGCTCAGGGGCTTCGGGTTCCTGGCTATGCAGGGATACCGTTGGCGAGCTATCCTCTGTGTCACTCCCGTCATCTGCTGACGGGTCCTCCTCCAGATTATCGGCCGTTCTAAAAGAGAGGGCAACAAGTGAGTACAACAATAGTGTCAAGGCTGGTGTTTCAAGGAAGGGAAGGCAAACATTACTAACAAGTGCATCAATGTAACATATCTCCTGTAACATTATAATGTTAAATACGTTAGAGCCTAGAAAACCATTACAAGGGTGTCTCAAAGTAATTTGCCAGGTAAACCCCGGTCCAACATGCACTTGACATCTGCAGGCAATTATTGGTAACCAACCATAACTTGGCAGGCCTTTCCTACAAAACAGAAAGATGCCATGTTGCCTCCATGTTACAATGGGTAGCAGCACACAAAATGCTGTGAGTCTGGGTCAGTGTAGCTAGATATTTAACAGCCACATTTCTAAGGCTATATGCCAGTTTTTACAGCCCTCGTTTGATTAATTTACGAGCTGTTACACACCCAACCGCTAACCTGAGTGCCATGTAAGAATTAAACCACTTACGGTCTGGGTTCCATTATAGGCCTTAGGAAGGCGAGCGATGGGGCCAAATAGTATGGCCTTTTGCGGCGCCGCGCGGAGCCGCTGGGCTGTTGCTGTCCCACCTCTTTTCTGTACGTGTCCCGGACACTGCGCCACTTCCTGTGAAGTTCTTGTACTATGACAAGGAAAAGAGAAACATATGAAAGTAGCAGGCAAGGTAAGCACATAACATGACAGTGTAATGTGACCATTCAAATCTTACGCTATGGGCAAACCCTGTATGGTGATGCAAAGGCGCTTTACCAGTTTCTTGTGGGCGTACTGGCATTTCGTTTACAAGGTGTGTAGTGGCCGTTACTAGCAGCAGGCAAAGTGTGATAGCTGCAGAGCTAATAAAAGGCTGTTTGGGAGAATCTATTAGTGGGTGGAAGCAGGAAATAACAGTTTGTGAGTGCTGTTGACCCCGATAAGAAGACATAAGCCCAAGCCCGATTTAAGCATTCATGGCATCTGGTTGACTCATACACATCAGTGCTTGAGACCTGTGGCAGAAAAGAGAAAGCAACATCCACTTGGCCAAGTTACACACAATTGGGGGAGGGGTGTGGCCATGTGCACCGCCGAAGTTCCAACATACAGCCGAACTGCTGTGTCTTACTTTTATATGGGCAGCTCTGCCACTGACTGCAGGGACAAGCGTTATTTCAGCTGCCCTCTAACTCCAAGGCAGCATGCAGCTCCAGCAGGACAGTGGTAGTTTTAATAAACACAACATCCCAGTCTCCAAGAGCTACTTTATAACTTTAGCCTAGACATACATATGAAAAGACATACATGCATTGTGCATTACATACATGACCCAGCATCACAGACTGGCGTACGCCTTATTAATTGCACATAAAAAAAGGAAACAATGCTTCCCTCCAAGCTAAACAAACCCTTACAGTTAGTGATTGCATTAATGTGTGCTGACGTGTAGGCAGATATACATGTCACTTATACATTCACCAGGCTACACATCATATAAGACCCTGTCTACTTTGTAGGTAAACAGCGTATCTGCGGACGCTCATGCCGTGCCTGTAATGCACTATTCTCAAAGAAATGCGTCTTTGGAAAACCAAATATCGCACATGTGACTATGAAATCGTAGACAACGTTTTTCCTAGCCATGACAAGGCCCTTGTTCAAACACGGGCTGGCCAGAAAAACACACCTAGAAGAAGTTGGTGGGCTTTATGAGGACAAATAACAGGGACAGCAAGGGGGGCCTAAACACACACACACATTACCTCTCTATGTGGCCCATTAGTGATGAAGGAAAATAAGAAAGGACAGAATAAATGAATAGGACATTGCGCATGGCTAACACTGCACGTCCTAATACATGATACCAGAAGACCCAAAAAGTTAGAAAGGGAAAAACATGTGCAAGCAATGTGGCGGCAATATCTGCATGCCTAGCAGCCGCGCCCGTTTTGCAAGATGCATGGCCAAACAACCGTTTAAAATGAACTCAGCAGCAGTTTGGCAGTGGGGGTCCCTAGCCACAAAAGCCGACCACAAACATAAAGGCATTGCAGACAAACAGGGCAAGCCGTGTACCGCAAACAGCACACACCCCAGCGCAACAAGGACGCACGCCTCCACACACTACGCTACACAAGCACTGCACAATGTGAAGACTGAAAGGTACTATACATACAAAACATTCATGCAAAAGAATTACAAACACACATGGGCACTTACACATTTTTAGCCGTCCTTGGGCCCGAGTGCGTAGCCACTGGACCCCGAAAATTTCCTCGGCTATTTCGTCCAAAGCATCGTCCCGCAGTGAGCGCACATGAAATGCCTCCGTTCTGGTGTCCCAGATGCAGGGGTGCTCCTGCACCAGGGCTATGAGACGTGCTTTCTCTATCAGGGGTACACTCATGCTGCAGGGAAGATGAAGCTGTAATGCCTGCTGCTCCTGGAATGACACACCCTGTTTAAGTGTCTGTGCCTTCCCGCCTCCACGCTGCTGGGAAATCCCCTGAACCAGGCACACCCAACAGCACCTGTGAAGAATGCCCGCCCTTCCACAGTCTTCATTACTGTTGTCTGCAAAAACGCCACGCCACGCGCGCGAATTGCGTGGCGTTGCGTTTTTTCCGGGAGCATTGAAAACCATGGGAGAAGTTAGATTAAAAAAAGGAGCCAGAGTGAAAGGACAGCAGCGAGGCGATTTTGCGGGGCGGGGCGATTTTAAAAACGCCAGTGGACATGAGCACACTTAAAGGGGTTGTCCCGCGGCAGCAAGTGGGGTTATACTCTTCTGTATGGCCATAATAATGCACTTTGTAATATACATTGTGCATTAATTATGAGCCATACAGAAGTTATAAAAAGTTTTTTACTTACCTGCTCCGTTGCTAGCGTCCTCGTTCCCATGGAGCCGACTAATTTTCGCCCTCCGATGGCCAAATTAGCCGCGCTTGCGCAGTCCGGGTCTTCTGCAGTCTTCTATGGAGCCGCTCGTGCCAGAGAGCGGCTCCGTGTAGCTCCGCCCCGTCACGTGCCGATTCCAGCCAATCAGGAGGCTGGAATCGGCAATGGACCGCACAGAAGAGCTGCGGTCCACGGAGACAGAGGATCCCGGCGGCCATCTTCAGCGGTAAGTATTGAAGTCACCGGAGCGCGGGGATTAAGGTAAGCGCTCCGGTAAACTTTCTTTGCTTCCCTGCATCGGGGATGTCTCGCGCCGAACGGGGGGGGGGTTGAAAAAAAAAAAAACCCGTTTCGGCGCGGGACAACCCCTTTAATCTCTATGTCTCTGCAGGAAAAACGCAAAACGCAAAACGCAGGTAAAAAAACGCCAGTGGGTGCTCGCCCTAAATGTGATCTTTCACACAGTTTTCAATTCAATTACAAATTATATTTTCTAAGCTAATCAATACTAATTTACCCATTAGTAGCTTATGAAGAACAGTGCCAGATGTCTTTCCCTTTTAGGTGATGAATGTCTGGCACATCTAAAACTGCATAAAAAACTTTTTGCTTTATTATACCAGGTTAAAATCTGTACAAGAGAGGTACCATGGTGCAGTCATTAATGCTTACATGTTTCGGACCAACGGAGTGCTTTTTCACAGCATAAAATGACCTTGAATACAGTACAACATTTACAAACAAGGCTGACCAATCAGAATGTAAAAATAGTTAAAAAAAAACATCAAGAGAAGGTAATTGGAGTAGAAATATATGCTCAAAACCTACAACCTCGCCCCCCACCATGCCAATAAGTTTATTTCACCTCCCTCGTCTTCTCACTATCCCACAACTCCAAACTCTTCGACACCTTCCACTCTCTCCTCAGGCCCTTAGAACAGGCCCCCATGACAGATCTCACGCTGGAAAGATAGCCGCACAGTTCAAAGAAAACATTTGACAATGACCGCAAAGAAATCTCCAAACACTGCATGGCTAGCCTTGATCCTGGTCTCTTCAGCCCTGCATCCACCAATCACTCACTATCCATACCAGAAGCAATGACAGAGGAAAAAGTCTTTAGACTGCTTTTCTCAGCTTGCCCCTCCACCTGCACCAGCGACCCTCTCCTCTCACATCCCCGCTGGTCCCTCTCCTCGCCTGTCATTACCTGTCAACCTCTGGAATCTTCCCCTCCTCATTTAAACATTCCATCATACCCCCTCTGCTAAAGAAACCGACCCTTGACCCGACCAACGCTGCCAACTACCGACCATTTTCCAACCTCCCCTTCATCTCCAAACTACTTGAATGCCTGCTTTATTCCTGAATCCCACGATTTCTCTCTGATAAGTCTCCTCTCAACTCCCCTCAGTCTGGCTAAAGCCCCTTACATTCAACCAAATCTGCCCTAATTAAAGTATCAAATGATCTGGTGGCGGCCAAGTCGAGGGGTGACTACTTCCTAATCATCCTCCTTGACCTCTCTGCTGCATTTGACACTGTCAATCATAACCTTCTCCTTGCTATGGTTTGCTCTATTGGCCTAAAGGACCTGCTCTTTCATGGTTCTCCTCCTACCTCTCTGACTGCTAACTTAGTGTCTCCTTCGCTAGCTCTATCTCCTCTCTACTCGCCCATGCTGTTGGGGTGCCCCAGGGCTTGGTTCTTGGCCCCCTTCTCTTCCCGATCTACACCTATTCACACAGCTTCGATCAGACAAACCATCTGAAGATTTGGCTTACAATACCACCTCTACGCTGACGACACTGAACTATACACCTCTTCCTGTGACATGTCTGCAGCTTTGCGCCAATGCACCACCAACTGTCTGTCCGCTATAAACTTAAACTCTCAAAAACTAACCTTTTCATCTTTCCGCCCTCTGCCAGCCGAAATCCACCCAACATCTCCATATCAATATCTGGCACCACCATAACCCCCAGACAGCATGCCCGCTGCCTTGGGGTCACACTGGATTCTGACCTCTCCTCCAACCTCAAATCCAATCTTTGGCCCAAACATGCCACCTGCACCTCAGGAACATGGCTAAAATCTGACCATTCCTGACCACAGACACACTAAAAACACTTGTTGTTGCCCTTATCCACTCACGACTTGATTACTGCAACTCGCTGCTCATCGGCCTTCCCTGCACAAGACTCTTCCCTTTGCAATCCATTCTAAGGGTGATTACCCACTAGCGTTTTTTTTCACTGCGAAATTCGCAGCATTTTTTTTTCTGCAGGGGGTCTATGGGACCTGTAATGTTAAAATCGCGATTTTGCGCGATCGCTATTTTAGCTTTACATGTCCCATAGCCCAAAGACCCCTGCAGAAAAAAAAAAACACTGCGAATTTTGCAGTAAAAAAAACGCTAGTGGGTAGTCACATCTATTTATATAAAGACGAAAGCCCTCACTGACTGACTGACTGACTGACTGACTGACTGACTGACTGACTGACTGACTGACTGACTGACTGACTGACTGACTCACTGACTCACTGACTCACTGACTGACTCACTGACTGACTGACTGACTCACTGACTGACTGACTGACTCACTGACTGATTCACTGACTGACTAACTCACTGACTGACTGACTCGCCAAACGTTCTCCAACTTCCCGATGTCATAGAAACATGAATTTTGGCACAAGCATAGATTATCTCCAAAATAGGAAAAGTAATTGGGTCCCAACTCGATTATTCAATTCTAGCGCAAAAGAATTGGCGTCGAAATTTAACGTACATAATCTAAATCTCTCACTTCCCAATGTCATAGAAACGGGAAATTTGGCACGCGCATTGAATATGTCATAAATAGGAAAAGTTAATGGGTCCCAACTCGATTATTCAATTCTATGCGCAAAAGAATTAACGTCCAAATTTTACGTACGGAATGTTTTTTCTCACTTTCCGGTGTCATAGAAACGTGAAATTTGGCACGAGCATTGATTATGTCATAAATAGGAAAAGCGAATGGGTCCCAACTCGATTATTTAATTCTATGCACAAAAGAATTAGCGTCCAAATTTTAGGTACGGAATGTAATTTTCTCACTTTCCGGTGTCATAGAAACGTGAAATTTGGCACGAGCATTGATTATGTCATAAATAGGAAAAGCTAATGGGTCCCAACTCGATTATTCAATTCTATGCACAAAAGAATTAGCGTCCAAATTTTAGGTACGGAATGTAATTTTCTCACTTCCCGATGTCATGGAAACATGAAATTTGGCACGAGCATTGATTATGTCATAAATAGAAAAAGTTAATGGGTCCCAACTCGATTATTCAATTCTATGCGCAAAAGAATTAGCGTCCAAATTTTACATACGGAATGTAATTTTCTCACTTCCCGATGTCATGGAAACATGAAATTTGGCACGAGCATTGATTATGTCATAAATAGGAAAAACTAATGGGTCCCAACTCGATTATTCAATTCTATGTGCAAAAGAATTCGCGTCGAAATTTTACGTACATAGTCTAAATCTCTCACTTCCCAAAGTTATAGAAACATGAAATTTGCCATAAGCATTGAATATGTCATAAATAGGAAAAGTTAATGGGTCCCAACTCGATTATTCAATTTTAGCGCAAAAGAACTAGCGTCCAAATTTTACGCACGGAATCTAATTCTCTCACTTCTTGGTGTCATAGAAACATGAAATTTGGAATGGGCATTGATTATGTCATAAATAGGAAAAGGTAATGGGTCCCACCTCGATTGTTCAATTCTAAGCGCAAAAGAATTAGCGTCCACATTTTACATACGAAATCTAATTCTCTCACTTCCCGATGTCATAGAAACTTGAAATTTGGCACGGGCATTGATTATGTCATAAATAGGAAAAGCTAATGGGTCCCAACTCGCTTATTATTTTCTAAGTGCAAAAGAATTAGCGTCCAAATTTTACGTACAGAATCTAATTCTCTCACTTCCTGATGTCCTTTTATATAAAGGAAACGTCGCATGGTTACCTCCCCGTGGTGTTTCCTGGGTAACGCAGAGAACAATGCAAAATGGTGAACTTATGTTTTTCCGGTATCTCTAAAGTAACCACGACCTCATGAGATTTTCCGTGTGAACACTGTATGAACACCAGTACCAAATTAACTCGGGCAAAGCCAGGTATATCAGCTAGTCTTACTATATAGCCACTTCTCAGATGCCTCTGCACTATGTCAGTAGCTACACTGGCGGCCCATCCATTACATAACACAATTTAAACTCATCACCCTCACCCACAAAGCTCTCCATGACATCACGCTACCATACATTGCTTCCCTCCTGTCCATATGTCACTCAGATCCGCTAACACACTCAGACTGAATGCCCCTTTAATATTAACCTCACATGTTCGCCTCCAGGACTTCATCCGAGCAGAACTGATAATGAGGAACACTCTGCCCAGACACCCGAACAATCCCTAATGCATGGAATTTCAGACACGCCTTAAAGCCTCACCTCTTCAAAGAAGCATACCAAATCTCCTGATCTAGTCCCCCGCCTCCATAATATGCCCCTACCCCCTCCCTATGGCCTTTCACTTTTGCCTTTCATGTACATTTCCTGCCCAGTACCTCCTGTACTACCCACACCTCGTCTTTTTCCTGAAAAGTGTATACTACAAGTTATCTTCACACTGTTGTGTTCCTCCTTGCTCCATCCCCTGCCCTGTACCTCATGTATCACCCTCACGGCCTTTTGTTTCCAACCAATTACATACTATACTAAATTTTGTATTGTTAAATGCTTTCAGTAGTGAAGCATTTTGGATACTCAATTTAAGAACAAGATTCTAAATACTTTGCTAATTAATATGCATTTGTTTGATATGTAAATAATTACATTGTGATTGGTCAGTTATGTTTTAAAATATTTTACTGTTTCTATGGTCACTTATGCTGTGAACAAGGACCCTGTTGGTCCAAAACACTTAAGCATTGATGACTGTAACATGGCACCTCTCTTGTATAGATTTTAACATGGTGTATTAAAGCAAGGAGTTTTTATGGAATGGATGTACCAGACTTTCTTCATCTTCCTGTGTTTGTCAATCTGATCAGTGACAGCCATAACATTATTTTTTCCCATTAATAGCTATATGAATGGTTGTTTTTGAAGAATAAGCAGCAACTTTCATTGATACAATTTCAATTTCACAATTGTTCACTTTTTGCAGATCAAGCTGTAATTTTTCTTGATACCAGTTTGTGGATCTTGCTTTGTTCCATTTCTTCTGAGGTGAGATACAGTATCTGCAGTTAGCAATTTGGGCAATTATAAAAGGTCTTATTGAAAACACTAAGGCTGGGTTTACACGAGACCGAAATCCCACGGAAACCTCGCTGAATGACCGCACAGAAATACCTCAAGATTTCTGCAGGCCTTTTGTCGCGGGTTTTGGAGCAGCTTTGCTGCCTGTATTCCGCTGCAGCCAACTCTCCCCATAGAGACGAAAGAGGCCACCGTGGACACGGGGAAAGTATTGACACGCCATGTCTTTGAATTCTGCCCGGCATGTCAATTTCAGCGCAGCTTGGCCGCAACGGATCGGCCTCAGCGTGTGGATGAGATTTTTGCAAATCTCGTCAATTTTGCTGGCTAATCCCGAGATAAAAAGTTGCAGGCAGAATTTTGGTGCAGAAAGTCTGCAGTGAAATTCTGCGGCAATTACGCCCCATATGAACCCAGCCTAAGAGCGTAAAAGTAATTTTAGAGTTTACTTAACTTTGTCCTCAACTTTTTCTTACAGCTTTTAAGCTTCTTTTCCTACACTGATGTCAGTCTTATGCAATTTCTCTCTTGTTTTATGTTTTCTTGGAGATAATCACCCGAGTGATCCAGGGGACAATTAGATAATTTCTGCTTTATTTTCTCGGTGGAGGGAGACGCAGGAGACGTGAGAAGCAAAAATATCCTCAAGTGGCCTCCATTTATCTGTGTATATATAGAGGTGCTCATCCTGCATTATATGGTGATATCTGCATATCATCTCACACGCTGATTCATTTGGGAAGATTTTCATTATATTCTAAATGGATTAAGAAAAAAAACAACAACAACGTATGTTGATTCTCATCAGTAGAAATACATGGAAGCATCAACTGTAAGTACTGTCACAGCCCCTTACTGGCATTGAGGACATCAATCGTCAGTATTCTCAGTTACCCCTTGGTCTTTTCTGTCCGGCTCCATGTAAGTGCAGCTCTTAAGTGTCATCAGCATTATACTGAAATTGTGCCAGAAGTGAACTGAAGGGGAATTCCAAAACTCCCAACATTTTCTGCTTCTCCTTCTGAAAACTTCTAAGTGCAGCTGATTATTAGACCAAAAAATGTTCTTCAGCAATCTCTATTTCTTGCTCATCCCTGAAACTACTTCAGTACCTGCAAACCCTTCACTTAACAGCAAACTATTCACGTGGAACCCAGAAACATGCATTTGGTCCCCCAGAGTTGAGCCCACCTGATTACATGTGAAATGCTGTTAAATGTATGTTTTAGTTTGCATGAACACTGTTTCATGTTTTATGACATGTATGTTGTGCTTCAGCTTGTGGCTGAATGTTCAGTTAGTGTACTGAGGCAGCTAGAGGGTTAAACAGCTCAGCTTTACAGATTGTAAAACAAGAGCTGAGAGGTTCAGGGATGCCGGAGCAGAGGGGTCTAAGTTACCATATCTTCAGTTCAGTGGAGTTAAGGCCGATTACTGGGCTTAGTAACTGTAGATATATAAAAGATGTTGTTAGTAAATATGTGCAATGTGATGTATTAGGATAACGAGCAGCCACATCGGGGATCTGCATACAAAAAGAATCTTAAAGGGGTTGTGCCGTTGGAAACTATTGATTGCCTATTCTGTGGATAGGTGATCAATAGTAGATCAGTGGAGCTCTGTCTCCCTGGAACTGGTACTGTTCATTGTGATTAGGCCTGTGATAAAATCATGCCAATATTTGCAAAATTGAATCGTGAAAAATCGCCAGAAAATCATTTTACAAATAAAAGAGGTGTGAATTCTTCTATGAATGAGGCTCAGCTGTTAGTACTGTTGCCATTTACTGCGGGGGTCTTAAGCATAATATCTGCATGGACTTTGAAAAAACCTATCCAGATGTTGCCCTTGGTCAGATTTGAAATCATAACTCCAGCACAGCTAAGCAGCAGTGCTAACAACTGAGCCGCCATGCTTGGTCTTTTCTGTGAGGGAAAAAGACAGAGAATCATGCAAAAATAAAGATGAAGCGGCAGCATCAATTGGTGCAAAGATCAAGATGGTTTTATTCTCCCATGAAAATATAAAAATAACGACGTTTCGACCTACTGACAGGTCTTTGTCAAGCTCGAGCTTGATGCTGCCACTGCAGCTTTATTATTGTCTGCGGTGAGGGATTTGGTCTTGATCCCAGTGGCGCTGCTGCATCTTTTACTGGATCCTGCCCTTACAGGGATACTTCTGTGCCGTTGGTGTGATTTTTATCTAGAGAATCATACAAAGTCAATGCAGATGTTTTCCTTGGAGAGATTTCAACCTAGAACCCAGCACTGCAAGGAAACAGTGTGAACGTCTGAGCCACTATTCTTGTTCTTCCTTTTTCTCCTTCTACCAATTTCTTCTTCCTCCTACAGTGAATGTAAAGGAGAAGAAGAATTAAGAAAAGGAGAGGAAGTTTGAAAAGCAGAAGTAGGAGAATGGGGAGTAGAAAGGGAAGAAAAAGAAGGAGAAGAAGAAGATCTTTCCTTGTTCCCCTTATACTTCGTTTTCTCCTTTTCCTCCTCCAGAGTAGAAGAAGCAGGAGGCGTAAGAAGGAAATCTCTTGCTGCTCTTTTCCAGTGTGGTGGCTCACTTGTTAGAACGGCTGATTTGCAGATCTGGAGCTGTAGGTCCAAACCTGTCCGAGGGCAACATCTGGATGAGTTTTTAATGTTCTCTTGTGTTTAATCTTGTTCTTCCTCTCTAAAGCAAAATAGAAAAGTGCAGTTGCTCAGTTCTTAGCAGGGCTGAATCTGTAAGTTCAAGTGTGACTAAGAGCAACATTTGAATGGAGTTTGTCAAAGTCCATCCACAGATTACTGGAGCCCCTATGGGGTCTAAATTCTCACCCTCCCTGGCTAACTTGTTTATGGCATTGTGGGAAGAAAGATATATCTTTTCTCATGACAATCAATATGTGGATCAGTTGGTATAGTACGCATGCTATATTAATGAGATTGTCATTAACTAATTTTGTTGCATATCTTAATGATAACTAATATATTCAGCATTTTCTGAGTAGCATAAATAATAGTGAGATTTGATTTTTAGACTTGAGATTGAAAGGGGAGAAAGGGATGGGGAATAAAATAATATCTCTATATGGAAAAGCCTATTTGGATAATACCATCTTACGCGTCTACAGTTGCCATATCAGGCAAACAATCAGAGCAATACCTGTAAAGGAGCTAGTGAGATAGACTCGATCTGTTAAGGGACAAACTGGCTGATAAACAATAGCAGAATAGACAGTTTTTTCCTACGGCATACAGCTGAGAGTTCAGTAAAATGTAAAACATTTTTTTTTTCATACCTTCCCATCTTGAAACAGGATAAGTCATTGAAATCTATTTTGGAAGGGGTGTACAATGCGTACCACAGCGTAATAATAATCTAGCAAATAAACTGTCACACAGTCATTTAGAAAAGACCAGTAGCTCACGGTGCTGGCTATCACAAAAGGGCTTCTTCAGAGTTGGGGGTGGGGGAGGCGGTGCGGAGCATGTAAGTTTGCTAACAAAACAAAATGCTTTTTGGAACAGATGGAAAAATGGAATATAAAATAAATTCCTTCATTATCTGTGATACTAAGAATGTTGTCTACAACATTGTATGCACGCTGAGCGCCAATGTTAATACAGGCTGTACCACGAGGAAACTAAAAACCAGGACTATGGAACATATTAGGGATATCAATAATAAAACTAATAACAGTTCGGGCGTGGTCAAACACTTTCTGGATTGCCATAATGGTAATCTTGATTCATTCATGTACCAAGGCATAGAAGAAGTGAACGGTATAAACAGAGGAGGTAATATGAAGAAGGAAGTCCTAAAGAGAGAAGCATTCTGGATCCTCAAGTTAGACACGAGGTATCCTGGAGGAATGAACTATAAAACTGATCTATTGTATATATTAAAGAAGAAAGGAGAATAAAGGGGAGAAGAAAGGAAAAGAGGGGGGGGGGAAGAAAAAAGAAAGAGAAAGGAAAGGAGGAGGAAAAAAGAGAGAGGGGAAAGGAAAGGAGAGAAGGGGGAGGGAAAAGGGGAGAAGAGAATGAAGAAAACAACATTTTTTGCTGCATTTTCGCAGTGGTATTATGATCTGATTTTCTCCTTATGGGGGTAGGATTGTGTGGACTAGCCTCTTACACCAATGATGTCTTTCTTACATTGTTCTAAATAGGGTAAATAAACTTTCTATACTTATTCAAGAATATAGCAGGTTGTAGGCTGTGTCACGTAGATGCTGATGCATAAGAGGTGTCTCCTTGTGGAGAGGGAAGTGACTGACACGGCTGCTCAGTGTCAAGAACTAAAGGCATTCAGGTGTGCTATTATTCTAAAAGTATTGTATTTCCTTGTTTTAGTCGGGTTTGAGAAAGGCAGAAGTCGCTGTTGAAATGGGTCGCTGCGGACAGGGCGTTTTATCTATGTGTCTTGTGTTCTGAGCATAAATTTATAATAAAGAAAGAAGTTGTGTGAAGATGCTGGCAATTCATCCCTCTTCCTGAAGTCCACACAGATGGTATCCTTAATTAAAGCCTAGGACCTCAGCACTGAAAGGCAACAGTGCTAACAACTAAGCCTCATTCACGAAAGACAAACATGTATATTAGTGAAGCTGATTTTTATCCCCATAGATTTCAATAAGATTCAGAATCAGCTGCTCCGATTCACAATTATTTTTAATAAAACAGGATTATTTCATCTTTATTTCATCAACATTACCCAGAGCCCCCACTGATCACCTGTTCACTGGATTGATGTGCTCATGTACTTAAGTCATTTCTGTAGAGAACGGACAGCTTTGTTCCCACTGCACTTATCGTGGCTGGATCATGGCTGGATGAGCTGATGAAGGAGATACCAGTTATGAGCAACTTATGTAGGAGGTACAGTACCAGTATGGAGGTGCTGATGTAGGCAGTGCCAATACGGAGGAGCTAATGTAGGAGGTATGTGTACCGAACTACTGATGTAAGAGCTACAGTACCAGTACTGAGGAGCTCATGTAGAAAATACCAGTACCCAGGAGCTGGTGTAAGAGGTATGAGTACTGCTCAGCTGATAAAATGTGCAGTACAAGTGCCAAGGGGTGATGTAGGCAGTGCCAGTACTGAGAAGCTAATGTAGGAGGTAACAGTATCAGGGAGCTTATGAAAGCAGTTACAGTACCAAGGAGCTGATGGAGTAGGCAGGGGCGTAACTATAATGGGTGCAGGGGAAGCGGTCGCACCCGGGCCCAGGAGCTTTAGGGGGCCCATAAGGCCTCTCTTCTCCATATAGGGAGCCCGATACTATTAATAAAACATTATAATTAGGGGCACTGCTACACATTTGGCACTGGGGCCCAGGAGCTTTAAGTTACGCCTCTGGTAGTAGGTACAGTACCACTACTGAGGAACTTATGTAGAAGCTAGCAGGACCAAGGATCTGATGTAAGCAGTGCCAGGGCTGGTAATACTTCAATGGTAAGAAATATTTAAGGGACAATAAAATGGGTTGTATACAGGTGTATATGACAGACCATACTATTATATATGATAGCCTACATTCTTTTACTAAACACAGACATTGTCAAACTGACCTTATTGGTTTCCATGAAGCGGTGAGTGGGAGCCAAGCCAGAGGAGTGGCTGTAGATATTGTTTTCTGAAACAGACCCCTGTATATGTAACCCTAAACCCACTCAAACTATTTTTTTCACAATGGTTGTATATCAAAAATTACCTGGGAAAACCTAGAACCCTTTGAAAAAGGACACCACAATTCTTTTGCATCAGTTCCTTGTCACGATGCCAGTCACTAGAGAACTTCTAAATATTATGAACAAGTATATATCCAAAACTGAACGAAGTTCTTTAATTACTATTTTGCATAATCTACCTCGGGCCTGAGCCTTGTTCAGATTTACTTTATATAACTTGGTTTGGACCAAATCTACCCTCAGCCAATTAAGTATGTTATTTACACCATTAGGCCTTAGTCAGACGGGCGTTTTTAGCCGCGATTTGCGCATGCGCATGCGTCCGGCGATTTTATAAAACCATTGCTTTGCAATGGTATCGGACACATGAGCGCTTTTTATGCGCTCGTCCGATAAATTATAGAACAAAAAATTCGCAGATCGCACCTATCTGCGATCTGCGATTCCTGTTCTCTTCTCTATATGCGCTCAATGGGGCCGGCGGCAGCAGCGCCGACCCCATTGAGAACATATAGAAGACAAATCATTCTTCTCTGCCACAGCTGTAACAGCTGTGGCAGAGAAGAACGATGTTTGCCCATTGAATTCAATGGAGCGGCAATACAGCCGCTCCATTGAAAGCAATGGGCTGCCGGCGTGCGTGGGGTGAATTGTCGGGAAGGGGTTAAATATATAAACCCTTCCCTGCAATTCATCCTAAAATGTGTTAAAATAAAAAAAAATTGTATACTCACCTTTCCGCTGCAGCCGGAGTCCAGCCGCGGCCGTTGTCAGTTCTCCTGAACTGCTTCTTGGCACTATTCAGCCGGCGGGGCTTTAAAATCCCCACCTGCTGAATGATCTGCCTCTGATTGGTCACAGCCCTGACCAATCAGAGGCAGGTTTCACTCACACACCCATTCATGAATTCATGAATGGGTGAGTGACTGCTGCCTCTCAGCGCTGAGCCAATCAGGCGCAGGTCTGACTCACATCCATTCATGAATTCATGAATGGCTGTGAGTGAGGCATGCCTCTGATTGGCTCAGCGCTGAGCCAATCAGGAGGCAGGTCTGACTCACACCCCCTTCACACCCACTGCAGGACGGCCGCGCGGAGCTCCGGCTGCCGGGAGAAGGTGAGTATACAATTTTTTTTATTTTAACACATTTTAGGATGCAGTGCAGGGAAGGGCTTATATATTTAAGCCCTTACCGACAATTCATCCCGGGCTCGCCCGCAGCGCATTGCTTTAAATGGAGTCGGCTCTATTGCCGTCTCCATTGAATGGAATGCGCTGGACAGCTCCGGCCCGTTTCTAATAAAACGCGGCTAGGAGCAGATTTTCGGGCGACTTGCGCGCACCGGTCACGCGATTTGCGGATGCGCATCCGTCATGTGATCCGCAAATCGCGAGAGAAAAAACGCCCGTCTGACTAAGGCCTCAGCATCGCCTCAGTACTAGCACCGCATGCATCAGCTGTGAAGTACTGGAAACCCATGCATCAGCTTCTTGGTACTGGTACCACATCCATCAGTTCCTTTGCACCACATCCATCAATTCTCCATCACTGGCATTGCATACATCGGCTTCTTGGCATTGGCATCAACTCTCCAGTACTGACACTGCATATTTAAGCTTCTGTGCACCAGCACCGCATTCATCAACTCTGCAGTACGTGCACTGCATATATCAGCTCCTTGGTGCTGGCACAACATGCATTACCTCCCCAGTACGAGCAACACATGCATCAGCTCCTCAGTACTGGCACTGCATGCATCACCTCACCAGTACTCGCAATGCATGCATTAGCTCCTCAGTACTGGCACCGTATGCATCACCTGACCAGTACTTGCAACGCATGTGTTAGCTCCTCAGTACTGGCACCGCATGCATCACATCACCAGTACTTGCAATGCATACATCAGCGCCTTGGTACTAAAATTGCATGCACCATCTCCCCCATTCTTGCACCGCATACATTAGTTCATCTTGCTTCTATTATATATATAGCACCAATAAAAAGCATTTAGTAGCTGCCTTCTTGTTCCTCAATGACCAACTCCCCATCAGCATTATTTGAGTCTTACCTTTTGTTTACACGGTAGTTGTATACACTGTGGCAAAACTATGCACAGAATGGCCTGCAAGGGGGCTGTAACCAGGCCTTTTGTATACTGAAGGCATGCTAATCAGCAGGGATAGCTGTGTAGGTGTGTCTGGAGGAGCTAAAGTCTCCAGACACAATTATTTCCTTGTTGCAAACTGGATAGCTCGAAGCCAGAGCTGCTGCTGAGAGAGCAGAGCTCAATGTCAGAGCATTGGCCAGGCTTTAAGAGAGAGAGGCTGAAAGCCTGACATCTGTGGGGGACCAGGCTATGAGACCAGGCCACAGGTCTGACAGCGAAGGACGCCTCCAGACTGACACCCTGTTTGGTGCGTGTAGTGGTGCTTGCACACTGTGTTAGTAGTGAGAGAACTACTATTTAATTTTCGCCTTGAAGGGCAAGCCTTTATTATTTTTCACAGCACTGAGTTCATGTGCTGCCAGTGGCGGATGTGTTTTCTCTGGATATCCTTGCTACCACTGAATATTGAAGAAAATAAAAGTAATTTGTACTTTTACATGGACTGAGTGAGCCTCTGTGTCCTCGCTCACTCCCACCCCCAGGCAGACATTGCCACAATACTTAAAGGATTTGGGGTGATTTATTCTGCTTCCTTTGGCTCCTATCTTTTATTATGCATTTTAGCTGATGTTATTCCCTTTTTACAGATTCTATTAAGTTTTTTGTATGTTTCAAAGTCCACAGTTGACTTCTCGGGTTTATATTTCTTACATGCCCTTTTTGTCATGCATTGCCCTTTTAATATTAGTTGTAAGTAGAGATGAGCGAACCTACTCGGCCACGCCCCTTTTTCGCCCGAGTACCGCGATTTTCGAGTACTTCCATACTCGGGCAAAAAGATTCGGGGGGCTCCGTGGGTGAGTGGGGGGTTGCAGCGGGGAGTGGGGGGGAGAGGGAGAGAGGGAGGGCTCCCCCCTGTTCCCCGCTGCTACCCCCGCTCTGCCACGCCTCCCCCCGCCCCCCGGATCTTTTCACCCGAGTACTGAAGTACTCAAAAATCGCGGTGCTCGATCGAGTAATTACTCGAAACGAGTACGTTCGCTCATCTCTAGTTGTAAGTAGAGATGAGCGAACGTACTCGTAATGAGTACTTACGCACCCGAGTACCGCCATTTTCGAGTACTTCAGTACTCGCGCGTAAAGATTCGGGGTGCGCCGTGGGGCGGGGAGAGGCGCGGCGGTGCGGGGGGGAGCAGCGGGGAACAGGGGGGAGCCCTCTCTCTCTCCCTCTCCCCCCCACTCCCCACTGCTACCCCCCGTGCCGCCACGGCGCCCCCCGAATCTTTACGCGCGAGTACTGCTGTATATTCGAAAATGGCGGTGCTCGGGTGCGTATGTACTCGTAACGAGTACGTTCGCTCATCTCTAGTTGTAAGCCATTGAGCTTTTAGATGTTTGACTTGTTGACTATAGAGATGAATTTTGTAGTACAATTATGAATTGTTGACATAATTCCTAGTCTATATTCTGTAGTGCAGCTCCTAAATTGGGAAAATTTGCTTTTTAAACTTATGTTTTTGTCCTCCCAGCCTGTTTGATTTTGACAGTTCTGGTAGAATATAACTAAGATTTTCCTAAAAAGTGACATTGCAACAAACCCTGCATTGCTAGAAATTAGCAGATGAACTTCACGTCTCGTAGGATCTTCCACATAACGGCCCATAATTATCCTGCAACATGTTGAGTAATTTCCCCATCTTGCAGATGAAGTACAACCCTGCCCCCAGGTCTATATCTGGGCTGGTAACATCTCTCAGCTTGACTAATTCAGGACATCTTGACTATCTTGGCACACCACCTCAAATGGTCATCAGATTTTCTCTAGTGACACCAAAAGATTTCTACACATATATATGGTCCTCCTCTTATGAGCAGTTCTCTCAGGTTGTATCTATATCCTGGAAAGAGCTTACCTGGCCAGTTAGAGCAAACATCTATATAGTGGTGCATTCCGTATACTGTATTTGTATGACTAGATGTTGATAGATACTGAATGTTCTCATTGGTTTTTCTTCCTTCTAAACACAGGGAAGGAATCTTACAGCGGTCACAGAATTTTTCCTCCTAGGATTTCAAGCTAGTAAATGGTTACGCATTTCCCTGTTCTGTCTCCTCCTGGTGGTTTACTGTGGCACAATATGTGGGAACCTCCTGATCATCACCCTAGTGTCCACCAGCAAGGACCTCCACACTCCAATGTACTTCTTCATCTCACAACTGTCCATCAGTGACATCTTGTTATCTTCAGATATTGTGCCCAACAATTTCCACATCCTACTGAATAATGGAAGGGCCATTACTTTTATTGGTTGCATTACCCAATTTTATTTCTTTGCAGCGTCAGAAGCTTTTGAATGTTTTCTCCTCACAGTAATGTCTTATGACAGATATGTGGCTATCTGTAATCCCCTCCATTATTCTTCTATCATGACAAGGACATATTGTATGAATATGGCCGTCATCGCTTGGTGTTTTGGTTTTTCCTATCCAATCATGACTACTGTAACAACAGCAATGTTAAAATTTTGTGGACTGAATGTTATTGATCATTTTTACTGTGACGTAAGTCCTCTACTGGACCTGGCCTGCTCTGATACCTTCATTCTTCACCTGCAAATCATGTTACTAGGTTCCCCTATAATAATCATCCCACCCACAGTAATAATTACATCTTATGTCAAGATTATTGTCGCCATATTAAGGATTCGATCCAGTACTAGTAGACATAAAGCCTTCTCCACCTGTAGCTCCCACCTCATTGTGGTCTTTATATTCTACTGGACTCTGCTCGGTGCTTACATTTTTCCAACACAAGAGCAAATCTTCAATACTAAAAAGCTCCTCTCATTACTCTATACTGTATTTACTCCTTTCATCAACCCCCTTATATACAGTCTAAGAAATAATGAGATAAGAAAGGCTATAATAAAACTAATAAATATATAACATTATTTTACTGCAAAGGTCTACATAGAGCAACTAGTAGTCATCTGAAGACCTATAGGCTGTTCAATGATCTTCTGGGAAATTTGGCATGCAAATGGGAGATGGTATAAAGCTTTTACCTCTCCACCTGTTAGAAGTTACAAACAAGTGTATTGCGGTAATTGGCGCTCATCAGTGTACAAAACGTTTCTGGTTGATTAGGTGAGAGACCTTTGATACTGCCTCTCACTTCACCAACTGTACCTACTGTACACTAATGATAAGCAAGTAGCCCAAAACAGCAGTACTATATATACATATTGTTTGCAAATCTTGAAGATTTTAGTTTGTTTTGTATTCCCAGTTATCTTACAAGGTCGTGCATTGACGTTTAGGAAAGCTACCTTTCACTAAATGGAACTGCAGAGGCATTGTGCTATTTGGTTACAAAAAAGAGTTCTCTCACCCATTTTTTTTTATCTCTTACGTGTCACAGTAACTTTGTCAATTACAGCCAGCTTCTACTAGTGAACGATGTGTATATATATATATATATATATATATATATATATATATATATATATATATATATCACAGTTCATTAAGAGGCTAAGATACAGTAATATAAAAATCCACATAGAATTAGTTGTGGAAACACAACATCAATGCTTTGTAATTGCGGCGAGCCAGATCAGACCTAGGAGGGGGAGCAGGGGAAACGAAGCTGGTCATGGTGGCACCGCTGCTCCTCTCCAAGGAAAATATGTGGTTCTCGTGTGGTTATACACAGGGGTAAATGATAGTTGTCCAGTTTGTGACGTCAGTCCGTATTCATGCCAAGGCCTTTGCCGGACAAAATAGTAATACAAAAATGGGAAAAATAAAGTAAAACCTACCTTTCCCCTGAAGTGTATTGTGGTCCCTCAGTGCAGATGTTAAATGGTGGGAAGAGACTCCAGTAGGCAGAATCAACAGTAAAAACATGGAACAGTTTATTTCCTTATAACAACAACAGACTTTAGTTTTCTCAGTGCAAGTTCGGGGTTACCTTACATAGTGCAGGTTCAGAGTTACTTTAAGGTGCATTTTCTATAGACCATTCTCAGTACGATGGAAACATATGCAGGCATAAATGCAGACATTTTGATCTTGACACTATGAGCTCTCTCTAATAGAAAATAAACACAGGATTTATTTCTCTCCTCCATGCTTTGCCCTCCTGCTTTTCTCTATTTTCTGTTTCCTTTATTTTCTCAAGCATTATATTTCCTTGGTTGCTTTAGTTACAAGCTTCTTTTACTGGTACATCGCAATTTCCTTCTTTCCTCTCTGTTTTTCCTGGTTTTAGACTTTTTCCTCCTCTAGCTTGCTGATGTGTATCAATTACTTTTCTTTCTTTTCTTTCCTAGTGAGCATTACACAACTTTGAGTATGCACACTTTCTGTCCTCCTCCCCACTGCACTGGTCAGTAGCTTTTTTTCTACTCTGGAACTCTGTCTCATAGACTTCTCTCTCTTAGACTCTCCTTGGTAATTTCTCAGACTACCTCTACCCTCTAACTCCTCCCCTCTCTTTTATACCAAGTTCTACTACTAACCAATCCATCCATAGACCTATAAAGACTTCCGCTATAGGTCGAAATGTGGTGTTTTTTTGTGGAGAGATAAAGATTAGAGATGAGGGAACACCAAAATGCTCGGGTGCTCGTTGCTCGAGTCGAACTTTTCGCGATGCTCGAGAGCTCGTTTCGAGTAAATAACCCTATTGGAGTCAATGGGCGACTCGAGCATTTTTGTATATGACCGATGGCCCGCATAGGTCTTCACTTGTGAAAAACCAGAAAACATCCGAAAGTCATGGAAACACCACAGAAACGGATAGGGGAGGGCAGGGGCAGCATGCAGGGCTGCATTTCAGGCTCCCAGGTCTCACTATTAAGCCACAATAGGGGCTAGAGTCTGCTCCCCTAACAATTTTTTCTTCGGATAAACCCTCATTAGCAAGGCACACCTTTGCTAAGCACCACACTACCTGCAACCAAGCACAATCCCTGCCAGCGGGTCACACCGCTGCCTCTTTTCCTGGGTTACATGCTGCCCAACCCCCTCCCCTCCCACGCATGACCCTTAGTCCACAGGGCAAACAAAAGTGTCCCAGCACAGACTTCAGCTGCCCTCATGCCACACGCTCGCTTCATAGCTACACCACCCTCATGTCTATTTCTCTGTGCGTCTGCGATGAGGATGAACCGGAGGCACACACTGCTGAGGGTTGGCAGGGCCAGGCAGCGACCCTCTTCAAAAGGGGGGGGGGCGATAGCCCACAATGCTGTAGAGAATCGCTGATAATTTGACGTGCGATCATCATTCCAATCCTGTGCAACCTCTGTCGCAAAAATGTCATGAGCCGCAAACGTGGGCATAAAGGGGACTCAGGTGCCAGCCCAGCACTTCTACACATCTCCAGAATGCAGTAACACTCTGTGTGGGAAGTATGTGAGCAGGCCCAAGGTCAGGCTCGGTCCCAGCCTCCATCTTGTGTGACCCAAGTTGCTGCGAGTGACATAGCAATGTGGAATCCATGTGTCCACACACTACTCATTGTGTTTGGGTGTTGGATACCTCATCGACAATGCAAGGGGAAAGCCATCTGCACTCTGCCCCCTACCCAAGTCAGTCAGTGTCTTTGTGCCAGACAGGTCAAACACCGCTATGGGAAGTCTGTGTGCACCCACAGCATATGTGGGTCCTAGGCAACCCAAGAAATGAATCATGAAGAAATCAGAGTGCCCAAACATGGCAGACTTTCACTGCACCGAGTACATAGGCCTCTGCACAAATCCTCAGCAATCACGGGCATAGAGCGGACTCCGATGCTAGTACACCTGTGAAGGTCTCATTAAATCAGTTACGTTTTCTTTCACCGCTCCAAAGACTGGATTAGCCATAAAAAAGTTCCACAGGCACAAACTGGCGCAGTTGCAGTTCCCCCGGGACATAGGCCTTGGCCCACACCCTCAGCAATCGCGGGCATGAAGCGGACTTCGATGCTAGTACACCTGTGAAGGTCTCATTAAATCAGTTACGTTTTCTTTCACTGCTCCAAAGACTGGATTAGCCAGGAAAAAGTTCCAAAGGCCCAACCTGGCGCAGTTGCAGTTCCCCCGGGACATAGGCCTCGACCCACACCCTCACAATCGCGGGCATGAAGCGGACTCCGGTGCTAGCGCAGCTGTGAAAATCTCATTAGCGCTGTATCGCTCCTCTTGTTTGTCCCAAACGAGTTTCTCTGATAACTGTGGTAACACGAGAGAAAATACTTGATACCCAGTGCTGATCCCCTGACCCCAAGCAGGAGGAGGAGGTTGCCTTACATGGCCAAGAAACCAGGACCAGGACCAACTGTAGCCTGTGTGGGAAGTATATGAGCGGGCCCTTGTGTGAGGGTACATATATATATTGCCATATGTTTTTTTTATGCTTTTATACCTGTATGCAAGTTTTATTCAATTCCAAATGAGAGAAAAAACTTATATGTCGCCTTACATCAGATATTCCAAGGCTTTGCAAGAGATGTTCTAGAAATTCAGAGAAGATACCGAACCAGACACAAGGACGCGTGTACTTGGCCGTTTTCCCAGAAGCCCATATCAAGATTTTCTGAACTTTCACGGTCTCAGGCCGGAAATCCGGACTTCCCATATATGGAGAATGCATGCTTGACCGTTTTCTTAGAATTGAGTGGGTGATTCTTTGCACTGGAGTTAATTGAATACGTGATTTTCTGTACGTAAGCCAGAGGCGCCAGTATCAAGATAATGACTGTTATATGATTTTCACTGTCTCAGTCCGCAAATCCGGACTTCCCATATATGGTTATGAGCCCATCACCCCATGCTGATGATGGGACAAAGGGTATAAGATCTCATGTAATCTGTAATAAAGCACGTCGTCGACGTCAGCCGAGAGCCATGTCCCGTGTGAGAAACTATACTAGACCTCTGTGTGGTGTCTATTCTTACCGCCGGCAACGGGGCAAGTGGGGTGGGCCTGATTGGTGCTGTACTTAGAGAATATTACCCTGATAAATGGCGCAAACAACTGGGGCGACAAAGCCAGAGCCTACAACGCATTCCACCCGGATCCACGCCACTGAGAAGCCGTCCTGCTGCAAACCGAGCCTGATCAACTCACTTAGAACTCCAGGTAAGGCCAGCATATATTTATGTTGTGTTTTACACTGCGAGTCTTGCAGCGGGACTGACTATCTGTGGTTTGTGACCGGACGGGTTGGGTTAAGAGTTCTACACGGTAACTCGTGTGGGCTCCGGGTTTGCCGTCATGGACCACTGACCGTGATATGCGCACCAATCAGTCACCCCGGAAACTAGTCTGTAGTTTATTTGTACTTTGAAGTTTGAACGTTTTAATAATAGTGGAGATTGTTGTATCTGCAGAAGTTTTTTTTTTCTCTTTCTTTTCATTTAGTCTCACAAGAGAAGGGACCCTCAGTTTAGTTTAGTTAGTTGTTAATGGTTTAGCAGAGAGGGATGCATTTTGTGAGACAGGCTTCATAAGAGAAGGGACTCTCGGTCGGTTTGCCTTATATATGGGGCTAGCGATTTGATTTCAGAGAGATGCATTTTATGGGGCTGGTTCCATAAGGAGAAGGGACCCTCGGTTGTCTTGCCGGTATATAAGGGGCTGACAATTTGGAATTAAGAGGGATGCATTCTATGGAGCGTGTTAATATTATTATTATTATTGTTGTTGTAATATGCGTAAGATCTTATTAAAGAAGACAGAGCCCCTCAAGGGCTGCCGCCGTGCGGATCAATTGGTGGAGGAAAGTTCCAATCTGTAAACTGTAAGAAAACTTATGAAAATGTGTGACACCGACCCGCACGGCAGATTACAAAATGGTGTCTGGGAGGGAGGTCTTTAGGACCGAGAGGTGCCTTGGAAGATCAAGGTTTTCTAGAAAGTGCTGGAGAGTGAGAGAGAGACAGTCAGAGTAAGTTAAGTATATACACATTATTTGTTTAAGAAAGTATCCGTAAGTGAAATGTTGAAAAGTACAGTAAGTGATCAAGAGGGCGTCAGGAGAGTGTCTATTGAAGGTTATATTGGCAGTTAGGTAGGGGAGAGAAGTATGGGGAAGAAGCAAAAGTCGATAAGAAAGTTACAATGCATGTGATTTGTTGGCAAAGAGAGATGAAAATGTGTATAATACAAGATAGATAATAGATAATATGTATAATCCATACTAGATATGGATATATATATATATATATATATATATATATATATATATATATATATATATACTGTATGTGCAAATAGTTAACTGAGCTTGCTTTTAGATGAGAAAGATTGTTGACATGTAGCTGCAGAGTCTGTGTAAGCTTTCCAAGGTCAGAAGATAACGAAGCGAGAGAGAATGCAATAATAACCCTGGATAATATCTCTGCTTGCTGTAAAGGAATGAAGGCTTGAAATGAATTTAATTAATTATACTGTCTTACTAGGCAGGAAATATAGCAATTTATATTCTTACTTATACAGGGGTTGAAAATGAAGAACATGTTGTGCTGTATTTATGAGTTCAAATGCAGGGCTGTTCAGTCAGTGAATGCATATTCAGAGATTTATTTTGAAAAGGTGGGGGCTTTCAGAATTCACTCCAAATTCAGGGTCACAGAAACTAAATACTTCAGCGTTTAATACAGCATATAATAGCTTCAGTAAATAAGAAATATAGAATGTCTTAGTCACTCAGCAAAACTTTTTTCACATAATTTGTCATAAATAGCGCTCATTCACAATCTCATCTCAATAGAATTATGTACTTTATAAGAAGATAGCACTTACCTCAGTGTTTTTCAACTGATGTATGTATGTTTGTCAAACTTTTTTTGTCTGTGCATCTGTATGTACTGGTACACCTTCATAGGGGGTGACGGAGCAGACTTGAGAGCATGGATGGATGAGAGTTAGTGACCCGTGTTCAAGCTGCGGTGAGTGTGGAATGTGTGATGCAGGTAATGACTGGGGATAAAAGTCCTCCCCATGCATGGGACTTTGCTTGGTTGAGATGTGGACGTGTGGACTGTTAAGCTGAAATTGAGCTGAGAAGACGGACGCAATGTGCCAATATCGAGGGGGTGGAGCTAGATGATGTAATAGTACGTAGTAATGTTTCATCCCTCTTCTCGACGAGGGAGGGGGTGAGGAGCTTGAGCAGCTAGTAAAAGTTTTTTGTTTTGTTTTTTTTCTCCTGTCTTAGATTTGATAAGAAATTGCAGGCAGGAACAGACTAATAATGAATTCACTTAAAGGGATATCACATTTCAAATATTAATAGATGTTTTGTAGATTATTCTGCCCCGATGTAACTCATGTTTCTGCTATTGGTGCTAACATCTTACAGGCCTTATCTGCATCCATCAAATCTTTTTACAATGTTGTACTAACTTAAACCCGGCTACTATTCTTCCAATTGAGTACCCTGGTTTAAAGGGGGGGAGGAGAAGGCATAGGTGATCTAAGTATTGCAAATCAGCCATTTTTAAATTTATTGCAAATCAGCCATTTTTTATTTTTTGCAAGTCAGCCATTTAAAAAAAAAAAAAAAAGAAAAATTTTTTGCAAGTCATTTTTTAATTTTTTAATTTTTTTGAAACAAGGTTCTAATCTATTTCAAATAAAATATCAGCCTGATTGTCTAGCATTGATGCAACAAGAAAATTTAAGTTTTAAAAAGTTACTGAAAGCCCTTGTTAATAATGCATATTTTGAGTTGTTTTTTATAGATGGTACCCAGGGTGATTGACAACTCCACTCCGGTTATGCAGTCGTAACACAACATGACATGGTAAAAGCAGAATGCCTCCGCATGTCGCAGTACAAGAAGCGGAACTAAAAGCACTCACGGAGGCGTGTAGAGTGGCCACAGGCCAGACAGTTTTTTACCTCAGCAGGACAGCCAATTAAGAATGATGCAGCGGTGCAGTCTCATGGAGGCCCTACTTCTACCTGACAAGGTGGAAAGCTCACACCAATTCCTACACCGGAGACGCAAGAAGCAACGCCATCACAGACCACACAGCAAAAGCAGCGGCCCTTAAGCCGTGGAAGAAAGAAGAAAAGAAGAATTTGACAATAACTTTGGACTTTGACTAAACTTGGACTTTGATATAAACTTGGACTTTGATATAAACTTGGACTTTGATATGAACTTGGACTTTGATTTGAACTTGGACTTTGATAAAAATTTGGCCTTTGATTACGAGCCAGCAAGGAAGAAAAGACAAATGGACTAAAAAGGGACGGCGTATGGTGAACAGTCAACAGCACTTGCCCACCATAGTCCCTGTGCCCCATGATGGCCCAGCTGACGCACGGAAAGACGCACCTCTCAAAGCAGTAATGATGTTGATGCTTGAACGAGGAGGGGTGGCTCCCGGGTTTTCTGTAGCTGCTGCATCATTTGTCCAATTTTGCATGATCTTTGCCGTAAGCAACAGGGCAGAAGTAAATTTGCCACATCACACTTGCCTAGACCACTCTACCCATTTCAGGGATTGCAAATTGGCTACACTCAGCTCCTACTTGTTGGGAAGCATGAATATGTGCTTGTTGTTGATTTCTTTTCAGGTTGGAGACCTACTCTGTTACCAAAGTAAATAAGCAGGTAACCGCACAGAAGCTCATGAATGAGGTAATCCGCAAATATTGGGCACCGGAAGTAATTGAGTCAAACAAAGGTACGCACTTCACAGGTGAAATAATGCAACACATCATGTCTGCTCTGGGTATATTCCAGGCTTTTCACACACCCTACCGTCCACGGAGTAGGGGGAAAGTAGATACAAAAGGCAATAGAGAAAGTGGGCAAATTTTGAATTGAGTGTCTTCTATTAGTTTTTCTTTTCTCCGGAGGGTACATGCCACAGTAGCTGAGTTTGGGGAATGATTTTCTTGTTAATTTTGTCATAGGCCTCTCCAAGGAATTGTCAATAATGTATTCTGTAGTCTCTGATTTTCTCCCAGGTCCTACAGATGAGTGTCACTATCTGAAATCAGGTGACAGGGTCTATGTGAAAAAGTTTGAGAGAGAAACCCTGTTTAAAGGTCCTTACCAGATGTTGTTCACCACCCCAACTGCATTCAAGCTCGAATGAAAGCCCACTTGGATCCACACTTCGCACTGAAAAAACTAATGATCCTGCATATCCTTTACATGCTATAATGTGGTACAATTCCTCTAACACACACCTTTGACTACTGTACACTAGCCCCCTGTTTCAGAACAAATTAATATAATCAAATGTGAAATATGAAGACTACACTGAGGGTGAGAATCCAACACTGCATTGTGCTAAAAGAGAAGTTGACGCTCCAGGTGGTAACAGGTTTGATCCACATGTACACATAGATACAATAGGAGTGCCAAGGGGGGTGCCAGATTAATTTAATTCTAGAAATCAGGTTAAAGAAGGTTTTGAGTCCTTATTTGCTATTGCCACTGTTAATAATAATGTAGATTGGATGAATTATATCTATTACAATCAGCAGAGGTTTGTAAACTACACCAGAGATGCTTTACAAGGGTTAGCTGACCAGTTAGGGCCCACTGCATCCATGGCGTTCCAAAACAGAGTGGCCGTGGATATGATTTTAGCAGAAAGAGGTGGGGTATGTAACTTCCAGTACGTGTATTATCCCTTTGATCAAAAAGAGTATGAGTAAGGGACTGGATAATGTGACCAAAATTTCCCTTGTTTGAAAAAAGATGAAGAGCCAGTTCCGATAATGCCAACCACGTACGTTACCAGAAGAATGGAGAAATGGACTAGTACTGCGCCGCCCCGGTCTCATAAGATGGACTGTCAGTGGACTTCCCATTTGCCTAGGGAAAGTGCAGAAGACCTTAGGTTCCGGCGAGGGCACACCCTGCGGGGTGTTAACTCGTACAGATAGAGGGTATGGATGCCTGGAAATAAGCCCAGGGAATCCATGGCCTCCTTCTGAGGTGAGGTAGGGATCCCTCCCTCTTAGGAGTAGGGACTTACGGGCAGTGGAGAAACCCTGACGCAAGGGAGAGACGACCGAGGAAGAGTGCAAGGCCTGGTACTTGATCTCCATATAAGTTTTTTAGGGGGGTTTGTGAGGGTACATATATATATTGCCATATGTTTTTTTTATGCTTTTATACCTGTATGCAAGTTTTATTCAATTCCAAATGAGAGAAAAAACTTATATGTCGCCTTACATCAGATATTCCAAGGCTTTGCAAGAGATGTTCTAGAAATTCAGAGAAGATACCGAACCAGACACAAGGACGCGTGTACTTGGCCGTTTTCCCAGAAGCCCATATCAAGATTTTCTGAACTTTCACGGTCTCAGGCCGGAAATCCGGACTTCCCATATATGGAGAATGCATGCTTGACCGTTTTCTTAGAATTGAGTGGGTGATTCTTTGCACTGGAGTTAATTGAATACGTGATTTTCTGTACGTAAGCCAGAGGCGCCAGTATCAAGATAATGACTGTTATATGATTTTCACTGTCTCAGTCCGCAAATCCGGACTTCCCATATATGGTTATGAGCCCATCACCCCATGCTGATGATGGGACAAAGGGTATAAGATCTCATGTAATCTGTAATAAAGCACGTCGTCGACGTCAGCCGAGAGCCATGTCCCGTGTGAGAAACTATACCAGACCTCTGTGTGGTGTCTATTCTTACCGCCGGCAACGGGGCAAGTGGGGTGGGCCTGATTGGTGCTGTACTTAGAGAATATTACCCTGACACTTGATCAGGCTCGGTCCCAGCAAACACACTGTGTGACCCAAGGTGCCACGAGTTACATAGCAATGGGCAATCCGGGTCCCCTCACACTATTCATTCTGTGTTGGTGTCGGATAGCTCAATCAACACCGCAAGGGAAAAGCCATCTGCACTCTGCCCCCTACCCAAGTCAGTCAGTGACTTTGTGCCAGACAGGTAAATCACTGCCATGGGAAGTCTGTGTGCACCCACAGCATAGGTGGGTCCTAGGCAACCCAAGCAATGAACCATGAAAAAATCAGAGTGCCCAAACATGGCAGACTTTCACTGCGCCGAGGACGTAGGCCTCTGCACAAACCCTCAGCAATCGCGGGCATAGAGTGGACTCCAATACTAGCGCAGCTGTGAATGTCTCATTAGCGCTGTTTCGCTCCTCTTTTTTGTCCCAAACGAATTGCTCTGATAACTGTGGTAACAAGAGAGAAAATATATATTGGCCTCGGCACACAATTCATGCCCTAGTCAGTGAGTGTTTTTGGGCCAGATAGGTTAAACACCATAATGGGAAGTCTGTGTGCACCCATAGTATAATCAGACCCATGTAACATTCCAGTAGAAAAGGTATAAGCAGACCCCAGTAACATTTCGGTAGCAGTAGTATAGGCAGACCCCTTTAATATTTACATGGCAGAAGTATAGGCAGACCCCTGTAACATTAATGTGGCAGAAGTATAGGCAGGCAGACCCCAGTAAAATTTCTGTAGCAAGAGTATAGGCCTACCTCTGAAACATTGGGGTACCATGAGTGTAGGCAAAGGCCGGAAAAATTAGTTGGATAAGAGTGTAGGCGTGGACCAGAAAAATTTGTGTACCAAAAGTATAAGTGTAACTCTGAAAAATTTATCAACTGAGAGGGCAGGTGAAACCCAGAGACTTTTTTTTGAAAGATACTGCTCGCTGTTGCTTAATTTGTAACAGACACTGGAGGCAGCCCTGCTAAAAAAAATTGATTAATGTTAAAGTATCAATACTTTTGAAACTTTGAAAAATTGTAAAAAAATTGTTAGATGAGCCTTTTGGGCTGCAGAAAAATTGGCCGTTCAGCGTGATGACATGTTGTTTCTGGAGGAGGAGTAGCAGGAGGAGGACTAATATCAGAGACAGATTGACAAAGCTAAATGCCCCGTTTTTCCGGTGATAGAGAAGAGTGCTTTTATCTGCGGTTGCAGCGAAAAGAATCTTTAGGTTCCGCTGCTCTCCGCCGGTGGAGAAGAGAAGTCTGGGGAAATCCAGGCTTTGTTCATCTTTATGAGTGTAAGCATGTTGGCACTGGCAGTTAACAGGCAGGTACGCTTATCCGTGATAATTCCCCCAGCTGCATTAAACACCCTCTCTGACAAGACGCTAGCGGCAGGGCAAGCCAGCACCTCCAGGGCATACAGCGCAAGTTCATGCCACGTGTCCAGCTTTGACACCCAATAGTTGTATGGAACAAAGGCATCACGGAGGACGGTGGTATGATCGGCTATGTACTCCCTCACCATCTTCTTACAGTGCTCCCTCCGACTCAGCCTTGACTAGGGAGTGGTGACGCAGTCTTGCTGGGGAGCCATAAAGCTGGCAAAGGCCTTGGAGAGTGTTCCCCTGCCTGCGCTAAACATGCTGCCTGATCTCCGCGCCTCCCCTGCTACTTGGCCCTTGGAACTGCTCCTTCTGCCGCTAGCGCTGTCAGATGGGAAGTTTAGCATCACTTTGTCCACCAGGGCCCTGTGGTATTGCATCACTCTCGAACCCCTTTCCTCTTCGGGAATGAGAGTGGAAAGGTTCTCCTTGTACCGTGGGTCAAGAAGGGTGTACACCCAGTAATTCGTGTTGGCCAGAATGCATCTAACACGAGGGTCACGTTTAAAGCTTGTGCGTGCGGGTGCGTGGCGGCGTATTTGCGCTTTCGCTCCAACGCTTGCGCTAGCAACAGCTGAACGCTGTGCTGAGAGACATTGCTGGATGGGGTCGAGGACAGTGGAGATGAGGGTGTGGGTGCAGGCCGTTAGGCGCTCGTGCCTGTGTCCTGAGAGGGGGGTTGGATCTGTGTGGCAGGCTGGGGCACAGGGGAAGAGGCAGTGGTGCGACCCGGAGGCAGTGAACAGCCTTCGTCCCACCTTGTAGGGTGCTTGGCCATCACATGTCTGCGCATGCTTGAGGTGAGGCTGGTAGTGGTGGCTCCTGGCTGATCTTGGTGTGACACAGGTTGCACACCACTGTTCGTCGGTCATCCGCACTCTCACTGAAAAACATCCACACCTTTGAACACCTAGCCCTCTGCACGGAGGCTTGGCGCGAGGGTGTGCTTTGGGAAACAGTGGGGGGATTCTTCGCTCTGGCCCTGCCTCTACCCCAGGCCACCCCACTGCCTCTTCCAACCTGTCCTGCTGCTGCACTTGCCTCCCCCTCTGAAGACCTGTCCTCAGTGGGCTTAGCAAACCAGGTGGGGTCAGTCACCTCATTGTCCAGCTGCTCTTCCTCTGAATCCTCTGTGCGCTCCTCCCTCGGACTTACTGCCCTTACTACTACCTCACTGATAGACAACTGTGTCTCATCATCATCATCCTCCTCACCCACTGAAAGCTCTTGAGACAGTTGCCGGAAGTCCCCAGCCTCATCACCCGGACCCCAGGAACTTTCCAAAGGTTGGGCATCGGTCACGACAAACTCCTCAGGGGGGAGAGGAAACATTTTTCCCACTCAAGGCAGGGACCAGAGAACAGTTCCTTAAAGTCTGCCTGCTCCTTAGAATATGCCATTTTCATGGAGTGAGGAGGCTGGGAGGAAGGAGGAGCAGCAGCGAGAGGATTCAGAGTTGCAGCAGTGGACTGCGTAGAAGACTGGGTGACCGATACATTGCTGGATGCATTTTCTGCCATCCATGACAGGACCTGCTCACACTGCTCTGTTTGTAATAAAGGTCTACCACGTGGACCCATAAATTGTGATATGAAGCTGGGGACCCCAGAAGCTTGCCTCTCTCCTAATCCCACAGCAGCCGGCTGTGATTTACCTGGACCAGGAACTCGGTCTGTGCCCACACCCTCACTTGGACCTCCGTGTCCACGTCCTCGACCCCTACCCCTACTCCTCATTATGGCGGATTATGAATAGAGCAGGGACCAAATAAATTACCCCACTGTACAGCACTGACAACTGGGCCTTAATTCACCGCACACAGTGACTTGTAGATAGCGGAGGCTCTATGCTGTGACTAGGAAAAAGTAACCCGCTCTGTCGCGCTGATACCTAGGGGTGATTTACTGCTCGTAGAGACTTGTAGATTATAGAGGCTGTGTGGAGTGGGAGAAGACTCTAAAGCCAGTGGATAGTGCTGGTAACTGCGGCGATCTCAACCCCACCAACGGAAATGGTATTGTGGGACGCCCTGCACAGTGGCTGAGCTGAAATACTTTGCAGTGGCCTAGGTAATATTACAGTACTGTTTAGCAGTGAGACCTGTATAAATAGTTATGGAATTATTTGCATACATTTTAACGCTGACAGCGGAATTGTAACGCTAACTCCAGACAGAAAAAAATAATACGGAAGGCTGTAAACAGGCCTAGCTGTGAAACAGTGAAGCACTACAACTCCCAGCAGGCACCCAGTAAAATGCAGACGCTGAGATGCAGCTCAACGAAGGTTTTTTTGTTTTTTGGGGGGAAAAAGAATACAGGCTGTATATTGTGTATATCACTTTCCCTCTAAAAGTGGCTGTGTTGGCCCTACGCTGTGCGTATAATTCACTGCAGACACAGGCCGGTGTAAATAATTGTGGAATAATTTGCATACACTTTCATGCTGACAGCGGTATTGTAACGCAAACTACAGCCAGAAAAAATTATACGGAAGGCTGCAAACAGGCCTAGCTGCATAATAGTGAAGCGCTACAACTCCCAGCAGCCACCCAGTAAAATGCACACAGTCAGAGGTAGCCCTAAGAAGGACCGTTGGGGTTCTTGTAGACAGGATCCTACACTACCACTGTTCCTATCTCAGCAGCACTTTCCCTGTACTCTGTATAATTGACTGCACACTGAGAACGCTATAGCTGTAATGGCCTGCACAGCCCGAGATGAAAAAAAAAATAAAAAATTGTGCAAAACTGCTCCCAGCAGCCACAACAGTAATGCACACGGTCAGATGTGGCCCTAAGAAGGACCGTTGGGGCTCTTGAAGACAGGATCCTACACTACCACTTTCCCTATAGCAGCAGCACTTTCCCTAATCTCTCCCAGTGTGTGTCTGAGGCGAGCCGCGGGCAGGACCGCTTTAAATACTCGGCAGTCACTTGATCTCACCAGCCACTCAATGCAGGGGGTGGGATAGGGCTGGCACGTCACAGGATGAAGTTGTAATGCCTTCCCTGCATGTCTATTGGCTAGAAAATGGAGGTAAACATGCAGGGAAGGAAATAGAATTGACTCGAGCACCGAGTGGTGCTCGGCTCGAGTAACGAGCATCTCGAGCACCCTAATGCTTGAAGGAGCATCAAGCTCGGACAAGTGTGCTCGCTCATCTCTAGAGATGAGCGAGCACCAAAATGCTCGGGTGCTCGTTGCTCGAGTCGAACTTTCCGCGATGCTCGAGCGTTCGTTTCGAGTAACGAGCCCCATTGAAGTCAATGGGCGACTCGAGCATTTTTGTATATGACCCATGCTCCGCTAAGGTTTTCATTTGTGAAAATCTGGAAAACCCAAGAAAGTGATGGAATCGACACAGGAACGGATAGGGCAGGCGAGTGGCAACATGCTGGGCTGCATTTCAGGTTCCTAGGTCCCACTATTAAGCCACAATAGCTGCAAGAGTGCACCCCCTAACAATTTTTACTTCGGACAAACCCTCATTAGCAAGGCACACCTTAGCTAAGCACCACACTACCTCCAACTAAGCACAGTCACTGCCTGCGGGACACACCGCTGCCACTTCTCCTGGGTTACATGCTGCCCAACCCCCCCACAAGACCCTGCGTCTGCAGCGCACACAAAAGTATCCCTGCGCAGCCTTCAGCTGCTCTCAGGCCACACGCTGACTGCCTAACCACACCACCCTCATGTCTATTTCTCAGTACATCTGCGATGAGGAGGAACCGGAGGCACACACTGCAGAGGGTTGGCAGGGCCAGGCAGCGACCCTCTTTAAAAGGGGTGGGGCGATTGCTTCTGTACAGCATTGTGGGCTATGGGGAATGCAATCCTGTGCCACCTCCGTCAGGAGCTGCAAATGTGGGCATAGCAATGGGGAATCCATGTGCCCACACAGTATTCATTCTGTCAAGGTGTCGCATAGCTCAATCGACACCGCAAGTGGAAAACCATCTGCACTCTGCCCCCTACCCAAGTCAGTCAGTGTCTTTGTGCCCAAAGAAGTAATGAGCAGCGCCAAAGGTGGTTAAATTTTCTTTAAAAGTGCATCAACAGATGCTTCTTTATTTGGTGCAAAAAATCCAGTAAAACGCACGTTGTAGGCAGGAAGCGGACTTTCACTGCACCCAGGACATAGGCCTCTGCACAAACCCTCAGCAATCGTGGGCCAAGGGCAGACTCCAATGCTAGCGTAGCTGTGAACGTCTCATTAGCGCTGTATTGCTCCTGTAGTTTGTCGCAATGCAGTGCCCCGGATAGTAGAGCTAACGTCAGATGAAATACAGGTGGGCTTCGGCCCACACTGCATGCCTCAGACAGACTGGAGTTTTTTATAAATAGACACAGGCAGGTACAACTCCCCTATGTGAATTGTGTGTGTACCCACAGCATGGGTGGGTCCCAGGAAGCCACCGGCGGTACATACATAAATCCCATTGCAGTGCCCTGGACAGCAGAGCTAACGTCAGATAAAATACAGGTGGGCTTCGGCCCACACTGCATGCCCCAGTCACACTGGTTATATGCACCTTAACAGTAACCGCGTTGGTGGGAAAGTGGTCACGACTGCGGACCTAGTAGCACGGTTTTATTTAGTTGGTTTTCGGAATGTGGCCAGGATTAAGTGGGTCGTGGCGGGGGGGGGGGGGGGGCTTTCTTATTCTGTCGTTTAAGGTGAAATCCTTGGACTGCCACCAGACGGACCACTGAAAAAGCATTTGCCAAGAATGTTTTCATTGTTGGAGGAGGAGGAGGGGTATGTTTTTGAGGCAGAACGTGTCCTGTCCACGTGTCCGTGGTTATATGTGGCTTAACAGTAACCGCGTTGGTGGGAAAGTGGTCGCGACTGCGGACCTAGTAGCACGGTTTTATTTAGTTGGTTTTCGGAATGTGGCCAGGATTACGTGGGCCGTGGCGGGAGCGTGATGGGGGGCTTTCTTATTGTGTCGTTTAAGGTGAAATTCTTGTACTGCCGCCAGACGAACCACTGCAAAAGCATTTGCCAAGAATGTTTTCATTGTTGGAGGAGCAGGACGAGGGGGATGTTTTTGAGGCAGTACGTGTCCTGTCCACGTGTCCGTGGTTATATGCACCTTAACAGTAACCGCGTTGGTGGGAAATGGTCGCGCCTGGGGACCTAGTAGCGCGGCCTCGCCGCCATAATGTCTTTGGGAAGCCTCCGTTTCCACACCCCTGTAACATAGCAGTAGCAGCAATATAGGCAGAGCTCAGAATTAGTAACATTTCAGTGGTAGCAGTATAGACAGGTCCCAGTAACATTTCATTGGCAGCAGTAGAGACAGGCCCCAGTAACATTTCAGTACTAACAGTAGGGAGAGACCCCAGTAACATTTCATTGGCAGCAGTAGGGACAGGCCCCAGTAACATTTCATTGGCAGCAGTAGGGACAGGCCCCAGTAACATTTCATTGGCAGCAGTAGGGACAGGCCCAAGTAACATTTCATTAGCAGCAGTATAGACAGACCCCAGTCACATTCCATTTACAGCAATGCAGACAGACCCCAGTCACATTTCAGTAGTAACAGTATAGACAGACCCCAGTAACATTTCAGTAGCAATAGTATAGACAGACCCCTGTAACATTTCAGTTCAAGCAGTGCAAACAGACCCCAGTAGCATTTCATTGGCAGCAGTAGGGACAGGCCCTAGTAACATTTCAGTAGCAACAGTACAGACAGATCCCTGTAACATTTCAGTTCCAGTAGTGCAGACAGACCCCAGTAACATTTCATTTGCAGCAGTATAGACAGACCCCAGTCACATTTCATTTACAACAGTGCAGACAGACCCCAGTCACATTTCAGTAGCAACAGTATAGACAGACCCCTGTAACATTTCAGTTCCAGCAGTGCAGACAGACCCCAGTAACATTTCAGTAGTATCTGTACGACAGGCCCCAGTAACATTTCTTTTCCAGCAGTGCAGACAGACCCCAGTAACATTTAATTGGCAGCAGTAGGGACAGACCCCAGTAACAGTTCAGTGCTAACAGTAGGGAGAGACCCCAGTAATATTTCCGTAGCAGCAGTATAGGCAGAGGCCAGCATTGGTAACATTACAGTAGTAACAGTATACACAAACCAAGGTAACATTTCAGGAGCAGAAGTATCGGCAGGCCGATGTTACATTTCTGTGGCAGAAGTATTGGCAGACTACTCTACCATTACTGTGGCAGTAGCATAGGCAGACAGAACACAGTTACATTTCTGTAGCAAAAGTGTAGGCGAACCCCAGACACATTAGTGTACCATGAGTGCAGGCGAAGCCCATAAAAATTACTTGGATTACATAGTAGGCGAGGGTCCAAAAAATTTGGTGTACCGACAGTACAAATGTACCCCAGAAAAATTGCCCATGCCCAACCCAGAGAGCAGGTCAAACCCATTAACCGCTTAGCTTACTGTGGCATAATTTCCAACTAGGCCTGGAGGCAGCCCAGTTTAAATAAAAATTGGTTCAGGTCACGTGGAAGTTTCAATGCTTTAATGAGAATTAAAAAGTTTTAATATTGTTTTAAAAAATTATATGAGCCTTTTGGGCCACAGAAAAATTGTCAGTTCGGGGTGATTACGTGAGGTTTCAGGAGGAGGAGCAGGAGGAGGAGGACAAATATCATACACAGATTGACAAAGGTAAAGGTCCCCATTTTTTAAGATGATAGAGAACAATGCTTGCATCCGCGGTTGCAGCGAAAATAATCTTTAGGTACCGCTGCTGTCCACTGGTGGAGAAGAGAAGTCTGGGGAAATCCAGGCTTTGTTCATCTTTATGAGCGTAAACCTGTCAGCACTGTCAGTTGACAGGCGGGTACTCTTATCCGTGATGATTCCCCCAGCTGCACTAAACACCCTCTCTGACAAGACGCTAGCCGCAGGGCAAGCAAGCACCTCCAGGGCATACAGCGCGAGTTTGTGCCACGTGTCCAGCTTTGACACCCAGTAGTTGTACGGAGCAGAGACGTCACGGAGAATGGCCGTACGATCGGCTACGTACTCCCTCACCATCCTTTTACACTGGCAGATTAAACCGATGTTGCAGGGTCCGCAGGGTGGCAGCATCCGTGTTGGACTTGCGGAAATGTGCGCTGACCCGGCGCACTTTGCCGAGGAGGTCTGACAAGTGTGGGTAGCCTTTCAGAAACTGCTGAACCACCAAATTAAATACGTGGGCCAGGCATGGCACGTGCGTGAGGCTGCCGAGCTGCAGAGCCGCCACCAGGTTACGGCCGTTGTCACACACGACCATGCCCGGTTGGGGGCTCAGCGGCGAAAGCCAGCGGTCGGTCTGCTCTGTCAGACCCTGCAACAGTTCGTGGGCCGTGTGCCTCTTCTCTCCTAAGCTGAGTAGTTTCAGCACGGCCTTCTGACGCTTGCCCACCGCTGTGCTGCCACGCAACACCGACTGCTGGCAACGTGCTGCTGCTTACACATCTGGATTGTGAGGCAGAGGTTGCGTAGGAGGAGGGAGGTTTAGTGGAGGTGGCATACACCGCCGCAGATACCAGCACCGACCTGGGGCCCGCAATTCTGGGGGTGGGTAGGACGTGAGCGGTCCCAGTCTCTGATTCTGTCCCAGCCTCCACTAAATTCACCCAATGTGCCATCAGGGATATATAGTGGCCCTGCCAGCCTGTGCTTGTCCACATGTCCATTGTTAAGTGGACCTTGGCAGTAACCGCGTTGGTGAGTGTGCGTACAATGTTGTCCGTGCTTGTGCAGGGCTGGGACGGCACACCGTGAAAAATAGTGGCGACTGGGGACTGAGTAGTGCGGGGCCGCCGCCACCATCATGTTTTGGAAAGCCTCAGTTTCCACAAGACTGTACGGGAGCATCTCCAGGCTGATCAATTTCGCTATGTGGACATTTAAAGCTTGAGCGTGTAGGTGCATGGCGGCGTATTTGCGCTTTCGCTCCAACAATTCTCTTAGCGACAGCTGGACGCTGCGCTGAGAGACATTGCTGGATGGGGCCGAGGACAGCGGAGGTGAGGGTGTGGGTCCAGGCCGGGAGGCGCTTGTGCCTGTGTCGTGAGAGGTGGGTTGGATCTCAGTGGCAGGTTGGGGCCCAGGGGGAAAGGCAGTGGCGCAACCCGGAGGCGTTGAATGGCCTACGTCCCACCTTGTGGGGTGCTTGGCCATCTTATGCCTGCGCATGCTGGTGGTGGTGAGACTGGTGGTGGTGGCTCCCCGGCTGATCTTGGCACGACAAAGGTTGCACACCGCTGTTCGTCAGTCGTCCGCGGTCTCAGTGAAAAACTGCCACACCTTTGAGCACCTTGGCCTCTGCACGGTGGCTTGGCGCGAGGGGGTGCTTTGGGAAACAGCTGGTGGATTCTTCGCTCTGGCCCTGCCTCTACCCCTGGCCACCCCACTGCCTCTTCCAACCTGTCCTGTGGCTACAATTGCCTCCCCCTCTGAAGACCTGTCCTCAGTTGGCTTATCACACCAGGTGGGGTCAATCACCTCATCGTCTAGCGGCTCTTCCTCCGAATCCTCTGTGCGCTCCTCCCTCGGACATACTGCCCTTACTACTGCCTCACTGATAGACAACTGTGTCTCATCATCATCGTCCTCCTCACCCACTGAAAGCTCTTGAGACAGTTGCTGGAAGTCCCCAGCCTCATCCCCTGGACCCCGGCAACTTTCCAAAGGTTGAGCATCGGTCACGACAAACTCCTCCGGTGGGAGAGGAACCATTGTTGCCCAATCTGGGCAGGGACCCGAGAACAGTTCCTGGGAGTCTGCCTGCTCCTCAGAATGTGTCATTTTCATGGATTGAGGAGTCTGGGAGGAAGGAGGAGCAGCATCCAGAGGATTCAGAGTTGCAGCAGTGGGCAGCGTAGAAGACTGGGTGGTCAATAGATTGCTGGATGCACTTTCTGCCATCCACAACAGGACCTGCTCACACTGCTCGGTTTTTAATAAAGGTCTACCGCGTGGACCCAAAAATTGTGATATGAAGCTGGGGACCCCAGAAACGTGCCTCTCTCCTAATCCCACAGCAGCCGGCTGTGATTTACCTGGACCAGGAGCTCGGCCTATGCCCACACTCTCACGTGGAACTGCGCGTCCTCGACCGCGTCCACGTCCTCTACCCCCACCTCTACCCCTCAGCATGGTGGATAAAGAATCGAGCAGACACTGAGCGGTGTAAAAATTTTTGTGACTTATTGCCGTGTAGTTGGTGGCTGCCAGCGGTTATACAACGCAAAATGAAAGCAGGACTAGCTGTGCAATATGCAATTGTGATGCACCTGAAGTCCCACAGGCCATATGCACTGGGTTACAGGCAGTCGTAAAACGGATTTCTTTTTTAAAATTGTTTTTTTTCAATGCAATGCAGGCTACTAATGTAATGGACTTTCCCTCTACGGGTGTATGCATAGACTGGCAGCTGACTGGTAACACAGAGCGGTGAAAATAATTACTCTCCCTAAACCAGCAACAGCAGCAGCAGCACTCTCCCTAATCTCTGCCAACGCATGTCTAAGGCGAGCCGCGGGCGGGACTGATTTAAATGCTCGAGGGTCACTTGATATCTCCAGCCACTCACTGCAGGGGGGTGGGATAGGGCTGGAACGTCACAGGAGAAAGTTGTAATGCCTTCCCTGTGTTTCTATTGGCCAGAAAATGGCGCCAATCTTTCAGGGAAGGAAATGGAATTGACTCGAACACCGCGTGGTGCTCGCCTCGAGTAACGAGCATCTCGAGTACCCTAATACTCGAACGAGCATCAAGCTCGGACGAGTATGCTCGCTCATCTCTACTCATCTCTAATAAAAATGCAGCTTTACTAATGTTATTGTTTGCACCACCTATGCTGATCCTTACCTTTGGCACGTATTTTTAACACTTTCCGAATTAAGGTATCCATTTTGTACTGCTGGTTTAATACTATTTCTTGGACCTGTGACATCAAACTTGTCACACAATTTGAAAACATTATTATGTGAATTTGTGAATTTTACTTACTTTTGCAACAATTTGTGACTTTATTTAGACTACTATACACTGCTTAATAAATGTAATACATCTTATGCCACCATATTTCATATTTAGACTGAAGTATGGAATGCCTATGCTTTTTCTGGAGCTTTTTTGTAGAGGGACAAGATCTTCATGGAATAGAAAAGGACCTTTCTTAAATAAAACTGGACTTAATTGTCATGGCACCTACCTGGAGGACATTTGAAGGGAAGTGCTGCTTCTTCTGTATGATGAGCATTTGATGCAGCCATCATGTCATCCACTAACGGTATATAGAGAGGTGCTCTATATAAGTGTGAAATGGACATAATAATGTATGTACTCTCAGGACCCTGCTGGAGTGAGAGCTAAACAAGCTCTGCAGTGGAAATTATCGTAGCTTTGATGACCAAAACTAGAATCTTTATCTTGAACCTGGTATTACACTCTGGAAGTAATGTGCAGTAGGAGGAGAGTTTTCCCAGGTGATATTCCCTGTCAAATCTTGTATCACGAAGCAACATGAACACCCCATCCATGAGCTGTGTGATGTGCGGGTAACAGCACATCTGCATCTTCTACTCTCAGTACCCAATTATAAGCAGTACTGAGTGAACTTCTAGAGAGAATATGCCTACTGGGTCCAGGTTGGAATGAGTCTGCCTAGTCTGGTCAAGTATGCTTGTAGGATTCTCAGAATTTTTTTTCTCTTGCCCAACGTTCTAGACCAATTAAAAAAATATCTTACCACTTCTTAATTCTCTATGTTTAATTTTATCCCAATCTGTGCCACAATAGTCTTTCACATAATTTAAGATTATCATTCCCACTGCCTCCCCTGTTTTCAACATAATCAGAGGACCCAGATCGGATGATGTTGCAGAGTACGTGTCTTGTATTTGTGCTATCTGTCTAAAGAAAGGCATAGGTCTGGTCATGGGGTCTGGTAATTGCTGTTTGAGTGACATATGCTCTTGTGGCATTCATGGTCTATATTTTGTGATGTTGCATCATATTGGCTCCTTCTGCCTTCCCCCTGTTTTACATCTGCTCCTGTACCACCCTCCGCTCCCTGTGTCTCCCCTTGTCCTCTTCCTCATGCTTCCACTCACTAGCCTTAGATCTAGCGAGCATAGGCATAATCGGTTTGTGCCAAGGAGCTGCGCAAGCAGGGCAGCTCTCTCTCCAATCCGGGTTTTGTTTTCCACAATGCCAGCAGGTCCATCCCTCCAGTCCAATGTTTGACCTTGGAGTGGATGGCTTGGCATAGGGTGGGGAGGAGGAGACGGTTGGAATTGAAATGAAGGAGGGGGAGGTGGAAGAGGGAACTGACCCGGCAATGGGGGAGCATATGATACCTGTCCTTTGAATTCTTTTCTCATTTCATTTTCAGCCATCGAACTGTATATATTTCATATAATACAACGTGACTCACATACGGGCCCTTCGCACACATACAAAAATTCACGCAAAAAAAAAAAAAAAAATGACATTACTGGATACTATTGCACACTGACCTTTGAACAGTGTAACAGAAGATAAGGAAGAATGTAAGATATATACTTTTGCTAAGTACTATTCTCTATTTCTAATTCCTGTAACAGTGCAATCTTGCCATGCAAACAACATATTTTTGCATGTATAATATTTTGAATGTATAAGCGTATATCAAAGATGTTCATAGGAGACTGGATGAAATATATGTGTATTCCTTCCTGTGGAAGGAAGGGGACTTACAATGTCTGTCTTGTTCATTGGATGTAAATTTTTTGTGTATGACTACTTATATGTGGGATGTCACAATTGTATTTGAGCTTGAGAAAGGCCGAGATGGCCGAAACATCGCCTTTTTGTATGTGATGGAGGAATAAAAATCTTCTTTGTGGATTAGCACCGCTGATGCTGCTGAAGTTTTTCTTTACATTGGATATTTCTTCAGGAGTAGGATTCGGTCTCCTGAACACTTTGGCTGCTGCATAGCCCGCCCGACCCTAATTGGGTTTATATTGGTGCTGCTGACGTACATCTTTTTCCCATTCATTTCAATAGGGCTGCTCACACAAGCATCATAGTGCAGTATTTGCAACGCTGCGCTTTGACAGCGATGCATGTTCTATCTTCTTCATTGTTTTCAGCTGTACATTGCCCATTGAAATGAATGGGCAGCAGAAGCCTGGAGCAGCACCAGAGATCAGCAGCTGGGACCCTGAGGGCACCTGCTTGGTGAGTATTGATTTTTTTTTCAGCATCCTTGGCTGGGTTTTCTGCTGTGCTGAAAGCACAATCAAAACGCTGGCATAACGCATGAATCTGCAGTAAACGCAGGGTTGAAAAATGCTGCGTTTCTGCAAATGCCAGTGTGAGGGAGCCCTTATGGGAAAGTTTAGGTGTTAAATTTCAACTGCAAGATGCTGCTCAAAACTAATGTGTATTATGAGACATGGTGCTTAAGATTTCGATTTACACAAGCTACAGCATTAATATGAACAATCTGCTTTTGCAAAACAACCACTAGACTTTAAAACATTAAGTATTGACTAGAGATGAGCGAGCACCAAAATGCTCAGGGTCTCGTTACTCGAGCCGAACTTTTTGTAATGCTCGAGAGCTCATTTCGAGTAATAAAGCCCATTGAAGTCAATGGGGGACTCGAGCATTTTTCAAGCTGACCCATGCTCTGCATAGTGGAGGGTGTGTGATTCACCTGAAAACATTAGATAGTGATGGAAACACCACAGAAACTGATAGGGATTGGCAGGGGCAGCATGCATGGATGCATCTGAGGCTCCCAGGTCGCACTATAAAGCAAAATTGTGGGCAAGAGCCTGGTGGTCACTCCCCTAACAATTAAGTTGGGTCAGACCATAATCAGCAAGGCACACACGCTGGAACATCTTAGCTAAGCACCACAATAGGTGCAACGAAGGACAATCACCGCCTGTGGGTGACATCACTGCCTCTTCTCCTGTGTTACATGCTGACATTACTGTCCAACCCCCCGCACGAGCCTGCATCCACAGCATACTGAAATTTTTTCCAGTGCAGCGTTCAGTTGTCCTTATGCCACACACTTGCTTGATAGCCACACCACCCTCATGTCTATTTATAAGTGCGTCTGCGATGAGGAGGAACTGGAGACACACACTAAAGAGGGTTGGCAGGGCCAGGCAGCGACCCTCTTTGAAATTGTGGACGATAGTCCACAATGCTGATGAGACTTGCTAATACATTAAGGTATGATTATAATTCCAATCCCGTGCCACCTCCGTCACAAAACTTCATGAGCCACAAACGTGGGCATTAAGGGCACTCAGATGCCAGTACTTCTACACATCTCCACAATTCAACAACCCATACTAAAACTAAAGATGTTTTTTTACCAAGAGTATAGGTGAACCCCTAAAAGGATTTGTTTACCAAGAGTATAGGTGTACCCCTGGAAGATTTATTTACCCAGAGTGCAGGTGAACCCCTGAAATATTTTTTTAACATAAAGCTCGTACTTGCTCAATAGGATTCAGGTGGCGGTCCACCGACAGGCAAGCTACCGCCTGTCCCAGCCCCTGCCTCTCTCCGAGGGGCTTGTTAACCAGTGCCCCAGGGAAAGACAGCATGTACTATGAAGAAATTTGAGTGTCCAAAGCAGGACAATTCATTCTTTCTCGGTGTCAGATAGCTGGATTCTGTGCTGGGATACATTTGTGAACTATGTGGGCATATGAAGCTGGAACCAGCACGTTTGCTGCACTCTAGAGCTAACCCTCTTCAAAATTGGGAGCGAGAACCTGGAGGCGGCCCTCAGAAAAAATTGTTTTGACAGAGTCTTGATGCAGAATTCTGAAAAAATTAGTTTTTACAGAGCCTTTTGGCCCTCTGAAGAATTGGCTGTTCAGCGGGCTGACATGCTGGTTTAGGAAGAGGAGGAGAAGGAAGATCAGAGAAGGATAGACCAAGCCAATTCTACCCTTTTTTTGGGGTGATAGAGGGTGCATGGTTCTCCAGTACCAGCTTTAAGAATTTTATGTTAAGCTGCTTTCCACCGGTGGAGAAGAGAAGTCTGGGGAAATCCTAGCTTTGTTTATCTTAATAAGTGTAAGCCTGTCGGCGCTGTCAGTTGACAGGTGGATACACTTATCTGTGATAATTCCCCCAGCAGCACTAAACTCCCTCTCTGATAACACGCTAGTGGCAGGGCAGGCCAGCACTTCTAAGGCGTATAGCGCAAGTTCATGCCACGTGTCCAGCTTTGACACCTAATAGTTGTATGGAGCAGAGGGATCACGAAGGACGTTGGTACAGTGGGCTATGTACTCCCTCACCATCTTTTTACACTGTTCCCTCCTACTCAGCTTAGACTGGGGACTGGTGACTCAGTCTGCATGGGGTGCCATAAAAGTGGCAAAGGCCTTGGAGAGTGTTCCCCTGCCTGTACCGGACATGCTGCCTGTTCCTCTCATCTCCCCTGCTAGTTGTCCAACAGAACTACGTCCTCTACCGCTAGCGTTGTCAGATGGCAAGTTTAGCATCAGCTTTTCCACCAGGGCCTTGTGGCATTGCATCACTCTCGTACTCCTTTCCTCTTCGGGAATGAGAGTGGAAAGGTTCTCCTTATACCGTGGGTCGAGAAGGGTGAACACCCAGTAATCCGTGTTGGCCAGAATCCATCTAACACGAGGGTCATGGGAAACCTCACATTAGATGCATTCTGGCCAACACGAATGACTTAACATGAAGTCAGCAATGTGTGCTAGAGTCCCAGTATGCAACACATCGCTGTCCTCACTAGGAGGATGACTCTCAGTCTCCTCCTCCTCCTATTCAGCCTATACACACTGAACAGATGTGAAGGAAGTAGCATGGATACCCTCTGCAGTGTGGGCAGCAGTCTCTTCCTCCTCCTCCTCCTCCTCCTCCTCCTCCTCCTCCTCCAATACACACTGAGAAACAGACCTGAGAGTGGTCTGGCTAACAAGCAACATATTGTCATCCCCCATCTCCTGTTCTATCCACAAAACGTCGGCCTTAATGCTTAGCAGCGACCTTCTCAGCAGGCAAAGCAGCGGGATGGTTACGCTGATAATGGGGGCATTGCCACTCACCATTTGTGTTGACTCCTCAAAGTTTCCCAACACCTGACAGATGTCAGACATCCATGCCCACTCCTCTGTGAAAAAGTGCGGGGGCTGACTACCACTCCGATGGGCATGTTGCAGCTGGTATTTAACAATGGCTCTATGCTGCTTGTAAACCCTGGCCAACATGTGCAAAGTTGAATTCCAGCGCGTGGGCACATCGCACATGTCGGTGAACTAGCAGCGGGAAGCGCTATTGCAATGTCCTGAGGGTGGCAGCATCTGTCGTGGACTTCCTGAAATGTGCGCACACACAACGCACCTTGCTAAGCAGCTCAGACAAATTGGGGTAGTTTTAAGAAAGCGCTGAACCACCTGATTGAACACGTGGGCCAGGTATGGCACATGTGTTAGTCTGCCAAGCTGCAGAGCCTCCACCAGGTTACGCTCATTGTCACACACGACCATGCCTGGTTGGAGGTTCAGCGGCGAAAGCCACAGATCTGTCTACTCTGTCAAACCCTGCAACAGCACTTGGGCGGTGTGCCTCTTGTCACCTAAGCTCAGGAGTTTGAGCACGGCCTGGCGACTCTTCCCCATGGCAGTGCTGCAGCACCTCGAGCTACCGACTGAAGGCGACGTGCTCACAGATGGTAATTGAGAGGTGGAGGAGAAGGAGGGGGTGGAGAAAGTGGCATAACAAGCAGGAGAAACCATGTCCGAGGTAGGACCTGCAATTCTTGGTGTGGGTAGCATGTGAGCGGACCCAGGGTCAGACTCGGTCCCAGCCTCCACCAGGTTAATCCAATGTGCAGTCAGGGAGATGTAGTGTCCCTGCCCGCCTGCACTTGTTCACGTGTCAGTGGTTAAGTGGACCTTCCCAGTAAACGTGTTGGTGAGGGCACGGTTGATATTCCATGACATGTACTCGTGTAGGGCGGGGACTACACAGAGGGAAAAATAGTGGTGACTGGGGACTGAGTAGCGAGAGACGGCCGTCGCCATGAGGTTGTGGAAAGCCTCAGTTTCTACTAGCCTATATGGCAGCATCTCCAGGCTCAGCAGTTTAGCGAGTGTGCATGCGGGCGGGTGGCTGCATATTTGCGCTTGCGCTCTAATGTTTGTGTTATGGACAGCTGAATGCTGCGCTGGGACACATTGGTGGAGGCAGTGGAGGACCGTGCAGGTGAAGGGGTGGATGCAGGGTGGGAGACGCGCGTGCCTGCATCCTGGGAAGGGGATTGCATCTCAGTGCCAGCATGTGACACAGGGGAAGAGGCAGTGGTGTGACCCGCATGCAGTGAATGGCCTTCGTTCCACCTCGTTGGGTGCTTATCTATCATATGCCTGCACATGCTGGTGGTGGTCAGGCTGGTAGTGGTGGCTCCCCTGCTGATCTTGGTGCGGTACAGGTTGCACACCACTGTTCGTCGGTCGTCCGGTACAGTGGGGAACAGTAGGGGGATTACTTACTCTGGCCCTGCTTCTCCCTGTGGCCACCCCACTGCCTCTTCCAACCTGTTCTGGTGCTGCACTTGCCTCCCCCTCTGAAGCGCTGTCTTCAGTAGGCTTACCAACTCAGGTCGGGTCAGTCACCTCATCATCCACAGCGCTTCCTCTGAATCCTCAGTCTGCTCCTCCCTCAAACTTTCTGCCCTAACAACAACCTCACTGACAGACAACTGTGTCTCATCATCAACATCAACAAATACCTCTTGAGGCACTACTTGGAAGTCCCAACCCTCATCACCCTGAGACTAAAAGGTCCAAATTTTGGGCATCAGTCACGACAAACTCCTCAGGTGGCTCATGAACCATTGTTTGCGACTCAGGGACGGGACCCGAGAACAGTTCCTGTGAGTATGCCTGTTCTGAATCTCTCCTTTTCCTGGAGTGACCAGGCTGGGAGGAAAGAGAATCAGCATGAGGATTCAATGGTCCTGTCCCTAGGCTAGCGTTAGTGGACTGCGTGGAAGACTGGGTGGTGGATAAATTACTAGACGCATTATCCACTATCCACGTCATCACCTGATAGCACTGTTGTGCTTTTAATAAGGGTGTACCACGCTGACGTGCAAACTGTGAGATGAAGTTAGGGAGTGTAGATACGCAGCGTTCTACTTCTCCCTCATCAGCAGGCACTGATTCACCCCGCCCAGGACCTCGCCCTTTGCCCACACCCTCATTCGGACAACTACGTCCACGTCCTCATCCTTGACCTTTACCCCTAGTGTTGATCATGTTGTATAATGCACTGCGTCAAAATGTTACGCAAACTGCAAGATATTTTGCGTATGCTTTAAGCCAAAAGTAGACAGTGTAAAATGAGTACAGTCTTGTTATACAGTGCGGTTTGACAGGACACAAACTAAGGGTATTTCACGTACACTTTAACCCCTTGAGTGGCACGCCCGGAAATTTTCCGGGACGAGCTCCACTGCTCATAGTGACATAGCCCGGAAGATTTCCGGGCTATGTATCACTATGGGAGCTGCAGAGCACAATGCCACAAGCTGTGGCACTGTGCTCTGCCTGCACAGACCCACATAGAGCAGTGCAGGACTTTGAAAAACCAGTAGAAGATATTGCCGATGTGCCGGCAATCTCCTGGTTTGTTTACAGGTTGCCATAGAGACCATCGGCTTGTCAGAAGCAAGCCGATGGTCTCTGTGGCAGGGAGAGCTGGTTAGCTGTCAGAGGACAGCTAGGTACTAGCTCTTACAGCAGAGATCAGAGAAAACCTCTGATCTCTGCTGTGTTAACCCCTTACATGCTGCAGTCTATGTGACTGCAGCATGTAAAGGGCTGTCACTGCAGCATGTAAAGGGCTGTCACCATCGGACCCCCGGAATGTGATCAGGGGTCCTGATGGGTCCCTGTGGAAGTCCCCTAAAGGGACAAAAAAAAAAAAAAAGTTTAAAAAATTATAAAAAAAATAATAAAAACACTTGTCTCCCTTTACTTTGTAAAAAAATCAAAAATACAATCACACATGTGATATCCATGCGTCGTAATGACTCAGAGAAGGAAGTTAATGCATTATTTAACCCCTTAATGACATGGCCCCTTTTTTTCTTTTTTCCCCATTTCTTTTTTTCCTCCCCCCTGTTTAAAAAATCACAACTTGTCCCGCAAAAAACAAGCCCTCACATGGCCATGTCAATGGAAAAATGAAAAAGTTATGGCTCTTGAGACGAAACTGCAAAATTAGTTGAAATTCAATGATTAGACCATTTTAAAAAACCTGCCCTGGTGGGCACGACAGGGTGGTAGGAAACCCGCCACTCAAGGGGTTAAGCCAAAAATAGACATTGTAAAATGATTATAGTCTTGTTATACAGTGTGGATTGACAGGACACACACAGGGGTATTTTGCATACACTTTAAGCCAAAAATAGACAGTGTAAAATGTGTACAGTCTTGTTATATAGTGTGGATCGACAGGACACACACTAAGGGTATTTTATGTACGCTTTAAGCCAAAAATAGACATTGTAAAATTATTACAGTCTTGTTATATAGTGTGGATTGACAGGACACACACAGGGGTATTTTATGTACGCTTTAAGCCAAAAATAGACAGTGTAAAATGAGTACAGGCTTGTTATATAGTGTGGATCGACGGGACATACACAGGGATATTTTGCGTACACTTTAGCAATAAATAGACAGAGGAAATGAGTACAGTATTGTTATATAGTGCGGATTGACAGGACACACACTAAGGGTATTTTACATATGCTTTAAACAAAAATAGACAGTGTAAAATGACTACAGTTTTGTTATATAGTGCGGATAGACAGGACACACACTAAGGTCAATTTGCACATGCTTTAAGACAAAAATAGACAGTGTAAAATGTGCACAGTCTTGTGGATCAACAGGACACACACTTGGGCCTATTATGCAAATGCTTTCAGCCAAAAAAAAAAAAAAAAAATGAAAAATGAGAGTTTTGTTAGTTCATATGTAGTTTGTGTACACCAGTAGCAGTATACTGTATAGAACCGGTAACAGTATGCAGTATACAGTCGGGATGCTTGTGAATGCTTTGTGCGCAAAACTGGTCCCAGGCAGCCAAACTGATGCTGCACAAAAGTGGAGTTGTAGTCCTAAAAAGGACTGTTGGGTTCTTTGAAGATGGATCCATGCTTAAACGCTCCTTCTATCCTACACTAACGCTCTCCCTCATTTACAGCAGCTCTGTCCCTCAGCTAATCCAGCCTCCATGTGAGGCGAGCATCAGGTGACCTGAGTTTTTATGATCCTAGGTCACCTGATTTGGCCAGCCAATCACTGCGATAGATGTGAACAGGGTTGGCACATCATAGCAGGAGGTGACAAAGCCTTCCCTGCTGCTAAACATGTGGGGAGAAGAGGGTGAAATTTTCTCAAACACTGCGTGGTGCTCACTCGAGTAACGAGTACTTTTGTGTATACTAATGCTCGAACAAGCATCAATCTCGGACGAGCACGTTCGCTCATCTCTAGTATCAACAATGGCATTTGTCATGCACTAATAATATTTGTCCTGATCTACAGATTTGTGCTGTTCCGACCAAAAATACCTTAAAATATATGATTTCCCTAGATCTTCCTACTTTGGCAAGTGGATGCCCAAGTGGATGCCATACTGAATGGAATAAGTCCTGAAATAAAATAAATAAATATAACCTACAGATCATGACATAATAACTAAATATACATAACAAGAAATGTTTCTAGAAGAAGACAATTTTCAGTGAAAGTCTGAAAATTCCTGGTCCTTGAGCACAATCTTGTCGTAGACATAAGAACCAGAAACTCTGCTTCAAATAAAGGCTTGTTAAAAGGAAGTTGCTGCAAAAACAGGTGAGGGAGGTGATTGATTTATACACCTAGCCATGTTATGTTGGTAATAAACATTTTGTGTATACAGCTCCTATGCAGACCTATGGTCTTCCATGGTTCCAGACTATAAGTAAACCCTGTATACTCTGATTCTGCAGTCATGCTGCCTTCAATATGTTCTTTTTACTAATTCTTAATCTATCATGTATGCTGTCAAGAGGTAGGCGTGTATCGGAACTTTATTGATCTGCTTAGGTGAGCTACCCAGACAAGAGGCCATTTACCAGGAGTTACACTAGTAGCTTCTGAAAGATATATTTCCAGCTTTGTTGCCAAATCTGACCCATGGACTACTCTTCGATTAGAGCTGTGGCATAAATTTCTGGCATATATGGTGTACAACCACAAGTGCCAACAGGTGCCACTACTAGATCCCCCTAATTTTCAGAATTAAATAGCTGACTAGATGAGACGCTGTTTCCTAGAAGGTATTTTTAGATTTTCTAACCTTCTAGAAGAAATAATTCTCTTGAGGGCTAAACATTATTCAAGCAATCCCCTCAGACGGTCATTTTCTCCTATTTCTCTCACTAAGTCGACATTCAAGAGAACTCACTCTACTCTATCTCCACTAGATGCCTAGGACTCTAAGAATAGTGGCCACTCCCCAAGAACCCCATTGAACTAATTTTAGTAAAAACAAGGATCACATGTACCGTTCTGCTCTTATTTTGATCCTTATAAAAAAGTTATTTCTTCTATTAATCTTACGGGTGAGAAATACAGTAAGTCAGCTGTGGGTCTTGTGACCACCTCATATATCAGACAGGACACTCCCAATTGACAACTTTTCTAAAGGCTTCTTTTATGTCTTTGTTCCTCAAACTGTATATAATGGGGTTTACCAGTGGAGTCCCCATAGTGTACAACAAAGATACAATCTTACTTATAGATAGAAAATGTCCAGATGGCAAAACATAAATGGAGAATAAAGTTGTATAAAACAGGGACACGGTAGTGAGGTGGGAGCTACAGGTGGAGAAGGCTTTATGTTTTCCACTGATTGATGGGATTTTTAAAATGACTTGTAGAATATAAATATAGGATACTAAAATGACTCCAAATGAAAGAAAGAGCACCATAGAACCGAGGAATATAACTTCTAGCTGAACTACAGAGGTGTCTGAGCAGGAAAGTGCTAATATGGGTGAGTAATCACAAAAGAAATGGTCAATCACGTTGGGTCCACAAAAATCTAGAAGACTAATTGTTGTTGTATAAATCAATATGATTAAGAAACCTAACAACCAGGACATGGCCACCAACTTGACACAAAATGTATTGTTCATCACACTGTTGTAATGCAACGGTTGGCAAATTGCTGAATATCGGTCATAAGACATTACAGTAAGGAGAAGACACTCTGAACATTCAAACACTGAGAAAAAGTAAAATTGTGAGAGGCAGCTTGTAAAAGATATTGTGATCGGTCCATTGATAATCATGGAAAGTGTTTGTGGGACGATATCTGTACTCAGCAGGAGGTCAGATAAGGAGAGGTGTTTGAGGAAGAAGTACATTGGAGAATGCAGCTTCTTGCTGTAGGACACCAAGGTGATAATCAGAAGGTTTCCACTAACAGTTGCAATGTAAATCATCAAAAATGTAGAAAAACATAAAAATCTAAAATTTTGGAGATTTTGGAAACCCAAAAGCATGACCTCAGAGATGAAGGTGACATTCTTTTCATGCATTGCCTGGATAACACCGAACAAAGATGTTTGAAACTCAACAACGAGAAGTTTCTTGAAGAGCTAAATGTGAACTTACATAAACAATATGGAAGGTGTTGTTAGCTATATGTAGTTGTGGCGGAGTTCAATTTGCACCGTTTGTTTTTTTGTGAGATATTACCTAAAGATTTAAGCGGTCCATAAACACAACATGGTTGTCGACCATGCAATCAGTTAGACTACAGTTATCTTCCCTGTCTTTCCATTCAGTGCACCTCTTTGACTTTGGCACCTCAGGTCAAACTTGGATATATTTATAGTTACAGGAGTGACTTACACTGAATGGCCACTTTAATTAGAGACCCCCATCTACTAGCATGTTGGACTTACTTTGGACTACAGAACCAAAGCGATTCATCACTGCATTGATTTTGCTAGATGTTGAAAGAATTCTACAGGATTATTGGCTAATGTGGACATGAGGCTTCTTTTAATTGCCACAAATATGATGCAGAAACTGATATGCAATTAGCAGCTGGCAGGCAGAGATTCATCAAGTCATGTTGCTTGTGCCAAATTCTGACCCTCCTAACAGCGCAGTGCAACAGAAATCTGGATCCATCTGACCAGTGCTTGTGCACTACTGCCCATTAGAGTCTCATCTTTCTGTTTCTCCTATAAACAATAGTGCTAGAACTGGTCATCTGCCGCTAGGAACCACTTGTTGTGCATTTGACATGCGAGTTGAAGCAACAGAATTGTATTCAGCTACTGTTAAAACTATGCAGCACCTGATGGTCAGAATGATTCCTGACATCCTCCTCTGACCTCTTTCAGTGATCAGTTGTCTCCACCACAGAATCCCCTTTTTCTGGATGTTTTCTCTCGATCGTGCCATTCTCATTATACTTTCCACACAATAACATGTGAAAACCCCACATAATTGGTAGTAAAATCCTGGCCCCAGCTAGTCTAGCACTGATGACCAGGCCTCATTAGAGTTCAGAAATGAAAAATACTGGGCCAGTTTCTAAAATAATCTCCTCCTTTATTTACATATTAACTATAACATCCAGATGAAATGTATCTGCATGTAACTCTATGCCCCTAGAGTGGAAAGATACCTTTGAGGGTTTTTGGAAGTCCATAAAAGATGGAAAGGATAGGTTCTAATGGTAAAAGATATTCCATTTGTTTATCCATAAAACCCCTAGACTTCTCCCTTCTAACAAAATATTTCTCAAATTTGCCTGGCTTTATTGGGCGGGGTCAGATATAAGATTATGATAAGTGTAAATGTCATCCAATATGCCATGGACCAAGTTACTATACAGCTTTGCATCATTATAACAACTAGTCCCTCTTTATCTGTTTTTGAACCCCTTAATGCTATATGACGTATGTTTGTGTCCTGTGTGGCTGGTGCTCAGAAGCCGAGCCCATACCATGCACTTTTGAATTTGCAGAATTTACGGTGGAATAGTGTAGGCACATTAAATAAGAACACCAACCAAATACAATTTAGTACATCCAATCCTTTTTATTTTTGCATATACATTTTTATTGAGCATAAATGATGTCGTACATAATACCATGTACTGTAAAGTAACATAAAAATATGCTTTAACGTTCCTTTCTCATGAGAGCATAACAAAGATTAGAATATTTTGGTTATATAATGGCTAGATGAGAAAGACTTAAATATTATTGCTGTAAATGTTTTCTGGGAAAACTCCAAATGAGACGCACACTCGGAAAGTGATGTTGCTAAGGGCTTTTTCACATGTGCGCTGTTTTAGTGCTGATGAGGTGAGTCAAAAAATCATATCTAAAAGAATGCATGATTTCCTATAGGTTCTTTCAGATGAGTGATTTTTTTGATCGCCGCGGAAATCTTGCATCAAAAGATTTTTTTGACGCAGAGATTTCTCGCCTCCAAAGATTAGGACATGTCCTGTCTTTTGACGGCGCAGCGCTGGCGACTGCCATAGACTCCTATGGGAGCCGTCCGGCAAAGGGAGGGGAGGGTGGGGGAGCTATTCTTGCTAATAGCAGCTGTGACATGCTCGTGGCTGCTATGCATTCACGTGATTTAACGCTCAGATAGCTGCGCTGCTTTAGCGCGGCTATCTGAGTGCTGAAGCAGCGCTCAGACTGGGCTCATGAGAAAGAGCCCTAAAGCAAATTACCTATTCCAATTTTCATCACTGAAAGATTTCCCCAAATATTTCCCCCAATGTTCCAAACATGGCATTTTTTTCTTTTAGGAGTAGTCTTATTAAGTTAGAAAAGGCTAATTTGGTAATCCTTATTATCACCCTATTAAATTTGTGATAGTTTTACATGATTTCCAGCATGGAACGGAACAAGAACTGAAGTTATTGTTTGATGAAGAATTGAGTTCTGAGCATGAAATAACGGCCAGTAAATAATCTTAATAAACAACAATACAAATAATTGAAACTATCGAGAGAAAACCATAATCTAATCATTAACAAAGGCAGATAATCAGGGGGACTGATTGTTATAATGGATGCAAAGCTGTATTGTGACTTGGTCCATGGCATATTGCATGACATTTACACTTATCATAATCTTATATCTGACCCCGCCCCACAATGCCAGGCGAAATACAGAAATATTTTGTTAGAAGGGAAATACCGAGGGGTTTAAAGGGAATCTGTCACCTACTTAAAGCACCATAAACTAAGTCACAGAGCTGTCAGGGCTGATGACAACGAGCAGGGTGCTGCCTTTTTCATACTCACCCGCTTCCTGGTTCCCGTGGTGCTCGCCTGTAAAGTCTGTGCACCAGGCAAAAATCTGATTCTTTTCAGAGTCCTCTGTGTGCTCTTCTATACAAGTCCATGGGAAAGCGCAAGCATAAGACTCTGAAAAGAGATAGCTTTTGGTCCAGTGTGCAGACTTCAGGGGCGGGTATTGCCAGAACCAGGGTGAGTATAAACAAATGCAGCACCTGGCTCCCTGCCACCTGCCCTAAGAGCACCATAGCTTAGTATATGGTGCTTTAGCAGGTGAGAGCTTTCCTTTAACAGATAAACAAATGGAACATATTTTACCAGAACACCCTACCCATATTCAATGGACTTCCAGAACCCCACAACAGTATATTTTCACTGCAGGGGCATAGAGGTATGTGCAGATACATTTTATCTTGATGTTATAATTAATATATAAATAAAGAAGATTATTTTAGAAGCTTGCCCAGTATTTTTCATTTCTGGACTCGCAGTGGGACCTTTCTTTGGAAGAACTATGGCTGATTACTGGTTAATTATTAAGGAGCGGTGAGAACTTGATGTCATATTTTCCTGTGAATCTCATTGGAAGTTGTTTGGATTGCTGGATTTTCCCATACAATGTGGATTCACAGTGATCAATGGAAAACTTGGCCCGTGATTTATGCTGCACGCCGGAGACACAGCTCGAATTTCCATACAGAAAAGCGAGAATTGTGAGAAGTCCCGGGGCTCTAATGCAGCGGCAATTTGGTGAATGTGATCAAAATTCTGAGGGAGTGAGAGGTAGTCATCTGGGTGAACTCTGCAGAGGGCTCCGGAGATAATCTGATTTTGTAAAAACAGGGAAACATTTTAAAGCTGTGAGATGATAAACAATTTGGATGAGAAGTTGGACACCACCTTTAAGGTTTATGAGAACTTATTTCCCACTCTGTACCTTCGGTTATATTTGAAGTTGGTTAATGTAATAAGTGTCCATGGATGATGATTGGTTTTGGTCATAAGTCATTAGGCAGCATTTCAGATATGTGATTAATCAAACAAAACATAAAAATTCCCTTCTTCCTATTTTAGAGCTTTACGTGCCTCATTTACGTCCATTCAGACTTGAATCTTACTTCAGCTACCATTGTCATAAATAGTATGAAGTGGTCACCGACTTTCAGCTGGTCAACATGTAATAGTGAGATGCATTGAAATGTCTATCATTGCATTATCACATCAGTTATGCTGAATGTTACCTGGTCTTAAAACGCTTTCTTATAACAGATACACCAAAACTCACAAGACAACAAATCCTCACCCAAAAAATAAATCCAACAAAAAAAGGTCTAAGAAACCGCCAAACTGATGATTGTCTCAAACTTTCCAGTAATGATGGTTGAAATAACCCTAAATGACATAAATAATGTGCATTCACCCATGCCAGCAGAATGTTCCATGTGCGCCGTGCAATCTCTCAGCTCTTTCTTATATAACACAGCAGATATCCCAGAGGAAAAACATGAGTCTCCAGAGGAGAATCTAATGAGATGATTTATGCCATATAACTGGACCATTGGGGTCAAAGAGAATGAGAAAAAAAAATGAACATCAGACAAAAGCAAGAATGTGAAATAAAGGAAATTATTGTACATGCCTAAAACACATTGAAGAAAGTTAGATAAATAAAGTGTAATAAATTATCTAGAGTTGGAATCAAAATTTTGATTGCAACCGTGTCTCATTATCTGTAATGCATCCAGGAAGTCCTCATACTCTTTCACTTATTCTTACATTTTGTTATGTAAAGGGCCTTGTTTTTTCCATCATTCTGCACTTAATACCCCATAATAACAAAGTGATAACAGAATGCTACAAACTTGGTAAAATATTTAAAAATGAGAAACTAACATTTTGAATTGACATAAGTATTTACACCCTAATAAGGAAAATGGAATAAATCCTCCACAGTGCCACCTATTGAAAGGCAGCATTCCTTCAAGCCAAAGACAGACTTTTTATATGCTCTCTCTAAGGAGAAAAGATAGCGTTTCTGACCCCCGTCCCAGGCCTCTCACTAGCAAAGCCAGACTCCTACTGTACACTGATGAGGGGCAAAAACCCTGAAACAGCTGTATGTACATGGAGTCTAGCTTTGCTTGTAATTCCTGGTCATTGTAACAAGGCTTGTATAAAAAGTCTGACTTTGGCTTGAAGGAATGCTGCCTTTCAGTAGGTGGCACTGTGGAGGATTTATTCCATCTCCCTTATTTACATATTACCCAGAGGAGCGTGCATGGCCATTTTAGTCTCCTTACTTAGTTTATACTTGCTCTCCCTAAGGAGAAAAGATAGCGTTATTTACACCCTGTACTCAGTACTTAGCTGAATCACCTTTGGCAGCAATTACAGCCTCCAGTCTTCTTCGGTATGATGCCACAAGGTTTGCATACTTAGAAGCTCTGTCAGGTTGGATAGGGACTGTCTATGAATAGCCATTTTCAGGTCTTTTCAGATACGTTTGATTGGGTTCAAGTCAGGGCTCTGGTACGGCACTCCTGTCTCCCTAAGCCACTGCGGTGTTGTCTTGGCTGTGTGCTTAAGGTCATTCTGTTATTGGAAGGTGAAGGTTTAGCCTAGTCTGAGGTCATTTTGTGTTCTGTATCGGGTTTTTATCATCTCTGTACTTTTCTCCATTCAGCTCTCCATCAGCCCTGACTAGTTGCTCTGTCTCAAAGCATGATACTGCCACCACCATGCTTCACTGTTGGGATGGTTTGGGGTGATGGTTTCCTCCAGTTATAACACTTAGAATTGAGTTCATCAGAGCAGAGAATCTTATATCTCACAGTCTGAGAGTCCTTTAGGTGCTTTTTGGCAAACTCCAGGTAGGCTTTCATATGTCTTTTTCTGAGGAGATGCTTCCTTCTGGCCATTCTGTCATAAAGCCCAGATTGGTGGAGTACTATAGTGATGGTTTATCCTCTGCTAGTAGTTCCAGCCTTAAATATTTGATTTAGAGATGTAGTTGCCACTACTAGGTGATTCAGGTTTCCAAAACCAGCATGGATGGTCAACATTTTGTGAAATTCCTGGTCCACCCCTTTAATTTCATTTTCCAATGCTAAAAATCTATTTCCTTAGGAACTATATGTAGTAATAAGCCATGGCGAATTCTAGAAACCTTTTTATCAAGGTTCTAGGTGCCATTAATGTTCTGGTATTGTAGAAAAAAATTGCATGAAATTTTTTACAATAGCTTTTGAAATTATTGGGATTTAAGGTAGGGAATTGATATCAGAATTGGTCTTGAGAGCAGTAAATCGAGTTTTCGAAATGTTATATTATTATAAGCTATTATTAAAGAAATATTTTACCAGTAGGCAACCTCACATGAATGTCCATCCTGTTATAACAGAACATCCACTTGGACAGGAGCGACTATTACTGAGCAGCTCTCTATTCTGGGGCATAGATGCATCTTCAGCGGAGAAACCTGCCATTTATGACATTTATATTCCCTATAAGGGTTGATTAAAATCTTGGCACAACCTCTTTAAGTAAAGTGGCTTACATGAATGTCCAAACTGACCCTATGAAATGTCTTTTTGGCATCTGTACCAAGGAGACCTAATGGGGTCTTTTATGTTTATATAGAGGAGGAGTAAGGTTTTCTTGAAATTTTCACCAAAGTTTATAGAAAAGCAACCATGTTCTGGATATTTGACAATAGGGATGGAAGTCAAGACCAAAGACACTGTCTTTGGTGAAAGTAGACAGCAGTGCAGCTTTTTCTTCTAAATAGTATGTGGGTCTGAATGGAGAAAATTCATTATTTTGTTTTAATGTGTATAATCTTCCCTCACACCCAGAATCAAAGAATTTTATAAAACTCTAAAAATTCCCAGGTAATATTTTGTATGCCTTGAGAATTTTTACATCAGATTTCCTTATAGTATGAATATCTGAAGCCTCTTGTCTTAGCTTATTAACAGAGGACATGTATTTAGAACCTTTATCTCCATGGCCATAGAGCTTATGGAGATTAGCTTGAAGAATTTTTGACAAGATTATCAGCAAATCTTTAAATTGATTTCTCATATTTTATAGTTCTTGCTAAACTTGCAGAGCTTTTGATCTTTGTTGAAACATTCATACATCACAGAAAGGGAAATATAAAAACATAAAAACAATCACAGAAAACGGCCATTACTTACTGAGTAAGGAGTGCAGATAGATGCATCCTCTTACCATGCAGGCAGCTGACTACCAAATGAGGGAGCTAATTGCACCTGTGCGGGACACCGCTGAGACAGCCACTCACACTGCCTCTTGATATAACAGTGAGACGAGGATAGCGCTCCAGAGGGTGAGAAGAGATAAAAGGGTGAAGAGACTATAAAAGAACTCACCCGACGACACCAGGCTAATATAAAAAAAGGCTCCGGTACGTCACAGTCCAAGATGGCATATAGCTCTAGTGGATATCCGTTTTTTTCCACCAAGGTCCAAATGTAACAATAAGCACTGGTCAAATTAAGACATCCTAAGGAGAGCGTCGTGGTAAATTCCAGGGGTGAAAGTTTGCAACCATGGAATAAGAATGAGTAGCAGCAAAGTAAAACAAAAAAATTACCAGCGGTTCCAGTGCAAATGGAATGAGAAACAAAATGGTACAGAATTTTTTATAGGAAAAAATTCCACTTACTTCACAGGGGTGCCTTGTAGTTGGCACCCCTGAATCCCAGAATGCAGGCAATTATCGTAGGTACAGCAAGGAAATGATCTTTTATTGTAATGCGACGCGTTTCGGCCTGGTCACAGGTCTTTCTTAAGCATAATAAACATACAAAAAGTCACCGTATTTATGCCTAACACATACCTTCTATTGGTTCATTACCTCCATTACCCGTCCGTTCAGGGGACGCCATTTGGCCATTTCTGATGACGTCATGAACCAGCATGGTCAGTGGAACGCAACGCTGCACCCCATGAGGTTGTCAAGTAACACCACCCCCCCCCTTCCCCGTCAGAGATGATGTAGTGTAGGAACTATCTGGAACTATCTTTTGGGAGATATATGGCGGCGGCTCCCATAGACTTCTATAGGAGCAGGGGGGAAAAAGGGAGGGGGAGGCATTTTTGCAACATCCAACGCTGCAAAAAGCTTACAGGTGCCTCTATGTAGGTATTGGAAGGCATCCCGAGGATTTATGCTGAGCGAGTATTTTCCGGGTTGTGACATATTTTTTTTAATAAAAAACCATGCTAACGGTCGTGTGAATGGATGATAAAATGCTAATTATCTCTGGCCATTAACGCGGAAAAATGCCCTTTCGCGCGAATTTATTGCGCTGGCAATAAAACGTAAAAATGCATACGATCATGTGAAAGTTTTTCACGGGGGGGGGGGGGCAGTAAAAGTCTAACTAGAAAATTCAGCCCTATTCACAGGAAAGACTTATGCTAAAATAATAATCTTTATTAGAATAATTTAAAAAGAGACAGTAGACTCAGGGCACAACACAAAACAAAGAGTTGGGAAGGATGTTGCAGCCACTCAAGAGTGGTCAAGCCACCAGGTGGCAGCGCTTCCGACCAACCTAGGACAAGATGTCGTTAGCTACAAAAATACTCTTGTTAGAGAGATATACTTATTGGGACTAGAACTATGGATCGTGTCACTGTATGGAAATGATAAATCCTCAACCAGAGGATAAGATGATCATACACTTTGTTCAGATATTTCAGTCAGACCGAAACTGATGATAGTGTCACGGTCACGTCTCCATATGTAGCTAACGCAACAAAATACTTAGTAAGGACTTGCGCGTCCTAGTGCAAGAACTACAGAATTTTCTCACTAGGTACACTATTCTTAGGTTTATTGCATCACACTTTTGGTCTCGGGTTATTGCATCGTACTATAATCTCGACGCGTTTCACCACTTCGTAAATGTGGATCATCAGGAGTGATAGTACTAAATAAGTCGTATAATTTGCAAAGGTGAATCACTGTGCTCAAGGTGAAGAGCCAGGTGATGTATACCAAAGTTATGAGTCTTAGATGCAATATATGCTCATGCTAATGCCTATGAACAAAAGTTGCAAAGATAAATCACTGTGCTCAAGGTGAAGAGCCAAGTGATGTATTTCAAAGTTGTGAGTCCTAGATGCAATATATGCTCATGCTAATGCCTATGAACAAAAGGTAAGACGGCTTCTAGAAAAAGATGCAACAAGCCGAAGTCTCCTTTTGGGGGAAACCGATCCAGTATATAAGCTGAGACCAATCTGATTATCTCACTCTCACAGACTTAAGCATTCCATTTATGCAATTGTCAAAAAATAGCTTGGAAGTCTGGGAGTCAATCCTAACACTCGTTGGCTAGCACCGAAGGCTATATACGCCTAGAGTCAATCCTCCTAAAGTGCCAAACTGCCCAGTTAGAATCCGTAGGTAAAAGCTGGTCTCTTTAAAGGCCCAATCACCCCAGTCAAAAGGTCTAGAAGAGCGAGGTATACAGCATAGATCGTTTCCCTAAGCATAATAGCAGGCTTTAGTATGTCAAAATAGCAAAGAGAGGTCCCATCGCCTTGATGGTAGGCAAGGGAATGAAGAGCCATCTGAAAACCACCCATTTAAGTAGCCCTAGGCCACGCCTACTTGGAGGTTGGCCCTGTTGATCAGCCAATCCCAAGACTCTGGGCGTTACCTGTGGAAGGAACAATAAAGAGAAAAAAAAAAGGGGCTTATTCACATGTTGAATAAAAGGATGCAATGTTATGAGTCATATTTCCTTCCATCCCTCGGTGAGGGTAACGTCAGCGTTGGGCCTGATCGTGATGAGTCATCATAGCTGACACGGGGCCAAATTGTTAGCGGCTGGGGGAGGCGTGTCCCACCTGTCAGTGATCCCACCAATAAGGACAAGAGGGGTGGGGCCGGACCGCCGCGTAGTGCTCAACGTCACGACGGTACGTGTGACCTCGCGACGTCATGATGCATACCACGTAGGATCCTGTAGGTGGGAGCCGGGAGCGTCAGTGGGTGTTGTAGCGTGCGCCGGGGGGAGTGGTTAAAAACCTCAGGGGATGAAGCCGTGGACCGATGCTAAGGAAGGGGCGTGCGTCCAAGTACGTGGGCGTTACAATATGCGCCGGGGAGTGGTTACCAGACTGGGAGGATGTGGCCATGAGCCGATGGTAAGGAGAGGCATGCATCCGAATGCAATGGCAAACCCAACCGTCAGCAATATATGCCCAGGTTAGGGAAGAACCCCCAACTCGCTCCCGGCATGTGTAATAAACAAAACGAAACTGATGGAGACGCGCTGGCTCTCATGAAAGTCTCTCAAAACCATGAGCAAGCTGCAGAATGGCAGTGATAATGTTTGTATTATGCTCAGACCGTAGATGTGTAGGAAAGTGAGTATGAAGATCAAGAGTTGAATAAAGCATATGCATATATTTTTTGAATAAACTTCCAAGTATCAATTGGTGTCTCTGTTTTTGCTTCATTGAGCGTAAGGGAGTTTTCATACTCAGTTAGCTTCCTATACCTTATATGGGTCTGCTGATTTATCCTCAGATGGATGATTGAGTGGATTTTATACCTATCATACATTTATCAAGAGTGCAATAGTATGTATGATGATAAATTAGTGGTTATTCAGAGGAAACAATTAAACGATAGCTGTTCGTTCAAGCCAGCTGGATGCTGTGTCTCACAGCGATAAATCCAGCCGGCTTCCTTTTGGAGGAGTAGAGAATCCAAATCTGCCTCTCCACCAATGTAGTTTATCTGATCACATGTATCTGTGGCAAGCAATATATTGGTAAAACCCGTCAACAGTTGCGTCGACGACTACTTGCACACATTGGCAACATCGGGAGAAAGGAAGCCATGCCGGTATCCACTCACGTTTGGGAGCAACATGATGGGGATCCAAACTGCCTCAGATTCCAAGGAATAGAGAGGATAAAATCTGATGGAAGAAGAGGAGATTTGGATTCTCTACTCCTCCAAAAGGAAGCCGGCTGGATTTATCGCTGTGAGACACAGCATCCAGCTGGCTTGAACGAACAGCTATCGTTTAATTGTTTCCTCTGAATAACCACTAATTTATCATCATACATACTATTGCACTCTTGATAAATGTATGATAGGTATAAAATCCACTCAATCATCCATCTGAGGATAAATCAGCAGACCCATATAAGGTATAGGAAGCTAACTGAGTATGAAAACTCCCTTACGCGCAATGAAGCAAAAACAGAGACACCAATTGATACTTGGAAGTTTATTCAAAAAATATATGCATATGCTTTATTCAACTCTTGATCTTCATACTCACTTTCCTACCCATCTACGGTCTGAGCATAATACAAACATTATCACTGCCATTCTGCAGCTTGCTCATGGTTTTGAGAGACTTTCATGAGAGCCAGCGCGTCTCCATCAGTTTCGTTTTGTTTATTACACATGCCGGGAGCGAGTTGGGGGTTCTTCCCTAACCTGGGCATATATTGCTGACGGTTGGGTTTGCCATTGCATTCGGATGCATGCCTCTCCTTACCATCGGCTCATGGCCACATCCTCCCAGTCTGGTAACCACTCCCCCGGCGCATATTGTAACGCCCACGTACTTGGACGCACGCCCCTTCCTTAGCATCGGTCCACGGCTTCATCCCCTGAGGTTTTTAACCACTCCCCCCGGCGCACGCTACAACACCCACTTACGCTCCCGGCTCCCACCTACAGGATCCTACGTGGTATGCATCATGACGTCGCGAGGTCACACGTACCGTTGTGACGTTGAGCACTACGCGGCGGTCCGGCCCCACCCCTCTTGTCCTTATTGGTGGGATCACTGACAGGTGGGACACGCCTCCCCCAGCCGCTAACAATTTGGCCCCGTGTCAGCTATGATGACTCATCACGATCAGGCCCAACGCTGACGTTACCCTCACCGAGGGATGGAAGGAAATATGACTCATAACATTGCATCCTTTTATTCAACATGTGAATAAGCCCCTTTTTTTTTTCTCTTTATTGTTCCTTCCACAGGTAACGCCCAGAGTCTTGGGTTTGGCTGATCAACAGGGCCAACCTCCAAGTAGGCGTGGCCTAGGGCTACTTAAATGGGTGGTTTTCAGATGGCTCTTCATTCCCTTGCCTACCATCAAGGCGATGGGACCTCTCTTTGCTATTTTGACATACTAAAGCCTGCTATTATGCTTAGGGAAACGATCTATGCTGTATACCTCGCTCTTCTAGACCTTTTGACTGGGGTGATTGGGCCTTTAAAGAGACCAGCTTTTACCTACGGATTCTAACTGGGCAGTTTGGCACTTTAGGAGGATTGACTCTAGGCGTATATAGCCTTCGGTGCTAGCCAACGAGTGTTAGGATTGACTCCCAGACTTCCAAGCTATTTTTTGACAATTGCATATATGGAATGCTTAAGTCTGTGAGAGTGAGATAATCAGATTGGTCTCAGCTTATATACTGGATCGGTTTCCCCCAAAAGGAGACTTTGGCTTGTTGCATCTTTTTCTAGAAGCCGTCTTACCTTTTGTTCATAGGCATTAGCATGAGCATATATTGCATCTAAGACTCACAACTTTGATATACATCACTTGGCTCTTCACCTTGAGCACAGTGATTTATCTTTGCAACTTTTGTTCATAGGCATTAGCATGAGCATATATTGCATCTAAGACTCATAACTTTGGTATACATCACTTGGCTCTTCACCTTGAGCACAGTGATTCATCTTTGCAAATTATACGACTTATTTAGTACTATCACTCCTGATGATCCACATTTACGAAGTGGTGAAACGCGTCGAGATTATAGTACGATGCAATAACCCGAGACCAAAAGTGTGATGCAATAAACCTAAGAATAGTGTACCTAGTGAGAAAATTCTGTAGTTCTTGCACTAGGACGCGCAAGTCCTTACTAAGTATTTTGTTGCGTTAGCTACATATGGAGACGTGACCGTGACACTATCATCAGTTTCGGTCTGACTGAAATATCTGAACAAAGTGTATGATCATCTTATCCTCTGGTTGAGGATTTATCATTCCCATACAGTGACACGATCCATAGTTCTAGTTCCATTAAGTATATCTCTCTAACAAGAGTATTTTTGTAGCTAACGACATCTTGTCCTAGGTTGGTCGGAAGCGCTGCCACCTGGTGGCTTGACCACCCTTGAGTGGCTTCAACATCCTTCCCAACTCTTTGTTTTGTGTTGTGCCCTGAGTCTACTGTCTCTTTTTAAATTATTAAAGTAAAGATTATTATTTTAGCATAAGTCTTTCCGATCATGTGAAAGAGCACTTACATTAGCTTCACACGGGACCACTGTTATCCGAACAGTTGCTAGATGGAGTGAATGTAAGGAACAGTTGTTACATGCAAACACAGCCACAAATAAGGTGACAAACTATAGTTTGCACATGAATGACTAGTCGCTTCATTTCAGCTCACATAACAATAGTCACTGGCTAATTCATTATTTTATGTTATAAATAAGTAATGGTCATCTTTCAATGACTGGAAAACAACTAAGCAGGAAGTTGTTGTCAGGTTTGCGCTGCTGGGATCTGTTGTTCTACAGCGCTCCAGGAGCACACCTGCACAGGTGAGGGATAATTGAGCTGGCTAGGTATGAAGTTTCTCCCGTCAGCCAATCCCCACTGGTCTACTATATATATGTATATATATATATATATATATATATATATATATATATATATATATATATACTTTTTTTATCAGTCCCTCTGGTATCTCTTCACTCTAGGGTTTGGTCTCCTGCATGCCTGTATATGTGTTATGTGTGTGAACACTATGTTGTCCAGTGTCTTTTTAGGTGCGGACAGTGCTGTTCTGTGTGTGTTCTGTCTTGCATGCTAGCCCTGGGGTGTTGATGTGAACTGTGCCTTGTCCTGCTGGATCGTGTGTCATCTCTGGGCTAGTGAGGTGCTTAGGTTCCAGTGCGGGACCACCCCTATCAGGGCAATTGCCCTGCTTGCAAGCAGGGTTCTGGTGGATGTTGCTGTTGGACCCTTGAAGTTGGGCTTGCGGTTTAAGTGACTTGGACAATTCATGAACTAATTCCTCGTACTTATTACAGAAATTCCATCTGCTTGTGCATGTGGGGATGCTTGGTGAGTGTGTTGGCAGTTTGTCAGTCCTATGTTATGTCTGTCCATGAGTCCAGTATGCAGATCACTGTCCCTTTGGTATTCCAGCCAGCGCTTCCTGTTTGAACGTGATACTACTCCAGCGCCCATGTTTATTGGGGAGGGGTTAAAATATTAAGTTCACGCCAGCCAAAGAACTTCACAGCCCTAACTAATCGACAAATGATATTTTGGTCTATGTAAATGCATACAATTCATTCAGTGATCATGAAATTGAACAAGCTAAAAACAATCGCTCTGTGTAAAGCACACAAATAACAGTCCTTCATGTGCTTAGTAACTAATTTTAGGAACTACTCAGATAATGTGTCCCAAGTAAAGCAAACCTTAGGATTCTTTTACATAGGACAATTGTCAGGCTTCAAGCACCCGATAGTGAGGGGAGGCGGAACAGGCCTGAGATTGCTCCGGTCGCCTGCCTTAATTCACAGTAAACAAGCTGTCCATACATAAATGACCTGTTCAGACAGGCTGATTGTTGTTTGATTTTTAAGCCTATGAAAACAGAACAGCAAATGATTAGCAAATTAATCACAGGTCTGCAAAAAAAAAAAAAAAATTCAGCTGCATGGGATATTTTAGGTAAATTTTATGTTTTCTAGGGTGCTAAATCCAAAAATGACCTCCATGTTAAACTCCTGCTACTTGTAGTCCTGATGCAGAATCAGAAGGAAAAAAAGGTGAGCTATTTTACCTCTGATTATGCGTGTTTCACTAGCTTTAAAATTGAAATACTTGTCGCAAATGTTTGCTGTCAAAGAGTGCAAATATGTGCGATTAGGGCCTAATCTCTATTCCCCATTTCCCCTTGCAGATTGAATGTGTATCCCGCCGCTACTGGGTCCATCCCCTCCTGTCGGAAAGGGGGACAAAGGGGCACTTTGCCAGTCTTTTCCAGGATTCTAAAAAGTAAGCCAACGATAGCACGTAAGGACGGTTGACGTTGCACAGAGAATTGTTTTTCAATTTGCTGTCTCTCTCTGTAGCCATCCGGAGTAGTTCGTACAATTTTGCCGTCTGCCCATGGAGGCCTACGAGCGTCTTCTGGAGCTTGTCCGCCGGGACATCACGTATCAAGACACCCAGATGCGGCAAGCGATCACTGCAGAGGAAAGGCTGCTCATCACCCTCCGGTACGTAATCTTTTTTCCCCAAAGGCACCGTGCCATGGCAGTACTCCTGTGTGGGTGGTGCGCAGCCCTAGATGCAGCTTGATCCCCCGGCGACAGACTCCAGAAGAACGCACAAGACTAGTTCAAGAATATGCTTTTTTATTTAGGCAAAATCTGAATCGCTCCATGACATATGATGGGGTTTTCACACCAGTGTGCACATTTGTACCAAAATAAATTTGTTACTTTTATTACAAAGATCTTAAATGATTTTTTCATCTACCACTTTTTTCTACATTGAAACGGTTAAATTGCAATAAAACAGTTGTTGGTCAAGTTACAAAATCTGGCCTTGAAAGACAAATTTTCACATCAATGTATTTATAAAGGTTTTGACGATTTACGAATGTACACTACTATTGTACCAAACAAAAACCATGTATGGAAACACAAAAATAAAAAAAGGTGTGCTAAAATACTATGTGAAAAGGCAGCCATTAGGCACTTGTTCACAGCAGTGTTTTGGGGGGTAATGAAAAGTACTCAAAACTTGTATGTTGTTACATTACAATTATGATGTACATATACACCAAAATAAAAAAGATGTTCACATTCACCTACACAAGTGGCAACCCCACCCTTTGCGGACAGCCAGCCAGCTAAAATACTACGTGAACAGGCAGCCATTAGACACTTGTTCACAGCAGTGGTTTTTTGATAAGGAAATGTACTCAAAGCGTGTATGTTGGTTACATTACAAAGATCATGTACATATACACAAAAATAAAAAAAAGTGTTTCACATTGAACTGGAGAACTTGCAACCCCAACCTTGGAGGACAGCCAGCCAGTTAAAAAAACCAAATAAATAAGCGCCAACGAAATTTAAAAAAGAAAAAACTAACACATTTCATCCCATTCAGTTTCACCCCAATTGGAGACTTTATATTCCCCGCAGCAAATTTGCCTTTGGTCACCAGCAGTAAAACGCAACAAAGCGTAGCTTCAAAACACGCAGCACTGAGTTGTGTGTTTTGAAGCTACTTTGCCGCATATCTTTCTCCTGAGGACAGCACTCCCTAGTAGGAGGGTGACGGCCGCAAGCTAGAAAATTAGTCTGGGTTCACACAGGGCTGATTTGCCGTGGGAATTCTGTCCGGAATTTTGACGTGCCAAATGCACTTGTGGGCGCTAAACCCGTGATCAGCCGTCAATGTGGATGAGATTTCTAAAATTACTTGGCCGCATGGGACGGCAAATCCAAAGCAGCAAAACGGCCAATTGAACATTCTGCGGATGACTTAAGCGTGCCACAACGCTGCCTTTGACTGTCCTTGCTGCTATGGATTTGCTGTGCCATTAGGGCAATGCTTTGGAGAAATCTCGTCCACATTGGCTGGCTATTCCTGGAATTAGCGGTCACTGGTGCATTTGCCGCGGGATGCAATTCCTTACGGATTGTCAACTTGAAATCAGCCCTGTGTGAACCCAGCAAAGTGATGTAACTGGAGGGGAGGAATGTGTTAGCATTTGTATATAGCAGCAGAGCAGTGAGTATCCATCTTCATAAATACAAGATTTTCCCCAATCTTTCCCATGACCATCAGTGCAGATTACTGGGACACAAGGCTATCCCAAGCAGTGTCCCAGGAGTCGGCAGCATTTTAAAAAAATGTTGTCCGCACTGATTGAATACACGACATTGCAGTGATCCGCATTTTGCTTTTGGATCACTGCAATGTCGTGTAACTCGTGAACAACCCTTTTCTGCTTCCGGATTGAGAACTGTGTGGTGGTGAGTACAAGACAGAGGAAGTTGGTTGCGTTCTTTGTGGGAAAGGGCTGTTAATCAGTGACATAAAAGAGGATTGTGAGGTTGAACTGCCTGTCATGGTATCGGTGTAGCCAGTATCGGGAGAGACATACTGGGTGGGATACCCAGGTGTCCTAGGAACCCTTTCTTGATGGTCATGGTAAGATTGGGGTGGAGACAAGATTCGTGTGGCCGCCGGCAATGCAAAGGCCGAGGTTTTTATGGCCTTAATAATATCGGAGCAGTCTGCAATAGGCCTGGGTGATGCAAAGACCTCCAGAACTGCATAAATTACAGGCGCAATTGCCCACTGGCGCTCGGACGTAAACTCGCGAATGCAGGCCGCCACAGCTGCATCCATCATATCCCACTGATCCTCAGTGTCAGCGCGGCGCAACATGGCGAGCGCTTCTTGGGCTTCATCTGGTTAGTTAGTTTTCCGCCGCGGCAGAGCTGAAGCGCTTCGCTCTGACAGCTCGGAACTGAGCTTCCGGTTACTCCCTGCTCTGCTACTACTACTGCTGCTGCGTGACGCGATTTGCTCCACCACTTCTGGGGTTACAGAAGAGGCATCCAAATCAGGCGTGCTCTACTATATGTAGTAATAAGCCATGGCAAATTCTAGAAAACTTCTTCTCAAGGTTCTAGGTGCCATTAAAGTTCTGGTATTGTGGAAAACATTGCATGAAATTTTTTACGATAGCTTTTGAAATCATTGTGATTTAAGGTAGGGAACTGATATTAGAATTGGTCTTGACAGCAGTTAATCGAGATTTTGAAATGTTATATTATTATAAGCTATTATTAAAGAAATATTTCACCAGGAGGCAACCTCACATGAATGTCCATCCTGTTTTAACAGAACATCCACTTGGACAAGAGCGACTCTTACTGAGCAGCTCTGTATTCTGGGGCATAGATGCATCTTCAGCAGAGAAACCTGCCATCTATGACATTTATTATCCCTAAACGGGTTGATGAAAATCTTGGCACAACCTCTTTAAGTAAAGTGGCTTATATGAATGTCCAAACTGACCCTATGAAATGTCTTTTTGGCATCTGTACCAAGGAGACCTAATGGGGTCTTTAATGTTTATATAGGGGAGGAGTAAGGTTTTCTTGAAATTTTCACTAAAGTTTATAGAAAGGCAACCATGTTCTGGATATTTGACATTAGGGATGGAAGTCAAGACCAAAGACACTGTCTTTGGTGAAAGTAGACAGCAGTGCAGCTTTTTCTTCTAAATAGTGTGTGGGTCTGAATGGAGGAAATTCATTATTTTGTTTTAATGTGTATAATCTTCCCTCACACCCAGAATCAAAGAATTTTATAAAACTCTAAAAATTCCCAGGTAATATTTTGTATGCCTTGAGAATTTTTACATCAGATTTCCTTATAGTATGAATATCTGAAGCCTCTTGTCTTAGCTTATAAACAGAGGACATGTATTTAGAACCTTTATCTCCATGGCCATAGAGCTTATGGAGATTAGCTTGAAGAATTTTTGACAAGATGATCAGCAAATCTTTAAATTGATTTCTCACATTTTATAGTTCTTGCTGAACTTTCAGAGCTTTTGATCTTTGTTGACACATTCATACATCACAGAAGGGGAAATATAAAAACATAAAAACAATCTAAAAAAAAACGGCCATTACTTACTGAGTAAGGAGTGCATATAGATGCATCGTCTCACCATGCAGGCAGCTGACTACCAAATGGGGGAGTTAATTGCACCTGTGCGGGACACCGATGAGACAGCCACTCACACTGCCTCTTGATATAGTATTGATATTGTATCCACTATGTGTGGGAGTATACACCAAGCAGCCACCCCCCTCATTATCAGGAGGCAGAGTGAGTGGTTGTCTCATCGGTGTCCCGCACAGGTGCAATTAGCTCCCTCATTTGGTAGTCAGCTGCCTGCATGGTGAGAGGATGCAGCTATCTGCACTCCTTACTCAGTAAGTAATGGCTGTTTTCTGTGATTGTTTTTATGTTTCTATATTTCCCCTTCTGTGGTGTATTTATATTAGTGCAGGGACTCACCACAACGCAAGTAATGGCCGTTTTCTGTGATTGTTGTTGAAACATTCAAGAGCAGAGATATGAGTTACTAGTAACTCTAACTGAGCGTTCCTTAGTTGTTGTTTTTTTTAAATTTTGCTTTATTTTATTATTTTCATCCCCAAGGAAATTAGCTGCCCTCTCATAATGCATATAGAAATGTTTTCTATACTGGTCTTTTGGAAAAATTCTATTCATCTGGTTCAGAAAAGTGTATGGGATGATATATTAGCATTTAGTTGACCTCTATAGGAGGTAAGACAAGGTGGCTAGCGGAGATAGGGAAGTGGTCTGAAAATGTCACAGGACTTCAGAATTTCAGAGTGTTTGACTAAGGGCAGGTGGGGCTCAGATCTAAAAATACAGTATAATCAAGGATTGATGGACCTTATAAAGAAAAGAGTAGTCTTTGGCAGCGGGATGTTGTAAAAGGCAAATATCAGTAATCCTAATGCTGCAAAAGGAAGATTTACATTTTATAAGAGCTTTAAATGGGTGAGACAAAGTACCTGTTGTAAATATCTAATAAAGGGTCAATAGCCACATTGAAAACACCACCTACAGTGATCCAGCCTTCAGTAAGATTTTGGAGTTCTTCAATTGCTCACAGTCAGGAAGCGATCTGGCCCTGGTTGAGGGCATTTATATTCACAATAGTAGATTTTGAATTGGCTAAAATCTCCTCAATAAAGATAAAGTCGCTAAATATAAGAATGATTTTCTTGATAGTAATGCTCACACCCTTTGAAGCAGAAGAGGAAAGAGCATCATGGAACATTAGTCAGTAAAAGTGAAGAGGCATAGTGGGAATTTTAGGTATTTTGAAGTGCATTTTTTTGGAAGGGCAGAAGTAATATGACTGAACAACACTTTTTAAGAAGCAGATTACCTGTTGACAAGCACTCTCCACTCCCGTATCCTAGAAGAAACACAAGACTTCTGTGCCAGATTATTTCTTTTACACTTATGCCCATGAACTTCAAAACTATTCATCACGTGCACTATACAATAAAATGACAGGATATGGTGCAATAAAGCCTTAGAACAAAAGTGAAGTATAAGTTGTTGTCATACTCACAAATGTGAAATAAAACATATAAAAGATTTAACACATATAAAAGATTTGCACATAAATGACTAGTCGCTTCATTTCAGCTCACCTAACAGTAGTCACTGGCTAATTCATTGTTTTCTGTTATAAACTAGGTATGAATTTTCTCCCACTCTCTTCACTCTAGGGTTTGGTCTCCTGCATGCCTGTATATGTGTTATGTGTGTGAACACTATCTTGTCCAGTATCTTGTCAGTGCGGACAGTGCTCTTCTGTGTGTGTTCTGTCTTGCATGCTAGGCCTAGGGTGTTGATGTGAACTGTGCCTTGTCCTGCTGAATCGTGTGTCATTCTGGGCTTGTGAGGCGCTTAGGTTCCAGTGTGGGATCAGGGCAATTGCCCTGCTTGCAGGCAGGGTTCTGATAGATGTTTGCTGTTGGACCCTTGAAGTTGGGCTTGCAGCTTAAGTGACTTGGACAATTCATGAACTAATTCCTCGTACTTATTACAGAAATTCCATCTGCTTGTGCATGTGGGGATGCTTGGTGAGTGTGTTGGCAGTTTGTCAGTCCTATGTTATGTCTGTCCATGAGTCCAGTATGCAGATCACTGTCCCTTTGGTATTCCAGCCAGCGCTTCCTGTTTGAACGTGATACTACTCCAGCGCCCATGTTTATTGGGGAGGGGTTAAAATATTAAGTTCACGCCAGCCAAAGAACTTCACAGCCCTAACTAATCGACAAATGATATTTTGGTCTATGTAAATGCATACAATTCATTCAGTGATCATGAAATTGAACAAGCTAAAAACAATCGCTCTGTGTAAAGCACACAAATAACAGTCCTTCATGTGCTTAGTAACTCATTTGAGGAACTACTCAGACAATGTGTCCCAAGTAAAGCATACCTTAGGATTCTTTTACATAGGACAATTGTCAGGCTTCAAGCACCCGATAGTGAGGGGAGGCGGAACAGGCCTGAGATTGCTCCGGTCGCCTGCCTTAATTCACAGTAAACAAGCTGCCCATACATAAATGACTGCCTGTTCAGACAGGCTGATTGTTGTTTGATTTTTAAGCCTATGAAAACAGAACAGCAAATGATTAGCAAATTAATCACAGGTCTGCAAAAAAAAAAAAAAAAAATTCAGCTGCATGGGATATTTTAGGTCACTTTTATGTTTTCTAGGGTGCTAAATCCAAAAATGACCTCCATGTCAAACTCCTGCTACTTGTAGTCCTGATGCAGAATCAGAAGGAAAAAAAGGTGAGCTATTTTACCTCTGATTATGCGTGTTTCACTGACTTTAAAATTGAAATACTTGTCGCAAATGTTTGCTGTCAAAGAGTGCAAATATGTGCGATTAGGGCCTAATCTCTATTCCCCATTTCCCCTTGCAGATTGAATGTGTATCCCGCCGCTACTGGGTCCATCCCCTCCTGTCGGAAAGGGGGACAAAGGGGCACTTTGCCAGTCTTTTCCAGGATTCTAAAAAGTAAGCCAACGATAGCACGTAAGGACGGTTGACGTTGCACAGAGAATTGTTTTTCAATTTGCTGTCTCTCTCTGTAGCCATCCGGAGTAGTTCGTACAATTTTGCCGTCTGCCCATGGAGGCCTACGAGCGTCTTCTGGAGCTTGTCCGCCGGGACATCACGTATCAAGACACCCAGATGCGGCAAGCGATCACTGCAGAGGAAAGGCTGCTCATCACCCTCCGGTACGTAATCTTTTTTCCCCAAAGGCACCGTGCCATGGCAGTACTCCTGTGTGGGTGGTGCGCAGCCCTAGATGCAGCTTGATCCCCCGGCGACAGACTCCAGAAGAACGCACAAGACTAGTTCAAGAATATGCTTTTTTATTTAGGCAAAATCTGAAACGCTCCATGACATATGATGGGGTTTTCACACCAGTGTGCACATTTGTACCAAAATAAATTTGTTACTTTTATTACAAAGATCTTAAATGATTTTTTCATCTACCACTTTTTTCTACATTGAAACGGTTAAATTGCAATAAAACAGTTGTTGGTCAAGTTACAAAATCTGGCCTTGAAAGACAAATTTTCACATCAATGTATTTATAAAGGTTTTGACGATTTACGAATGAACACTAATATCGTACCAAACAAAAACCATGTATGGAAACACAAAAATAAAAAAAGGTGTGCTAAAATACTATGTGAAAAGGCAGCCATTAGGAACTTGTTCACAGCAGTGTTTTTGGGGGTAATGAAAAGTACTCAAAACTTGTATGTTGTTACATTACAATTATGATGTACATATACACCAAAATAAAAAAGATGTCCGCATTCACCTACACAAGTGGCAACCCCACCCTTTGCGGACAGCCAGCCAGCTAAAATACTACGTGAACAGGCAGCCATTAGACACTTGTTCACAGCAGTGGTTTTTTGATAAGGAAATGTACTCAAAGCGTGTATGTTGGTTACATTACAAAGATCATGTACATATACACAAAAATAAAAAAAAGTGTTTCACATTGAACTGGAGAACTTGCAACCCCAACCTTGGAGGACAGCCAGCCAGTTAAAAAAACCAAATAAATAAGCGTCAACGAAATTTAAAAAAGAAAAAACTAACACATTCCATCCCATTCAGTTTCACCCCAATTGGAGACTTTATATTCCCCGCAGCAAATTTGCCTTTGGTCACCAGCAGTAAAACGCAACAAAGCGTAGCTTCAAAACACGCAGCACTGAGTTGTGTGTTTTGAAGCTACTTTGCCGCATATCTTTCTCCTGAGGACAGCACTCCCTAGTAGGAGGGTGACGGCCGCAAGCTAGAAAATTAGTCTGGGTTCACACGGGGCTGATTTGCCGTGGGAATTCTGTCCGGAATTTTGACGTGCCAAATGCACTTGCGGGCGCTAAACCCGTGATCAGCCGTCAATGTGGATGAGATTTCTAAAATTACTTGGCCGCATGGGACGGCAAATCCAAAGCAGCAAAACGGCCAATTGAACATTCTGCGGATGACTTAAGCGTGCCACAACGCTGCCTTTGACTGTCCTTGCTGCTATGGATTTGCTGTGCCATTAGGGCAATGCTTTGGAGAAATCTCGTCCACATTGGCTGGCTATTCCTGGAATTAGCGGTCACTGGTGCATTTGCCGCGGGATGCAATTCCTTACGGATTGTCAACTTGAAATCAGCCCTGTGTGAACCCAGCAAAGTGATGTAACTGGAGGGGAGGAATGTGTTAGCATTTGTATATAGCAGCAGAGCAGTGAGTATCCATCTTCATAAATACAAGATTTTCCCCAATCTTTCCCATGACCATCAGTGCAGATTACTGGGACACAAGGCTATCCCAAGCAGTGTCCCAGGAGTCGGCAGCATTTTAAAAAAATGTTGTCCGCACTGATTGAATACACGACATTGCAGTGATCCGCATTTTGCTTTTGGATCACTGCAATGTCGTGTAACTCGTGAACAACCCTTTTCTGCTTCCGGATTGAGAACTGTGTGGTGGTGAGTACAAGACAGAGGAAGTTGGTTGCGTTCTTTGTGGGAAAGGGCTGTTAATCAGTGACATAAAAGAGGATTGTGAGGTTGAACTGCCTGTCATGGTATCGGTGTAGCCAGTATCGGGAGAGACATACTGGGTGGGATACCCAGGTGTCCTAGGAACCCTTTCTTGATGGTCATGGTAAGATTGGGGTGGAGACAAGATTCGTGTGGCCGCCGGCAATGCAAAGGCCGAGGTTTTTATGGCCTTAATAATATCGGAGCAGTCTGCAATAGGCCTGGGTGATGCAAAGACCTCCAGAACTGCATAAATTACAGGCGCAATTGCCCACTGGCGCTCGGACGTAAACTCGCGAATGCAGGCCGCCACAGCTGCATCCATCATATCCCACTGATCCTCAGTGTCAGCGCGGCGCAACATGGCGAGCGCTTCTTGGGCTTCATCTGGTTAGTTAGTTTTCCGCCGCGGCAGAGCTGAAGCGCTTCGCTCTGACAGCTCGGAACTGAGCTTCCGGTTACTCCCTGCTCTGCTACTACTACTGCTGCTGCGTGACGCGATTTGCTCCACCACTTCTGGGGTTACAGAAGAGGCATCCAAATCAGGCGTGCTCTACTATATGTAGTAATAAGCCATGGCAAATTCTAGAAAACTTCTTCTCAAGGTTCTAGGTGCCATTAAAGTTCTGGTATTGTGGAAAACATTGCATGAAATTTTTTACGATAGCTTTTGAAATCATTGTGATTTAAGGTAGGGAACTGATATTAGAATTGGTCTTGACAGCAGTTAATCGAGATTTTGAAATGTTATATTATTATAAGCTATTATTAAAGAAATATTTCACCAGGAGGCAACCTCACATGAATGTCCATCCTGTTTTAACAGAACATCCACTTGGACAAGAGCGACTCTTACTGAGCAGCTCTGTATTCTGGGGCATAGATGCATCTTCAGCAGAGAAACCTGCCATCTATGACATTTATTATCCCTAAACGGGTTGATGAAAATCTTGGCACAACCTCTTTAAGTAAAGTGGCTTATATGAATGTCCAAACTGACCCTATGAAATGTCTTTTTGGCATCTGTACCAAGGAGACCTAATGGGGTCTTTAATGTTTATATAGGGGAGGAGTAAGGTTTTCTTGAAATTTTCACTAAAGTTTATAGAAAGGCAACCATGTTCTGGATATTTGACATTAGGGATGGAAGTCAAGACCAAAGACACTGTCTTTGGTGAAAGTAGACAGCAGTGCAGCTTTTTCTTCTAAATAGTGTGTGGGTCTGAATGGAGGAAATTCATTATTTTGTTTTAATGTGTATAATCTTCCCTCACACCCAGAATCAAAGAATTTTATAAAACTCTAAAAATTCCCAGGTAATATTTTGTATGCCTTGAGAATTTTTACATCAGATTTCCTTATAGTATGAATATCTGAAGCCTCTTGTCTTAGCTTATAAACAGAGGACATGTATTTAGAACCTTTATCTCCATGGCCATAGAGCTTATGGAGATTAGCTTGAAGAATTTTTGACAAGATGATCAGCAAATCTTTAAATTGATTTCTCACATTTTATAGTTCTTGCTGAACTTTCAGAGCTTTTGATCTTTGTTGACACATTCATACATCACAGAAGGGGAAATATAAAAACATAAAAACAATCTAAAAAAAAACGGCCATTACTTACTGAGTAAGGAGTGCATATAGATGCATCGTCTCACCATGCAGGCAGCTGACTACCAAATGGGGGAGTTAATTGCACCTGTGCGGGACACCGATGAGACAGCCACTCACACTGCCTCTTGATATAGTATTGATATTGTATCCACTATGTGTGGGAGTATACACCAAGCAGCCACCCCCCTCATTATCAGGAGGCAGAGTGAGTGGTTGTCTCATCGGTGTCCCGCACAGGTGCAATTAGCTCCCTCATTTGGTAGTCAGCTGCCTGCATGGTGAGAGGATGCAGCTATCTGCACTCCTTACTCAGTAAGTAATGGCTGTTTTCTGTGATTGTTTTTATGTTTCTATATTTCCCCTTCTGTGGTGTATTTATATTAGTGCAGGGACTCACCACAACGCAAGTAATGGCCGTTTTCTGTGATTGTTGTTGAAACATTCAAGAGCAGAGATATGAGTTACTAGTAACTCTAACTGAGCGTTCCTTAGTTGTTGTTTTTTTTAAATTTTGCTTTATTTTATTATTTTCATCCCCAAGGAAATTAGCTGCCCTCTCATAATGCATATAGAAATGTTTTCTATACTGGTCTTTTGGAAAAATTCTATTCATCTGGTTCAGAAAAGTGTATGGGATGATATATTAGCATTTAGTTGACCTCTATAGGAGGTAAGACAAGGTGGCTAGCGGAGATAGGGAAGTGGTCTGAAAATGTCACAGGACTTCAGAATTTCAGAGTGTTTGACTAAGGGCAGGTGGGGCTCAGATCTAAAAATACAGTATAATCAAGGATTGATGGACCTTATAAAGAAAAGAGTAGTCTTTGGCAGCGGGATGTTGTAAAAGGCAAATATCAGTAATCCTAATGCTGCAAAAGGAAGATTTACATTTTATAAGAGCTTTAAATGGGTGAGACAAAGTACCTGTTGTAAATATCTAATAAAGGGTCAATAGCCACATTGAAAACACCACCTACAGTGATCCAGCCTTCAGTAAGATTTTGGAGTTCTTCAATTGCTCACAGTCAGGAAGCGATCTGGCCCTGGTTGAGGGCATTTATATTCACAATAGTAGATTTTGAATTGGCTAAAATCTCCTCAATAAAGATAAAGTCGCTAAATATAAGAATGATTTTCTTGATAGTAATGCTCACACCCTTTGAAGCAGAAGAGGAAAGAGCATCATGGAACATTAGTCAGTAAAAGTGAAGAGGCATAGTGGGAATTTTAGGTATTTTGAAGTGCATTTTTTTGGAAGGGCAGAAGTAATATGACTGAACAACACTTTTTAAGAAGCAGATTACCTGTTGACAAGCACTCTCCACTCCCGTATCCTAGAAGAAACACAAGACTTCTGTGCCAGATTATTTCTTTTACACTTATGCCCATGAACTTCAAAACTATTCATCACGTGCACTATACAATAAAATGACAGGATATGGTGCAATAAAGCCTTAGAACAAAAGTGAAGTATAAGTTGTTGTCATACTCACAAATGTGAAATAAAACATATAAAAGATTTAACACATATAAAAGATTTGCACATAAATGACTAGTCGCTTCATTTCAGCTCACCTAACAGTAGTCACTGGCTAATTCATTGTTTTCTGTTATAAACTAGGTATGAATTTTCTCCCACTCTCTTCACTCTAGGGTTTGGTCTCCTGCATGCCTGTATATGTGTTATGTGTGTGAACACTATCTTGTCCAGTATCTTGTCAGTGCGGACAGTGCTCTTCTGTGTGTGTTCTGTCTTGCATGCTAGGCCTAGGGTGTTGATGTGAACTGTGCCTTGTCCTGCTGAATCGTGTGTCATTCTGGGCTTGTGAGGCGCTTAGGTTCCAGTGTGGGATCAGGGCAATTGCCCTGCTTGCAGGCAGGGTTCTGATAGATGTTTGCTGTTGGACCCTTGAAGTTGGGCTTGCAGCTTAAGTGACTTGGACAATTCATGAACTAATTCCTCGTACTTATTACAGAAATTCCATCTGCTTGTGCATGTGGGGATGCTTGGTGAGTGTGTTGGCAGTTTGTCAGTCCTATGTTATGTCTGTCCATGAGTCCAGTATGCAGATCACTGTCCCTTTGGTATTCCAGCCAGCGCTTCCTGTTTGAACGTGATACTACTCCAGCGCCCATGTTTATTGGGGAGGGGTTAAAATATTAAGTTCACGCCAGCCAAAGAACTTCACAGCCCTAACTAATCGACAAATGATATTTTGGTCTATGTAAATGCATACAATTTATTCAGTGATCACAAAATTGAATAAGCTAAAAACAATCGCTCTGTGTAAAAGCACACAAATAACAGTCCTTCATGTGCTTAGTAACTCATTTGAGGAACTACTCAGACAATGTGTCCCAAGTAAAGCATACCTTAGGATTCTTTTACATAGGACAATTGTCAGGCTTCAAGCACCCGATAGTGAGGGGAGGCGGAACAGGCCTGAGATTGCTCCGGTCGCCTGCCTTAATTCACAGTAAACAAGCTGCCCATACATAAATGACTGCCTGTTCAGACAGGCTGATTGTTGTTTGATTTTTAAGCCTATGAAAACAGAACAGCAAATGATTAGCAAATTAATCACAGGTCTGCAAAAAAAAAAAAAAAAAATTCAGCTGCATGGGATATTTTAGGTCACTTTTATGTTTTCTAGGGTGCTAAATCCAAAAATGACCTCCATGTCAAACTCCTGCTACTTGTAGTCCTGATGCAGAATCAGAAGGAAAAAAAGGTGAGCTATTTTACCTCTGATTATGCGTGTTTCACTGACTTTAAAATTGAAATACTTGTCGCAAATGTTTGCTGTCAAAGAGTGCAAATATGTGCGATTAGGGCCTAATCTCTATTCCCCATTTCCCCTTGCAGATTGAATGTGTATCCCGCCGCTACTGGGTCCATCCCCTCCTGTCGGAAAGGGGGACAAAGGGGCACTTTGCCAGTCTTTTCCAGGATTCTAAAAAGTAAGCCAATGATAGCACGTAAGGACGGTTGACGTTGCACAGAGAATTGTTTTTCAATTTGCTGTCTCTCTCTGTAGCCATCCGGAGTAGTTCGTACAATTTTGCCGTCTGCCCATGGAGGCCTACGAGCGTCTTCTGGAGCTTGTCCGCCGGGACATCACGTATCAAGACACCCAGATGCGGCAAGCGATCACTGCAGAGGAAAGGCTGCTCATCACCCTCCGGTACGTAATCTTTTTTCCCCAAAGGCACCGTGCCATGGCAGTACTCCTGTGTGGGTGGTGCGCAGCCCTAGATGCAGCTTGATCCCCCGGCGACAGACTCCAGAAGAACGCACAAGACTAGTTCAAGAATATGCTTTTTTATTTAGGCAAAATCTGAAACGCTCCATGACATATGATGGGGTTTTCACACCAGTGTGCACATTTGTACCAAAATAAATTTGTTACTTTTATTACAAAGATCTTAAATGATTTTTTCATCTACCACTTTTTTCTACATTGAAACGGTTAAATTGCAATAAAACAGTTGTTGGTCAAGTTACAAAATCTGGCCTTGAAAGACAAATTTTCACATCAATGTATTTATAAAGGTTTTGACGATTTACGAATGAACACTAATATCGTACCAAACAAAAACCATGTATGGAAACACAAAAATAAAAAAAGGTGTGCTAAAATACTATGTGAAAAGGCAGCCATTAGGCACTTGTTCACAGCAGTGTTTTTGGGGGTAATGAAAAGTACTCAAAACTTGTATGTTGTTACATTACAATTATGATGTACATATACACCAAAATAAAAAAGATGTCCGCATTCACCTACACAAGTGGCAACCCCACCCTTTGCGGACAGCCAGCCAGCTAAAATACTACGTGAACAGGCAGCCATTAGACACTTGTTCACAGCAGTGGTTTTTTGATAAGGAAATGTACTCAAAGCGTGTATGTTGGTTACATTACAAAGATCATGTACATATACACAAAAATAAAAAAAAGTGTTTCACATTGAACTGGAGAACTTGCAACCCCAACCTTGGAGGACAGCCAGCCAGTTAAAAAAACCAAATAAATAAGCGCCAACGAAATTTAAAAAAGAAAAAACTAACACATTCCATCCCATTCAGTTTCACCCCAATTGGAGACTTTATATTCCCCGCAGCAAATTTGCCTTTGGTCACCAGCAGTAAAACGCAACAAAGCGTAGCTTCAAAACACGCAGCACTGAGTTGTGTGTTTTGAAGCGACTTTGCCGCATATCTTTCTCCTGAGGACAGCACTCCCTAGTAGGAGGGTGACGGCCGCAAGCTAGAAAATTAGTCTGGGTTCACACGGGGCTGATTTGCCGTGGGAATTCTGTCCGGAATTTTGACGTGCCAAATGCACTTGCGGGCGCTAAACCCGTGATCAGCCGTCAATGTGGATGAGATTTCTAAAATTACTTGGCCGCATGGGACGGCAAATCCAAAGCAGCAAAACGGCCAATTGAACATTCTGCGGATGACTTAAGCATGCCACAACGCTGCCTTTGACTGTCCTTGCTGCTATGGATTTGCTGTGCCATTAGGGCGATGCTTTGGAGAAATCTCGTCCACATTGGCTGGCTATTCCTGGAATTAGCGGTCACTGGTGCATTTGCCGCGGGATGCAATTCCTTACGGATTGTCAACTTGAAATCAGCCCTGTGTGAACCCAGCAAAGTGATGTAACTGGAGGGGAGGAATGTGTTAGCATTTGTATATAGCAGCAGAGCAGTGAGTATCCGTCTTCCTAAATACAAGATTTTCCCCAATCTTTCCCATGACCATCAGTGCAGATTACTGGGACACAAGGCTATCCCAAGCAGTGTCCCAGGAGTCGGCAGCATTTAAAAAAAATGTTGTCCGCACTGATTGAATACACGACATTGCAGTGATCCGCATTTTGCTTTTGGATCACTGCAATGTCGTGTAACTCGTGAACAACCCTTTTCTGCTTCCGGATTGAGAACTGTGTGGTGGTGAGTACAAGACAGAGGAAGTTGGTTGCGTTCTTTGTGGGAAAGGGCTGTTAATCAGTGACATAAAAGAGGATTGTGAGGTTGAACTGCCTGTCATGGTATCGGTGTAGCCAGTATCGGGAGAGACATACTGGGTGGGATACCCAGGTGTCCTAGGAACCCTTTCTTGATGGTCATGGTAAGATTGGGGTGGAGACAAGATTCGTGTGGCCGCCGGCAATGCAAAGGCCGAAGTTTTTATGGCCTTAATAATATCGCAGCTGTCTGCAATAGGCCTGGGTGATGCAAAGACCTCCAGAACTGCATAAATTACAGGCGCAATTGCCCACTGGCGCTTGGAAGTTAACTCGCGAATGCAGGCCGCCACAGCTGCACCCATCATATCCCACTGATCCTCAGTGTCAGCGCGGCGCAACATGGCGAGCGCTTCTTGGGCTTCATCTGGTTAGTTAGTTTTCCGCCGCGGCAGAGCTGAAGCGCTTCGCTCTGACAGCTCGGAACTGACCTTCCGGTTACTCCCTGCTCTGCTACTACTACTGCTGCTGCGTGACGCGATTTGCTCCACCACGTCTGGGGTTACAGAAGAGGCATCCAAATCAGGCGTGCTCTGCTGGCTGTCTTCCAAGGTTGGGGTACCTTCACGAACTTCAGCATCCTCTGAGACTTGCGACGCCTGAACATTCCCGCTGGATCTGTTGAAGAAGAAGGAGGAAAAATTTAGATATAGTAACAAAAACATTAAATACAAGTCAAGGCACCAAAGAAGCAAGTAAATTCGGAAATGACCTTACGGGTGCAATTCTCTACTTGTTCGCAGAAACGTCAATTTGTCATAATGGGTACAATTGTTTTTGGATGGTGAAGCGCCACTCTTCTCCAAGTCCTTTTCAAATTTCTTAAATCTCTCCCGAACTGACCGCCAACGATTTTTCACATCTTTCACTGCAATAAAGAATGGAGTTAAAATACAAGACGAACAACTATTTATCACATCTTTTGCTGCAATAAAGAATGAAGTTAAAGCAAGCACATTATTGCTACATGAACAAATGACACAGGAAAACTGGCACATATCACAGTCTACTTACATATCTCAGTTTGAACGGCAGCTGTGGCATTATCCCAATCCGGGTACAATCCTGAGCATACGGCCAGTCAGGCGTCCGCCTTCACATCCCGATCACTATACCCTTCATCTGCAGGATCCCAGATTTGGGGCTTGCTTTCAACCTATCAGAAATAGAGAAAAGAACATGTTATAGCATTCAATAATTTAGCGCAAGTAAAATGTACAGTGGCTGATGCTGATAATCTCACCAACATTATCATGCGGGACACGTTTATCCCCATCCGCTGGTACCATCCCATTATAAAAAAAAAAAAAAAAGTGCGCCAGTCTTGGTTGCAATCTCCGAGTGTTGCTGCCTGCCTCCAATTCTCTTGCGGCCTGGGGATATTGGAGAGGGGGGAGAAAAATATGGTGATATTATTAATCTGGCCGCCCTAGGGATAATACACAACATGCACACGGTAACACGACCTCATGCACCCAAAAAGCAACCCCAAAAAACTTTGGCCGCGCCCGTGCACCAGCACATCAGGGACCAGGGAAGAGCATTTTGCGAAATGGAAAAAGCCAAAAAACAAACGGCAGCGCCATTGCAAAACCACAACATGCACCTGCGGGAAGTATTGCAAAATGGAAAAAACGCAAAAAAAAAAAAAACACGCCAGCTCATGCAAAACAGCACCATTCAGCAGGGAGAGCATTGCAAAAATGGAAAATGCAAAAAAACTAAGCAGCCGCACCCGCTCATGCAAAACAACACCATTCTGCTGGGGGAACATTGCAAAAATGAAAAGTCCCCCCAAAAAAGCATCCGCGCCCGCTCATGCAAAGCAACACCATTCAGCAGGGAGAGCATTGCAAAATGGGGAAAAAATGGGGAAAAAAAATCCCCCAAAAAATGCAACCATACACAAACTACCATGCATCAGGGGAGACAAAAGGGGGCAAGCGGAATGCATGTTGATATCTTACCTTTTTCAGCCGGGGAGATGATGGTGGTGGTGGTCCTGTTGGTGGTGCTGCCGCTGGTGTTGCTGCTGGTGCTGCCAGTGGTGTCGCCGCTGGTGCTGCCGGTGGTGCTGCCGATGCTGCTGCTGCCGGTGGTGCCGCCGATGCTGCTGCCGGTGGCGCCACCGATGCTGCTGCCGTTGGTGCCGCCGCTGGTGTCGGCGGTGGTGCCGCTGGTGGTGTCGGCGGAGGTTCTGGCGGTGGTGCTGCCAGTGGTGTGCCGATCCCACTGAAAGCAATGGAATAGAATGCCGGGGACTTCTGCCACAGCTGTGACAGCTGTGGCAGAGGATTCCTTTATCCCCGTGGTCCCAGCAGGGATGAAGGAAACTCCTGCCACAGCTGTGGCAGAAGTCCCCGGCATTCTCCATGTCTTTTCAATTGGGCTAGTGCTGCTGCCGCTGGCCCCATTGAAAAGACTGGCGATATGTCGGCGTGATGCCGATATCCCCGGCGTCATGCCGATTTTTTTCTCGCACTGCGATGCGAGACTTTAACTTTAGAATCGCATCGCAGTGGAGAAAATATCGCCAGTGGGTGTATAACCAGCCTGCTGGCCCAACAACATGGTTAGTATTTTGAAGTCTCCACAACCCATACAGCGATGTTCTTGATATTTGATTTTCTTAAGAATCACAGCCAAATCGTTACAGTTTTCTTACAAATACACCGAGTGCCCGATAGGAGGTGATACAAATGTATTCCCATTATGCAGCATAACTGCTTTGAGGCTTGTTTTAGACAAATCAGTGAATAGGCGCCACTCAGATGGATCATATTCATATTCTATTTCAAAGCACTTCATGGGCCCTTGAACATCATTACAAAAAACAAGATTTCCCTCTTTGGAGAAAAACTGAGTGAATTTTTTCTCTTGGTATATGTACCAAGAAAATGATGTTCCAGGTGACAGCAGGTTGTTATTGTTTAGTCCTGACCCTAGCAATTCGGCTGCTTGTTTGGAAAGGCCTAAATCTCTAACTAGGTCATTGAGTTTGCTCTGAGAAAAAGGTTGGTGTGAGGTGGGACCTCAGTCCCATGTGGAGTGGCAACGCTGATGTGTAGCTTGTAGGTGAAGAAGTTGGATGCTTTTCAGTACCCAGAAAAGCTGGATGCTGAAATACCTTTGAAGTAGACTTTAGTGAAGACTGTTAAACTTCTCCCCCAGGGTCTCTCTGATGTCCTACAGATCCTCTGAAGCCAGAGCCAGCCCATGTTTATATTAGTAGATAAGGATAGGAATTGGCCCTTCACAAGCCAATGCTTCTCCGCCCCATTTACTGAAGGCCAAAAGCCAGACCTGATAACGTTTGTAGGCAAAGTTGACAAAAGGACAAGCCTTCAAGACAACAAAAAAATTGTAATTTAGAAATTATGATAGCTCATTGCGAATATGATGCAGGGACTCCCATATTTGCACGATGCTCAGGAACCGAGAATTGCATATCTCAGACCAGATATGTCCAAATCTACTTATGTGTGGGCTCAAAACACCAGTAAAATTATTAGAGGAAACGTCGTTGTCATATTTTCACTGCGGGTCAAACAAAATGGAGTGTTCAAACAAAGGCTGGACAAAAATCTGTCTGGGATGATTTAGTGAGAGGGTTGGACAAGATGACCCTATAGGTCCCTTCCAACTCTACCATTCTAGGATTCTATGTAAGGGTGGCTGGGACCTTAAGAGGCAGTGATCATGCTATCCTTGAATTTTGGGTAAAAAGGGGAGGAAGAGCTGAGAAAACTCAGACCTCAAGGTTGGATTTCAGAAACACAGATTTTAATGAACTCAGAAATAGGGTAAAAAAAATCCAATGCCTGGATGTTGTCAAATGCTTTAATAAAGTCAAGATATACTATATCCACCGCATTTCCCTGAACAACCCAGTCAGTGATTCTGTCATAGAAGGAAATTAAATTCGTCTGGCATGACTTGTTTGTTACATACCCATGCTGGCTCTGATTGATTACTCCAATTTTATCCAAGTACTTGCATACATGCTGTTTAATTTGTTTTTGAAGATAGGGACAACATTTGCCCATTTCCAATCTTGAAACCACACTTGTTGAAAAATATGACAAAATAAGGGATTGACAAGGCAATTGTTAGATGGATTCACAACTGGCTGAGTGATCGTACGCAGAGTAGTCATAAATGCCTTCAAATCCAAGAGGAATAATGTATCAAGTGGGGTATCACAAGGCTCTGTCCTAGGCCCAGTGTTGTTCAACATTTTTATAAATGTTTTATTATAAAACTTTTTGATAGTGAGGGTGATCTATCAGTGGAACAGGTTACTATGGGAGGTGATCAGTTCTCCTACAATTGAAATGTTCAAACAAAGGCTGGACAAATATCTGTCTGGGATGATTTAGTGAATCCTGCACTGAGCCGGATGGACCAGATGACCCTGTATGTGCCTTCCGTCTCTACCCTTCTATGATTCATTTTACATCTACAGCATTATAGATTTTCCCATGTAGGCTTTTATCACATAAGTCATGATCGCCTGTTCTTGTGCAGCTAAAATCAGTCTGGTTTCTACATTCAGAGTTCCAATGTTAGCCATAGCCAGGTCTATACTTTATCCTCTTTACCCTTGATTTTTTCCGGAAATTGGCCATGTAATGCTTTGCTGCGCCAGTCACTAATCTGCATATTCACAGTATCTTTCTGATAGTCTTTTTCTTGTTTGCTGCACTTGAAGCAGTTGCTACTTGGCCTCTTCAAACAGTAGTCATTCTTTACTGTCTTTGTTGTAATCTGCCAAGGCCTGTTCTTCCTCTGTATTTGCTTCACTTGGAACAGTCCTCTGCACCTGATCTTCCTGGGCAGTAATAGTCTGTCAACATCACTACGCAGATGTAAACTATAGTGAATGGTCATTAGTAGAGATGAGCGAGCATACTTGTCCAAGCTTGATGCTCGTTCGAGTATTAGGATGTTTGAGATGCTCGCGGTACTCGAGTCAGTTCCATTTCCTTCCCTGCATGTTTAGCACCATTTTCTGGCCAATAGACATGCAGGGAAGGCATTACAACTTCCTCCTGTGACGTTCCAGCCCTATCCCACCCCCCTGCAGTGAGTGGCTGGTGAGATCAAGTGACCGCCGAGTATTGGGAGCGGTCCCGCTTGCGTCTCGCCTCAGACACACGCTGGCAGAGATTAGGGAGGGTGCTGCTGGTGCTATAGGGAGAGTGTTTTGTGTCTTCAAGAACCCCAATGGTCTTTCTTGGAGCCACATCTGACCATGTGCATTACTGTTGTGGCTGCTGGGAGCAGTTTTGCACCAAAAAAATTTATTTTCATCTCGGGCTGTGCAGGCTATAGCATTCTCAGTCTGCAGTCAATTATACAGAGTATAGGGGCAGTACTGGTGAGGCAGGGACAGTGCTAGTGTAGAATCCTGTCAACAAGAACCCCAACGGTCCTCCCTAGGGCTACCTGTGACCGTGTGCATTTTACTGCCTGGCTGCTGGGAGTTGTAGTGCCTCACTATTACCCAGCTAGGCCTTTTTGCAGTCTTGCGTATAATTTTTTTCTGGCTGCAGTTTGCGTTACATAACCGCTGTCAGCCTCCAACTGGACGCCAATAATTCCATATTTTTTTACACCGCTCTGTGTGTGCCGTCAACTTCACGCACAGCGTGCGTCGACAGCCCCTGATTGAGGGAAAGTCATATACACGCTATATAGCCGGTATTCTTTTTCAAAAAAATTTAAATAAAAGCTCCTTCATTGGGCTACCCCTGACCGTCTGAAATTTACTGGGTGTCTGGTGGGAGTTGTAGTGAATTACTATTGCACAGCTAGGCCTGTTTGCAGCCTTCCTTATTCTCTGTGCATTATTATATGCATTATTCTCTGTCTCTTCATAAAGAAAAAAGAATTCAGTATGTTAGATGAAAGAACTCAAAATTCACTGGTTATTACTTAAAAAAACAACCCGATGGGGAGGGGAAACATGTGGGGAAAATAATTAATACATAGTAAGTAACATAAGGAGAGGAGGGGTAGACATTCATGTAAGAATTAGGTGAAGGGATATTACATGGGACTGTGGGAGAGGATAAGACACAAGAGGAAGGGGGGGGCGACAATTAGAACCTCAACAAAATTTGTTTAACAAATGTTCCTGATCCGGACACAATGTCACAGGTTTCCCTCTTTCCAAGTAATCATAGATTATGAAAACAGGGTCTCAAACTCCACAGAGGACATAAACTCCTCCCATGACTGTCATGTGTTATACATTTATCCAATGCCTTGTTGCGTTCAGCACAGAGTTCTTCAATGCGGCACAGTTGCACCATTTCCTGCTGCCACTCCCTCATGGATGGCACGTGGGTCGTGCAGCAATGTCACGGGATTACCACCTGCGCAGCCACCAGACAGAAACTAAGCAACCCATTTTTCTGTGTCCCTATCGAGCCCGAAATCAAAGAAAGTTGTGCTGTTTGTGGGGTATTTGGAATTGCCTTTTGACACATCGCGTTGTATACGCAGAGCACTTTTTCACAGAAGGCTTTTACTAGATCACAGCTCCACCACACATGTAATATAGATCTCTGTCCCACTGTGCCAACACCGGCTCGACACCAAAGGAAATATGCAATACAAACGATCTGGGCATCTTAAAAGAATTTTATAATTTTTCTCTTGGCCGATGCACACAATAGACAGTTTGTGAGTGAATACACAGGCTTTCTGCCAATCGCCAGGGAATATCGTGGTCTCCATTTTAGCTTCCCAAGCCAGCTTAAAGCCTGGGTCAGTAGCACTATGAATATATACAGACAGACTTGAAGATGAGTACCTCCACACTGTGATCCCAGACTTCACGACGCTTGGGCGTGACTAATTGAAGGACAGCAAGAGTACCTTTGCACTGGACCTTGAGAAAGCCTTACTCACTAGTTGCTCACTCTCTCTCTTGGGGGCTCTCTCTTCATAGAAGCAGGCACTCAGAAAATTCCCCTCTTACATCTTCAACACACAAGGGCTGAAGGTGCACTCATGTGTCTCTGTGCTTTAGGTGGGAGGCAAGATGGAACTCTAGATAGAAGACTAATCCTTTCTCACTCCTAAGCACATTTATACCTTCACTCATACCACGTAACACGATAGAAATTGCTACATTTACCAGACAGTCAGCTTGTACTTTGCAGACATTTAACCTCTCACTTGCTGCAGCTGTGCAATACACATAGAAGAATGACAAGACAGTTTTGCACAGAGCAACACAAGACATTACATGTATGACATTATGGAGGGGGCCAGGAAAGCATGTACTGGGCCACTACAGATGTGCTTCCCCTACTTGCTTTATCCTGCTCTTTCTCTGGCCACAGTGATGAGTACTGCCTTCCGTCCTTGCAGACTGCTGTCTCTGGTGTTCCCTGTACTGCCTTTTGGGTCCCGCTCTGGCAGTGAGCGTGAACAACCCCAACAGCCTCTGTCAGGAATTCTCTCTCCTGTGCACTGTTGCTTGCAGCCGCGGTCACCATCATGCTTACAGCCTGCTGCATCTCTTCCTGCTGGGAATCTGACAGAAAGCGGCTAATGCCTCGGGATGCTAGTGTTCCAGCCGGGGAAGAAGTCTGGGAAGCCATCCTCTTCTTTCTGTTGCCCATGATAGCTGGGTAAGGATGCCTTTAAGTACTTGGACTTTTCTTTTACTGGGTAGCGGGAGCAGAACGGTTTAGCAATCTCTCTCCTGCATTGCCAGGCCACGCCCACAATTATCATGTTATGACCACTGTTGTACTCTAAGCAAGTTGGTTGGTTTCTAAGATTGATGTTACCTATTGCTGCAAGTGCTTTATGACACTCATCATTGGTACCAGGTGTTTTTAGTGAGCATTTTAATCTTTCCAAGTTTAATTTGGCTTGTGACAAGTATTTTTCTTTAAGTTTTTGTTGTTTTAGAGTCAATATATCAGATGCTTCCTCATTGATTTGTGACACATGTTCAATGTTCTGTAGCAAATTATTCTCCTGAGTTTATGAATCTTCTTGTTTAGTGACCCCTGATGATTTTTTGCGGCTTCTCCTGCTGTTGCAACAATATCCTTTCTGAATATTTGTGGATTTCCTTAAGTTCCACTTCAGTGAATACTTATTTCTGAAAATAAACCGCTGTTGATTAGCAAAGCATTGCTCACTGATTCCACATGTCCTTCTTTCTACAATTCTTAAATTTCCATCTGGCATCCATACCTGTCTGGTTTTGAATGATAGTAGCAGACTATCATGGTGCCTAATCACTAGCGGTAAATTATCTTGTGATGCGAGAGCGAGTGACTCGCATCTCAGAGAAAACTCTGCGATATTGCACAGTGTATTTAATGGGGCCAGCGGCAGCAGTGCCAGCCCCATTGAAAACATAGGACAGCTGTGACTGCTATGGCAGAAGATTCATTCATCACAGTCCGTGATGCTATCCTATTGCTTTCAATGGGGTCAGCACTGCTGTGGCCCCATTGAAAGCAGTGGGTTGCAAGCCATTACCTAAAAATCATTTGTAGCTGTAAAAAAAAGTTTAAAAAAAAATTATACTCACCTAGAAGTGCCGTTCAGCTCTTCTGTCCAGCACCAGCAGTTGTCTTCTGGAGGCTGGGGATTAAAAAATCCCTGCCCCCAGAAAGCGCTGATCTCATTGGCTGAACGCTCAGCCAATCGCAGGCAGTGTTTAGCCATTAAATGACAGCTGAACGCTGCCTGTGATTGGTCACAGCGCTCAGCCAAGACAGAAGACGACTGCCAGGGCTGGACAGGAGTGACAGACGGCTCTTCTAGGTGACTATTATTATTTTTATTTTTACAGCTTATATTTTAAGCCCTTCCCCGAAAATTATCGCTGCGGGGTTGCCAGCAACCAACGGATTTCAATGGGGCTGCAGCAGTGTCTACCCCATTAAAAGCAATGGGATAGCATCACAGACTTCTGCCACAGCTGTGACAGGTGACCATGGGGATGAAATCTTCTGCAATAGCTGTGGCAGAAGTCCGCGATATACTCCCTATGTTTTCAATGTGGCTTGCGCTGCTGCCGCCGGCCCCATTGAAAACACTGAGTGATATTGCAGATTTTTTTCTCTGTGCTGCGAGGCTTGAGAGCAAAAATCACAAATGAGTATGAAACCATTGAAAATCATTGGTTTCACAATCATGTGTTTTCACTCGCTTTTGCATCACAAGAAAATATATCGCTAGTGGGCAGGCACCCTTATGGTATAGTTTTTTTATATCAAGTACTTTTGATGCTTTTGTAGTTGTTTCTCTTCCTGCAACCCTACATAGCTAAGCCTTGGTTGCCTAGTCATAGATTCTGAGCCCTGTAGCCCTTTTGTGAACAGATGCTCAGGGATTCCAACAGCAGACAGTGTATGTTGACCTGGGGAATAAGAAATTTGGTATGGACGTTTTATTTCTTTGTTTCCCCATAGCAATGGCCAGATGAGCACACTCAGTCTGGCATCTTAGTTGGGGCCAATCTAGAATGGGAGGCCCTGCTGGTAGTATACACCATCGTAGTGAAGCTCTCAACATCATCAGAGCATACAGTGCCACCGGTGCTCATGAGGGCATTATTATGTGTGTTAAATGTTTAACTCGGTTAACTCCGGTACCAAGTCCTAAGCCGGACAACAGTCAAGGCAGGGCAACCAAAGCAATGCAATTATTACACCTGTTGTCTGTGTGTCCGGGTCTAGAAGCTTCCTGACGATTTGACCTGTATTTAGTGTGACTTTCTGCAGCAGCATAATTATGAATTTGTTTAGATGTAAAGTTTCTAGGCTTTTGTGTAGTGTATGTGGTCCAACCCCGGAGGTAGGGAGGACTACAGGCATAAGTATCCCATCCGTTCCCCACCGGGTCTCACCTCCTGCACCAGTTCAGTGTATGTAGTGATTTTCTCAGTGTATGTATTTTGGGTGTTGTGGATATTTGGGATGGATGTGTCTATGATGGATGTGGTTGTGTTATGTTTGTCAGTGACTGTGATGTCTGGCCTGTTGTGGTGGGTTGTGTTGTCTGTGATTATGGCTGTCGTAGTACAATGTGTACCTACTGTTTTCTAGGATGTCTGTGGGGTGTATTTGTAATATGGGATATGAGGGTCTGATAGTTTGTACTTGTCTATGAGTTCTTGGTGGATTAGATTCACTATCTGATGATGTCTGTAAACAATCTGTCTGTGTCGGGAGCAGCCGGAGGTGATGTGTTGTATGGTTTCTGGCACCATGGGGCATTTTCTGCATGTGTCATCAGTATCTTTGGTTTCTTTTAGGAAGTGTTTTCTGTAGTTTTTTTGTGTTTATGACCTGATCCTGTATGGCAATCATGAACTCCTCTGTTTCTCCAAAGAGGTTACCCGGAGCCAGCCAGCAGTTTGATGCAGTTTTGCCAGCATGATCCTGACTGAGGTCAATGACGTGCCACCATGGAGCTCCTTCTTGGGCCATGATGGCTTCATGGTGTCGGTGTGTTGTGCAATGTCTACATTACAGGGATGTAAGTTTAGTGTTGTGTAGCTTCTGTCTGCTGGAGTTACTGCTTATGTAGCTGGGATGTCTTTTGGTTTCTGTAAGAGAACTCTTGCAGTGTCTGTATGTGTTTGTAGGGTAAGTTTATTATGTCAACCAGCCTCATCCGTTCTCTTTACGAGAAAGAATTCTCCTCTCTATTACAGACTTTGTTATAATTGTTATATAATTAGCATGCTTGCACCGTTATCCCTTAGCTCACTCTCAGATATGATGTCGGTAAAACGGTGGGATTTGCTGTGATTTTACCGCCGATTTCAGACACAGGTCACTGCCTCTGACAGCAGGTTTTAGCGCACCGCATCATTGTGATGGGTGATGAGGTGTGCTAAATGCGGCAATATAGAACAGACAGCGCTTAAAAAGTGCCACGTTCTAGGGCATGTCTGCGAGGCCCCATTGAAATCAATAGCAGTGTTATACTGCAATCACCACAGCATTCAAAATGCTGTGGTAATCGTGATAAAAACGGTTGTGTGGGAGTGGCCTTAGGACAGAGGACTGGGTGATTGAGTAGTTGGTTGATCGACTGATTGATTAAGCGAGCACACTGGTCTGAGCTTGATGCTCGTTCGAGTATTAGGGTACTCGAGATGCTCGTTACTCGAGACGAACACCACGCGGTACTCTAGTCAAATGCATTTCCTTCCCCGCATGTTTAGCGCCATTTTCTAGTCAATAAACATGGGGGAAAGGCATAACTACTTCCTGCTGTGACACGCCAGCCCCCCCCACACACACAGTAGTGAGTGGCTGGGCCGATCAGGTGACCGCTGAGTACTTAAACTGCTCCCGCCCGCGGCTCACCTCAGACTCATGCTGGCAGAGGTCAGGGAAAGTGCTGCTGCTGATATAGGGACAGTGTTAGAGTAGGAGCCTGTCATCAAAAACCCCAACGGTCCTTCTTAGGGCTACTTCTCATAATGTGCGTTACTGTTGTGGCTGGCTGGGAGCAGTAGTGAACCAATTTTTTTTTAAGCATCTCGGGCTGTGCAGGCCATTTCAGCTGTACTGTTCTATGTCTGCAGTGCATAAGGCAGAGTGTAGGGACACAGCTTCTCATATAGGGAAAGTTTTGCAGTCCTCCTGATCCTCTGTACAAGAACCCCAACGGTCCTTCTTAGAGCTACATCTCACCATGTGCATTATAGTTGTGGCTGGCTGGGAGCAGTAGTGCATCAATTTTTGTATTACACATCTAGGCCTGTTCCCAGCCTTTCAGTAATAGCGTTCTAAGCCTGCAGTGCCGTACAACCAGCTCCCACCGTGAAACTGCTCTCTAACATCTCTTAGCCTACTGCAAGCGACTTCATTTATACCGTTCTGTGTCTGCAGTGCATTAGACAGAGGTCTCACCGCTAAACAGTACTGTAATATTACCGGGGCCACTGCAAAGTATTTCAGCTCTGCCGCTGTGCGGGGTTGAGATAGCCGCAGTTACCAGCACTACCTACTGGCTTTAGAGTCGTCTCCCACTCCATGCAGCCTCTATTATCTACAAGTCTCTGCAAGCAGTAAATTACTCCTAGGCATCGACACAAAACAGCGCGTTACTTTTTTTAAGCCACACCATAGAGCCTCCGCTATCTACAAGTCTGTGTGCGGTGAATAAAGGCTCAGTTGTCAGTTCAGTACAGTGGGGTAATTTATTTGGGCCCTGCTCTATTCTTAATCCGCCATGATGAGGAGTAGGGGTAAGGGTCGAGGACGCGGATGTGGGCGTCCAAGTGAGGGTGTGGGCACAGGCCGAGTTCCTGGTCCAGGTGAATCACAGCCAGCTGCTGCGGGATTAGGAGAGAGGCAAGTTTCTGGGCTCCCCAGCTTCATATCCCAATTTATGGGTCCGCGTGGTAAACCTTTATTACAAACAGAGCAGTGTGAGCAGGTCCTGTTGTGGATGGCAGAAAACGCGTCCAGCAATGTATCGACCACCCAGTCTTCTACGCCGTCCACTGCTCCCGGCTTAGGGACTGCAACTCTGAATCCTCTGGCTGCTCCTCCTTCCTCCCAGCCTCCTCACTCCATGAAAATTACATATTCTGAACAGGCAGACTCCCAGGAACTGTTCTCGGGTCCCTGCCATGAGTCGGAAAAAATGGTCTTCTCTCACCTGAGGAGTTTGTCGTGACCGATGCCCAACCTTTGGAAAGTTCCCGGAGTGTAGGTGATGAGGATAGGGACTTTCGGCAACTGTCTCAAGAGCTTTTTGTGGATAAGGATGATGAGACACAGTTGTCTGTCAGTGAGGTAGTAGTAAGGGCAGTAAGTCCGAGGGAGAAGCGCACAGAGGATTCGGAGGAAGAGCAGCTGGACGATGAGGTGACTGACCCCATCTGGTTTGATAAGCCTACTGAGAACAGGGCTTCAGAGGGGGAGGTAAGTGTAGCAGCAGGGCAGGTTGGAAGAGGCAGTGGAGTGGCCTGGGGTAGAGGCAAAAATCTAACTTACCTGTGTTTAATAAACAGCGTGTGAAGGGTGGACATTTTTACATACTCCTCTTACAGTAAAGAACCCCCTTCTATGTTGGTGTACAAACCTTTTTTCTTCTAGATGTAGAGGGCACCCCCTTGTTACAGTCCTGGGTATAAATAGATGATGGGAGAGATCTCTGTACTGACCGCTGATATATCTATACATAGTTATTAGGTCGCCCCTCAGCCATCTTTTATTTTAAACTAAATAATCTCAATTTATATAACCTCTCTGGGTATTGTAGTCCATCTATTCCATTTAATACTTCAGTTGCTTGCTTTTGCACCCGCTCAAGCTCTGATATGTCCTTTTTGAGTACTGATGCCCGAAGCTGTCCACAATATTCCATGTGTGGTCTGACCAGTGACTTGTAAAGAGGAAGAACAATGTTCTCGTCATGTGCCACTATACCTCTTTTGATGCACCAGATGATCCTATTTGCCTTGGCAGCAGCTGCTTGACACTGTTTGCTTTAGTTAAGCTTACAGTAAACAAAGATCCCCAAGTCCTTTTCCATATCAGTGTGACCCAGTGTTTCCCATTTATGGTGACTACCCACTACATTTTTTTTCACTGCGAATTTCGCAGCTTTTTTTTTTCTGCAGGGGTCTATGGGACTTGTAATGTTAAAATCGCGATCGCGCAAAATTGCAATTTACCGCGAAATCGCGATTTTAACATTACAAGTCCCATAGACCCCCGCAGAAAAAAAACCGCTGTGAATTTCGCAGGGAAAAAAAACTATAGTGGGTAGTCACCCTAAGGCCTTAGTCACACGGGCATTTTTTCACGCGATTTGCGGATCGCATGACGGATGCGCATCCGCAAATCGCGTGACCGGTGCGCGCAAGTCGCCCGCAAATCGTCCAAAAATCTGCTCCTAGCCGCATTTCATTAGAAACGGGCCGGAGCTGTCCAGCGCATTGCATTCAATGGAGACGGCAATAGAGCCCGCTCCATTCAAAACAATGCGCTGCGGGCGAGCCCGGGATGAATTGTCGAGAAGGGCTTAAATATATAAGCCCTTCCCTGCAATGCATCCTAAAATGTGTAAAAATAAAAAATATATATATACTTACCTCCTCCCGGCAGCCGCAGTTCCACGCGGCCGTCCTGCTGTGGGTGTGAAGGGGGTGTGAGTCAGACCTGCCCCCTGATTGGTTCAGCGCTGAGCCAATCAGAGGCATGTCTCACTCACACCCATTCATGAATTCATGAATGGATGTGAGTCAGACCTGCCCCTGATTGGCTCAGCGCTGAGAGGCAGCAGTCACTCACCCATTCATGAATTCATGAATGGGTGTGTGAGTGAAACCTGCCTCTGATTGGTCAGGGCTGTGACCAATCAGAGGCAGATCATTCAGCAGGCGGGGATTTTAAAGCCCCGCCAGCTGATAGTGCCGAGAAGCAGTTCAGGAGAACTGACAGCGGCCGCGGCTGGACTCCGGCTGCAGCGGAAAGGTGAGTATACAATTTTTTTTTATTTTAACACATTTTAGGATGAATTGCAGGGAAGGGCTTATATATTTAAGCCCTTCCCGACAATTAACCCCGCACACGCCGGCAGCCCATTGCTTTCAATGGAGCGGCTGTATTGCCGGCTCCATTGAATTCATTGGGCAAACATCGTTCTTCTCTGTCACAGCTGTTACAGCTGTGGCAGAGAAGAATGATTTGTCTTCTATATGTTCTCAATGGGGTCGGCGCTGCTGCCGCCGGCCCCATTGAGCGCATATAGAGAAGAGAACAGGAATCGCAGATCGCAGATAGGTGCGATCTGCGATTTTTTGTTCTATAATTTATTGGACGAGCGCATAAAAAGCGCTCATGTGTCCGATACCATTGCAAAGCAATGGTTTTATAAAATCGCTGGACGCATGCGCATGCGCAAATCGCGGCTAAAAACGCCCGTCTGACTAAGGCATAAGTGTGTAATGGGGACATTTATTTCCTCTGCGCTTGTGCAGAACCTTTCATTTATCAGTGTTAAACCTCATTTGCCACTTTTCTGACGCCAACTTATCCAGATCCTCTTGCATTATCCTTCTTTCCTCTCTTGTGTTAATATCTTTACATAGTTTTGTATCATCTACAAATATTGCTATTTTACTGCACAATCCACCTACCAGGTCATTAATAAATATATTAAAAAGAATAGGGCCCAATACTGCCCCCTGGGGTACTCCACTAGTAACAGCAACCCAATCAGAGTACGTAGCTTTTATAACCACCTACTACTTCCTATCACTGACCAGTTACTTACCCACATACACACATTCTCGCCCAGACCAAGCATTCTCATTTTATATACCAATCTTTTATGCGGCACAGCTTCACACGCTTTGGAAAATTCCAGTTCAGTAACTTCACTTAATTTGAAATTGTACTTAGTAAAGAATTAGGAATATTTTTACAATTCAAGTCATATAAGATCTCTCGGCAACCATTTGTGGTTTTCAGCTTGCATTTAGCTGGTTCTCTAACAAGCACATGGCCTATGATTTGACCAATGGCTGATGCATGCCTGTCACCTGTAAGGGCTCCTGTGCAATGAACGTAACAGAATGTTTTTGTTCACAACAGCTGCATATTTGAAAGCTTGCTGTAACATCATGTATTTCTGTTAGCCATTAACCCTTTGCAATTCAATTTTGGATTCAGGGTTTCCTTATACAATGGCGCCGTCTGCTGGCTTGAGCCAGTGCTGCAGTATGTGCCATGCCAGGAAGGCCCCTGACAACAGAGCAGCCAGCAATAGACAGTAAGAATACCCTGTCGGACATCTTCCAACACCTAAACTGTATAGGCTTCAATCAGAATGTCTGAAGACGTCAGACAGTGGATCGGAAAGTGTTAAAAGGTATATCTACAATTTGGTTTCTATTACTGAGAACAATCACACATTGCTCTACTGGCTAACATGGTACCAAATCTTTTTTTACTCACTAGACAGGGACCGTGATTCTGCTTATCAGCTGCTTGCTGCATCATCACTGCTTTCCTATTTCAACAGATGCCACAGCAGGGCTTCAATAGCCCTCAGCCCAGCAGGGTCCTGAGAGTACACCCAGTATGTATCTGACTACTGCTGACTGATAGCCATTTGGCACTTATGTATAGTACCTCTCTGTATACCCTTAGTGGGTGACATAATGGCTGCATCAATTGCTCATCAGGAACAGCACTCTTTATCAAATGCCCTCCAGGTAGATGTCACAACAATCTTATTCAGTTTTATTTAAGAAAGGTCCTTTTATATTTCATGGTAACCAAGTCCCTCTCCACAAAACCAGCTCTAGGAAGGCATAGGTATTCCATATTCAGTCTAAATCTATAGTGTACTAGAGTAAGATGCATCAGATTTTTTAGGCAGTGCACAAAAGTCTAAAAGAAGTCACAAATTGTTGCAAAAGAAAGGTATTCACTAAAATCTGTGCCTGTTTTAAAATCCAGAGAATGGTGTAAATCACATAATAAATTCATCTAATTGTGTGATAAGTCTGATATACAGAAACTTGAGTGGCTACATCAAGCCATGAACTCACTAGGACTCGGTGAACTTCTTATGGTTTTTAGGTCACAGACACATCACCTTTTGTGTTGCCTTCTACTATTTGGCGATGTGGCAGGGCTACCTATGTCACTGCCAAAGTTGCCATGTAGCACTACCCTAATGGTTCTTGTCAAGTTAGATTGTAATGTTGGAGAACACCCATGGGATCTTGGACAGCTGCTCCATGCAGAACATTTCCACTTTAATGATAATATTTGGTCATCAACTGTCTGTACATAGTTGTTTTTTTTATCCATATAGGGAAGCTACCCTCCATTTGGTGGAGCTGCAAATGCTTTATAGCATCTCCAATGTGTATGCTAAGTTTCCCAGAGGAGTACTGCATGGCCAATAGGTCACCCGATGACTTCTTATTTCTCTGTATAGACCTTTGAATAAATGTTTACTATTTTCATTACAGCCTTTCTTATATCTCTATTTCTTAGACTGTATATAAGGGGGTTGATGAAAGGAGTAAATACAGTATAGAGTAATGATAGGAGCTTACTAGTATTGAAGGTTTGCTCTTGTGTTGGAAAAATGTAAACACCTAGCAGACTCCAGTAAAATATGGTGACCACAATGAGGTGGGAGCTACAGGTGGAGAAGGCTTTATGTCTACCGCTACTGGTTGGAATTTTTAATACGGCAACAATAATCTTGACATAAGATACAATTATTACTGTGGATGGGATTATTAATATAGGGGAACCTAGTAACAGAATTTCGAGGTGAATTAGAAAGGTATCAGAGCAAGCAATATCCAGTAGAGGGCCTACATCACAGAAAAAATTATCAATAACATTTGGTCCACAAAATTTTAACATTGCTGACGCAACAGAAGAAATCAATGCAGTGGAAAAACCAAAACACCAAGCGATGATGATAAACTTCACACAACACGTTCTTGTCATGAGAGAAGAATAACGGAGGGGATTGCAGATGGCCAAATATCTGTCATAAGACATCACTGTGAGGAGAAAACATTCAAATACTACTGAGGTACCAAAGAAATAATATTGTGTAATGCAACCAATGAAAGTAATGGTCCCCCCATTAGTCATCAGGATGTGGAGCATGTTGGGCACAATATCTGTAGGTAACAAGATGTCACTGATGGACAGCTGTGAGATGAAGTAGTACATTGGAGTGTGGAGGTTCTGGCTGGTGGACACCAGGATGATGATCAGGAGGTTCCCGCATAATGTTCCACAGTAAACCACCAGGAACAGACAGAACAGGAAAACACGTAAAGATTTATTAGCTTGAAATCCTAGAAGGAAAAACTCTGTTACCACAGTCAGATTTCTTTCCTGGGTTTAGAGAGAAAAAGCACCATTATAACATTATTCAGTATCTACCAATATCAAGTCATACAAATACTTTATAAGGAACGCACCACTAAACAGATGTTTGACCTAACTGTCCAAGGAAGCCCATTCCATGATATAAATGGAGCTTGAGAGAACTGCTCATAAGAGAAGGAGGGCCATACATAAATGTAGAGATGTGCTGGTGCCACTTGAGAAAATGTAATGAACATTGGATGTGTGACAAGAAAGCAACCTGAATGAGTCAAGCTGGGCAAGTGCTGCAGATCCTATTATGAGGAGTAGGGCCAGTTGGAGTGTTGAGCAGAAGGAATTGCTCTGTTTGCCATCCGGGGCACAAGCTGGAAAAGGATTGAATACTGGCAAAGGCAGTTTTTTACTAACTATACAATGGTTACCACTGGAATATTGACTGACAATGGTTTGAAAGAACTGTACCTTAAGAAACATAACCATCAAAATTGGCGCTTTTCAGAGTAAAGTTCCAGTTTGTCTCAAGCTTGAGTTTGTCTGTGTGTATTACTGCACTAAGTTGGTGTCAAGACTGGAGTCCGGGCAGGTGGAAGTCCCTAGTCCTACCCGCAACCCCTGTCTCTACCTACTTGCCTCCCTAGGCTAGGCCCCAGGACGACAACTTCATGATGAGGAAGGTGCAAGACTCAGTAAGCAAGGCTCCTACGTAAATTTTAGCTCTGGGGTAGATAGACTGACGAAGCCAGCATGCAATGGAGTAGAGTCTACCCCAGAAACCTCAATCGGATGATCTAAACGTACCAAGGAACGAGAATTCTGAGCCACAAAATCCAAATTAACAACATTGGCTGCGGCCCCGGAATCAACAAAGTCTTGCCCTGCACGAGAGAAAGAACTAAAATCTATGGCGCAGGGTAAGGACATCTTAGGCACAACTGGGAGTACCTTAGCTCCTAGACAGTCCTCCCAACAACTGACTAGGAGCGGAAGTTTTCCTGCCAAGGCTTCATCCCGCAGATAGCGATCCGATGACCAGACTCTCCCTAATACAAACAAAGGTTCTTTTTTAGCCAGTATTCCCTTCGCTGTTGAGTTGAAATTGTTCCCAATTCCATGGGTTAAGCGGAGGGAGGTGAAGTAGTCAGGTTAACAGAGGAGGTGGCCAGGTGGACCGGACTGGTCCTTACGGATCGTCTGGCCCTCAGTCGATGGTCAGCTTGAATAGCTAGTGACTTTGCTTGCTCCAGGTTATTGGGCTCAGGAAGGGCAACCAGCAGATCCTTGAGGCCTTCGGATAGGCCGGCCAAGAGCAAGTCATTGAGAGCTGATTCATTCCACCCTGACTCAGTGCAGTCTGAATTGGGAGCAGTATTCCTCCGTCACCTTCCAACCCTGATGCAAGGACAGCAGTTGAGAGACAGCGTAGGCAGCACAGTTGGGCTCATCATAGATTTGACCCAGAGCTGAAAGGAAGGCTTCTAAAAACTTTCATGTGGGAGAGTCAGGGGGTAAAGAGAGAGCCCAGTTTTGAGGATTTCCTTAGTTTGGAAATCACGATTTATACCCTCTGGTACTCTGTGACAGAAGAGTGGGGTCACAGATCAAAAAACAGCTTGCAGCCTTCCCAGTAGGCAAAAAACTGTTTCCTCTCACCAGCAAAGATATTAGGCAGCGTAGTCCGAGACTCAGAAATTGTCACTGGAACAGAGGAAGGCTGAACCTGGGCAGTAGACAACACCCGTTCCTGTTGCTGTAAATGGGTAGTCAGGTCCTAAACCAGGTTGATCAGGGCCTGGACCTGGTTTGACAAGGCCATGGAAGGGGTTAACATAGTCTGACACTCTGTGGGCCATTGTATCTGTCAAGACTGGAAGCCGGGCAGGTGGAAGTCCCTAATCCTACCCCCAACCTCTGTCCCTACCTACTTACCCCCTAGGCTAGGCCCCAGGGTGACAACTGGGCGACGGTCCTTAGGCTCACTAGGGATGCAGGGCAGGAGTCAGACTAACAGACAAATGCAGGAAAACAAACAAACGAACGTGGTGCAGGCAAAGTTGAACTCAGGTCCAAAGCAAATGAGTCAAGCAGAACATCAATTCTGGGTATGTAGCTAGAGACCAAACATACACTGGCAAGGTCAAAAGGGAACTAAGCAGTTTAAATGCTGTCAGAACTCTCGCCCCAGCAGCTGATTGGGGCAGGGAGCCTGACAGCAGCAGGACCAATCACGGGGCGCTGTGAGAGACAGCCCCCAGCGCCTGCAAAAGAAAGGTAGAGACAGAGCAAGCACGCCCAGGTGTCATAGCAATCGGGACGCGGCACAGGAGTACCCACCGCATCCCCAGCAACCCGGCTACCTAGACGCCTGCCTCCTAAACACATGAGCGCATGCCCAGAGCCAGCATCCAGGATTACGGCGGTCAGGGGAGATCACAAAAACCGTGGCTCCCCTGCGCCACACCCTGGCAGCCTGGGTGATAGGACCAGCGGTGCTGGCATGGAAACCCTGATAGTCGCCGGTCATGACAGATGGTTTCTGCAGAGGAGCATGCATGGCCATTTGAGTCTCCTCATTCACTGTCGATGTGCTCTGTCTAAGGAGAAAAGATAGCCTTTCTGACATTCATCCCAGGCCTCTCACTAGCAAAGCCAGACTCCTACTGGAAACTGATAAAGGGCAAATACCCTGAAACAAATATCTGTGCATGGAGTCTGGCTTTGCTTTTAATTCCCAGTCATTGTTGTAAGGCTTGTATAAAAAGTCTGACTTTGGCTTGAAGGATGCTGCCTTTCAATAGGTGGCACTGTGGAGTTTTTATTCAATCTCCCTTATTTGCATGTTACCCAGAGGAGCGTACATGGCCATTTGAGTCTCTTCACCCACCGCCTACGTGCTCTTCCTAAGGAGAAATGATAGTGTTTCTGACATACCGTTTAAGACAGTGACACTAGAGAGATATAAATCATACATTCTAAGATGCTGAAGGGGACACCTAAATCTGGCCCACTTTGCTTTCTCTTCTACTTCTTCTCCACTGGAGGAGAAAGAATAAATTATTAGAAAAAGTAGAAGAATATACAAGCATGCTAGCTCAGTCGTTACCATGGTTTCCTTACAGTGTTGGGGTCAAAGTTCAAATCTCTCTAAGAAAAATAGTTGAATGGACTTTGTGTGTGTTTTTTTTTTTTTTGTCTTCTCTCTCTCTCCTCCAGAAAAGACCAAGCTTGGTGGCTCAGTTGTTTGCACTGTTGCTTTGCTGTTGTGGTTTCAAATCTGACCAACGGCAATATCTTAGTTTTTCAAAGTCCATGCAGATTCTATCCTTTATGTGATTTAAGTCTAAGACCTCAGCAGTAAAAAGCAACAGTGCTAACAGCTGAGCTTCATTCATCGAAAACTCACACCTCTTCTATTTGTAAAACGATTTTCTGGTGATTTTCTCAAAAGATTGGCTTGGGATGACCCAATACCAGAGGCGGCCCTCCGCCATATACAAAAACACTTTTGGGTCACACTGTCGGCGGCCCCAGTGACCCCTGACTGTACGCCTATGTACAACCCTTTTAAGATTCTTTTAGTATGCAGATACCCGTTGTGGCTGCTAGTTATTTTAAAATATCACCTTGAACATATTTGCTTATGACGTGTTATATATCTACATTTACCAAACCTGATCGCCTTTATAAAGGGATCTTAACTCCACTAAACTGAAGATGACGTTAGCTTTGATCCCCTTTGCTCTGTGCAGCTCTGGCTGTGCTCTTGTGTTTTGCAGACTGTAGAGCCAGGCTCACATGACCATGTGTTCATAGCGTGCACAATGTATGCACAGATAATATATGATAATAGGCAGCAGTGAAAGTACACTGCTATTCACTGTGCCACTCACACCTGCGTATGATATGCGCATAAAAATGAACGCAGCTTGGGTGCATACCGAACACAATGCATATACAATTACTATGTGTATTTGCAGAATTTTTTATGCATGTTGCTAGGAGACATTGGAAGAAAGTTAAGAAAGAAATCAGAAAGTTGTAGGCATACAGTGCAGGACAACAAGTAGGGACCACCACACCCTTCCAAGCTCTTCTGTGTGATTATTAGTAAGTCCAGAAAACCTCCACATTAGATATGGGTAAATTGATTGCCTGCATGCAGGACCCCCCAGTGATCTGGGACACCAATTGTCCTCATTATCAGGAATGAAATGCACAGGCACGGCTTAGGATGAGCTGGCATCCCAAATGTACAGGCCTCCACCCGCAAGAAAGAGTTATGTGAGTGCGTATTATTTTCCTTTTCTTGGAGTGATTGCATGCAGGCTATGTGGACACGACTGTCAGCTTTTTTGGTCTTTCTATTTTGTTGGAATACAAAAATGGAAATGGGAAAAAAAAGTAAAAAACATTTTTTACCTTTATACTGTTTTAATAGCTTTTGAATTAACAGAAAGGTTTACAAATACTTTTGTTCTGTTATCTCTTCTTAACTAGAAGAAATATTACTTAATCCGGCACTTAGCCAATCAGAGCCAGCGCTCGATGAACCAATCACAGCCATTTAATGAATCAGAGGCAGCACTTCCTGGAGGCGGGGATTTTCAAATTCCCAGCCAGGAACAGATGCAGAAGACAACTGCCGGTGTGAGGGTATATATATATATATTGCCATATGTTCTTTATACTTTTATACCTATATGCAAGTTTTATTCAATTCCAAATGAGAAAAAACTTAAATGTCGCCTTAAATCAGATATGCCAAGGTTTTGCAAGAGATGTTCTAGAAGTTCAGAGAAGATACCGAACCAGACGCAAGGACGCATGTACTTGGCCGATTTCCCAGAAGCCCAGAAACAAGATATCAAGATGTTCAAATGTACATAATTTTCACTGTCTTAGGCCGGACTTCTTAGAATTGTGTGGGTAATTCTTTGCACTGGAGTTAATTGAATACGTGATTTTCTGTATAAGCCAGAGGCGCCTCACTGTCTCAGTCCGCAAATCCGGACTGCCCATATATGGTTATGAGCCCATCACCCCCTAGTGGTGAGAGGGCAGAGGGTATAAGATCTCATGTAATCTGTAATAAAGTGCGCAGTTTTTTCTCCCGTGTGAGGAGCTAGACCAGACTCCTGTGTGTGGTGTCTCTTCTTACGGCCGGTAACGGGGAAAGTGGGGTGGGGCCGATTGGTGTTGCACTTAGAATTTTAACCCTCATAAATGGCGCCCAACGTGGGGCGGTAAAATCGGAGCTTACAGCGCAATTCACCCGGATCCACGTCACGGAGAAAGCATCCTGCTGCAAACCGAGCCTGATCAACTCACTTAGAACTCCAGGTAAGACAAACATATATTTATGTTGTGTTTTATACTGCGAGTCTTGCAGCGGGATGGACTATCTGTGGTTTGTGACCGGACGGGTTGGGTTAAGAGTTCTACACGGTAACTCGTGTGGGCTCCGGGTTTGCCGTCATGGACCACTGACCGTGATATGCGCACCAATGGCTCACCCGGAAACTAGTCTGTAGTTTATTTGTACTTTGAAGTCCGTAGCGTTTTAGCGATAGTGGAGATTGTTTGTTGTATCTGCAGAATTTTTTTTCTCTTACTTTTCATTTGATCTCACAAGAGAAAGGACCCTCAGGTTAGTTTAGTTAGTTGTTAATGGTTTAGCAGAGAGGGATGCATTTTGTGAGATGTCTCATAGAAAGAAGGGACTCTCGGTCGGTTTGCCTTATATATGGGGCTAGCGATTTGATTTCAGAGAGATGCATTTTTATGGGACTGGTTCCATAAGGAGAAGGGACCCTCGGTTGTCTGCCGGTATATAAGGGGCTGACAATTTGAAAATTAAGAGGGATGCATTCTATGGAGCGTGTTATTTTTTGTTGTTTTTGTTGTAATATGCGTAAGACCTTATTAAAGAAGATAGAGCCCCTCAAGGGCTGCCGCCATGTGGATGAATCTGTAGAATGTAAGAAAACTCTAATGAAAATGTGTGACACCGACCGCATGGCAGATTACAAAATGGTGTCTTGGAGGGAGGTCTTTAGGACCGAGAGGTGCCTTGGAAGATCAAGGTTTGCTGGAGAGAGATAGATAGTCAGAGTAAGTTAAGTATATACACATTATTTGTTTAAGAAAGTATCCGTAAGTGAAATGTTGAAAAGTACAGTAAGTGATCAAGAGGGCGTCAGGAGAGTGTCTATTGAAAGTTATATTGGCAGTTAGGTAGGGGAGAAAAGTGCTGAAGGAACAGGCAAGTCGATAAGTAAGTTACAATGCACGTGATTTGTTGGTAAAGAGAGATGGAAATGTGTATAATACAAGATAGATAATAGATAATATGTATAATCCATACTAGGTGGATATATATGTGTATATATATATATACTGTATGTGCAAATAGTGCAAATAGTTAACAGCTTGCTTTTTAGGGGAGAAGAGTCTGTTGACATATAGCTGCGAACTTGTGTTCAGTCTCTGTGTAGCCTTCCAAGGTCAGGAAGATAACAGCGAGAGAGAAAATGTAATAACAACCTTGGTTAATATCTTTGCTTGCTTACAATGAATTGAAATGAATTTAATTAGTTATACTGTCTTAGTAGGCAGGGAAATATAGTAATTTCTAAGTTATATTCTTACTTATACAGGGGTTGAAAATGAATGTTGCAAGGTCCCAGGATATGTGTTAATTATGAGTTCAAATGTTTTTTCAATAGGGTATCTAAAACTTATTCAGCCTGTGTTTCATAGTCGCGGAGAGATAACGGTTTGTTTTAAAAAAGGGTGGGGGCTTTCAGAATTCACTCCAAATTCAGGGTCACAGAAACTAAATACTTTAGCGTTTAATACAGCATATAATAGCTTCAGTAGATAAGAAATATAGAATGTCTCAGTCACTCAGCAAACTTTTTTCACATAATTTGTCATAAATGGCGCCCAACAATCTCATCTCAATAGAATTATGTACTTTATAATAGCACTCACCTGGGTGTTTTTCAGCTGATGTATGTATGTTTGTCAAACTTTTTTTGTCCGTGCATCTGTATGTACTGGTACACCTCAATGAGGGGGTGACGGAGCAGACTTGAGAGCATGGATGGATGAGAGTTGGTGATGTGGACGTGTGGACGGTTAAGCTGAAATGGTTCTGAGAAGACGGACGCAATGTGCCAATATCGAAGGGGTGGAGCTAGATGATGTAATAGTACGTAGTAATGTTTCATCCTTCTTGTCCAAGGGAGGGGTGAGAATTTTGAGCAGCTAGTTTTTTGTTTAGTTTTTTTTTTTCTCCTGTCTGAAATTTAGATAAGACTGCAGGCAGGAACAGACTAATAATGAATTCACTTAAAGGGATATCACATTTCCAATATTAGTAGATGTTTTGTAGATTATTCTGCCCTGGTGTAACTCATGTTTCTGTTATACATGCTAACTTTTTACAGGCCTTATCTGCTTCCATCAAATCTTTTTACAATGTTATACTACCTTGAAACCGGGTGCTCTTGTTCCAATTGCGTACCCTGTTTCAAAGGGGGGGAGGAATAGGCATAGGTGATCTAGGTATTGCAAGTCAGCCATTTTAGGTATTGCAAATCAGCCATTTTTAAATTTTTTGCAAGTCATTTTTTAATTTTTTAATTTTTTACAACAAGATTCTGATCTTTTTGAAATAGAATACCAGCCTGATTGTCTAGCAGTGATGCAACAAGAAAATTTAAGTTTTAAAAAGTTACTGAAAGCCCTTGTTAATAATGCATATTTTGAGTTGTTTTTTATAGATGGTACCCAGGGTGATTGACGACTCCACACTGGATATACAGTGGTCACACAACAAGATGTCCTAAAAAAGCAGAATGTCTCCGCATGTCGCAGTACAAGAAGCGGAATTAAAAGCCCTCGCTGAGGCGTGTGGAGTGGCCACAGTTAAGACGGCAAACATTTACACTGACTCCCGGTATGCATTTGGCATAGCTCATGATTACGGCCCAACATGGAAGGCCAGACAGTTTTTTTACCACAGCAGGACAGCCAATTAAAAATGTTGCAGCGGTGCAGTCTCATGGAGACCCTACTTCTACCTGACAAGGTGGAAAGCTCACACCAATTCCTACACCGGAGAAGCAAGAGGCAACGCCATCACAGACCACACAGCAAAGGCAGCGGCCCTCAAGCCGTGGAAGAAAGAAGAAAAGAAGAATTTGACAATAATTTTGGACTTTGATAATAATTTTGGACTTTGATTTGAACTTGGACTTTGATAAAAACATTGGACTTTGATATGCTAAAGACTTTACAGTTAAGAAAAAGACAAATGGACTAAAAAGGGACGGCGTATGGTGAACAGTCAACAGCACTTGCCCACCATAGTCCCTGTGCCCCATGATGGCCCAGCTGACGCACGAAAAGACGCACCTCTCAAAGCAGTAATGATGTCGACGCTTGAACAAGGACGGGTGGCTCCTTGGTTTTCTGTAGCTGCTGCATCATTTGTCCAGTTTTGCATGATCTTTGCCGTAAAGCAACAGGGCAGAAGTAAATTTGCCACATCACACTTGCCTAGGCCACTCTACCCATTTCAGGGATTGCAAATTGGCTACACTCAGCTCCCACTTGTTGGGAAGCATGAATATGTGCTTGTTGTTGATTTCTTTTCAGGTTGGAGACCTACCCTGTTACTAAAGTAAATAAGCAGGTAACCGCACAGAAGCTCATGAATGAGGTAATCCGCAGATACGGGGTACCGGAAGTGATTGAGTCAAACAAAGGTACACACTTCACAGGTGAAATAATGCAACACATCATGTCTGTTTTGGGTATATTCCAGGCTTTTCACACACCCTACCATCTGCGGAGTAGGGGGAAAATAGATACAAAAGGCAATGAAGAAAATGGGTAAATTTTGAATTGAGTGTCTTTCATTAGTTTTTTCTTTTTCTTAGGAGGATACATGCCACAGTAACTGAGCTTGGGGAATGATTTTCTTGTTAATTTTGTCATGAGCCTCTCCAAGGAATTGTTAGTAATGCATTCTGTAGTCTCTGCTTTTATCTCAGGTCCTACAGATGAGTGTCACAATCTAAAACCAGGTGACAGGGTCTATGTGGAAAAGTTTGAGCGAGAAACCCGGTTTGAATGTCCTTACCAGGTGTTGTTCACCACCCCAACTGCAGTCAAGCTCGAAGGAAAGCCCACTTGGATCCACACTTCGCACTGAAAAAACTAATGATCCTGCATATCCTTTACATGCTATAATGTGGTACAATTCCTCTAACACACACCTTTGACTACTGTACACTAGCCCCCTGTTTCAGAACAAATTAATATAATTAAATGTGCAATATGAAGACTACACTGAGGGTGAGAATCCAACACCGCATCGTGCTAAGAGAGAAGTTGACGTTCCTGGTGGTAACTTTAATCCACATGTACACATAGATACAATAGGAGTGCCAAGGGGGGTGCCAGATGAATTTAATTCTAGAGATCAGGCTAAAGCAGGTTTTGAGTCCGTATTTGCTATTGTCACTGTTAATAATAATGTAGATTGGATGAATTTTATCTTTTACAATCAGCAGAGGTTTGTAAACTACACCAGAGATGCTTTACAAGGGTTAATAGACCAATTAGGGCCCACTGCATCCATGGCATTCCAAAATAGAGTGGCCGTGGATATGATTTTAGCAGAAAGAGGTGGGGTATGTAATTTCTTGTATGTGTATTTTCCCTTTGATCAAAAAGAGTATGAGTAAGGGACTGGATAATGTGACCAACGTTTTCCTTGTTTGAAAAAAGATGAAGAGCCAGTTCCGATAATGCCAATCACATACGTTACCAGAAGAATGGAGAGATGGACTAGTACTGTGTCTGCCTCAGTCTCATAAGATGGACTGTCAGTGGACTTCCCACTTGCCTAGGGAAAGTGCAGAAGACCTTAGGTTCCGGCGAGGGCACACCCTGCGGGGTGTTAACTCGTACAGATAGAGGGTATGGAGGCCCGGAAATAATCCCAGGGAATCCATGGCCTCCTTCTGAGGTGAGGTAGGGATCCCTTCCCTTTTAGGAGTAGGGACTTACGGGCAGTGGAGAAACCCTGACGTAAGGGAGAGACGACCGAGGAAGAGTGCAAGGTCTGATGCTTGATCTCCATATTAAGTTTTTTAGGGGGGTTTGTGAGGGTATATATATATATATATATATATTGCCATATGTTCTTTATACTTTTATACCTATATGCAAGTTTTATTCAATTCCAAATGAGAAAAAACTTAAATGTCGCCTTAAATCAGATATGCCAAGGTTTTGCAAGAGATGTTCTAGAAGTTCAGAGAAGATACCGAACCAGACGCAAGGACGCATGTACTTGGCCGATTTCCCAGAAGCCCAGAAACAAGATATCAAGATGTTCAAATGTACATAATTTTCACTGTCTTAGGCCGGACTTCTTAGAATTGTGTGGGTAATTCTTTGCACTGGAGTTAATTGAATACGTGATTTTCTGTATAAGCCAGAGGCGCCTCACTGTCTCAGTCCGCAAATCCGGACTGCCCATATATGGTTATGAGCCCATCACCCCCTAGTGGTGAGAGGGCAGAGGGTATAAGATCTCATGTAATCTGTAATAAAGTGCGCAGTTTTTTCTCCCGTGTGAGGAGCTAGACCAGACTCCTGTGTGTGGTGTCTCTTCTTACGGCCGGCAACGGGGAAAGTGGGGTGGGGCCGATTGGTGTTGCACTTAGAATTTTAACCCTCATACCGGGAATCGGGGAGAAGACGCAGCAGAGCTGGACAGAGCTTCTTAGGTGATGTGTTCTTTTTTATGCAGCTAGGCCTTATTTTAGGTCTTTTACAGTAGGATGTCCTACTGTAAAAGTTGCATCGCACAGCACGAAGACTGCGTTTTTGTGCGATGCAACAGAGAGGAAGGCTCCATAGGGAAACATGGGCTACAAAACATCACGGGCATATCTAGCAAACTGCGTTGTTTTTGTCTCGCAATGTCGCATCAGAAATGTGAAGGAACCCATAGGAAAGCATATGGGCTTCACATACATGGGATTTGTAGCACTGTTGCATTGTGAAGATCACACAATTTTGGCGACTATGTGAAACCGGCCTTACACACAAAAGTAGGAAGCAACATAAAAATAAATTAAAAACCATGGGCGATAGTGCAGATTTTTTTGCAAGGCTTAAGTGAACACATCGCACATGAGAATGAAACCATTGAAAATCATTGGTTTCATAATCATGCATGTTCACTCACTCTCGTATCACAGAAAAATCTATCGTCAGTGTGTACGAGCCCTTAAATGACCACACACACATTCTCAGGTTCTATCTGAACAGTGCAGAGAAAAGCTCGCCACTAAGTGGTAAGAATCTCACAGGCACATTCGACAAAATGATGAGCCTGTGTGAGACAATTAAAAAGCTGCTTCCTGGTATCCAACCCTCTCTACGGAAAGGGTTGCACAACGTGGGTTATCAGGCCAAAGTCCTCATCCTTCACAATTACAAATGGGGCTGGTGGGCCTGAAGAAGCAGGAAGCACACGTAACAAGGCCAGCTAGTTGGAAAAAAGCTGCTGCTCCATTCTGCAAGCCCTGAAAATGCGAGCATCTGCAGCTCTTTCATAAGACCTGATATCAACAATTATAAACTGATAGTTACTATCAGCCAGAGCCAATGAAACTACTGAGAAGTAGTGTTTCTAATTGTAATATGGGGACCTGGAGTGTGGTGGCTTCTTCACACGGATGTGCTTGCCATTCAGGGCCCTTCTGCAGTTCAGAAACTACAAAGCAGCTTTAAATGCATCTGCAAAGCCCACACAGGCTGGTGGAGAGGCAGAAAATGTTGATGAGTTTTGGAATTTCCTTTTAGTTCACTTCTGGCACAATATCAGTATAATTCTGATGGCACTTAAGAGCTGCACTTACATGGAACCGGACAGAAAAGACCAAGGGGTAACTGAGAATACTGACTACTGATGTTCTCAATGCCAGGACGGAGCTATAACAGTACTTACAGTTGATGCATCCATGTATTTGTACTGATGAGAATCAATGTGTGCTGTTGTTGGATGTCTTCTTACTCCAATTCGAATATATTGACAAAGTTTTAGAGAATCGTCCCAAATGAATCAGCGTGTGAGATGATGTGTGGATATCACCACATAATGCAGTATGAACACCTCTATATATACACAGGTGAATGGAGGCCACTTGAGGATATTTTTACTTCTCACGTCTCCTGCGTCTCCCTCCACTGAGAAAATAATATATAGCAGTAATTATCTAATTGTCTCCAAGATCATTTTCTCCAAACAAACAGGAAACAGGAAAAAAATTGCATCAGACTGACATCAGTGTAGGAGACAAAGCTTAAAAACTGTAAGAAAAAGTTGAGGACAGTAAAGTAAAATAAACTCTAAAGGTACTTTTATTCTCTTATCGTTTAGAATAAGGCCTCACGTCCACGGGCAAAAGAAGAATTAAAATCCGCGGCAGATTTTAACTCTTCTCCTGCCCGCGGATCCACATCCCATAGGGATGCATTGACCACCAGCGGGTAGATAAATACCCGCGGATGGTCAATAAAAGTGATTTTTTTAAAAATGGAGCATGAAAAAATCTGGACCATGCTCCATTTTCATGCGGGTCTCCCGCGGGGACGGCTCCCGCGGGCTTCTATTGAAGCCTATGGAAGCCGTCCGAATCTGCGGGAGACAAAAATCAGATTTTACTCACCCGCTCCAGTTCTTCTCTTCGCCGCGGCGCCATCTTCTCTCCGTCGCGGCCGGATCTTTTTTCTTCGGGCCGGCGCATGCGCGGGGCACGTCACCGACGTCATCCTGCGCATCCGCCGGGCTGAAGAATGAAGATCCGGCCACGACGCAGAGAAGATGACGCCGCAGCGAAGGAAGGATCCGGAGCGGGCGGGAGGTAAGTGTATTCTGATTTATTCTTATTTTCAGCCCTCATGTCCGCGGGGCAGGAGGGACCCGCTACAGATTCTCCATGGAGAATCCGTAGCGGGCCTGATTTTCCCCGTGGACATGAGGCCTAAGTCCTTACATGCATGAATATGGAGTCGTAATACATCAGCGAGCAGGACCTTCTACAGGTTTCACTAACATTAACTCCTTGATCCTTTTGTATGTATGCCCTCCAGCATTAGGATTTGTATAGAGCAGAACAGCTGATACCCGCTGGCAATACCCTCAATCAGCGTTCACATTTATCGAAGCTATTAACACTTTAAATGCCCTGGTAGGCACTGCATCAAAAGTCTGGTATGTACAGTGGGAGCTGGGCTTTTTTTCTGGTAACTCGCTCTTCATTACAACTCAATTGGAAAACATGTTATTTAACCTACATGCTGAACACTATAGAAAAATAATAGCAGAAAATTGCCAAATTGATAACTGTGCTTATAGGATTTCACCTCAGAACAAATGGAACAAAGAGAGATCCACAACCTGCTAACAATAAAAACTACAGCCCGACATGCAGAAAGTGACCAAAATATGATGTTCCCAGAAACTGCATCAATGAATCTTCAAAAAGAACCCTTCATACGGGTGTATTGATGTGGAAAGAGATAATGTTATGGGAAGAGCTGTAAAAAAGATGTATTTTTATTATTCCAAAAGTAGTAAAACACAAAAAACTATATCAATTTGATATAGATGTAATGGTATTGCTGCGGAGAACAACATTATATTATTTATACTGTGCGGATCATGCTGTAAAATCAAACCCCTCTTTCTCCTGCAAAATATGCTGTAATTGCTGTTTTTTTTCCATCACCCCCTTATCTGTCCCTTGAGTGGTGGGTTTCTTACCACCCTGTCAGACCCACCAGGGCAGGTTTTTAAAATGGGCCAATTATTTATTTCAGCTAATTTTCCAGTCGCATTCCAAGAGCCATAACTTTTTCATTTTTCCATTGACACAGCCATATGGGGCTTGTCTTTTGCGGGGCGAGTTGTACTTTTTAATGGCATCATTTTTGGGTACATATAATGTATTGCATAACTTTTGTAAAAAAAATTGTAGGGAGACTGGGGGAAAAAAAATCTGACATTTGTTTTTTCTTCATTTTACTCCACTTATAATTTTTTATAAAAGTTTTTCAACACATATGGTACATCAAATAGAACCATTGAAATATACAACTCACTCTGCAAAAAAAACCAAGCTTTCATACACTGACGTCTATAAATAAATAAAGGTGTTACGATTTTTTTAAATGGGAGGAGGAAAAAACGAAAATTAAAAAAAAAAAAAGGGGCCATGTCATTAAGGAGTTAAATAATGTACTAACTTCCTTCTCTGGGTCATTACGATGCAGGGATAGCACATGTGTAATTTTGTTTTTAATCTTTTACAAAGTAAAGGGAGAAGGGTACGGTTTGGGCGGTTTAAATTTTTAAATAATTTTTGTACTTTTTTTTACTTAAAAACCATTGCTCCCCCCTCCTGACACACCATTGTTGCCCCCCCCCCGACACACCATTGTTGCCCTTCTGACACGACTCTGTCCTTCTTCCCCCTCAGCCTGACTCCTTGCCCCTGCCACGGCACTGACCTCTCATCTAGTCCACTAACATACACGCTGCAGCTGTCCCTGCGGGTCCTGAGTGGTCTGTGCGGGCACTTTGTTGCACTGATGTGCGTCAGTCTGCTCCGTCCCAGCTGGCAGGTCACTCACTGCAGTGATCGTGGATCCCTCTGCTGCCGCTGCTCCCGGACTCTCCACTCCACTGCCCCTGTCCACCGATGCATCTGGCTGTGCCTCTCTGACAGTCGCCTACTCCAAATTTCCACCGTGTAACCTGTCTAAGGGTATTCTGTATGCTGTGAATGTTGTGTTTGAGAGTGTAAAAGACTGTGTACTCAAGACCGAACAACAGATTTTGTGAGGGTTAATTTGTAGTAGGGTGGCCTTGGGCTGTATAGCAGGACACAGTGTGTTCCTATAAGCTTTGAGGGAGAACACCTGGGGCATACTCTCCTATGTAATAGTGCATGGTTTGCCATAATACACTTGGAGAGCAGGGCCAGGAAAATTTAAAATAGGCATATTTACTTGTATGATCAAGCTCGTTATGTTCTCATATGTGAAAAGGGATGCACGTGGATTATAGCCATGGTGTTTGACGGCTGGATACTCTAAATCACTCCAGCCATGGAAGAAAGAAGAAAAGAAGATACTGACAGCATGAGTCAGAGGCAAAAACTTGGACATTGACAAAAATTTGGACATTGATATGCTAAGAACTTTACAGTTACAAGCCAGCAAGGAAGGAAAGTATAAATGGACTAAAAATTGGAGCAGCAGAAACAGGACAGCATATGGGGAACAGTCAACCGTACTTGCCTACCACGGTTCCTGTATCCTATGATGGCGCAGCTGACGCACGGAAATACGCACCTAGTAAAAGCAGCAATGACATCAATGATTGAACGAGGACAGGTGAGTCCTAGGTTCTCTGTAGGTGCTGCATCATTTGTCAAACTTGCATGATCTCTGCCATAGGCGAGTCAGGACAGAAGGTAAAGGTGACCCAAAGACACTTGCCTAGACCACGCTACCCATTTCAGGGATTGCAAATTGACTACATTCAGCTCCAACCTGTTGGGATGTATGAATATGTGCTTGTTGTTGGTTATGTCTTTTCGTGTTGGAGGCTTACCCTGTTACCTAGGTAAACGAGTAGGTAACCTCAAAGAAGCTGATGAACGAGATAATCTGCAAATATGGGGTACCAGAAGTGATTGATTCAGGCAGAGATACTTCGCAGGTGAAATACTGCAACACATTATGTCTGCTCTGAATGTATCCCAGGCCTTTTACACACCCTACCACCCATAGAGTAGTGGAAAGATGAAGAGACTGAATGGCACGCTAAAAAGCAAGATGCTTAAAATGACATAGGGAATAGAGCTACCCTCACCAGACTGTCTCCCAAAAGCCCTATTCAGTATCTCCCTACGAGATTCTGTTTGGGTCAGCCCCAAGGCTAGGTTGCTACTATCCCCAGTAGTTACAATTGCAATCTGATTTCCCTTGCCAAAGCACTAACTAAAGTCTATGCACAAGTGTTCTCTTCCAGACCCAGAGGTAGACACCGGCACACATGTCTTGCAGCCTGGGGATTTGTCAAAATGCAGCCAAAACTTTGTCAAAAATGCATGACAACGCTGCTGAAACTGCAATAAACACAGCATTGAAATGCAAATGCCTGTGTGTGGGAGGCCTTAAAGTGATAAAAAGTAGATATACATGTATGATATCAAAGGGCGCAGACTTTTTTCTGTTGCCCACAGGTTTTGGCCAGCACACAGCCGCAGGTCATGTGATGCCATTTCCACATCTCCTGCCTGATGGTACATCAATCACTGCGGTCCACTTGGTGCCAGGGGGGCAGCACTAAGTGGCCCGGAGGGTTGGAGGAGCTCTGAGTTTGCCAGGATCAGATGTGGCTGCTTGGCTGGTTCCAGTGTCTGCGCCAGTGGAGTGGGTCTTGGTTAGATTTCTCTTGCATACATGCTACTGATTTTGGGGTTTTCTGATGCAGGGGTCTGTGGCATTTCTACTGGGTGTGAACATTCCCCTAATGTATACATTGCTGTATACGCAGATTTTGTAGATGATCTAATGCTTTGCAACAAAAGATCTATATGATTGTAAACTTTCTTAATCTTTAATCTTAATCTTAAAATTTAATAAACAAAAGAGATATCAAAAGACATCCAGACTATCAAGAAAGATAACACCATGAATGGCATTTAAGAAGAAAAGATACAAACAGGATATACAAATAGATACAGAAAAGCAAGACAATATTATACTTAGCATGTATGGTAAGTAGAAAATCAATCTGGCGGGGAAATTTGATGTTCTTCTGCCACAGACATCGAGAGTAGACTTGGGCTTGGACCCCTTGGGCTTCCACCCCACACTCCCCCGTTCCCATACCTAGATCGTGCTGCATACATGATCTGCCCCTTGGCGTAATTTTTCCAAACAGGACACATTTCCTGCACATGAACATTTGTTTGTAGCCCTGCAGGCCACTCTCACAAACACTGCTTTTTACTGCTATTAGCGCGGTGTCCTGAGTGCCATACTAACCGCGGTACAACACTCCCAGAGATTTTAATGAGCTTACTTAAACCTGCGCTCGAACACGGTGTTTCTAACGCTGTGATTTTCGAGAGCTGTCTGTTCTATTTTTGCGTTGTCGTGTTTTTTAACACACCTCCTCAAAACGATTGAGGGGGAGCATTAAAAAGCGCTGTCAGACGCTGTAACCTGTGTTCAAAAACGCTGCTCGAAATCCTGGTAAAAATGCCACAATTTCAAGCTGCGTGTTCTGAACACGTGTCTATCTATCTATCTCATATCTATCTATATACTATTTATCTATCCCATATCTATCTAGATACTATCTATCCCATATCTATCTAGATACTATCTATCCCATATCTATCTATATACTATCTATCCCATATCTATCTATATACTATCTATCTGCTATCTATATACTATCTATCTATCTCATATCCATCTATATACTATCTATCTATCCCATATCTATTTATATACTATATATATATATATAATATAATAATATATATAATCTTTATTTGTATAGCGCCAACTTATTCCACAGCGCTTAATATCTATCCCATATCTATCTATATACTATCTATCCCATATCTATCTATATACTATCTATCTCACATGAGATAGATGGTATATAGATAGCAGATAGATAGTATATAGATAGATGGATGAATACATAGATAGTATATAGATAGATATGGGATAGATAGATAGATAGTATATAGATAGCAGATAGATAGATAGATAGATAGTATATAGATAGCAGATAGATAGTATATAGATAGATGGATGAATTGATAGTATATAGATAGATATGGGATAGATAGATAGATAGATAGTATATAGATAGATATGGGATAGATAGTAGATAGATAGATAGCAGATAGATAGTATATAGATAGATAGTATATCGATAGATAGATAGTATATTGATAGATCGTTCTTCAGATCGTTCAGAGATGAACCACAAACATGATCTTTCATATGTTTAGGTAGGTATATGAAAGGGTTAAGGCATGTTTCTAGCTGATCTAGAATGCTAATTACATCTGTCAATCTATCTATTCCAGATTTCTCATATTCTCCACTTTTCAGAAATTATTTATGCCTGCATTGAAAGAGTCAAAGAAGGTTATAAACTTGTACTCCCAAGTTCTTCTTTAATGTTGAGATTTGAAGTTGCGTTTTAATATAGTAACCTTCATATGCTCTATGTTGTGTCCATGACTAGAACAATACTCGGCCATGGGTAATTCTGTGTTTAATTGTATGGCGATGAGATCTCATCTTGGCTTTCAGTTTCTGTCCTGTTTCTCCAACATAAATGCCCCCAACAGTACATTCACTGCCCCGGATCAGGTTCGCAACATTAGATGTGGAACATGTGAATGTCCTGGGATCTTATAGTCCTGCTGTGTGTTGGGGATTTGTATCCTGTTCACAGTCCGTACATGTCAGCAGGTCTTACAGCTCCTTACATTACAGGGATAAGTTCCTTTTTTGTGTCAGGGTGATTTGGAGAGTAGGGTGGAGAGTTTCTAGTTAATAATAGCAGATAAGCAGGTTACATAGGAGAAACACTGGGCAGGTTGGAAGAGGGGTTGTGGGAACTGTAAATTGAAGCTTTCTTTAATATTACTGATCCAGTGTTTGAAGCATGTGGCAAAATCTTTAGTTGACATGAAAGATGTAGAAGGGGGCATCAGGGGAAGGAGAAGAGAGTTAAAAGTGTTAACAGTGAGGTTCCTACAAGTGTTAGTTTCATGGTTGAGGGGACAGTTGAAAATACTGTAAGTAAATTGTGGTCAGACAGGAGGAGCAAGGTGTATGAGAGGTTAGTTAGTGAACACAGGCACGTGAAGATAAGGACCATGTATGTCCCTCTCTGTAAGTGACCATGGTGGACTATTGTCACTACAGTACTGGACAAAAGTTTTAAGCAGAGGTGGAATAAATGTTGCTAAGAAAAGATGCTTTCAAAAATAGAACAGGTCATCAATAGATGATCGTCAGGGACCCACTGCTCGGATCCCCACAAGTCAACTAATCCAGCTTCTGCTGTTGCTATCATTAGAATGGAACGGGAGTTACACCAGCAATAACAACCTGGGTTGCTGTCGCTATGCTCAGCACTTTCTGCTTCCTCTGCTGTCCACAGCAACCATAGGAATCAGTTGATCAGCGGGAATCCCATCGATGCGTCCCCGACAATCATCCATTGACGACCTGTCGTCATCTATAGAGAAACTTAGCAGACTCCTGAAATACCCCTGTAAGGACACGTGATTCATGTGATGTCTATTAGGATGTTATAAAAGGTTTGCTTATGCTGTGCTGTAGAGAACCCTGAACATGTATTTGTTTCTTGCTCACATACACCTAATTTTGGTGCATTCATAAAATATTAAAATCTCATTAAAAAAAAATTGAAAAAAATACAAGAGGCCAAGGTACACAGCCACTCCCATTGTCTGATTGTTATTTCTCCGAATTTCCTACAAACAGGTGAGAAAGTACAGGCTCATAACATGAAAGAATCTGTCTCAAAATGGCCGCTAGATACAAAATGGAGCATTATAAGATGTAAATAAGCTTGTGTGTAGTGAAACAATAATTCAAGCAGAAATAGCTTTAGAGCAGTATATTCGGTGCAATGTCTAATGATGTGTCTCTCTGTTCTTTTTCATGAGAACCAAGTCTGGACACAGTTCTTATCAGAAAAAACCCTCCCACAACCTCCAGAGAGACTCGGACAAAGGAACTGACTGTGCTACAACCACCTGAATAACAAAGTGAATACAAGGGAGGACCAGGGAGGACCAGATAACGCTGAAGAGAAACAGACGCTTGAGAACATAACAGATTTATTCTCACTACGCTGATTGTTTTAACAAAGCACAATTCTTGATGTTTTTTCTAACCCAATAAGATTAACCCCATGACTAATGACGTATTCCTTTCCTGTATTAGAACTATACTCAGTCAAAAAACGCTCAGTGTACGCGCCTTAAGCAGAGTGGGCTGTATACTTGCCGCGGCTCATCTCTACGTACCTGTGGGAGCCAATTACTATAAATCATATAGTTTTTGGCCTCTCTGATGCAGCCAAGTACGAACTAATTTGGAACCTAAGGCTTGAAAGGTTAATGTGACCGGTCATGTGTAACGGTCCTTAACACAGGTACAGCAGCAAGGCATAAAGCTCAGGACAAGTTGCATTTTTCCATGGTACTATTTAATGTACCATATAATGTATTGAAAAACTTAAAAATGACATGATAACTTTATTCTAGGGGTCAGGATGATTACTACGATATCAAACATATATAGTTTTTTTTGCTGTACTACTTGTAATTATTTTTCAAAGATATTTATTTTTTTTTACATTATTTTCTGCCTGCAATAACTTTTTATTTTTCTGTCGACATAGTTGTGCGTAGGCTCATTTTTTGCGAATAACCACTTTCTTAGCTCAAACTTAGAATGACAGCACAGTTAGTAACAGAGTAACATCGTATGTAAGGCTGAAATAAAACATGTGCATATAGTTCAGCCGATTGCCCAGAGGATCCGGAGGAAGGCAGAAAAACTCCAATGAGGTAGAAACCAATTTTCCTCATTTTAGGGGAAAAAAATCCTTTCTGACTCCAATCTGGCAATCAGAATAATGCCCGGATCACCACTCCTTCTGAAAATATTAATGATTATAACAAATAATATTGAATCGCTCAAGAAAGATGTCCAGGCCGCTATTGTACACTTTTTTTTTTTGAGTCTTCAATCACTATGTCCTCAGACAGAGAGTTCCATAGTCTCACTGCTCTTACAGCAAAGAACCACATTCTATGTTGACGTAGAAACCTGCTTTCTTCTAGATGTAGAGGGCACCCCCTTGTTACAGTCCTGGGTATAAATAGATGATGGGAGAGATCTCTGTACTGACCGCTGATATATCTATACATAGTTATTAGGTCGCCCCTCTGGGTATTGTAGTCCATCCATTCCATTTATTACTCATTTTTTTCCCCTCTCAAGCTCTGATATGTCCTTTTTGAGTACCGATGCCCAAAACTGTGCACAATATTCCATGTGTGGTCTGACCAGTGACTTGTAAAGAGGAAGAACAATGTTCTCGTCATGTGCCACTATACCTCTTTGATGCACCAGATGATCCTATTTGCCTTGGCAGCAGCTGCCTGACACTGGTTGCTTCAGTTAAGCTTACAGTTAACAAAAAAACCCAAGTCCTTTTCCGTATCAGTGTTCCCCAGTGTTTCCCATTTAGTGTGTAATGGGGACATTTATTTCCTCTGCCCATTTGCAGTACCTTACATTTATCAGTGTTAAACCTCATTTGCCACTTTTCTGACCCCAACTTATCCAGATCCTCTTGCAATGTCCTTCTTTCCTCTCTTGTGTTAATATCTTTACATAGTTTTGTCATCTGCAAATATTGCTATTTTACTGCACAATCCACCTACCAGGTCATTAATAAATATATTAAAAAGAATAGGGCCCAATACTGCCCCCTGTGGTACTCCACTAGTAACAGCAACCCAATCAGAGTATGTAGCTTTTATAACCACCTACTACTTCCTATCACTGACCAGTTACTTACCCACTTACACACATTCTCGCCCAGACCAAGCATTCTCATTTTATATACCAGCCTTTTATGCGGCACAGGATCACATGCTTTGGAAAATTCCAGTTCAGTAACTTCACTTAATTTGAAATTGTACTTAGTAAAGAATTAGGAATATTTTTACAATTCAAGTCATATAAAATCTCTCGGCAACCATATGTGGTTTTCAGCTTGCATTTAGCGGGTTCTCTAACAAGCACATGGCCTATGATTTGACCAATGGCAGATGCATCCCTGTCACCTGTAAGGGCTCCTGTGCAACAAACGTAACAGAATATGTTTTTGTTCACAATAGTTGCACATTTGTGTGTGCTTAAAATCCATCAGAGTTACAGGCTCTACCATTTTTTTGTTTTATCTGATTGCATGTGTGTGATAACTTCATAGATAGCACTCTATCCTAGGCAGCAGAGTTTATAGCTTTGTCTCCGCCATTATGCGGTGTCTTTGGACTGTTAGTGCTTGTTGCTGAATGATTGGGATCTAAGCGCTCTCTCCATTCTGGGATCTTGATCCTTTTATAGCATAATTATTTTTTGCCAGCTAGCATTCTATCCAAGCCAACTACGGTATTGGGTTTGAAGAGTTGGTTCCCGCTATTATGCGGTTGTGCCTAGCAACCATTGCTTTAGGATCACAGTTTGGGATCTAACGAATTCCCTTACTTAGAGCTTCGATCCCATCATCCATTATTCATAGATCAGTATAGGTGCAGCATACAAAAAGGGTATACTACCTCTCATGCACCTCTTTCTCATAATTTATATGAGATTTACTCTATGCTATCACACCAAGAAGCTGACAGAGGCTTCATAACTTTTTTGCCCCAAAACACCCTTGTGGCAATTTATTTCTGGTAATATTGTCAATTTAAGCGTAACAACTCATATAATCGCTCCTGATGAACTACTGTTCACATTAGTAGGGAAACGCGTTGAGCTTTAACCATCCTCCCGAGGAAAGTACATCATCTTCTTGAGTGATATGAGCTTCAGTATCTCTAAGAACTTTCACTACCTCATCCATCTTGAATTGGACTATTATTATCCAGATTTGTAGACTTTTGCTATATATATGGGAGATTCTGCGTGATATTTAACACTCATCTGTATATTTAGAGCTTTGGAGCCCCTTTTGGATATATATCCAACTGAGAGGCTCACTGCTGATACTTGATCTAATTTAAATATTACGCAATTTCAGGTATTTTGCCTTAGATTGATTAGCTGATAGGCTTACCTCTGACATCTATACCTAACCAAAAGGCTACGGAGATATAACCTCTAGATATCTCGCGCATAATTAGCGAATTCATAGTCACATTCGTATGAAAGTCAAGTTTGGGTCAATTCTTCTATCTAGTTAACCCATTCTGACTGTTGTGTTCTCTGTCTTTAAGTACGTCTTGTTTGTTTAGCCCATGTCATTATTTTATGGTATCTTTAATAACAGTTATATTTTAGTTTGTCTATCTCTGTGAAGGAATATTTTTACAATTCAAGTCATATAAGATCTCTTGGTAATCATTTGTGTTTTTCAGCTTGTTTTTAGGGGGTTCTCTAACAAGCACATGGCCTATGATTTGACCAATGGCTGATGCATCCCTGTCACCTGTAAGGGCTCCTGTGCAACAAACGTAACATAATATGTTTTTGTTCACAATAGTTGCACATTTGTGTGTGCTTAAAATCCTGCTGGCAATATGTCATACTGTCATCATTGACCCCACCCCTTGTAGTCACCCATAAACATTCAACATGTGTGGCAATGCCATCCAGCAGTGTTTTGGCTATTTTCTGGCTTTGGGAGTAATTAGCTGTAGTTGGAGACATGTCTGATGATAACAACACCTTTTTACCTTGGTAGCTGTCATACAGATATTGGTAGGCACGTCAGATGGTGAAGGAGGTGGAGGAGAAAGTTTGGGTGTGTGCCAGCCTCTGTGGTATGAAATCTATGAGCAATTCAATCTCTAAACGACCGAAGATGCTCCAAAAAGAAGACTCTTCTAAGCACTATCCATAATGTCTGCCATGCATTCCCTGCAATTAGCTGAAAACTTTATAGCGTCCTGACAGGTGCCTGCGGAAAAACAGTTTCCACGCATGTTCGTCCACAGTTTGTGAGCATTTCTGCACCTCCATAGACTCCAATTACACACAAAAATAGAGCATGCTGCGTATTTTCACACCCAACAGAAATGCATGCTAAAAATAAACAATGTGAGGGAACCTATTGAAATCAATGGGTTTTAATGGATGAGGTTTCTGCAACCGAAAATCATCTGTCTGCAGAAGACGTAGCTCTTGTCTCAATACTCAGAATAACCCACAAAATGTCAGCCGCTCAGTCCAACTCCCTTCAGTAAATGTGACAACATCCAGGGTGCAATAAAAAAGTATTTTATTCTTCCAAAAGATTTACTCTTCCAAAACTAGCAGCAATACCTCCTCCTGCACCTAGTCACTAGATATATATGTGTGATTGTTCTCAGAAACAGAAACCAAGTAATCTTGTAGATATGATACCTTTTAATGACTAAAAGAAGTACATGATGTTACAGCGAGCTTTCAGGAATATCTTGCCCCCTTCGTCTGGCTAATGAAGAGGGCGAGATATCCTTGAAAGCTTGCTGTAACATCATGTATTTCTTTAGCCATTAACTCTTTGCAATCCAATTTTGGATTCAGGGTTTCCTGGGGGCTTTCTCTTTCTGCCATTATACAATGGAGCTATCTGCTGGCTAGAGCAAGTTCTGCAGTATGTGCCATGCCAGGGAGGCCCCTGACAACAGAGCAGCCGGCAACATACGGTAAGAATACCTTGTCGGACTTTTTCCGACATCTAACCTGTATAGGCTTCAATCAGAGTATCTGAAGACGTCCGAGAGTGGATGCGAAAGGGTTAAATGGTATATCTACAATGTGGTTTCTATTACTGAGAACAATCACACATTGCTCTACTGGCTAACACGGTACCAAATCTTTTTTTAGTCACTAGACAGGGATTGTGATCCTGCTTATCAGCTACTTGCTGCATCATCACTGCTTTCCTATTTCAACAAATGCCACAGCAGGGCTTCAATAGCCCTCACCCCAGCAGGGTCCTGAGAGTACACCCAGTATGCATCTGACTACTGCTGACTGATAGCCATTTGGCACTTATGTAAAATACCTCTCTGTATACCCTTAGTGGGTGACATGATGGCTGCATCAAATGCTCGTCAGGAGCAGCACTCTTTTTCAAATGCTCTCCAGGTAGATGTCACAACAATCTTATTCAGTTTTATTTAAGAAAGGTCCTTTTATATTTCATGGTAACCAAGTCCCTCTCCACAAAACCAGCTCTAGGAAGGCATAGGTATTCCATATTCAGTCTAAATCTGTAGTGTACTAGAGTAAGATGCATCAAATTTTTTAGGCAGTGCACAAAAGTCTAAAATAAGTCACAGATTGTTGCAAAAGAAAGGTATTCACTAAAATCTGTCCCTGTTTTAAAATCCAGAGATAATAATGTCATCTAATTGTGTGATAAGTTTGATATACAGAAACTTGAGTGGCTACATCAAGCCATGAACTCACTAGGACTCGGTGAACTTCTTATGGTTTTCAGGTCACAGTCACATCACCTTTTGTGTTGCCTTCTACTATTTGGCGATGTGGCAGGGCTACCTATGTCACTGCCAAAGTTGCCATTTAGCACTACCCTAATGGTTCTTGTCAAGTTAGATTGTAATCTTGGAGAACACCCATGGGATCTTGGACAGCTGCTCCATGCAGAACATTTCCACTTTAATGATAATACTGGGTCATCAACTGTCTGTACATAGTTTTTTGTTTTTTTTATCCAAATAGGGAAGCTACCCTCCATTTGGTAGAGCTGCAAATGCTTTATAGCATCTCCAATGTGTATGCTAAGTTTCCCAGAGGAGTACTGCATGGCCAATAGGTCACCCGATGACTACTTATTTCTCTGTATAGACCTTTGAATAAATGTTTACTATTTTCATTACAGCCTTTCTTATATCTCTATTTCTTAGACTGTATATAAGGGGGTTGATGAAAGGAGTAAATACAGTATACAGTAATGATAGGAGCTTACTAGTATTGAAGGTTTGCTCTTGTGTTGGAAAAATGTAAACACCTAACAGACTCCAGTAAAATATGGTGACCACAATGAGGTGAGAGCTACAGGTGGAGAAGGCTTTATGTCTATCAGTACTGGTTCGAATTTTTAATACGGCAACAATAATCTTGACATAAGATACAATTATTACTGTGGATGGGATTATTAATATAGGGGAACCTAGTAACAGAATTTCGAGGTGAATTAGAAAGGTATCAGAACAGGCCAGGTCCAGTAGAGGGCCTATGTCACAGAAAAAATTATCAATAACATTCGGTCCACAAAATTTTAACATTGCTGACGCAACAGAAGAAATCAATGCAGTGGAAAAACTAAAACACCAAGCGATGATGATAAACTTCACACAACACGTTCTTGTCATGAGAGAAGAATAACGGAGGGGATTGCAGATGGCCAAATATCTGTCATAAGACATCACTGTGAGGAGAAAACATTCAAATACTACTGAGGCACCAAAGAAATAATATTGTGTAATGCAACCAATGAAAGTAATGGTCCCCCCATTAGTCATCAGGATGTGGAGCATGTTGGGCACAATATCTGTAGGTAACAAGATGTCACTGATGGACAGCTGTGAGATGAAGTAGTACATTGGAGTGTGGAGGTTCTTGCTGGTGGACACCAGGGTGATGATCAGGAGGTTCCCGCATAATGTTCCACAGTAAACAGCTAGGAACAGACAGAACAGGAAAACACGTAAACATTTACTAGCTTGAAATCCTAGAAGGAAAAACTCTGTTACCACAGTCAGATTCCTTTCCTGTGTTTAGAGAGAAAAGCACCATGATAACATTATTCAGTATCTACCAATATCAAGTCATACAAATACTTTATAAGGAACGCACCACTAAACAGATGTTTGACCTAACTGTCCAAGGAAGCCCATTCCATGATATAAATGGAGCCTGAGAGAACTGCTCATAAGAGAAGGAGGGCCATACATATATGTAGAGATGTGTTGGTGCCACTTGAGAAAATGTAATGAACATTGGACCTGTGATAAGAAAGCAACCTGAATGTGTCAAGCTGCGCAAGTGCTGCAGAGTAGGGCCAGTTGGAGTGTTGAGCAGAAGGAATTGCTCTGTTTGCCATCCAGGGCACAAGCTGGAAAAGGATTGAATACTGGCAAATACAGTTTTTTACTAACTGTAGAATGGTTACCACTGGAATATTGACTGACCGTGGTTTGAAAGAACTGTACCTTAAGAAACATAAACATCAAGATTGGGGCTCTTCAGAGTAAAGTTCCAGTTTTTCTCAAGCTTGTGTTTGTCTGTGTGTATTACTGCACTGAAATGGTGTCAAGACTGGAGTCCGTGCAGGTGGAAGTCCTTATTCCTACCCACAACCCCTGTTCCTACCTACTTGCCCCTCTAGGCTAGGCCCCAGGACGACAACTTCATGACGAGGAAGGTGCAAGACTCAGTAAGCAAGGCTCCTACCGTAAATTTTAGCTCTGGGGTAGATAGACAGACAAAGCCAGCATGCAATGGAGTAGAGTATACCCCAGAAACCTGAATCGGATTATCTAAATGTACCAAGGAACCAGAAATCTGAGCCACAAAATCCAAATTAACAAAATTGGCTGTGGCCCCGGAATCAACAAAGGCTTGCCCTGCACAAGAGAGAGGACGAAAATCTACGGCACAGGGTAAGAACATCTTAGACACAACTGGGAGTACCTTAGCTCCTAGACAGTCCTCCCAACAACTGACTAGGAGCGGAAGTTTTCCTGCCAAGGCTTCCTCCCGCAGATAGCGATCCGATGACCAGACTCTCCCTAATACAAACAAAGGGTTTTTTTAGTCAGTATTCCCTTCGCTGTTGAGGTGACATCGTTCCCAATTCCATGGGTTCAGCGGAGGGAGGTGGAGTAGTCCGGTTAACAGAGAAGGTGGCCGGGTGGACCGGACTGGTCCTAATGGATCGTCTGGCCCTCAGTCTACGGTCAGCTCGAATAGCTAGTGACATTGCTTGTTCCAGAGTATTGAGCTCAGAATGGGCAACTAGCAGATCCTTGAGGCCTCAAGAACAAGTCCGTGAGGACTGATTCATTCAACTACATGAGGTGTGCATACCAGAGGCAATTTCTCAGTATCTCACAGTAAATCTACAACTCAACAAATCAAAAACCTGTTTCTTTTATGATCAACTGGCAGGCAATCTGAGAAGTGGCAAGAAATGCCATCTTTTGAATTGGGAAAGAGATTTATACCGTCTTCTAGCTGGCTAGAGTCTTTTGTTTGGGCGAACCGAGCGTCCAGATGTGCAAATATGATGGAAACTCACCTGAAGTTACTCACGAGGTGGTACCTAACACCTACTCAACTTAAGGCCCGACATCTCTCCAGTGATGCTCAGTGTTGGAGAGGGTGTAAACAGGAGGGTTCACTTCTTCACATAATTTGGTCATGCGCACCAATTGTTTCCTTCTGGAGCAAGGTATTTTCTCTACTAAAATCAGCAACAGGGGTATCTGTCCCATTCTCCCCAGAAATAGCCCTTCTGCTTCTTAACTAGAGATGAGCGAACACCAAAATGTTCGGGTGTTCGTTATTCGGAACGAACTTCCCGCGATGTTCGAGGGTTCGTTTCGAACAACGAACCCCATTGAAGTCAATGGGCGACCAGAACATTTTTGTATTTCGCCGATGCTCGCTAAGGTTTTGATGTGTGAAAATCTGGGCAATTCAAGAAAGTGATGGGAACAACACAGCAACGGATAGGGCAGGCGAGGGGCTACATGTTGGGCTGCATCTCAAGTTCACAGGTCCCACTATTAAGCCACAATACCGGCAAGAGTGGGCCCCCCCCCTCCCAACAACTTTTACTTCATTAGCATGGCATACCTTTGCTAAGCACCACACTAGCTACAACAAAGCACAATCACTGCCTGGATGACACTCCGCTGCCACTTCTCCTGGGTTACATGCTGACCAACCGCCCCCCCCCCCTCCCCCCCACAGCGCACACCAAAGTGTCCCTGCGCAGCCTTCAGCTGCCCTCATGCCACGCCACACTCATGTCTATTTAGAAGTGCGTCTGCCATGAGGAGGAACCGCAGGCACACACTGCAGAGGGTTGGCACGGCTAGGCAGCGACCCTCTTTAAAAGGGGCGGGGCGATAGCCCACAATGCTGTACAGAAGCAATGAGAAATATAATCCTGTGCCACCGCCATCAGGAGCTGCACACGTGGGCATAGCAATGGGGAACCTATGTGCCACACACTATTCATTCTGTCAAGGTGTCTGCATGTCCCAGTCAGACTGGTAATATGCACCTTAACAGTAACCGCGTTGGTGGTAATGTGGTGGTGACTGCGGACCTAGTAGCACGGTTGTATTTTGTTGGTTTTCGGAATGCGGCCAGGATTAAGTGGGCCGTGGCGGGGGGATGGTGTGGGGGCTCTCTTGTAGTGTCGGTAAAGGTGAAATTCTTGGACTGCCACCAGACGAACCAATGCAAAGGCATTTGCCAAGAATGTTTTCCCTGTTGGAGGAGGAGGGGGATGTTTTTGAGGCACTACGTGTCCTCTCCACGTGTCCGTGGTTATATGCACCTTAACAGTAACCGCGTCGGTGGGAAATGCCCTCGCCGCCATCATGTCTTTGGGAAGCCTCTGTTTCCACACCCCAGAGACATACCATTAGCAGCGGTATAGGCAGAGCCCAGAATTCGTAACATTTCAGCCGTAGCATTAGGACAGGCCCCACTAACATATCAGTAGCAGCATTATAGGAGGAGCGCAGTCTTCGTTCCATGTCAGCAATAGTAGCACTCAAGACAGGCCCCAGTAACAATTCCGAAGCAGCAGTATAGCGGGAGCGCAGTCTTCATTCCATGTCAGCAATAGTAGCACTCAAGACAGGCCCCAGTAACAATTCCGAAGCAGCAGTATAGCGGGAGCGCAGTCTTCGTTCCATGTCAGCAATAGTAGCACTCAAGACAGGCCCCAGTAACAATTCCGAAGCAGCAGTATAGCGGGAGCGCAGTCTTCGTTCCATGTCAGCAATAGTAGCACTCAAGACAGGCCCCAGTAACAATTCCGAAGCAGCAGTATAGCGGGAGCGCAGTCTTCGTTCCATGTCAGCAATAGTAGCACTCAAGACAGGCCCCAGTAACAATTCCGAAGCAGCAGTATAGCGGGAGCGCAGTCTTCGTTCCATGTCAGCAATAGTAGCACTCAAGACAGGCCCCAGTAACAATTCTGAAGCAGCAGTATAGTGGGAGCGCAGTCTTAGTTCCATTTCAGTAGCCTTAGTATAGCCAAGGCACAAGTTACATTTATGTAGCTAAAGTGTAGGCCAACCCCACACACCTTTCTGTACCATGAGTGCAGGCGAAGAACATAGAAATTACTATGATTACACTGTAGGTGAGGGCCCCAAAAAATTGGTGTACCAACAGTACTAATGTACCTCAGTAAAAATTGGCCATGCCCAACCAAGATGGCAGGTGAATCGCTTTGGTTAATGTGGCTTAAGTGGTAACTAGGCCTGGAGGCAGCCCAGTGTAACGAAAAATTGGTTCAAGTTAAAGTTCCAACGCTTTTAAGCGCATTGAAACTTATAAAAATTGTTCAGAAAAATTATTTGAGTGAGCCTTGTGGTCCTAAGAAAAATTGCCCGTTCAGCGTGATTACGTGAGGTTTCAGGAGGAGGAGCAGGAGGAGGAGGAGGAATATTAGACACAGATTGATGAAGCAAAAATGTCCCCGTTTTGGATGGTGAGAGAGAACGTAGCTTCCATCCGCGGGTGCAGCCTACGTATTGCTTACGTATCGCTGCTGTCCGCTGGTGGAGAACAGAAGTCTGGGGAAATCCAGCCTTTGTTCATCTTGATGAGTGTTAGCCTGTCGGCACTGTCGGTTGACAAGCGGCTACGCTTATCTGTGATGATTCCCCCAGCCGCACTAAACACCCTCTCCGACAAGACGCTAGCCGCAGGACAAGCAAGCACCTCCAGGGCATACAGCGCTAGTTCAGGCCACGTGTCCAGCTTCGACACCCAGTAGTTGTAGGGGGCAGAGGCGTCACCGAGGATGGTCGTGCGATCGGCTACGTACTCCCTCACCATCCTTTTACAGTGCTCCCGCCGACTCAGCCTTGACTGGGGAGCGGTGACACAGTCTTGGTGGGGAGCCATAAAGCTGGCCAGGCCCTTAAAGACTGTTGCACTGCCTGGGATGTACATGCTGCTCGATCTCCGCACCTCCCCTGCTACCTTGCCCTCGGTACTGCGCCTTCTGCCACTAGCGCTGTCGGATGGGAATTTTACCATCAGCTTGTCCGCAAGGGTCCTGTGGTATAGCAACACTCTCGAACCCCTTTCCTCTTCGGGAATGAGAGTGGGCAGGTTCTCCTTATAGCGTGGGTCGAGCAGTGTGTACACCCAGTAATCCGTTGTGGCCAGAATGCGTGCAACGCGAGGGTCACGAGAAAGGCATCCTAACATGAAGTCAGCCATGTGTGCCAGGGTACCAGTACGCAACACATGGCTGTCTTCACTAGGAAGATCACTTTCAGGATCCTCCTCCTCCTCCTCCTCCTCCTCCTCCTCAGGCCATACACGCTGAAAGGATGACAGGCAATCAGCCGGTGTACCGTCAGCAGCGGGCAAAGCTGTCTCTTCCCCCTCCTCCTCATCCTCCTCATGCTCCTCCTCCTCCTCCTGTACGCGCTGAGAAATAGACAGGAGGGTGCCCTGACTATCCAGCAGCATACTGTCTTCCCCCGCCCCCGTTTCCGAGCGCAAAGCAGCTGCCTTTATGGTTTGCAGGGAATTTCTCAAGATGCATAGCAGAGGAATGGTGACGCTAATGATTGTAGCATCGCCGCTCACAACCTGGGTAGACTCCTCAAAATTACCAAGGACATGGCAGATGTCTGCCAACCAGGCCCACTCTTCTGAAAGGAATTGAGGAGGCTGACTCCCACTGCGCCGCCCATGTTGGAGTTGGTATTCGACTATAGCTCTACGTTGTTCATAGAGCCTGGCCAACATGTGGAGCGTAGAGTTCCACCGTGTGGGCACGTCGCACAGCAGTCGGTGCACTGGCAGCTTAAAGTGATGTTGCAGGGTGCGCAGGGTGGCAGCGTCCGTGTGGGACTTGCGGAAATGTGCGCAGAGCCGGCGCGCCTTTACGAGCAGGTCTGACAAGCGTGGGTAGCTTTTCAGAAAGCGCTGAACCACCAAATTAAAGACGTGGGCCAGGCATGGCACGTGCGTGAGGCTGCCGAGCTGCAGAGCCGCCACCAGGTTACGGCCGTTGTCACACACGACCATGCCCGGTTGGAGGCTCAGCGGCGCAAGCCAGCGGTCGGTCTGCTGTGTCAGACCCTGCAGCAGTTCGTGGGCCGTGTGCCTCTTATCGCCTAAGCTGAGTAGTTTCAGCACGGCCTGCTGACGCTTGTCCACCGCTGTGCTGTCACACCGCGCGACACCGACTGCTGGCGACATGCTGCTGCTAACACATCTTGATTGCGAGACAGAGGAGGAGGAGGAGGAGGAGGAGGGTGCTTTAGTGGAGGAAGCATACACCTCCGCAGATACCAGCACCGAGCTGGGGCCCGCAATTCTGGGGGTGGGTAGGACGTGAGCGGTCCCAGGCTCTGACTCTGTCCCAGCCTCCACTAAATTCACCCAATGTGCCGTCAGGGAGATGTAGTGGCCCTGCCCGCCTGTGCTTGTCCACGTGTCCGTAGTTAAGTGGACCGTGGCAGTAACCGCATTGGTGAGGGCGCGTACAATGTTGCGGGAGACGTGGTCGTGCAGGGCTGGGACGACACATCGGGAAAAGTAGTGGCGACTGGGAACTGAGTAGCGCGGGGCCGCCGCCTCCATGATACTTTTGAAGGACTCCGTTTCCACAACCCTATACGGCAGCATCTCAAGGCTGATGAATTTTGCTATGCGGACGGTTAACGTTTGAGCGTGCGGGTGCGTGGCGGCGTACTTGCGCTTGCGCTCGAACACTTGCGCAAGCGACGGCTGGACGGTGCGCTGAACTACACTGCTGGATGGGGTCGAGGACAGCGGAGATGAGGGTGTGGGTGCAGGCCATGAGGCGGTAGTGCCTGTGTCCTGAGAGGGGGGTTGCATCTCAGTGGCAGGTTGGGGCACAGGGGGAGAGGCAGGGGTGCAAACCGGAGGCGCTGAACGGCCTTCGTCCCACCTTGTGGGGTGCTTGGCCATCATATGTCTGCGCATGGTGGTGGTGGTGAGGCTGTTGGTGTTGGCTCCCCGGCTGAGCTTTGCGCAACAAAGGTTGCACACCACTGTTCGTCGGTCGTCAGGCGTCTCTGTGAAAAACTGCCAGACCTTAGAGCACCTCGGCCTCTGCAGGGTGGCATGGCGCGAGGGGGCGCTTTGGGAAACACTTGGTGGATTATTCGGTCTGGCCCTGCCTCTACCCCTGGCCACCGCACTGCCTCTTACAACCTGCCCTGCTGATGCCCTTGACTCCCCCTCTGAAGACCTGTCCTCCTGAGTAAGCGTTGCACACCAGGTGGGGTCAGTCACCTCATCGTCCTGCTGCTCTTCCTCCGAATCCTCTGTGCGCTGCTCCCTCGGACTTACTGCCCTTACTACTACCTCACTGCAAGACAACTGTGTCTGATCGTCATCGTCCTCCTCACCCACAGAAAGTTGTTGAGACAGTTGGCGTAAGTCCCCAGCCTCTTCCCCCGGACCCCGGGAACTTTCGAATGGTTGGGCATCAGTGACGATAAACTCCTCTGGTGGGAGAGGAACCGCTGCTGCCCAATCTGAGCAGGGGCCCGAGAACAGTTCCTGGGAGTGTTCCCGCTCCTGAGCAGGTGTCATTGTAGTGGAGTGAGGAGGCTGGGAGGAAGGAGGAGCAGCAGACAGAGGATTCGGATTTGCAGCAGTGGACGGCGCAGAACTGTGTGTTGACGATAGGTTGCTCGAAGCACTTTCTGCCATCCAGGACAGGACCTGCTCACACTGCTCATTTTCTAATAACCGTCTCCCGCGTGGACCCATTAATTGGGCGATGAATGTGGGGACGCCAGAAACGTGCCTCTCTCCTAATCGCGCAGCAGTCGGCTGCGACACACCGGGATCAGGAGCTCGGCCTGTGCCCACACCCTGACTTGGCCCTCCGCGTCCTCGGCCACGTCCACGTCCTCTAGGCCTACCCCTACCCCTCAGCATGCTGTATTACCAGTGATTTGATTTCACAGGCAGGAAATAAATTGGCGCAAGACTGCAGGCAAAATATAATTTTTTCCCTTTTCGGAAAACGAAAGGCCCCACTGCCTCTAGTGAATGAATAATCTAAGTTTAATAACTGTGCTGTGTCCCTGCTAATGTGTCACAGAACGTGAGGGTAGCAGAGTTATTATAACTCTGGCAGAGCAGGTATTTTTTTCCCAATTAAGGAAAGCAAATGGCGAAGCCAGCAGTAAAGCGTAGCTGGGTGCGTCTGATTTTTTAACGTTGTACACGCAGCTCACACGTGTCCACAGCCCTTAGGACGGACAGAGGCAGGACAAATACAATTTTTTTCAGTTGTTTTACAAGCAAAAGGCCGCACTGCGTATATTCAATGAATAATAACTGTGTTGTGGCCCTGCCTATACAATTCTTTCCCTGCAGTATCAATGGAGGGTGCAATGCTCTGCAGAGGCGATTTTGAGAAGAAAAAAAATATGCAGCACAGCTAACAGCAGCCAGCACAGTACTGCACACGGTTAAATATGGCCCTAGAAAGGACCGTTGAGGTTCTTGAAGGCTACACTCACTCCTAACACTCTCCCTGCCTATCCAACACTTCTGTCCCTAATGCCGGGTGCAACGCTCTGCAGAGGCGATTTTGAGAAAAAAATATAATTGCCACTGCTAACAGCAGCCAACACACAGCTATCAGTGGCCCTAATAAGGACCTTTGGGGGTCTTGAAGCCTACACTAACTGCCAATTCTTTCCCTACAGCAGCTCCGGTACAAACAGCACTGTCCCTCATCTAACTCACCAGGCATCTGAGGCGAGCCGCACGAGCGGCCGACTTTTATATTAGGCGGACACCTGATCTCCCCAGCCACTCACAGCAGGGGGGTGGTATAGGGCTTGAACGACGCAGGGGGAAGTTGTAATGCCTTCCCTGTCTTTCAATTGGCCAGAAAAGCGCGCAAACGTCTCAGGGAAGGAAGTGAAAGTAACCAGAACACCGCATGGTGTTCGTTACGAATAACGAACATCCCGAACACCCTAATATTCGCACGAATATCAAGCTCGGACGAACACGTTCGCTCATCTCTATTCTTAACCTAAAAACAATCTCTCCACCAATTAGGCAGTTAATGGGACATATCGTATTGGGGGCAAAACTTCTCATTACAAGGAGGTGTAGGACTCATAGAATCCCAGCAATTGAAGAATTAATACACATGGTCTCCGAACATAGTATCTACGAAAGAGTTCTCGCCCGTAGATATAATTCTTTAGAAAAATATGAATCACTGTGGAATCTGTGGCACAAAAAGTTACCTATATGATGTCTTCTCCTATGTTCTTTTCCTAGTTACTATCCTTAGATAGCTGGCGATGTTTTTCTTCTCACTGTTTTTCTTTATAAATCAGTAAATCTTTGTTTTTTGCAAAATTTTCTACTTGCAGATTTAAATGTGGAATAAATTGCATCATAATGAGTATAGGACCAGCCGACAAGATTCATATGTATTGTAATTTGAGATATTACTTTTTACAATGCTTATTACATTACTGTCTGTATTTTATTCTTATGATGTCAATAAAAACTAATTGATAAAAAAAGAAATTGTCACCGGAACAGAGGAAGGCTGAACCTGAGCCGTAGACAACACCCATTCCTGTTGCTGCAAACAGGTAGTCAGGTCCTAAACCAGGTTTGTCAGGGCCTGGACCTAGTTTGCCAAGGCCAACACGACGGCTTCCATGGAAGGGGTTAACGTAGCCAGTCGAATATAATAGTCTGTCCCTCTGTGGGCCAGTGTATCTGTCAAGACTGGAGTCCGGGCAGGTGGAAGTCCCTAGTCCTACCCGCAACCTCTGTCCCTACCTACTTGCCCCCCTAGGCTAGGCCCCAGGGCGACAACTGGGCACCGGTCCCTAGGCTCACTAGAGATGCAGGGCAGGAGTCAGACTTACTGACAAATGCAGGAAAACAAACAAACACAAAAGCAGGTCAAGCAATCCCGTTCAGAGACAGGGGAGAACGTGGTGCAAGGGGTCAGACGAAGTCGAACCCAGGTCCAAAGCAAATGAGTCAAACAGAACATCAATTCTGGGTACGCGGGTGTAGCTGGAGACCAAACATACACTGGCAAGGTCAGAAGGGAGCTGAGCAGTTTAAATGCTGTCAGAACTTTCGCCCCAGTAGCTGATTGGGGCAGGGAGCCTGGCAGCAGCAGGACCCAATCACTGGGCCCCCAGCACCTGCAAAAAAAAGGCAGAGACAGAGCAAGCATGCCCGGGTCTCAAGGCAATCAGGACGCGGCATGGGAAGGCACCCACCGTGTCCCCAGCAACCCGGCTACCTAGGCGCCCGCCCCCTGAGTACAGGAGCGCACGCCTGAAGCTGGCATCCAGGATTACGGCGGCCAGGGGAGGTCACAAAAACCGGGGCTCCCCTCTGCCACACCCCGGCAGCCTGGGTGATAGGACCAGAGGTGCAGGCATGGAAACCCCGAGAGCCGCTGGTCATAACAGACATGGTTTCTGCAGAGGAGCGTGCATGGCCTTTTGAGTCTCCTCATTCACTGTCGATGTGCTCTGTCTAAGGAGAAAAGATAGCCTTTATGACACTCATCCTAGGCATCTGACTAGCAAAGCCAGACTCCTACTGTACACTGATGAAGGGCAAATACCCTAAAACAACTGTCTGTGCATGGAGTCTGGCTTTGCTCTAATTCCCAGTCATTGTTGCAAGGTTTGTATAAAGAGTCTGACTTTGGCTTGAAGGGCTGCTGCTTTCCAATATGTGGCACTGTGGAGGTTTTATTCCATCTACCTTATTTGCATATTACCCAGAGGAGCGTGCATGGTGCTTACTCCTCACTCATCTCCTAGGTGCTCTCCCTAAGGAGAAAAGATAGTGTTTCTAACCCACGTTTAAGACAGTGACACTAGACAGATATAAATCATACATTCTAAGATGCTGAAGGGGACACCTAAATCTGGCCCACTACACTTTCTCTTCTACATCTTCTCCACTGGAGGAGAAAGAAGTAATTAGTAGAACAAGTAGAAGAATATACAAGCATGGTAGTTCAGTCGTTACCACAGTTTCCTTACAGTGCTGGGGTCCAAGTTCAAATCTCTCTAAGAAAAACATTTGAATGGACTTTGAATGTTTTTTTTGTCTTCTCTCTCTCCTCCAGAAAAGACCAAGCTTGGTGGCTCAGTTGCTTGCACTGTTGCTTTGCTGCTGTGGTTTCAAATCGGACCAAGGGCAACATCTTGGTGGAGTTTTCCAAAGTCCATGCAGATTCTATCCTTTATGTGATTTAAGTCTAAGACCTCAGCAGTCAAAGGCAGCAGTGATAACAGCTGAGCTTCATTCATAGAAAACTCACACCTCTTCTATTTGTAAAACTATTTTCTGGCAATTTTTGCAAAAGATTGGCTTGGGATGACCCGATACATTTTAGCATATATCGGCACAATTTTATAACCTGGCCAATCACAATGAGCAACACTAGTTCTAAGCAACCGAGCCTTGCTGTTCTACTCTTGATGACCCATCTTCAGTATAAGCTATTAATAGTTTACAATGGTACAACCCCAGAGGCGTACCTAAAGGCTCAGAGGCCCGGATGCAAAAGTTCAGCTTGGCCTCCACTCTACCCGCTTTTCCCTACCCATACCTAAATCATGCTGCATACAGCTGCAAAATGAATTTCCATACACAAACTAGCACCTGGTGTAATCTTTCCTAACCTGACTAATTTCCTGCACTATATGAAATTGAATTTGCAGCCCTTGGGCCACTCTCACGCACACAACACTTTTTACCATTATTACCGCGGCGCCTCGAGCACAGTGCTAACAGCAGTACAATGCTCCCATTGATTTTAATGGTGTTACTCAGACCTGCGCTCGAACACGGTGTCTCTAACGGTGCGATTTTCGAGAGCTGTCTATTCTATTTTTGCATTCGTATGGTTTTTAACCCCTTAAGGACATGGCCTATTTTGGCGTTGAGGACCAAACAATTTTTGGTATTTTTTCATCTCCATTTTTTAAAAACCAAAACTTTATTTTTCTGTCGACTCGGCTATATAAGGGCTTGTTTTTTGCGTGGCTAACTGTAGTTTGTATTGGTACCATTTTTGGTTACATGGACTACATTGTAAAACTTTTATTATTTTTTTTAGAATCGTAGGGAGAGAAACACATCAATTCTGCCATAGTTTTTTTTTAAAGCATTAATTATGCAGCATAAATGACACACTACATTTTTTCCTGTGGGACGGTACGGTTACAACGATACCAAAATTCTTATATTTTTTTAGATTTTTCCACTTTTCCACAATAAAAACCCTTTTTTTGGAAATTATTATTTTTTTCTAAACTCGCTGCATTCAAAGTGCTGTAACTTTTTATTTTTCCATGGACGGAGCTCTCTAAGGGCTTATTTGTTGTGAGCCGAGCTGTAGTTTTTATTGTTACCATTTTGGGGTACACACGTTTTTTAAATCACTTTTATTGCGTTTTTTGGGAGGCAAAATGCTAAAAAGTTAGCATTTTGCCTCAGTTTTTTAGCATTTTTTTTACGCTTTTTGCCGTGCAGGCCAATAAACATGTTCAATGTATTGTACGCGTCGTTATGGACGTGTCGGTACCAAATATGTGGGATTTTTAATTTTTTTATGCTACTATGAGAAAAGGCATAAAAAGGGTTTTTAAATTTTTTTTTTACATTTTTATTTTTTGTACTTTACTTTTCTCTTTTTTTTTACACTATCTGTGTCCCTCTGAGGGACTTTTACTGCAGCACTGCAGGTCGCTACGATGAGGCATGGCAGGACTTCTCTCCTGCCATGCCTTTATCGTTTACTATAGCGATCACAGGCTATGGCAATACAGGACGCCGGTATCTGGCGACCTGTTGCCATAGCAACCAGCCAGGCTTTCGCGATGTGATCGCGAGAGCTGGCTGGTGTCACAGAGGGAGAGCGCTCCCTCTGTGAACCCTTTCCCTGCCGCTATCTACTTAGATCGCAGCAGGGAAGGGGTTAACAGCAGGGGGCGCATCTCTGATGCCCCCCGCTGTCGCAGTGGGACGCCGGCTACTAGTGACAGGCGGCTCCCGCTGCTGGATAGAGCAAGATCTGCTAGGATCTCGCACTATCCCCATAACGTAAGGGTACGTCATTTTGCGGGAAGTATCCCGCTCCCATGACATACCCTTATGCACAATGAAAGAGAAAGATACATAGATATGAGAGTGAATGATATAGATAGATAGATAGATATACGAGTGAGAGTTATGAGAAATAGATAGAAATAGATATGATAGATAGATAGATATGAGAGAGAGATAATTATGAGATAGATAGATAGATAGATATGAGAGAGAAATAGGTATGAGATAGATAGATAGATAGATAGATAGATAGATAGATAGATAGATAGATAGATAGATAGATAGATAGAAAGATGAACAAAATTTGATAGGCACCTCATGAGTAAAAACATATTGTAGCCAAAGACACTCACCTGGTGCTCAATGGACTTCTCTGGTTAGAGAAACCACCGACACCCAAATCCGTGATCTCCTTCAATATGAGCCTCTGACTCCTAATCCAGCTTCCTGGAGAGACATCCTGGGGAATACAGCCCACTTAGGGCTGGAAAGGATCCACTTGTTAAAGAAACAAGTCTCGGGAGCGCGGGGATCTTTTTTCTTTAACAAGTAGATAGATAGATAGATAGATAGATAGATAGATAGATAGATAGATAGATAGATAGATAGATAGATAGATAGATAGATAGATATCAGAAAGAGAGAGACAGATATCAGAGAAAGATAGATATAGAAAGATATGAGAGATAGATATAGATATGTGTAAGGAAAATACTAAATGTATGATTATTCAGATTTCTTTCAGCCCTTTTAATTACAATTCTGAGCCTTTGACCAGAATATACTGAGTAGGTGGCTAAACAAGTTCCATGTTCAAATTAGAAGACATGTCCCTACTTTTGATGTGCAAATTCTATTGACTTGGACACAAGGGGGAACTCAACATGATGGACATTTAAGATTACATCCTGGTCTAGGAAGAGGTGTAATTAAGTTTGTATTCAGACAACATGGAGTCAATATGTATGAGCATGTGCAGCTGTTTGATGTCCACTTCACACAGGAATGTGCTGGCACCTTTTTGTTTAGAAGTTTTGGTATGCAGATATATGGCCACCTGTTGGAATGCTGACCTATGGTCATTTGTATGGGCCTAAAAAGGTCCTATCTTCAAGTTAAAGGAGAGTAGTAGCTTTTGGAAGCTAGGAGGAGGCATCTTGGAATCTTTGATGGAAGGATGAGAAGCTTTGGGTAGTATGGACGCTTCAGAGACAGAATGAGGTCATCTGAGGCCAGTAAGTCTCACTTCAGTAACGGGAAAAATTTTCGAGGGGATTCTGAGAGACGCCATCGATGAGTACCTCAAGGAGATTAAGGGAATAACTCCTCACCAGCATGGATTCATGAAGGGTCGCTCATGTCAGACAAATCTGATCAGTTTCTACGATGAAGTAAGCTCTAAGCTGGACCAGGGAGAATCTATTGATCTTGTATATCTGGACTTCTCTAAAGCCTTTGACACCGTGCCACATAATAGGCTAATATACAAAATGAGGCAGCTCGGACTGGGCGAAAACGTGTGTAAGTGGGTAAAAAATTGGCTCAACGATAGAAAGCAGAGGGTGGTAATAAATGGTTCGTACTCTGATTGGACCACAGTCGCTAGCGGGGTGCCACAGGGTTCAGTATTAGGCCCCACTCTGTTCAACATATTTATTAATGACCTGATAGAGGGGCTGCACAGCAATATATCAATATTTGCAGATGACACAAAATTATACAAGATAATTAATGCAACGGAAGATAATGTGCGGCTACAAACGGACCTGGATAAGCTGGGGGCTTGGGCAGAAAAATGGCAAATGAAGTTCAATGTTGAAAAATGTAAGACTATGCACATGGGCAGGAGGAACGGATGTCACAAATACTCACTTAATGGGGTACCACTAGGGAAAAGTGATATGGAAAAGGATCTGGGGGTATTAGTGGATAATAGACTAAACTGGAGTAACCAATGCCAGTCAGCCGCTGCAAAGGCAAATAAAGTCTTGGGATGCATCAAAAGAGGTATAGGGGCGAAGGACGAGAACATTATCCTTCCATTATATAAGGCACTTGTCAGACCTCACATGGAATACTGCGTACAATTCTGGACACCGGTGCTCAGGAAAGATGTCACAGTGCTTGAGAGGGTTCAAAGAAGAGCGACTAAACTAATACATGGAATGACGGGACTGGAATACCCAGAGAGGCTGTCCAAATTGGGACTATTTACTCTAGAAAAAAAGAAGGTTAAGAGGCGACCAAATAACCATGTATAAGTACATGAGGGGACAACACATGGATCTCTCCCGCGATCTTTTTACACCCAGGACCACGACGGTAACAAGAGGACATCCGCTACGATTAGAGGAAAGTAGGTTTCATCACCAACACAGAAAGGGGTTCTTTACTGTAAGAGCAGTTAGACTGTGGAACTCTCTACCGGAGGAAGTGGTGATGGCAAAATCCATAGAGGAGTTTAAAAGGGGACTTGATGTCTTTCTGGAGAAGGATATTACAGGATATAAATATTAGGTTAAGTGTCAATCCTGGTATATAGGCAGGTAGGAACTATTAGGGGTTGATCCAGGGAACAGTCTGATTGCCATTAGGGAGTCGGGAAGGAATTTTTCCCCCAAAAGGGCTAATTGGCTTCTGGCCTTGGGGTTTTTTGCCTTCCTCTGGATCAACACAGTAGGATAGACAGGCTGGACTAGATGGACAATGTCTTCATTCGGCCTTACATACTATGTTACTATGTTACTATGTTGAACCCTTAGAAGTAATGGAAACCTTTGGGGATGGTAATATGTGATCTGTAACCTTTTAGTTAATAATGTGTAGCTAATAGTGTAATGTAATCTTTATACTTTGTCATGTGACATCTGCAACCTTTATGCTTTGTATATAGATCACTTGTATTTAGGTATTATTCTTTGTATTTAGATCTAATAGTTTACAAATTTAGGGCAATAATACACCACTATTCTTGATTATCATTTGATTTGAATAAATCCTTATTGTTAAACCTTCCAGAATGTCTTCCTCTCTGTAAAGCATAATCTGAACTAAGTCTTGCTCCTTACAACAATACAATATGAGAGATAGATAGATAGATAGATAGATAGATAGATAGATAGATAGATAGATAGATAGATAGATAATCAGAAAGAGAGAGACAGATAGGTATCAGAGAAAGGTAGATATGAGAGAGAAAGATGGATAGAGATATGAGAGAGATTGATAGATATGAGAGAGAGAGAGAGAGAGAGAGAGAGAGAGAGAGAGAAATAGATAGATATCAGAGAAAGATAGATAGATAGATATGAGAGAGATAATTATGAGAGATAGATATCAGAAAGTAAGAGATAGATAGGTATCAGAGAAAGATAGATAAATATGAGAGTGAAAATTAGATAGATATAGATAGATATGAGGGCGCTAGATAGATTGAGAGATAGAAATATATATGATAGATAGATATGAAATAGATAGATGATAGACAGACATGAAAAAGATAGACAGATAGATAGATACATACCCCGGGGCCCGGACCACTGTGTGAGGAGAGCAGCTGTACACTGTGTCAGCAGGAGGGGAGCAGCAGGTAGGTGACATCATCCTCCCTGCCCCACTCCATGCCATGCCTTACCATGCATCTGTGTCACCTCCCTCCAACCCCCTTGCATTGCTGCTCTCCTCCCCCTTCCTCTGAGTTCTTCTTCCTCCCTTCTCATGTGGTCGGCTGGACCGCACTAATCACGCCTATGTACAACCCTATTAAGATTCATTTAGTATGCAGATACCCGATGTGGCTGCTAGTTAATCTAATATATCACCTTAAACATATTTACTTATGACATGTGTTATATATATATATACATTTACCAAACCGGATCCCCTTTAAAAAGGGACCTTATCTCACCTGAACTGAAGCTGTTGCTAGCTTTGATCCCCTTTGCTCTGTGCAGCTCTGGCTGTGCTCCTGTGTTTTGCAGACTGCAGAGCCAGGCTCACATGACCATGTGTTCATAGCTTGCACAATGTATGCACAGATAATATATGATAATAGGCAGTAATGAAAGTACACTGCTATTCACTGTGCCACTCACACCTGCGTATGATATGCGCATAAAAATGAGCGCAGCTTGGGTGCATACCGAACACAATGCATATACAATTACTATGTGTATTTGCAGAATTTTTTATGCATGTTGCTAGGAGACATTGGAAGAAAGTTAAGAAAGAAATCAGAAAGTTGTAGGCAGACAGTGCAGGACAACAAGTTAGGACCACCAGACCCTTCCAAGCTCTTCTGTGGGATTATTAGAAAGTCCAGAAAACCTCCACATTTGATATGGGTAAACTGATTGCCTGCATGCAGGACCCCCCAGTGATCTGGGACACCAATTGTCCTCATTATCAGGAAAGAAATGCACAGGCACGGCTTGGGATGAGCTGGCATCCCAAATGTACAGGCCTCCATTTGCAAGAAAAAGAGTTATGTGAGTGCGTATTATTTTCCTTTTCTTGGAGTGATTGCATGCAGGCTGTGTGGACACGACTGTCAGCTTTTTTGGTCTGTGTATTTTGTTGGAATAGAGAAATGGAAATGAAAAAAAAAAAATTGAAAAATATTTTTATCTTTATACTTTTTAAATAGCTTTGGGATTAACAGAAAGGCTTACAAACACTTTTGTTTTGTTATCTCTTAACTAGAAGAAATATTACATTAAGCAGCACTTAGCCAATGAGAGCGCTCGATGAACCAATCACAGCCATTTAATGAATCAGAGGCAGCACTTTGGAGGCGGGGATTTTCAAATTCCCAGCCAGAAGCAGATGCAGGAGACAACTGGCGGGACCAGGGGGGGGGGGGGTGCAGCAGAGATGGGCACAGCTTTTTAGGATGTGTATGTTTTTTTTTTTATGCAGCTAGGTCTTATTTTAGGGATTTTACAGTAGGATGCCTTTTTGTGCAATGCAACAGAGAGGAAGGCTCCATAGGGAGCTACAAAACATCACAAAAAAGGATGGGCTACAAAACATCACATTTCACGGGCATATCTAGCAAACTGTGATGTTTTTGCCTCGCAATGTCGCATGCTACAAAACATCAGTAATGTGAAGGAACCCATAGTAAAGCATATGGACTTCACATACATGGGATTTGTAGCACTGTTGCATTGTGAGAAAATCACACGGTTTTGTCAACTGTGTGAAACCGGCCTTATGCAAATAAGGGAGATGGAATAAATCCTCCACAGTGCCACCTATTGGAAGGCAGCATTCCTTCAAGCCAAAGTCAGACTTTTTATACAAGCCTTGTAACAATGACTGGTAATTAAAAGCAAAGCCAGACTCCATGCACAGACAGTTGTTTCAAGGTTTTTGCCCTTCATCAGTGTACAGTAGGAGTCTGGCTTTGCTAGTCAGAGGCCTGGGATGGGGATCAGAAACGCTTCCTGGTATCCAACCCTCTACGTGGAAAGAGTTGCAGAACGTGGGTTATCAGGCCAAAGTCCTCATGTGCCACAATTACGAATTGGGCTGGTGGACATGAAGAAGCAGGAAGCACACGTGACAAGGCGAGCTGGTTGGAAAGAAGCCACTGCTCCTTTCTGGAAGCCCTGAAAATGCGAACATCTGCAGTTCTTCCATAGGACCTGATATCAACAATTATAAGCTGATAGTTACTATCAGCCAGAGCCAATCAAACTACTGAGAAGTATTGTTTCTAATTGTAATATAGGGACCTGGAAAGTGGTGGCTTCTTCACACGGATGTGCTTGCCATTCAGGGCCCTTCTGCAGTTCAGAAACTGCAAAGCAACTATAAATGCATCTGCAAAGTCCAAACAGGCTTGTGGAGAGGCAGAAAATGTTAATGAGTTTTAGAATTTCGCTTTAGTTCACTTCTGGCACAATTTCAATATAATTCTGATGGCACTTAAGAGCTGCACTTACATGGAACCAGACAGAAAAGACCAAGGGGTAACTGAGAATACTGACTATTCATCTTCTCAATGCCAGGAAGGACCTGTGACAGTACTTACAGTTGATGCATCCATGTATTTCTACTGATAAGAATCATTGTATGTTGTTGTTGGATTTCTTCTTACTCCAATTTGAATATATTGACAAAGTTTTAGAGAATCTTCCCAAATGAATCAGCGTGTGAGATGATGTGCGGATATCACCACATAATGCAGTAGGAGCCCTTTTATATATACACAAATGAATGGAGGCCATCTGAGGATATTTTTGCTTCTCACATCTCCTGGGTTTCCCTCCACTGAGAAAATAATATATAGTAGTAATTATCTAATTGTCCCAAGATCTCTCGGGTCATTTTCTCCAAACAAACAGGAAACAGGAAAAAAAAAATCAGACCGACATCAGTGTAGGAGACAAAGCTTAAAAGCTGTAAGAAAAAGTTGAGGACAAAGTAAAATAAACTCTAAAGTTACTTTTATTCTCTTATTGTTTAGAATAAGTCCTTACATACGTGAATATGGAGTCGTAATACGTCAGCGAACAGGACCTTCTACAGGTTTCACTAACTCTTTGATGCTTTTGGGTGTTCCTGTATGCCCTTCAGCATCAGGGTTCATATAGAGCAGAACAGCTGATACCCATTGGCAATAGCTTCAATCAGCACTCACATTGATCAAAGCTATTAACACTTTAAATGCCCTGGTAGGCACTGCATCAAAAGCCTAGTATGTACAGTGGGAACTGGGCTTTTTTTCTGGTAACTCGATGTTCATTACTAGAGATGAGGGAGCACACTCGTCCGAGCTTGATACTCGCTCGAGTATTAGGGTGTTCGAGATGAGCACCATGCGGTACTCGAGTCAATTCCATTTCCTTCCCTGCATGTTTAGCGCCATTTTTTAGCCAATAGACATGCAGGAAAGGCATTACCACTTCCTCGTGTGACGTGCCAGCCCTATCTTACCCCCCTGTAGTGAGTGGCTGGTGAGATCAAGTGACCGCCGAGTATTTAAAGCGGTCCCGCCCGCGGCTCGCCTCAGACACACTGGGAGAGCATAGGGAAAGTGCTGCTGCTGCTATAGGGAGAGTGTTAGTGTAGGATCCTGTCTACAAGAACCCCAACGGTCCTTTTTAGGGCCACATCTGACTGTGAGCATTACTGTTGTGTAAATTTTTTTTTTTCATCTCGGGCTGTGCAGGCTATTATAGCTATAGCGTTGTAAGTCTGCAGTCTGTAATACAGAGTATAGGGAAAGTGGTGCTGAGACAGGGACAGTGGTAGTGTAGGATCCTGTCTACCAGAACCCCAACGGTCCTTCTTAGGGCTACCTCTGATCGTCTGAAATTTACAGGGTGTCTGGTGGAAGTTGTAGTGCATCACTATTGCACAGCCAGCCCTTTTTGCAGCCTTCCGTATAATTTTTTCTGGTTGCAGTTTGCGTTACAATACGGCTCTCAGAGTCAAACTGTACGACATTTATTCCATAATTTTTTGCACCGATCTGTTTCTGCAGTGAACTTAACGCACAGCGTACGGCCACAGCCACTATTAGAGGGAAAGTCATATACACGCTATATAGCCTGTATTCTTTTTTAAAAAAATGTTTTAAAAAAGCTCCTTCTTAGGGCTACCTCTGACCGTCTGAAATTTACAGGGTGTCTTGTGGGAGTTGCAGTGCATCACTATTGCACAGCTAGGCCTGTTTGCAGCCTTCCGTATAATTTTTTTCCACCTGCAGTTTGCGTTAAAATACCGCTGTCAGCCTCAAACAGTACGCAAATAATTCCATAATTTTTTACACCGGTCTGTGTCTACAGTGAACTTAACGCACAGTCACTGATAGAGGGAAAGTCATACACGCTATATAGCCTGTATTCTTTAAAAAAAACAAAAACCCTTCGTTGGGCTACCTCTGACCGTCTGAAATTTACAGGGTGTCTGGTGGGAGTTGCAGTGCATCACTATTGCACAGCTAGGCCTGTTTGCAGCCTTCCATATTCTTTGTTTCTGCCTGGAGTTAGCGTTACAATACTGCTCTCAGCGTGAAAGTGTACGCCAATAATTCCATAATTATATACACCGCTCTGTGTCTGCTCTATTCGTAATCCACCATGCTGAGGGGTAGGGGTAAGGCTCGAGGACGTGGATGCGGGCGAGGACGCGGAGGTCCAAGTGAGGGTGTGGGCACAGGCCGAGTTCCTGGTCCAGGTGAATCACAGCCGGCTGCTGCGGGATTAGGAGAGAGGCAAGTTTCTGGGGTCCCCAGCTTCATATCACAATTTATGAGTCTACGTGATAGACCTTTATTACAAACAGAGCAGTGTGAGCAGGTCCTGTTGTGGATGGCAGAAAATGCATCCAGCAATGTATCTACCACCCAGTCTTCTACGCCGTCCACTGCTGCAACTCTGATACCTCTCGCTGCTGCTCCTCCTTCCTCACAGCCTTCTCACTCCATGAAAATGACACATTCTGATGAGCAGGCAGACTCCCGGGAACTGTTCTTGGGTCCCTGCCTTGATTGGGAAAAAATGGTCCCTCTCTCACCTGAGGAGTTTGTCGTGACCGATGCCCAACCTTAGAAAAGTTCCCGGGGTTCGGGTGATGAGGCTGCGGACTTACGACAACTGTCTCAAGAGCTTTCAGTGGGTGAGGAGGACGATAATGATGAGACACAGTTGTCTATCAGTGAGGTAGCAGTAAGGGCAGTAAGTCCAAGGGAGGAGCGCAAAGAGGATTCGGAGGAAGAGCCACTGGACGATGGGGTGACTGACCCCACCTGGTTTGCTAAGCCAACGGAGGACAGGTCTTCAGAGGGAGAGGCAAGTGCAGAAGCAGGACAGGTTGGAAGAGGCAGTGGGGTGGCCAGGGGTAGAGGCAGGGCCAGAGTGAAGAATCCCCCAGCTGTTTCTCAAAGCAGCCTCTCACCCCAAGCCACCGTGCAGAGGCCGAGGTGCTCTAAGGTGTGGATGTTTTTCAGTGAGAGCGCGAACGACCGACGAATAGTGGTGTGCAGCCTGTGTCACGCCAAGATCAGCTGGGGAGCCACCACTACCAGCCTCACCACCACCAGCATGCGCAGGCATATGATGGCCAAGCACCCCACAAGGTGGGACGAAGGCTGTTCAACGCCTCCGGGTCGCACCACTGCCTCTCCCCCTGTGCCCCAACCTGCCACTCAGATCCAACCCCCCTCTCAAGACACTGGCACGAGCGCCTCCCGGCCTGCACCCACACCCTCACCTCCACTGTCCTCGACCCCATCCAGCAATGTCTGTCAGCGCAGCGTCCAGCTGTCGCTAGCGCAAGTGTTGGAGTGAAAGCGCAAATACGCCGCCACGCACCCGCACGCACAAGCTTTAAACGTGCACATTGCTAAATTAATCAGCCTGGAGATGCTGTCATACAGGCTTGTGGAAACGGAGGCTTTTAAAAACATGATGGCGGCGGCGGTCCCACGCTACTCGGTCCCCAGTCGCCACTATTTTTCCCGGTGTGCCGTCCCAGCCCTACACCAGCACGTCTCCTGCAACATCAATCGTGCCCTCACCAACGCGGTTACTGCGAAGGTCCATTTAACCACGGACACGTGGACAAGTACTGGCGGGAGGGCCACTATATCTCCCTGACGGCACATTGGGTGAATTTGGTGGAGGCTGGGAGGCTGGGAGGCACCTCCTCTAAACCCTTTCGCTTCTCCTCCTCCTACGCAACCTCTACCTCTCAATTAAGAAATGTGAGCAGCACGTCGCCAGCAGTCGGTGTGGTGCAGCGTGGCAGCACAGTGGTGGCAAGCGTCAGCAGGCCGTGCTGAAACTACTCAGCCTAGGTGACAAGAGGCACACGGCCCCCGAACTGTTGCAGGGTCTGACAGAGCAGACCGACCTCTAGCTTTCGCCGCTGAGCCTCCAACCGGACATGGTCGTGTGTGACAACGGCTGTAACCTGGTGATGGCTCTGAATTTTGGCAGCCTCACACACGTGCCATGCCTGGCCCACATCTTCAGTTTGGTGGTTCAGCGGTTTCTGAAAAACTACCCGCACTTGTCTGACCTGCTCGGCAAGGTGTGCCGCGTCTGCACACATTTCCGCAAGTTCACTACGGATGCTGCCACACTGAGGACCCTGCAACATCAGTTTAATCTGCCAGAGCACGGACTGCTGTGCGACGTGCCCACACGGTGGAATTCTACGCTGCACATGTTGGCCAGGCTGTATGAGCAGCGTAGAGCAATAGTGGAATACCATCTCCAACATGGGCGGCGTAGTGGGAGTCAGCCTCCCTAATTCTTTACCGAGGAGTGGGCCTGGATGGCAGGTCCTCAGAAACTTTGAGGAGTCTACCCAGATTGTGAGCGGTGACGCTGCAATCATTTGTCAGGGTAATTCTAAGTACAGCACCAATCAGGCCCACCCCACTTGCCCCGCTGCCGGCGGTAAGAAGAGACACCACACAGAGGTCTGGTATAGTTTCTCACACGGTGACATGGCTGCGCTTTTTTATTACAGATTACATGAGATCTTATACCCTTTTGTCTCATCACCAGGAATGGGTGATGGGCTCATAACCATATATGGGAAGTCCGGATTTCCGGCCTGAGACAGTGAAAGTTATGTACATGGTCGAACAGTCTCCATCTTGATATGGTGCTTCTGGGAAAACGGCCAAGTACACGGCCTTGTGTCTGGTTCTTCTTTGCTGGGTTTGATACATTTTGTCTTCGCCTTGCAAGGCCTTTGGAATATCTGATGTAAGGCGACAGATTACGTTTTTTCTCATTTTAACTTTGAATAGAACTTGCATACAGGTATAAAACATAAAAAACATATGGCAATATATATATATACCCTCACACATTAGCGTAACCATACCGCTGCTATGCCTGCTAGGCAGTTCGTTGCAAGGCATAAAGGCCGATGCTTTGTGGTTGGAACAGGAGACGGGGGGTGACAGTTTGTCGCTTGATAGCCAGACCACCCTCATGTCTATATCTCAGCGCGTTTTGGAGGAGGAGGAGGGGGAGGAGCAGGAGGAGGAGGAGGGGGAAGAGACAGCAGGGCACACTGCAGAGGGTTCCCAAGCTGCTTGCCTCTAATCTGTTCAGCGTGTATGGCCTGTGGAGGAGGAGGAGGAGAAGGAGGAGAAGGAGGAGCCTGAAAGTCATCTTCCTAGTGAGGACAGCCATGTCTTGTGTACTGGCACCCTGGCACACATGGCTGACTTCATGTTAGGCTGCCTTTCTCGTGACCCTCGTTTTAGACGCTTTCTGGCCAACACGGATTACTGGGTGTACACCCTTCTCGACCCACGGTACAAGGAGAATCTTTCCACTCTCATTCCTGAAGAGGAAAGGGGTACGAGAGTGATGCAATACCGCAGGGCCCAGGTGGACAAAGTGATGCTAAACTTCCCATCTGACAGCGCTAGCTACAGAAAGCGCAGTTCCGAGAGCCAAGTAGCAGGGGAGGCGCGGAGATCAGGCAGCATGTTCAGTGAAGGCAGGGGAACACTCTCCAAGGCCTTTGCCAGCTTTATGGCTCCCCAGCAAGACTGCGTCACCACTCCCCAGTAAAGGCTGAGTAGGAGGGAGCACTGTAAAAAGATGGTGAGGGAGTACGTAGCCGATCGAACGACCGTCCTCCGTGATGCCTCTGCTCCATACAACTATTGAGTGTCAAAGCTGGACATGTGACACGAACTTGCGCTGTATGCCCTGGAGGTATGGGCTTGCCCTGCCGCTAGCGTCTTGTCAGAGAGGGTGTTTAGTGCAGCTGGGGAAATCATTACGGACAAGCGTACCCGCTTGTCAACTGCCAGTGCCGACATGCTTACACTCATAAAGATGAACAAAGCCTGGATTTCCCCAAAGATTCTTTTCGCTGCAACCGCAGATAAAAGCACTCTTCTTTATCACCGGAAAAATGGGGCATTTAGCTTTGTCAATCTGTCTCTGACATTAGTCTTCCTCCTGCTACTCCTCCAGAAACAACATGTCATCGAGCTAAACGGCCAATTTTTCTGCGTCCCAAAAGGCTCATCTGCATCTACCAATGTTTTTACAATTTTTCAAAGTTTTAAAAGTATTGATACTTTAACATGAACCAATTTTTTCAACAGGGCTGCCTACAGGCTCTGTTACAAATTAAGCAACAGTGAGCTGTATCTTTCAAAAAATATTTATTGGTTTCACCTGCCCTCTCGGTTGATACATTTTTCAGGGGTACACTTGTACTCTTGGTACACTTATATTTCGGGCCCACGCCTACACTCTTATCCAACTAATTTTTTTGGCCATCGCCTACGCTCATGGTATCCCAATGTTTCAGAGGTTGGCCTATACTATTACTACAGAAATTTTACTGGGGTCTGCCTGCCTATACTTCTGCTACAAGAAAGTTACAGGGGTCTGCCTATACTACTGCCACTTAAATGTTACAGGGGTCTGCCTATACTGCTGCCACTTAAATGTTACAGGGGTCTGCCTATACTACTGCCACAAGGATGTTACAGGGGTCTGCCTATACTGCTGCCATTTTAATGTTACTGGGATCTGTCTATACTGCTACTACAGAAATGTTAAAGGGGTCTGTGTATACTTTTGCTACAAAAATGTTACTGTTACTCAGGTCTGCCTATACTTCAGCCATGTAAATGTTCCAGGGGTCTGCCTATACTGCTGCTACAGAAATGTTACTGGGATCTGCCTATACTTCTACAGAAATGGTAATGGGGTCTGCGTATATTGCACCTACAAAAATGGTACTGGGGTCGGTCTTTACCTCTGCTACCTAAATGTGACAGGGGTCTGCCTATACTGCTGCTACAGAAATGTGAGAGGGGTCTGCGCATAAACAAGAAAAACATTGAATAGTATTTAAAAACACACTAACGAAAAAATATAGAAACAATCTTTAAAAATGTACACATGTTAATTTTAAATGGGTGCCTTCCGGCAAAAGGAAAACAACTGTTAGAATCAAGAACTGAGGATTATTATTATTACTTTTTTTAACACTGTACATATGAGTGCCCTTCACTAATAACATAACGGTACAATTATTTTGGTTTTAAAACGTATAAGGGTTAAAAGCAGATGGATTATAAATGGTCGATGGATCAAACATGGCAGCTGGGTTATTGTCATAAGAGACAGGAGCCTGAAAACTAGGTTGCAAAGGATATGATGGCCAAACGGGGGCTGTTCCTTGCATGGGGTTTGGCTGGTTAGCTAGGGGCACACTTTGAAAATTATTGTTCTTCTGCATTGCAATCTCCTGCAGGTTATTTGACAGTCAACACAGAGGTCTGCCTATAGTGCTGCCACAAGGATGTTACTGTGGTCTGCCTATACTGCTACCACGTAAATTTTACAGGTGTCTGCCTATACTGCTGCCACAAGGATGTTACTGGGGTCTGCCTATACTGCTGCCACTTAAATGTTACTGGGGTCTGCCTATACCTCTGCAACAAGAATGTTACAGGGGTCTGCCTATACTGCTGCCACAAGGATGTTACAGGGGTCTGCCTATACTGCTGCCACGTTAATGGTGCAAGGGGCTGCCTATACTGCTGCCACAAGGATGTTAATGAGGTCTGCCTATACTGCTGTGACTTAAATGCTACAGGGGTCTGCCTGTACTGCTGCCACAAGGATGTTACTTGGGTCTGCCTATACTGCTGCCACGTAAATTTTACAGGGGTCTGCCTATACTGCTGCCACAAGGATGTTACTGAGGTCTGCGTATACTGCCTCCACTTAAATGTTACTGTGGTCTGCCCATACTGCTGCTACAAGGATGTTACAGGGGTCTGCCTATACTGCTGCCACAAGGATGTTACTGGGGTCTGCTTATACTGCTGTCACGTAAATGTTACAGGGGTCTGCCTATACTGCTGCCACAAGGATGTTACTGGGGTCTGCCTATACTGCTGCCACAAGGATGTTACTGGGGTCTGCCTATACTGCTGCCACAAGGATGTTACTGGGGTCTGCCTATACTGCTGCCACGTAAATGTTACAGGGGTCTGCCCATATTGCTGCCACTTGGATGTTACTGGGGTCTGCCTATACTGCTGCCACAAGGATGTTACTGGGGTCTGCCTATACTGCTGCCACAAGGATGTTACTGAGGTCTGCCTATACTGCTGCCACTTAAATGTTACAGGGGTCTGCCTGTACTGCTGACACAAGGATGTTACTTGGGTCTGTCTATACTGCTGCCACGTAAGTTTTACAGGGGTCTGCCTATACTGCTGCCACACGGATGTTACTGGGGTCTACCTATACTGCCTCCACTTAAATGTTACTGTAGTCTGCCTATACTGCTGCCACAAGGATGTTACTGGGGTCTGCCTATACTGCTGCCACAAGGATGTTACTGGGGTCTGCCTATGCTGCTGCCACGTAAATGTTACAGGGGTCTGCCTATACTGCTGCCACAAGGATGTTACTGGGGTCTGCCTATACTGCTGCCACAAGGATGTTACTGGGGGCTGCCTATACTGCTGCCACAAGGATGTTACTGAGGTCTGCCTATACTGCTGCCACTTAAATAATACGGGGGTCTGCCTATACTTCTGCCACAATGATGTTACTAGGGTCTGCCTATACTGCTACCACTTAAATGTCACAGTGGTCCGCATATATTGCTAACACTTAAATGTTACAGGGGTTTGCCTATATTGCTGCTACAGAAATGTTACTGGGGTCTGCCTATACTTCTACAGAAATGGTAATGGGGTCTGCGTATACTGCACCTACAAAAATGGTACTGGGGTCGGTCTATACCTCTGCTACGTGAATGTTACAGGGGTTTGCCTATACTGCTGCTACAGAAATGTTAGAGGGGTCTGCGTAAAAACAATAAAAACATTGAACAGTATTTGAAAACACACTAACGAAAAAATATAGAAACAATCTTTAAAAATGTACAAATGTTAATTTTAAATGGGTGCCATCCGACAAAAGGAAACCAACTGTTAGAATCAACAACTGAGGATTATTATTATTACTTTTTTTAACACTGTACATATGAGTGCCCTTCACTAAGAACATAACGGTACAATTATTTTGGTTTTAAAACGTATAAGGGTTAAAAGCAGATGGACTATAAATGGTCGATGGATCAAACATGGCAGCTGGGTTATTGTCATAAGAGACAGGAGCCTGAAAACAAGGTTGCAAAGGATATGATGGCCAAACAGGGGCTGTTCCTTGTATGGGGTTTGGCTGGTTAGCTAGGGGCACACTATGAAAATTATTGTTCTGGATTGCAATCTCCTGCAGGTTATTTGACAGTAAACACAGAGGTCTGCCTATACTGCTGCCACAAGGATGTTACTGGGGTCTGCCTATACTGCTGCCACGTAAATTTTACAGGTGTCTGCCTATACTGCTGCCACAAGGATGTTACTGGGGTCTGCCTATACTGCTGCCACTTAAATGTTACTGGAGTCTGCCTATACTGCTGCCACAAGGATGTTACTGGGGTCTGCCTATACTGCTGCCACGTAAATTTTACAGGTGTCTGCCTATACTACTGCCACAAGGATGTTACTGGGGTCTGCCTATACTGCTGCCACGTAAATGTTACTGGAGTCTGCCTATACTGCTGCCACAAGGATGTTACAGGGGTCTGCCTATATTGCTGCCACGTAAATTTTACAGGTGTCTGCCTATACTGCTGCCACAAGGATGTTACTGGGGTCTGCCTATACTGCTGCCACTTAAATGTTACTGGAGTCTGCCTATACTGCTGCCACAAGGATGTTACTGGCGTCTGCCTATACTGCGGCCACAATGATGTTACTGGGGTCTGCCTATACTGCTGCCACTTAAATGTTACTGGGGTTTGCCTATACTGCTGCCACTTAAATGTTCCTGGGGTCTGCCTATACTGCTGCCACAAGGATGTTACTGGGGACTGCCTATACCTCTGCCACAAGGATGTTTCAGGGGTCTTCCTTTACTGCTGCCACAAGGATGCTACTAGGGTCTGCTTATACTGCTGCCACTTAAATGTTCCTTGGGTCTGCACCTACTGCTGCCACGTAAATGTTGCCGGGGGCTGCCTATACTGCTGCCAGAAGGATGTTACTAAGGTCTGCCTATTCGTCTGCCACTTAAATGTTACAGGGGTCTGCCTGTACTGCTGCCACAAGGAAGTTACTTGGGTCTGCCTATACTGCTTCCACGTAAATTTTATAGGGGTCTGCCTATACTGCTGCCACAAGGATGTTACTGAGGTCTGCATTACTGCTGCCACTTAAAAGTTACTGTGGTCTCCCCATACTGCTGCTATAAGGATGTTACAGGGGTCTGCCTATACTGCTGGCACGAGGATGTTACTGGGGTCTGCCTATACTGCTGCCACTTAAATGTTCCTTGGGTCTGCACCTACTGCTGCCACGTAAATGTTGCCGGGGGCTGCCTATACTGCTGCCAGAAGGATGTTACTAAGGTCTGCCTATTCGTCTGCCACTTAAATGTTACAGGGGTCTGCCTGTACTGCTGCCACAAGGAAGTTACTTGGGTCTGCCTATACTGCTTCCACGTAAATTTTATAGGGGTCTGCCTATACTGCTGCCACAAGGATGTTACTGAGGTCTGCATTACTGCTGCCACTTAAAAGTTACTGTGGTCTCCCCATACTGCTGCTATAAGGATGTTACAGGGGTATGCCTATACTGCTGCCACAAGGATGTTACTGCGGTCTGCCTATACTGCTGCCACTTATATGTCACTGGGGTCTGCCTATACTGCTGCCACGTAAATGTTACAGGGGTCTGCCCATATTGCTGCCACTTTAATGTTCCTGGGGTCTGCCTATACTGCTGCCACGTAAATGTTACAGGGGTCTGCCTATACTGCTGCAACAAGGATGTTACTGGGGTCTGCCAATACTGCTATCACTTAAATGTTACGGGGTCTGCCTATACTTCTGCCACAAGGATGATACAGGGGTCTGCCTATACTGCTGCCACAAGGATGTTACTAGGGTATGCCTATACTGCTGCCACTTAAATGTTAAAGGGGTCTGCATATACTGCTAACACCTAAATGTTACAGGGGTTTTCCTATACTGCTGCTTCAGAAATGTTATAGGGGTCTGCCTATATTGCTGCCACAAAGACATTACTGGGGTCTGCCAATACTGCTGCCACTTAAATGTTAAGGGGGTCTGCCTATACTTCTGCCACAAGGATGATACAGGGGTCTGCCTGTACTGCTGCCACAAGGATGTTACTAGGGTCTGCCTATACTGCTGCCACTTAAATGTTACAAGGGTCTGCATATACTGCTAACACTTAAATGTCACAGGGGTTTGCCTTTACTGCTGCTAAAGAAATGTAACTTGGGTCTGCCTATACTTCTACAGAAATGGTAATGGGGTTTGCGTATACTGCACCTACAAAAATGGTACTGGGGTCGGTCTATACCTCTGCTACATAAATGCTACAGGGGTCTGCCTATACTGCTGCTAGCAGAAATGCTAGAGGGGTCTGCGTAAAAACAATAAAAACATTGAACAGTATTTGAAAACACACTAACGAAAAAATATAGAAACAATCTTTAAAAATGTAGAAATGTTAATTTTAAATGGGTGCCTTCTGGCAAAAGGTAACCAACTGTTAGAATCAAGAACTTTGGATTATTATTATTACTTTTTTTAACACTGTAGATATGAATGTCCTTCACTAACAACATAACGGTACAAATATTTTGGTTTAAAAACGTATAAGGGTTAAAAGCAGATGGATTATAAATGGTCGATGGATCAAACATGGCAGCTGGTTTATTGTCATAAGAGACAGCAGCCTGAAAACTAGGTTACAAAGGATATGATGGGCAAACAGGGGCTGTTCCTTGAATGGGGTTTGGCTGGTTAGCTAGGGGCACACTATGAAAATTATTGTTGTTCTGGATTGCAATCTCCTGCGGGTTATTTGACAGTAAACACAGAGGTCTGCCTATACTGCTGCCACAAGGATGTTACTGGGGTCTGCCTATACTGCTGCCACGTAAATTTTACAGGTGTCTGCCTATACTGCTGCCACAAGGATGTTACTGGGGTCTGCCTATACTGCTGCCACGTAAATGTTACTGGAGTCTGCCTATACTGCTGCCACAAGGATGTTACAGGGGTCTGCCTATACTGCTGCCACGTAAATTTTACAGGTGTCTGCCTATACTACTGCCACAAGGATGTTACTGGGGTCTGCCTATACTGCTGCCACGTAAATTTTACAGGGGTCTTCCTATACTGCTGCCACAAGGATGTTACTGGGGACTGCCTATACTGCTGCCACTTAAATGTTACTGGGGTCAGCCTATACTGCTGCCACAAGGATGTTACTGGGGTCTGCCTATACTGCTGCCACTTAAATGTTACTGGGGTCCGCATTTTCTGCTCTCACAAGGATGTTACTGGGGTCTGCCTATACTGCTGCCACAAGGATGTTACTGGGGTCTGCCTATACTGCTGCCACTTAAATGTTACTGGGGTTTGCCTATACTGCTGCCACTTAAATGTTCCTGGGGTCTGCCTATATTGCTGCCACATAAATGTTACAGAGGTCTGCCTATACTGCTGCCACTTACATGTTACAGGGGTCTGCCTATACTTCTGCCACAAGGATGTTACAGACCTCTGCCTATATGGCTGCCACAAGGATGCTACTAGGGTCTGCCTATACTGCTGCCACTAAAATGTTCCTGGGGTCTGCACCTACTGCTGCCACGTAAATGTTGCCGGGGACTGCCTATACTGCTGCCCCAAGGATGTTACTGAGGTCTGCCTATACTGCTGCCACTTAAATGTTACTGTGGTCTGCCCATACTGCTGCTACAAGGATGTTACAGGGGTCTGCCTATACTACTGCCACAAGGATGTTACAGGGGTCTGCCTATACTGCTGTCACTTACATGTCACTGGGGTCAGCCTATACTGCTGGCACATAAATGTTACAGGGGTCTGCCTATACTGCTGCCACAATGATGTTACTGGGGTCTGCCTATACTGCTGCCACAAGGATGTTACTGGGGTCTGTCTATATTGCTGCCACAAGGATGTTACTGGGATCTGCCTATACTGCTGCCAAGTAAATGTTACAGGGGTCTGCCCATATTGCTGCCACTTAAATGTTCCTAGGGTCTGCTTTACTGCTGCCACGTAAATGTTACATGGGTCTGCCTATACTGCTGCCACAAGGATGCTACTGGGGTCTGTATATACTGCTGCCACAAGGATGTTACTGGGGTCTGCCTATACTGCTGCCACTTAAATGTTATAGGGCCCTGCCTATACTTCTGCCACAAGGATGTTACTGGGGTCTGCCTATACTGCTGCCACAAGGATGTTACTGGGTTCTGCCTATACTGCTGCCACGTAAATGTTACAGGGGTCTGCCCATATTGCTGCCACTTCAATGTTCCTGGGATCTGCCTATACTGCTGCCACGTAAATGTTACAGGGGTCTGCCTATACTGCTGCCACAAGGATGGTACTAGGGTCTACCTATACTGCTACCACTTAAATGTTACGGGGGTCTGCCTATACTTCTGCCACAAGGATGTTACAGGGGTCTGCCGATACTGCTGCCACAAGGATGTTACTAGGGGCTGCCTATACTGCTGCCACTTAAATGTTACAGAGGTCTGCATATACTGCTAATATTTAAATGTTACAGGGGTTTGCCTATACTGCTGCTACAGAAATGTTACTGGGATCTGCCTATACTTTTACAGAAATGGTAATGGGGTCTGCGTATACTGCACCTACAAAAATGATACTGGGGTCAGTCTATACCTCTGCTACGTAAATGTTACAGGGGTCAGCCTGTACTGCTGCTACAGAAATGTTAGAGGGGCCTGCGTAAAAACAATAAAAACGTTGAACAGTATTTGAAAACACACTAACGAAAAAATATAGAAACAATCTTTAAAAATGTACACATGTTAATTTTAAGTGGGTGCCTTCCGGCAAAAGGAAACCAACTGTTAGAATCAAGAACTTTGGATTATTATTACTTATTTAACACTGTACATATGAGTGCCCTTCACTAATAACATAATGGTACAATTATTTTGGTTTTAAAACGTATAAGGGTTAAAAGCAGATGGATTATAAATGGTCGATGGATCAAACATGGCAGCTGGGTTATTGTCATAAGAGACAGGAGCCTGAAAACTAGGTTGCAAAGGATATGATGGCCAAACGGGGGCTGTTCCTTGCATGGGGTTTGGCTGGTTAGCTAGGGGCACACTTTGAAAATTATTGTTCTTCTGCATTGCAATCTCCTGCAGGTTATTTGACAGTCAACACAGAGGTCTGCCTATAGTGCTGCCACAAGGATGTTACTGTGGTCTGCCTATACTGCTACCACGTAAATTTTACAGGTGTCTGCCTATACTGCTGCCACAAGGATGTTACTGGGGTCTGCCTATACTGCTGCCACTTAAATGTTACTGGGGTCTGCCTATACCTCTGCAACAAGAATGTTACAGGGGTCTGCCTATACTGCTGCCACAAGGATGTTACAGGGGTCTGCCTATACTGCTGCCACGTTAATGGTGCAAGGGGCTGCCTATACTGCTGCCACAAGGATGTTAATGAGGTCTGCCTATACTGCTGTGACTTAAATGCTACAGGGGTCTGCCTGTACTGCTGCCACAAGGATGTTACTTGGGTCTGCCTATACTGCTGCCACGTAAATTTTACAGGGGTCTGCCTATACTGCTGCCACAAGGATGTTACTGAGGTCTGCGTATACTGCCTCCACTTAAATGTTACTGTGGTCTGCCCATACTGCTGCTACAAGGATGTTACAGGGGTCTGCCTATACTGCTGCCACAAGGATGTTACTGGGGTCTGCTTATACTGCTGTCACGTAAATGTTACAGGGGTCTGCCTATACTGCTGCCACAAGGATGTTACTGGGGTCTGCCTATACTGCTGCCACAAGGATGTTACTGGGGTCTGCCTATACTGCTGCCACAAGGATGTTACTGGGGTCTGCCTATACTGCTGCCACGTAAATGTTACAGGGGTCTGCCCATATTGCTGCCACTTGGATGTTACTGGGGTCTGCCTATACTGCTGCCACAAGGATGTTACTGGGGTCTGCCTATACTGCTGCCACAAGGATGTTACTGAGGTCTGCCTATACTGCTGCCACTTAAATGTTACAGGGGTCTGCCTGTACTGCTGACACAAGGATGTTACTTGGGTCTGTCTATACTGCTGCCACGTAAGTTTTACAGGGGTCTGCCTATACTGCTGCCACACGGATGTTACTGGGGTCTACCTATACTGCCTCCACTTAAATGTTACTGTAGTCTGCCTATACTGCTGCCACAAGGATGTTACTGGGGTCTGCCTATACTGCTGCCACAAGGATGTTACTGGGGTCTGCCTATGCTGCTGCCACGTAAATGTTACAGGGGTCTGCCTATACTGCTGCCACAAGGATGTTACTGGGGTCTGCCTATACTGCTGCCACAAGGATGTTACTGGGGGCTGCCTATACTGCTGCCACAAGGATGTTACTGAGGTCTGCCTATACTGCTGCCACTTAAATAATACGGGGGTCTGCCTATACTTCTGCCACAATGATGTTACTAGGGTCTGCCTATACTGCTACCACTTAAATGTCACAGTGGTCCGCATATATTGCTAACACTTAAATGTTACAGGGGTTTGCCTATATTGCTGCTACAGAAATGTTACTGGGGTCTGCCTATACTTCTACAGAAATGGTAATGGGGTCTGCGTATACTGCACCTACAAAAATGGTACTGGGGTCGGTCTATACCTCTGCTACGTGAATGTTACAGGGGTTTGCCTATACTGCTGCTACAGAAATGTTAGAGGGGTCTGCGTAAAAACAATAAAAACATTGAACAGTATTTGAAAACACACTAACGAAAAAATATAGAAACAATCTTTAAAAATGTACAAATGTTAATTTTAAATGGGTGCCATCCGACAAAAGGAAACCAACTGTTAGAATCAACAACTGAGGATTATTATTATTACTTTTTTTAACACTGTACATATGAGTGCCCTTCACTAAGAACATAACGGTACAATTATTTTGGTTTTAAAACGTATAAGGGTTAAAAGCAGATGGACTATAAATGGTCGATGGATCAAACATGGCAGCTGGGTTATTGTCATAAGAGACAGGAGCCTGAAAACAAGGTTGCAAAGGATATGATGGCCAAACAGGGGCTGTTCCTTGTATGGGGTTTGGCTGGTTAGCTAGGGGCACACTATGAAAATTATTGTTCTGGATTGCAATCTCCTGCAGGTTATTTGACAGTAAACACAGAGGTCTGCCTATACTGCTGCCACAAGGATGTTACTGGGGTCTGCCTATACTGCTGCCACGTAAATTTTACAGGTGTCTGCCTATACTGCTGCCACAAGGATGTTACTGGGGTCTGCCTATACTGCTGCCACTTAAATGTTACTGGAGTCTGCCTATACTGCTGCCACAAGGATGTTACTGGGGTCTGCCTATACTGCTGCCACGTAAATTTTACAGGTGTCTGCCTATACTACTGCCACAAGGATGTTACTGGGGTCTGCCTATACTGCTGCCACGTAAATGTTACTGGAGTCTGCCTATACTGCTGCCACAAGGATGTTACAGGGGTCTGCCTATATTGCTGCCACGTAAATTTTACAGGTGTCTGCCTATACTGCTGCCACAAGGATGTTACTGGGGTCTGCCTATACTGCTGCCACTTAAATGTTACTGGAGTCTGCCTATACTGCTGCCACAAGGATGTTACTGGCGTCTGCCTATACTGCGGCCACAATGATGTTACTGGGGTCTGCCTATACTGCTGCCACTTAAATGTTACTGGGGTTTGCCTATACTGCTGCCACTTAAATGTTCCTGGGGTCTGCCTATACTGCTGCCACAAGGATGTTACTGGGGACTGCCTATACCTCTGCCACAAGGATGTTTCAGGGGTCTTCCTTTACTGCTGCCACAAGGATGCTACTAGGGTCTGCTTATACTGCTGCCACTTAAATGTTCCTTGGGTCTGCACCTACTGCTGCCACGTAAATGTTGCCGGGGGCTGCCTATACTGCTGCCAGAAGGATGTTACTAAGGTCTGCCTATTCGTCTGCCACTTAAATGTTACAGGGGTCTGCCTGTACTGCTGCCACAAGGAAGTTACTTGGGTCTGCCTATACTGCTTCCACGTAAATTTTATAGGGGTCTGCCTATACTGCTGCCACAAGGATGTTACTGAGGTCTGCATTACTGCTGCCACTTAAAAGTTACTGTGGTCTCCCCATACTGCTGCTATAAGGATGTTACAGGGGTCTGCCTATACTGCTGGCACGAGGATGTTACTGGGGTCTGCCTATACTGCTGCCACTTAAATGTTCCTTGGGTCTGCACCTACTGCTGCCACGTAAATGTTGCCGGGGGCTGCCTATACTGCTGCCAGAAGGATGTTACTAAGGTCTGCCTATTCGTCTGCCACTTAAATGTTACAGGGGTCTGCCTGTACTGCTGCCACAAGGAAGTTACTTGGGTCTGCCTATACTGCTTCCACGTAAATTTTATAGGGGTCTGCCTATACTGCTGCCACAAGGATGTTACTGAGGTCTGCATTACTGCTGCCACTTAAAAGTTACTGTGGTCTCCCCATACTGCTGCTATAAGGATGTTACAGGGGTATGCCTATACTGCTGCCACAAGGATGTTACTGCGGTCTGCCTATACTGCTGCCACTTATATGTCACTGGGGTCTGCCTATACTGCTGCCACGTAAATGTTACAGGGGTCTGCCCATATTGCTGCCACTTTAATGTTCCTGGGGTCTGCCTATACTGCTGCCACGTAAATGTTACAGGGGTCTGCCTATACTGCTGCAACAAGGATGTTACTGGGGTCTGCCAATACTGCTATCACTTAAATGTTACGGGGTCTGCCTATACTTCTGCCACAAGGATGATACAGGGGTCTGCCTATACTGCTGCCACAAGGATGTTACTAGGGTATGCCTATACTGCTGCCACTTAAATGTTAAAGGGGTCTGCATATACTGCTAACACCTAAATGTTACAGGGGTTTTCCTATACTGCTGCTTCAGAAATGTTATAGGGGTCTGCCTATATTGCTGCCACAAAGACATTACTGGGGTCTGCCAATACTGCTGCCACTTAAATGTTAAGGGGGTCTGCCTATACTTCTGCCACAAGGATGATACAGGGGTCTGCCTGTACTGCTGCCACAAGGATGTTACTAGGGTCTGCCTATACTGCTGCCACTTAAATGTTACAAGGGTCTGCATATACTGCTAACACTTAAATGTCACAGGGGTTTGCCTTTACTGCTGCTAAAGAAATGTAACTTGGGTCTGCCTATACTTCTACAGAAATGGTAATGGGGTTTGCGTATACTGCACCTACAAAAATGGTACTGGGGTCGGTCTATACCTCTGCTACATAAATGCTACAGGGGTCTGCCTATACTGCTGCTAGCAGAAATGCTAGAGGGGTCTGCGTAAAAACAATAAAAACATTGAACAGTATTTGAAAACACACTAACGAAAAAATATAGAAACAATCTTTAAAAATGTAGAAATGTTAATTTTAAATGGGTGCCTTCTGGCAAAAGGTAACCAACTGTTAGAATCAAGAACTTTGGATTATTATTATTACTTTTTTTAACACTGTAGATATGAATGTCCTTCACTAACAACATAACGGTACAAATATTTTGGTTTAAAAACGTATAAGGGTTAAAAGCAGATGGATTATAAATGGTCGATGGATCAAACATGGCAGCTGGTTTATTGTCATAAGAGACAGCAGCCTGAAAACTAGGTTACAAAGGATATGATGGGCAAACAGGGGCTGTTCCTTGAATGGGGTTTGGCTGGTTAGCTAGGGGCACACTATGAAAATTATTGTTGTTCTGGATTGCAATCTCCTGCGGGTTATTTGACAGTAAACACAGAGGTCTGCCTATACTGCTGCCACAAGGATGTTACTGGGGTCTGCCTATACTGCTGCCACGTAAATTTTACAGGTGTCTGCCTATACTGCTGCCACAAGGATGTTACTGGGGTCTGCCTATACTGCTGCCACGTAAATGTTACTGGAGTCTGCCTATACTGCTGCCACAAGGATGTTACAGGGGTCTGCCTATACTGCTGCCACGTAAATTTTACAGGTGTCTGCCTATACTACTGCCACAAGGATGTTACTGGGGTCTGCCTATACTGCTGCCACGTAAATTTTACAGGGGTCTTCCTATACTGCTGCCACAAGGATGTTACTGGGGACTGCCTATACTGCTGCCACTTAAATGTTACTGGGGTCAGCCTATACTGCTGCCACAAGGATGTTACTGGGGTCTGCCTATACTGCTGCCACTTAAATGTTACTGGGGTCCGCATTTTCTGCTCTCACAAGGATGTTACTGGGGTCTGCCTATACTGCTGCCACAAGGATGTTACTGGGGTCTGCCTATACTGCTGCCACTTAAATGTTACTGGGGTTTGCCTATACTGCTGCCACTTAAATGTTCCTGGGGTCTGCCTATATTGCTGCCACATAAATGTTACAGAGGTCTGCCTATACTGCTGCCACTTACATGTTACAGGGGTCTGCCTATACTTCTGCCACAAGGATGTTACAGACCTCTGCCTATATGGCTGCCACAAGGATGCTACTAGGGTCTGCCTATACTGCTGCCACTAAAATGTTCCTGGGGTCTGCACCTACTGCTGCCACGTAAATGTTGCCGGGGACTGCCTATACTGCTGCCCCAAGGATGTTACTGAGGTCTGCCTATACTGCTGCCACTTAAATGTTACTGTGGTCTGCCCATACTGCTGCTACAAGGATGTTACAGGGGTCTGCCTATACTACTGCCACAAGGATGTTACAGGGGTCTGCCTATACTGCTGTCACTTACATGTCACTGGGGTCAGCCTATACTGCTGGCACATAAATGTTACAGGGGTCTGCCTATACTGCTGCCACAATGATGTTACTGGGGTCTGCCTATACTGCTGCCACAAGGATGTTACTGGGGTCTGTCTATATTGCTGCCACAAGGATGTTACTGGGATCTGCCTATACTGCTGCCAAGTAAATGTTACAGGGGTCTGCCCATATTGCTGCCACTTAAATGTTCCTAGGGTCTGCTTTACTGCTGCCACGTAAATGTTACATGGGTCTGCCTATACTGCTGCCACAAGGATGCTACTGGGGTCTGTATATACTGCTGCCACAAGGATGTTACTGGGGTCTGCCTATACTGCTGCCACTTAAATGTTATAGGGCCCTGCCTATACTTCTGCCACAAGGATGTTACTGGGGTCTGCCTATACTGCTGCCACAAGGATGTTACTGGGTTCTGCCTATACTGCTGCCACGTAAATGTTACAGGGGTCTGCCCATATTGCTGCCACTTCAATGTTCCTGGGATCTGCCTATACTGCTGCCACGTAAATGTTACAGGGGTCTGCCTATACTGCTGCCACAAGGATGGTACTAGGGTCTACCTATACTGCTACCACTTAAATGTTACGGGGGTCTGCCTATACTTCTGCCACAAGGATGTTACAGGGGTCTGCCGATACTGCTGCCACAAGGATGTTACTAGGGGCTGCCTATACTGCTGCCACTTAAATGTTACAGAGGTCTGCATATACTGCTAATATTTAAATGTTACAGGGGTTTGCCTATACTGCTGCTACAGAAATGTTACTGGGATCTGCCTATACTTTTACAGAAATGGTAATGGGGTCTGCGTATACTGCACCTACAAAAATGATACTGGGGTCAGTCTATACCTCTGCTACGTAAATGTTACAGGGGTCAGCCTGTACTGCTGCTACAGAAATGTTAGAGGGGCCTGCGTAAAAACAATAAAAACGTTGAACAGTATTTGAAAACACACTAACGAAAAAATATAGAAACAATCTTTAAAAATGTACACATGTTAATTTTAAGTGGGTGCCTTCCGGCAAAAGGAAACCAACTGTTAGAATCAAGAACTTTGGATTATTATTACTTATTTAACACTGTACATATGAGTGCCCTTCACTAATAACATAATGGTACAATTATTTTGGTTTTAAAACGTATAAGGGTTAAAAGCAGATGGATTATAAATGGTCGATGGATCAAACATGGCAGCTGGGTTATTGTCATAAGAGACAGGAGCCTGAAAACTAGGTTGCAAAGGATATGATGGCCAAACGGGGGCTGTTCCTTGTATGGGGTTTGGCTGGTAGGACCACACTATGAAAATTATTGTTCTGGATTGCAATATCCTGCTGGTTATTTGACAGTAAACACAGAAGGTTTATCAGCTCTGGCATACCCACTTCTGCCACCCCAGTGCTCTACTGCCCTACAGCTGGAAGCCCTTGTTCTGCCATCAGGTTCTCCTCTCTTTGGACATATTCTAATATAGATAAGAATATGTCATCAGGAACATCCAGCTCCTTCTGTCTTTTTTATCTTGCGGACTTTTCTGGGACAAGAAGACCAACATGGATGGTTTGGAAGAAGTAGGACCAATAAAATATTAGGATGATCATCATCAAGTCCTGGCCCCACTAAGGGTTGAAGTTTGGAAGGTAATAGTTGGCATGCTGCCAGTGGAATAATGAAGGCTTCCATCTTGTTGGTACTTATAATTACATATTTGAGTTTACAGCTGAGGTAGGAATAGAGCCGACTATAGAACAAAGCATTACTGGAGGTCTGGGGACAGAGTTACAGCGGGCACATATCCTTGGTGGAAGCAGGCCAGATGAGATCCACATACCCCCAAACTGATTCTGGACTGATGAAGCCTTTACTTGTGATCATCTTTGGTAATTCCTGACAAAGATGAGTGGTATAGCCAGAAACTTGCATTGCTAACACTTTGAAATGCTTAATAGACAACATATGTGTCACGTACCGGACACAGAAGAGGGAGAGGGGGGACCATACCTATCGATCCCATCTCAGTGCTCGATCACTCTAGCGGTATTGGAAGCATGGAGTCGTTAGAATTCAGGCTGATTTGTACCTGGCTTTCTCGGGGCTTCTGCACGCATGCGAAGCGAAAGCTCAAATCACCGCCTGATCTGTTCCAACGCACTCCAGAGCTGTACAATACCCAACACAGCTGTCACCACCACCAATGTTCACGGGCATTGGACCCGATCTATAAATTATTAACACAATCTTCGGAGTAATATGGTTCGTTGTTAAAACGGACAAGGCTTGAACTGATAAATTTGTGCCTTGCTAATGAGGGTTTGTCCGAAGTAAAAATTGGTGGTGGTGGTGGTGGTGGTGGGGGGGGGGGGCACCCTTGCCGCTATTGTGGCTGAATAGTGGGACCTGGGAACCTGAAATGCAGCCCAGCATGTTGCCCCTCGCCTGCCCTATCCGTTTCTGTGTCATTTCCAGCACTTTCTTGGGTTTTGCAGATTTTCACCAATGAAAACCTTAGAGAGCATCGGCGATATACAAAAATGCTCGAGTCGCCCATTGACTTCAATGGGGTTCGTTACTCGAAACGAACCCTCGAGCATCGCGGAAAGTTCGACTCGAGCAACGAGCACCCGAGCATTTTGGTGCTCGCTCATCTCTAGTTATAATCATAGGTGGTTATATCCTTTATTATATATGATCATTGAAAGGAGTAACCCTGTGATATCATCCGTAATAATGATACATAATAGGAGTCTGATGGTACTGAAGTAAGACAGTGTCAGCAAGATAACTTAAATTAATTACCCACTTTGTCCTTTGATACACCAGTTCAGACAGAGTAATATTGATTGATGATTTGATAGTATGGCAATTGATGCATGAGATATCGGTGGGTTGAATGGTGATAAGTCACTAGTGTGTATACACAATGATAGAGGGGATTTAAAATAAAATAAAGCCACCCCTATATAAGATTTGAACAAAGCCACTCAACCCATCAAGTTTCTGAGCTCAGTGACATTGAAAGGAAGCTTTTAGAGATTAGTGTTTATGTCTTTTAAGCAACTTAAATAAAGGTTATATTTTATTTTACTAGTGGGTTCTTTACGGTGATAGGATTGAAAGATTTTAAGGACTGGACTACCACAGTGATTACATCTGTATACCAAAAGTATTCTAGAGTCAAATATGAGGCCAAGTGTTTGGCCATTATGCCCAGCACCATGTTTGACAAAAAAGAAACACAGTAGATTAGCACAAACACCTGATAACTGCTAAGCATGGTGGTAGAGGTGTGGTTATTGGATTTGTTTTGCAGCCACAGGACTTGGGCGCATTGTAGTCCTTGAGGCGACCATGAGCTCCTCTGTATACTAATATATTCTGGAGTCAAATATAAAGCCATCAAATCAAAATCTTAAGCTTGGCTGAAACTGGGTCATGCAACAGGAGAAAGATTGCAAGCACACCACAAGTCTATATCAAAATGGCTGGAAAAGAAAAGAATCAAGGTTTGCAATGCCACAGTCACAGTCCAGACCTCAACCCACATGAATGCTGAAGTGGGACCTTAAGAGATATGTGCATAAACGAATGCCCACATCCCTCAATGAACTGAAACAATGCTGTAAAGAACAGTGGGACAAAATTTATCCAGAACGATGTCAGAAACTGCTAGAGTTATAAAGAAAACCTTTACTTCAATTTATTGCTGCCAGAGACAGTTTTGATTAATGGGTGTACTACATTTTTACACACACTGCTTCTGCATGTTGGCTGTTTTTTGTTTTTTTTAATTATGTCATGATACATAAAACCATAGAACTCAAAGAGGTTGGTTGTTTTTTTCATGACTGCACACAGTTAGTATTACATTTTTTACTTATATCACTATTACATAGACTGTATATAATGAGGCCGATGAAAGGAATACATACAGTATAGAAAAGTGAGAGGAGCTTACAAATATTCAAGGCTTGTTTTTTCATTGGGAAATCATGAACACTGAATATAGTCCAGTATAATATGGAGACCAGTGATGTGGGAGCTACAAGTGGGGAAGGCTTTTTGTCTACCAGGACCACATTGAATCATTAATATAGTAAGAATAATCATGACATCAGATATTATTATTATTAATATTATTATGATTGGGATGAAAACTATAGCTATAAGTATTAATGAGATTTCAAGATGAACAATGAAGATATCAGAGCAGGCAATGTCCAGTAGAGGATTCTTGCCACAGAAAAAAATGGTCCATAACATACGGCCCACAAATTTCAACATTGCCCTTGTGACTGGAGACCCTTTCAAAGATCACACGTCTTACATCATGTGTGCCAAAAAGATTCTACCTTTATTTAGGCGGGTAAAAGTTTATATAAGGTTTCAAATCAGGAAGTTTGGTAATTCAGGATACAGTTATATAATTTTGTGTGCTGATAGGTCATTCTCGTAGGGAGATATTTGTGAGGTAGCTGTGAGATCATTCACCTGGCAGGAGCTTTCCTTGAGCATGCTCTATTAATTCTTGACTTGTTGTCCGAAGGAAATACTTCCTGTGTTTCTCTCCAGCCAGCCGTTTCCTGTCCCTTTACACAAAGACATTCCTAGATAGGTTTTCAACTGGTTAAAAACTGGTTTGACCAGTTTTTGGACACAAAGCACTGCTCCTTCAATTCTTGTTGAGGTTGAGGGGGGGGGGGGGTGATGTTCCCTTCCCCCACAGGTTTACATTAGAGACACAATATAGCATCTTCACAGCTGACAACAGAAAATACAGACAAAATGGTGAACCTCTCAGCCATCTACCACAATTCCCTCCTTTGTTTGGAGTATTTTCATTCTCCTGGATAGTTTTTCCTGCCTATATAACATTCTAGGAAGGCTTTCCCTAATTTCTACAGGGGACCCTAAGTGTCACCTCAGCCATGAGATTTATCTCTGCAAAGAAGTTTGCTCATGTCTCCTGCCTTTCCCTGTCTCCTACATTATCCCTCCCTACTGCTGGGTGATATCCAGGATAAGGAAAATACCTCACAACACGTTACATTTTCCCAACGGTATTCTAGGTAGAGGGCTCCTAAAAGATTTATTTTTTTCTGCATAACCCAACTCGTTCATAGTTTGGATAACATAACATTGTGACCGGCTTACCAAGGTGTGATTTCAGGTTATATTGTTTGTTAAATAATAACATTTGTCTGATTACACAATATGGTTTCATCATTGGTAGACTTACTGCTACCTTATTGTATCTGCTGAAACTTCATACAGGCATATATCATACAACTAGTCCTTGTTATTTTTAAAAGCAGAACAACGGAGATTACAGATGGCAATATATCTGTCATAAGACATCACTGTGAAATGATGACATTCAGCTGTCTCTGATGACCTAAATAAATAAAATTGGGTAATGCAGCCAATAAAAGTAACAGTCTCTCCATTGTTCAGTAGAATGTGGAACATGTTGAGTACAATATCTGTACATTGAAGTGTGGAGGTTCTTGCTGCTGGACACCAAAATGATGATTAGGAAATTCCCACATAATATCCCTCAGTAAACCACAAGGAACAAACTTTTGCTAACAATCGGCATTATATGTTGTGGTGGGGTGTCAGCTATCAAAAACAGCCAACACCCACGATGTATCCAGCTCCCAAGTCCATTCCATACAATGACACCCAACATGCACCCAAGGTTCACATAGAGAAGGAGTAAAATAGGTCCATGTTATGTCATTAGATGTAAAAAATCAAATTTTCTATAGACCTTTATAATAGAAAAGAATTACATTTTATTAAATTTTTGGCAGCTTTATTTATAGAGTTATTTCTTAGACTGTATATAAGGGGGTTGATGAAAGGAGTAAATACAGTATAGATTAATGATAGAATTTTACGAATATTCAACGTCCGCTCTTGTGTTGGAAAAATATAAACACCGAACTGAGTCCAGTAAAATATAGAGACCACAATGAGGTGGGAGCTACAGGTGGAGAAGGTTTTATGTCTACCGGAGATGGATGGGATCCCTAAGATGGCAACAATAATGTTGACATAAGATGTAATTATTAATATGGTTGGAATGATTGCTAGAAGAGAACCTATTAGTGTGATTTCGAGGTGAACAATGAAGGTATCAGAGCAGGTAATGTCCAGCAGAGGATTCATGTCACAGAAAAAATGGTCAATAACATTTGGCCCACAAAATTTTAACATTGCTATTGCGACATAAAAAATCAATGTATTGGAAAAACTGAAACACCAAGCAATGATGGCAAATGTCACACAACAAGTCCTTGTCATTATGGAAGCATAATGGAGGGGATTGCAGATGGCCACATATCTGTCATAAGACATCACTGTGAGGAGAAAACATTCAAACAGTTCCGAGGCACAGAAGAAATAATATTGAGTAATGCAGTCAATAAACGTAATGGCCCCCCTATTATTCCATAGGATGTGAAGCATGATCGGGACAATATCTGTGGATAACAAGATGTCACTGATGGACAGTTGTGAGATGAAGAAGTACATTGGAGTGTGGAGGGTCTTGCTGGTGGACACCAGGGTGATAATCAGGAGGTTCCCACATAATGTTCCACAGTAAACCACCAGGAACAGACAGAACAAGGTAATTCTTACATTTTTGTCAGCTTGAAATCCCAAGATGAAGAACTGTGTGACTTTGGTTAGATTCCTTCCCTGCGTTTAAAAGGAGAAAAGATGCCATCAGAGCATTCTTCAGCATCTACTAACAGCAAGTCCTGGAAATATGAGAATTATAATTAGAAAAAACTAAAGATGACAAGAAAATGTTATGAATAGAGATGAGCGAGCGCACTCGTCCGAGCTTGATGCTCGTTCAAGCATTAGGGTGTTCGAGATGCTCGTTACTCGAGGCAAGCACCACACGGCACTCGACTCCATTACATTTCCTTCCCTGAGAAATTTGCGCCCTTTTCTGGCCAATAGAAAGACAGGGAAGGCATTACAACTTCCTCCTGTGACGTTCCAGCCCTATCCCACCCCCCTGCAGTGAGTGGCTGGCGAGATCAAGTGACCCCCGAGTATTTAAATTTGCCCCGCCCGCGGCTCGCCACAGACACACGCTAATAGAGATCAGGGAAAGTGCTGCTGATGCTTCTGCTGCTATAGGGACAACGTTGGCGTCTTCAAGAACCACAACCCAGCCGAACAGCTAATTGGGTGCCTTCTGTCAGCACCATTACACAAAGGGGTAGGGGAAGAAGCTGCTGCTGTAACTGCAGGCTTCATTGATAACCTAGTGTGCAATTACAATCTCTATCCACTAAACAGGGGTTGGAGCTGTGGCTTCAGGTCCAACCCCTGTGTGTAGTGGTGCTGACTCAGATGCCCTCTCAGCTGATCAACTGGAAGTCGAGCGGCAGATCCCTACCAATCAACAATTGATGACCTATAATGAGAGGTCATCAATAGTATTTAACCTGGAAAACGCCTTTTAACACCTTAATGAACCCAATAAGACTTTTTACTGACCTTACTAATGGGCTTTAAACCTGCACATACATATTTTATAAGATGGTGGCTTGGCTGATTACTGACAAACAGGCTCCTGCACTAACTGCCAGGAATGGAGAAGCCTCAAATCTTGGCAGTTTAACCCTTTACATGCCACAGTCAATGACATTGGCAGGATATAAACAGATGACAGAGTTAGGGGGCTCCTACTGTCACCCACTGGCACTCCACAATGTCAATGGATTCTCATGGCAGACAGAAGCATGAAAAATGTCTGCCATTTAACGCAGTCTATTAAACTTCACCTCCAGCAGAGTCTGATAGGCTGCATTTATAAGATTACTAGAATGCACTACATAAGTAATGCAGTGTACTATCCTAGCAATCGATTGATCACATTGTCAAGTTCCCTTGAGAGACTAAAAATAGTGTAAAAAATTCAATAAAGTTTATTTTAAAGAAAAAAATCCAGTTTAAAAAAATATGATTTTTTTTCCTCACAAAAAAACCTTAATAAGGACTCAGTCAGATGAGTGCTTTTTTTTTAGCACCTATGTGCGCAAAAAACTCCATTTCACGCATGTTAAAAATGCGCGTGACTGAGGCTCGGTGCTCTTTGCTTGCAATGGGGCTGAGGCTACTGGAGCTGACCGCATGGAAAGCAATGAGATGCAGGCAACCTCCGCAGTGATTTTTGGGGAAGGGCTTGAAATATAAACCCTTCCCTGAAAATGATTCCTAGCTGTTGTAAAAAATAAAATATATATATATACACATTACCACCTGTCGGGGCTCCGGCGCGTCTTCTCGCTTGGTCCCCGTCACTGCTCTGAAGCACTTACTGCTGGCTGGGGATTTAAAAATCCCTGCCTCCAGAAAGTGCTGGTCTGATTGGCTGAACACTCAGCCAATTACAGGCAGCGCACAGCCATTCATTGAATGGCAGCTGAGTGCTAATTGTGATTGGTCACAGCAAGGCAACGCTGTGACCAATCAGACTAGCCCCGTTGAAAGCAATGGGAGAAGATCGTGATTCTCTGCCACAGCAGTGACAGCTGTGACAGCGGATTCCTTCATCCCCGTGGGGAGTCCCCTTGTCACTAAACAGTGCTTTCACAGTGTTCAGTGATGAGGGGAATCCCTACGGGGATATCTTACACAGGACATGGTTGTCCTGTATTTTTCAAAAAACAAGATCTCTCATAGCTGATGTGTAAGAAAAAATAAAAATGGTATGGGTCTTAGAATGCAATGCAGCAGATTCAATTATTTTCCTTTAAAAACATTTTTATTGTGGAAAAGTTGTAAAAAATAAAAAATCTATATAAACTTGTTATTGCAGTAATCGTGCTGATTAGATAAGACAGCTATCATGCCTAAGAAACAAAACCCAACAAGAATGGTGGCATATCAGGGGGGTTATCTCACACCGAAATAAATTTAGAAAGATTTTACAACTCATTATATGTACCCCAGAGTGGTACCATTAAAAAATAAAATTTGCTGATAAAAAGAAAACCCATCATTGGCTATGTCAACGAGTTATGGCTCTGAAACAATTAAAATTGCTTGGTCCTTGAGGCAAAAAATTGGCTTCTCACTACAGAGTTAAGAAAGAAACTCTGGTGAATACTTTTTACAGTCTACAAGGCTTTTGACATTAAGGCCAGATTCACATGAGTGTATGCGTATTTGCTCTTGCGCATTGCACTTTACATAGCTGTGAGAGACAAGAAGTTGACATTCTAGCTGTGTGGCCAGGGTTGGGTGGAGTATTAGCTAAGGATCAGATACAATGTGTATTACTATGACTTCTCTGGGAGGTTTTTATTGGTTTTGTACATATAAAAACCTACATATAAAATGTAACAAGCCATATAAATGTTCTGACACGCCACTAAACAGAGGTTTGATCTGACTGGCCAAGAGGATTTTCCAACAAATACCATCCCTGTTTATGGAAATGTCTGTTTCTTTCCCATTGTTTAGTTGAACTTGATGGACCTACGGACTCTGAAGGACGCAAGTCATACACAAAAAAACATGCATCGATGCTGTCAGCCATTGAAATCGCCAATTAGTTTCACATGTTGAAAATGTTCTCTCACCCTGCGCTAATGCACAAGAAGATAAAGTCTGCCGCATATTGTTTTACGCAACCGAAATGTGCAGACAAAATACGTGCATGTACATGAACCCTCTGAAATCAATTGGCTCTATTTTTTGCGTATCGCTTGCGCAACATTTTTATGTGCAAGTGTGCACACAATAAGTTTGTGTGAATCCGGCCTTAACTTTGTGTTTGTTATCGGGTAGATAATTATCTGGATTACATACAGCCAGGCGCAGCAGTAAGGAATAAGGCAAAAATATAGAAAACTAGCAGAGGCCAGGAAAGATTTCTTGGAACCTCACAAGTTTATGCAGATTAGTGAAAGTATTGACAATTAATGTTCTCAATGTCAGTAAGGGGCTGTACAGCACTTACGTCAGGTTCATCCATGTACTTCTACTGATGAGAATCAACAGATGTTGTTGTTGCGCTTTTTCTTAATCCATTTAGAATGCAATTGCAAATCTTCCCAAATAAATCAGCGTGTGAGATGATGGGCGGATATCACCACATAATGCAGGATGAGCACCTCGCTGATATCACCACATAATGCAGGATGAGCACCTCGCTGATATCACCACATAATGCAGGATGAGCACCTCGCTGATATCACCACATAATGCAGGATGAGCACCTCGCTGATATCACCACATAATGCAGGATGAGCACCTCGCTGATATCACCACATAATGCAGGATGAGCACCTCTATGTATACAGATGAATGGAGGCCACTTGTGGATATTTTTGCTTCTCTCGTCTCCTGTGTCTCCATCTACCGAGAAATTAAAATCTAGTAATATGTAAATAATTGTCCCCAAGATCACTTGGGTAATTTCCTCCAAGAAAACAGAAAACAAGAAAGAAATTTGCGTTAGTCTAACATCAGTGTAGCAAACAAAAGCTTAAAAGCAGTAGAAAAAGTTGAACACAAAGTAAAATGTCCTCTAAAATTACTTTTCATTCATTCCAAGTGATCATAGATAAGATATGATGGAAGGTGCGGGATATGATTGGTATCCAGAGATGTGCCAAAGCAGCATCAATCTGGAACAAGCCTGGCTGGTCTAATTGCCCAGTTTGGAGGGTTTTCATAGATAATGTTTTTTTCCAAATAAATTTTTGTTGGGTTTTACAAAATGAGGTTGTGTTACAAATCAAATCATCACTGTGGTTCATATATTATTACACGTCTATGTAAGATGAAATACAAAGAGTAAAAGAGTTGTTTTCAATATCAATGAGAGTAGTGAATGATATAGACATCGTATTAAACTGGTGCAGAGGAGACAGTGGTTGTAACACCAAACAAGGTTGTAAAGAAACAATTAAAACACTTTAAAGGTTGTAAGGGAACATTATACACTTTAAAGCGGTCTTTAAGTACACCCCAAAAGGTACATGAATAGAACTCTCTAAATATATTTTCAGTCAAGGAGCTCATTGCATCTGTTTTAACCAGAGGTTCCAGGTGTGAAGGAAGCTTGGCATGGAATCCCCTGCCAGAGCAAGTATTTTTTCGTAGGAGCAGTGGTCCGACATAATATCTGCTACTTCAGACGCTAATGGAGGGACTGCAGATTTCCACTTTCTGGTAATGGCTAGTTTAGCCACCATCAACAAGTGGCATATCAGTTTTCGTTTTGGGAGAGGGATATTATTGCAATTCAATAACAGTAGAGCAAGTTCCGGTAGTTTAGGAACCGAATGGTTTGAAATTCTCCAAATAATATGTAAGATTTCTCTCCAAAAAGGTTGTATGTGTGGGCAGTCCCAAAACAAGTGTAAGAGAGAACCCTCCTTGCCGCACCCCCTCCAGCATTTTTTGTCCAAGTTAGGGAAACATCTTACTAGTTTGGAGAGTGTATAATACCATCTGGTTAAAGTTTTATAATGTACTAGCTTACCCGTCGCGCGTTGCTGCGAAGACAGACATACATGCATTCGTTTTTATATATAGATGACATCAGGAAGTGAGAGAATTAGATTCCGTACGTACAATTTGGACGCTAATTCTTTGGCGCTTAGAATTGAATAATCGAGTTGGGACCCATTAGCTTTTCCTATTTATGACATAAACAATGCTCGTGCCAAATTTCAAGTTTCTATGAAATGGGGAAGTGAGAAAATTAGATTCTGTACATAAAATTTGGACGCTAATTCTTTGGCACTTAGAATTGAATAATCGAGTTGCGACACTTGAACTTTTCCTATTTAAGACACAATCAATGCTCGTGCTAAATTTCAAGTTTCTATGACATTGGGAAGTAAGAGAATTAGATTCCGTACGTAAAATTTGGACGCTAATTCTTTGGCGCTTAGAATTGAATAATCGGGTTGGGACTCATTAACTTTTCCTATTTATGATATTATCAATGCTCGTGCCAAATTACATCGGGAAGGGAGAAAATTAGATTCCGTACGTACAATTTGGACGCTAATTCTTTGGCGCTTAGAATTGAATAATCGAGTTGGGACCCATTAGCTTTTCCTATTTATGACATAATCAATGCTCGTGCCAAATTTCAAGTTTCTATGACATTGGGAAGCGAAAAAAAATTAGATTCCGTACGTAAAATTTGGACGCTAATTCTTTGGCGCTTAGAATTGAATAATCGAGTTGGGACTTATTCACTTTTCCTATTTTTGACATAATCAATGCTCGTGCCAAATTTCAAGTTTCTATGACATTGGGAAGCGAGAAAATTAGATTCCGTACGTAAAATTTGGACGCTAATTCTTTGGCGCTTACATATAAATAATCGAGTTGGGACCCATTAGCTTTTCCTATTAATGACATAATCAATGCTCCTGCCAAATTTCATGTTTCTACAACATCGGGAAGTGAGAGAATTAGTGGCAATGATGGAAATCGAACGATCTACGTGGGGGGGTCATAACTGTCGACAACGCACGCATACGCGCCATTTATCATAGCATAAATGTACTATGCCAGTAATCTTCCCAGGAGTGTACTCAACAACTTCCCAAAGTTTCATGGCGATCAGATGAATGGTGTAGTAGCGCATAAAGGACAAACAGACACGCACGCAAATTCCGTATGTAAAATTTGGACGCTAATTCTTTTGTGCTTAGAATTGAATAATCGAGTTTGGACCCATTAGCTTTTCCTATTTATGACATAATCAATGCTCGTGCCAAATTTCAAGTTTCTATGACATTGGGAAGCGAGAAAATTAGATTCCGTACGTAAAATTTGGACGCTAATTCTTTGGCGCTTAGAATTGAATAATCGAGCTGGGACCCATTAACTATTCCTATTTATGACATAATGAATGCTCGTGCCGAATTTCAAGTTTCTATTAAATTGGGAAGTGAGAGAATTAGATTCTGTACGTAAAATTTGGACGCTAATTCTTTGGCGCTTAGAATTGAATAATCGATTTGGGACCCATTAACTTTACCTATTTATGACACAATCAATGCTCGTGCCAAATTTCAAGTTTCTATGACATTGGGAAGCGAGAAAATTAGATTCCGTACGTAAAATTTGGACGCTAATTCTTTGGCGCATAGAATTGAATAATCGAGCTGGGACCCATTAGCTTTTCCTATTTATGACATAATCAATGCTCCTGCCAAATTTCATGTTTCTACAACATCGGGAAGTGAGAGAATTAGTGGCAATGATGGAAATCGAACGATCTACGTGGGGGGGTCGTAACTGTCGACGACGCACGCATGTGCGCCATTTATCGTAGCATAAATGTACTATTCCAGTAATCTTCCCAGGAGTGTACTCAACAACTTCCCAAAGTTTCATGGCGATCGGATGAATGGCGTAGTAGCGCATAAAGGACAAACAGACAGACACGCACACAGACAGACATACATTCAATTGTATATATATAATACTAGCTTACCCGTCGCGCGTTGCTGCGAAGACAGACAGACATTCATTTGTTTTTATATATCTAGATAACAACCAATCACAGCGCAGCTTTCATGTTACCTCAGTGGTATAATATATAACAACCAATCACAGCGCAGCTTTCATCTTACCTCAGTGGTATAATATATAACAACCAATCACAGCACAGCTTTCATGTTACCTAAGTGGTATAATATATAACACCCAATCACAGCGCAGCTTTCATGTTACCTCAGCAGTATAAGGAATAGCAGCCAATCACAGCACAGCTTTCCTGTTACCTCAGTGGTATAATATATAACAACGAATCGCAGCACAGCTTTCATGCAACCTCAGTAGTATAAGAAGTAGCCACCAATCACAGCACAGCTTTCATGTTACCTCAGCAGTATAAGAAATAGCAACCAATCACAGCACAGCTTTCATGTTACCTCAGCAGTATAAGAAATAGCAACCAATCACAGCACAGCTTTCATTTGACCTCAGCATTCTCAATATCCAGCAATTGTCTTGCGAAACGTTCGGCGGATGCATCATTTTCTGGTTGAACACTCATCCCGTCGCTCGTAATGCCTTTTGCTTTCATGCTTGAGATGGAAATCAAACGATCTTTGTCTGGGGGGGCATAACTGTCGGCGATGCTCGCACGCGCGGCACTTATCATAGGATAGATGTACTATGCCAGTAATCTTCGGAGGAGTGTACTCAACAACTTCCCAAAGTTTCATGGCGATTGGATGAATGGTATAGTAATGCATAAAGGACAGACAGACAGACATACATTTATATATATATAGATGACATCAAGAAGTGAGAGAATTAGATTCTGTACGTAAAATTTGGACGCTAATTCTTTTGCGCTAGAATTGAATAATTGACTTGGGACCCATTAGCGTTTCCTATTTATGACATAATCAATGCCCGTGCCAAATTTCAAGTTTCTATGTGAGAAAATTAGATTCCGTACGTAAAATTTGGATGCTAATTCTTTGGCGCATAGAATTAAATAATCGAGTTGGGACCCATTAGCGTTTCCTATTTATGACACAATCAATGCCCGTGCCAAATTTCAAGTTTCTATGTGAGAAAATTAGATTCCGTACATAAAATTTGGACGCTAATTCTTTTGCGCATAGAATTGAATTATCGAGTTGGGACCCATTAGCTTCTCCTATTTATGACATAATCAATGCTCGTGCCAAATTTCGAGTTTCTATGACATTGGGAAGTGAGAGAATTAGATTCCGTACGTAAAATTTGGACGCTAATTCTTTTGCGCTTAGAATTGAATAATCGAGTTGGGACCCATTAGCTTTCCTATTTTTGACATAATCAATGCTCGTGCCAAATTTCAAGTTTCTATGACATCGCAAAGTGAGAGAATTAGTGGCAGTGATGGAAATCAAACGATCTACTTGGGGGGGGGGGCGCAACTGTCGACGACGCTTGCACCCGCGCCATTTATCGTAGGATAGTTTTACTATGCCTATAATCTTCCCAGGAGTGTACTCAACAACTTCCCAAAGTTTCATGGCAATCGGATGAATGGTGTAGTAGCGCATAAAGGACAAACAGACAGACAGACACGCATACATTCAATTTTATATATATAGATATAGATTTGAAGGAGATTTGCAGATAACGTAGATTTGTTTGCCCAAGTGAAAGCTGTTAGCCATTGGTCTATAGGGAATGATTTTTTTAGGTCGAATCCCCAGTTTAGTAAGTGCATTTTCTTTTTTGTGCCTAAATTTCCTGACAGAATATTGTAAAATCTCTCTGTCAGGGACGTATTTGATGGGTCTTTCTTGGAGAGTAAGGTAGTTAGTTTATTGGGTAGGGAGCATTTTTCCAGGTGGGATACTGATAAGAAAGATCGCATCTGGTAATAAGAGTGGAACTCTCTGGGAGTAATCTCATATTTGTCTCTTAGCACTTGAAAAGAGACAATCTTTTCTTCTGAAAATAGATCTGAAATTTATGTGTTATGATCATGTCACAGTCAGTCTGTTTTTTTTTATAAGTATACACAGGCAGGTACAACTCCCTAATGTGAAGTTTGTGTGGACCCACAGCATGGGTGGGTCCCAGGAAGCCACCAGCGGTACATAAATAAAGCCTATTGCATTGCCCAGCACAGCTGAGGTAACGTCAGATTAAATGCAGGTGGGCTTTGGCCAACACTGCATGCCCCAGTCAGACTGGGGTTCTTTATAAGTAGACACATGCAGTTACTACTCCGTGTGGACCGACAGCATGGGTGGGTCCCAGGAAGCTACCGGCGGTACATAAATAAATCCCATTGCATTGCCCAGCATAGCTGAGGTAACGTCAGATTAAATGCAGGTGGGCTTCGGCCCACACTGCATGCCCCAGTCTGACCGGGGTTTTTAATACATAGACACAGACAGGTACAACTCAATAATGTGAAGTCCGTGTGGACCGACAGCATGGGTGGCTGCCTGGAACCCATTGGCGGTACATAAATAAATCGCATTGCAGTGCTCTGGACAGCAGAGCTAACATCAGATTAAATACAGGTGGGCTTCGGCCAAGAATGTTTTCATTGTTGGAGGAGGAGGACAGGGATGTTTTTGAGGCAGTACGTGTCCTGTCCCCGTGTCCGTGGTTATATGCACCTTCCCAGTCACCGCGTCGCTGAAAAGTTGTCGCGCCTGGGGAACCTAGAAGCGCGGCCTCGCCACCATCATGTCTTTGGGAAGCCTCCGTTTCCACTACCCTGTAATATTGCAGTAGCAGCAGTATAGGCAGAGCCGAGAATTAGTAACATTTCAGCGGTAAGAGTATGCAAAAACCCCTCTAACATTTCATTGGCAGCAGTGACAACAGACCCCACTAACATTTCATTTGCAGCAGTATACACAGACCCCAGTAACATTTCAGTAGTATCAGCATAGACAGGCCCCAGTAACAGTTCAGTAGTATAAGTCTAGACAGACCCCAGTAACATTTCAGTTCCAGCAGTATTGACAGACCCCAGTAACATTTCAGTAGTATCAGTTGCGACATGCCCCAGTCACATTTCAGTTCCAGCAGTGCAGACAGACCCCAGTAACATTTCAGTTCCAGCAGTATTGACAGACCCCAGTAACATTTCAGTAGTATCAGTTGCGACATGCCCCAGTCACATTTCAGTTCCAGCAGTGCAGACAGACCCCAGTAACAGTAACATTGAAGCAGTATGGGCAAAGCAGCAGATAAACATTTCCCTGGCAGCAGTGTAGGGAGAGCAAAGTATTTGTAACAAATTCAATAGTAGCAGTATAGTCAGACCCCAGTAACGGTACCGTAGAAGCAGTATGGGCAAAGCAGCAGATAAACATTTCCCTGGCAGCAGTGTAGGGAGAGCAAAGTATTTGTAACATTTCAGTAGTAGCATTATAGTCAGACACCAGTAACGGTACCGTAGAAGCAGTATGGGCAAAGCAGCAGATAAACATTTCCCTGGCAGCAGTGTAGGGAGACCAAAGTATTTGTAACATTTCAGTAGTAGCAGTATAGTCAGACCCCAGTAACATTAACGTAGAAGCAGTATGGGCAGAGCCCACTATTAGTTATATTTCTATTATAGCAGTATAAACATGCCCCAGTAACATTTCCATTGGAGCATTATGGGCAGAGCCCAGTATTAGTAAAATTACAGTAGTAACAGTATACACCAACCAAGGTAACATTTCAGGAGCAGAAGTATCGGCAGACTGAAGTAACATTTCTGTTGCTGAAGTATAGTCAGACCCCTGTAGCATTACTGTGGCAGAAGTATAGGTAGGCAGAGCAGAGTTACATTTCTGTAGCAAAAGTGTAGGCCAACCCCAGACACAGTGGTATACCATGAGTGCAGGCAAAGCCCATAAAAATTACTTTGATTACATTGTAGGCGAGGGCCTGAAAAATTGGTGTAACGACAGTACAAATGTACCCCAGAAAAATTGCCCATGCCCAACCCAGAGGGCAGGTGACACCCATTAATCGCTTAGCATAATGTGGCTTAATTTTTAACTAGGCCTGGAGGCAGCCCAGTCTAAAAAACAATAGGTTCAGATGGAAGTTTCAATGCTTTAATGAGAATTGAAACAGATAAATACTATTTAGAAAAGTTATATGAGCCTCTTGGCCCACAGAAAAATTGCCCATTCGCGGTGATTACGAGAGGTTTCAGGAGGAGGAGCCGGAGGAGGAGGACGAATATCATACACAGATTGACAAAGGTCTTTAGGTAGCGCTGCTGTCCGCTGGTGGAGAAGAGAAGTCTGGGGAAATCCAAGCTTTGTTCATCTTGATGAGTGTAAGTCTGTTGGCGCTGTCAGTTGACAGGCAGGTACGCTTGTCTGTGATGATTCCCCCAGCTGCACTAAACACCCTCTCTGACAAGACGCTAGCCGCAGGGCAAGCCAACACCTCCAGGGCATACAGCGCGAGTTCGGGCCACGTGTCCAGCTTTGACACCCAGTAGTTGTACGGAGCAGAGGCGTCACGGAGGACGGTGGTACGATCGGCTGCGTACTCTCTCACCATCTTCTTACAGTGCTCCCTCCGACTCAGCCTGGACTGGGGAGGTGTGAGACAGTCTTGCTGGGGAGCCATAAAGCTGGCAAAAGCCTTGGAGAGTGTTCCCCTGCCTGCGCTGAACATGCTGCCTGATCTCCGCGCCTCCCCTTTTTCTTGGCCCTCGGAACTGCGCCTTATGCCACTAGTGCTGTCAGATGGGAAGTTTACCATCAGTTTGTCCACCAGGGCCCTGTAGTATTGCATCACTCTCAAACCCCTTTCCTCTTTGGGAATGAGAGGGGAAAGGTTATCCTTATACCGTGAGTCAAGCAGTGTGTACACCCAGTAATCCGTACTGGCCAGAATGCGTCTAATGCGAGGGTCACGAGAAAGGCATGCTAACATAACGTCAGCCATGTGTACCAGGGTACCTGTACGCAACATATGGCTGTCCTCACTAGGAAGATCACTGAGTATCCTCCTCCTCCTCCTCCTCCTCAGGCCATACACGCTGAATGGATGAGAGGCAAGCAGCATGGGTACCCTCTGCAGTTGGCCCAGCTGTCTCTTCTTCCTGAGGCTCCTCCCCCTCCTCCAAAACGCACTGAGATATAGACATGAGGGTGCTCTGACTATCCAGCGACATACTGTCTTCCCCCGCCTCCATTTCCGCCCGCAAAGCATCAGCCTTTATGCTTTGCAGGGAACTTCTCAACAGGCATAGCAGGGGAATGGTGACACTAATGATTGCAGCATCGCCGCTCACCATCAGGGTGGACTCCTCAAAGTTTCCAAGGACCTGGCAGATATCTGCCATCAAGGCCCACTCCTCTGTAAAGAATTGAGGAGGCTGACTCCCACTTCGCCGCCCATGTTGGAGTTGGTATTCCACTATAGCTCTACGCTGCTCATACAGCTGGGACAACATGCGAAGCGTAGAGTTCCACCATGTGGGCACGTCGCAAAGTAGTCGGTGCACTGGCAGATTAAACCGATGTTGCAGGGTGCGCAGGGTGGCAGCGTCCGTGTTGGACTTGCAGAAATGTGCGCTGACCCGGCGCACCTTGCCGAGGAGGTCTGACAAGTGTGGGTAGCTTTTCAGAAACCGCTCAACCACCAAATTAAAGATGTAGGCCAGGCATGGCACGTGCGTGAGGCTGCCGAGCTGCAGAGCCGCCACTAGATTACTGCCACACACGACCATGCCCGGTTGGAGGCTCAGTGGCGAAAGCCAGCGGTCGGTCTGCTTTGTCAGACCGTGCAACAGTTCGTGGGCCGTGTGCCTCTTCTCTCCTAAGCTGAGTAGTTTCAGCACGGCCTGCTGACGCTTGTCCACCGCTGTGCTGCCGCGCGGCGCGACACCGACTGCTGGCGACATGCTGCTGCTGACACGTCTTGATTGTAAGGTAGAGGTTGCGTTGGGAGAGGAGGAGGAGGAAGGTTTACTGGAGGTGGCATACACCGCCGCAGATACCAGCACCGATCTGGGGCCCGGAATTCTGTGTGTGGGTAGTACATGAGCGGTCCCAGGCTCTGACTCTGTCCCAGCCTCCACTAAATTCACCCAATGTGCTGTCAGGGAGATATAGTGGCCCTGCCCGCCTGTGCTTGTCCACGTGTCCGTTGTTAAGTGAACCTTGCCAGTAACCGAGTTGGTGAGGGCGCGTACGATGTTGTGTGAGACGTGGTCGTGCAGGGCTGGGACGGCACACCGTGAAAAATAGTGGCGACTGGGGACAGAGTAGCGCGGGGCTGCCGCCATCATCATGTTTTTGAACACCTCAGTTTCCACCAGCCTGTAGGGGAGCATCTCCAGGCTGATCAATTTGGCTATGCGGACATTTAAAGCTTGAGCGTGCGGGTGCGTGGCGGCGTATTTGCGCTTTCGCTCCAACGATTCTCTTAGTGACAGCTGGACGCCGCGCTGAGAGACATTGCTGGATGGGGCCGAGGACAGCGGAGGTGAGGGTATGGGTCCAGGCCAGGAGATGGTCGTGCCTGTGTCGTGAGAGGTGGGTTGGATCTCAGTGGCAGGTTGGGGCCCAAAGGGAGAGGCAGTGGCACAAGCTGGAGGTGGTGAACGGCCTTCGTCCCACCTTGTGGGGTGCTTGGCCATTATATGCCTGCGCATACTGGTGGTGGTGAGGCTGCTGGTGGTGGCTCCCCGGCTGATCTTGGCGCGACAAAGGTTGCACACCACTGTTCGTCGGTCGCCCGCCGTCTCAGTGAAAAACTGCCACACCTTAAAGCACCTTGGCCTCTGCATGGTGGCTTGGTGTGAGGGGGTGCTTTGGGAAACAGCTTGTGGATTATTCGCTCTTGCCCTGTCTCTACCCCTGGCCACCCCACTGCCTCTTCCAACCTGTCCTGCGGCTGCAATTGCCTCCCCCTCTGAAAACCTGTCCTCAGTTGGCTTATCACACCAGGTGGGGTCAGTCACCTCATCGTCCAGCGGCTCTTCCTCCGAATCCTCTGTGCGCTCCTCCCTCGGACTTACTGCCCTTGCAACTACCTCACTGATAGACAACTGTGTCTCATCGTCATCGTCCTCCTCACCCACTGAAAGCTCTTGAGACAGTTGCCGGAAGTCCCCAACATCATCCCCCGGACCCCGGGAACTTTCCAAAGGTTGGGCATCGGTCACGATAAACTCCTCTGGTGGGAGAGGAATCATTGCTGCCCAATCTGGGCAGGGGCCCGAGAACAGTTCCTGGGAGTCTGCCTGCTCCTTAGAATGTGTCATTTTCATGGAGTGAGGAGGCTGGGAGGAAGGAGGAGCAGCAGCCAGAGGATTCAGAGTTGCAGCAGTGGACGGCGTAGAAGACTGGGTGGTCGATGGATTGCTGGATGCACTTTCTGCCATCCACGACAGGACCTGCTCACACTGCTCCTTTTTTAATAAAGGTCTACGACGTGGACCCAAAGATTGCGATATGAAGCTGGGGACCCCAGAAACTGTCCTCTCTCCTACTCCCGCAGCAGCCGTCTGCGATTCACCTGGACCAGGAACTCGTCCTATGCCCACACCCTCACTTGGGACTCCGCGTCTTCGACCGCGACCGCGTCCACGTCCTCTGCCCCTACCCCTACCCCTCAGTCTGCTGGATTAAGAATCGAGCAGAGACAGAGCGGTGTAAAAATGTTTGTGAATTATTGCCGCGCAGTTGGTTGCTGCCAGTGGTAATATAACGCAAAATGAAGCCAGAGATTAATTATAAGGAAGGCTGCACTTAGGCCTAGCTGTGACCTATGCAGTATGGATGGACGTGAAGTCCCACAGGCCACGCAGGCAAATGCACTGGGTCACCGGTAGCCGTAAAAAGGAATTTTTTTTAAAAATCTCCTTATTTTTTATGCAATGCAGGCTGAGGCTATGCAGTGTGCATTGCACTTTCAATCTATGGGCGTCGGGCACACTGTGCACTTGTGAGACAGCACACGTATAACACAGAGCGTTGTAGAAAATGTGTGGTTTCTTGGCGTACACTTAGAGGCAGACAGCGCTGATGCAACGCAAAGTGCGGACAGAAAAATGTTTAACTGAAGGCTACACTTAGGCCTTGCTGTGAACTATGCAGTATGGATGGACGTGAAGTCCCACACGCCACGCAGGCAAATGCACTGGGTCACCGGTAGCCTTAACAAGGAATTTTTTTTAAATCTCCTTATTTTTCTATGCAATGCAGGCTGAGGCTATGTAGTGTGTATTGCACTTTCAATCTATGGGCGTCGGGCACACCGTGCACTTGTGAGACAGCACACGTATGACACAGAGCGTTGTAGAAAATGTGTGGTTTCTTGGCGTACACTTAGAGGCAGACTGAACTGACGCAATGCAAAGTGCGGACAGAAAAATGTTTCTAAATGAAGGCTGCACGCAGGCTAGGCTGTGCAATACAGAGGTACTACAACTCCCAGTAACCACGGAGTTCAATGCACATGGTCACAGGTTGCCCTAAGAAGAACTGTTGGGGTTTTTGCAGACAGGATTCTACACTACCACTGTCCCTGCCTGACCAATACTGCCACTATACTCAAGTACAGACTGCAGCCTGAGAACGCTACAGCCTGCACGTCCGATATACATTAAAATAAAAAATTGTGCGAAACTGCTCACAGCAGCCACAATAGTAATGCACTAGGTCAGCTGTGGCCCTAAGAAGGACGGTTGTGGTTCTTGAAGACGCTAACACTGTCCCTATAGCAGCAGCATCAGCAGCACTTTCCCTGATCTCTATTAGCGTGTGTCTGTGGCGAGCCGCGGGCGGGGCAGGTTTAAATACTCGGGGGTCACTTGATCTCGCCAGCCACTCACTGCAGGGGGGTGGGATAGGGCTGGAACGTCGCAGGAGGAAGTTGTAATGCCTTCCATGTGTTTCTATTGGCCAGAAAAGGGCGCAAATTTCTCAGGGAAGGAAATGTAATGGAGCCGCGTGGTGCTCGTCTCGAGTTATCTGGAACACCCTAATGCTCGAATGAGTGCGCCCGCTCATCTCTACACAAGACAATCTGAGCAAATAGATACATACTTAATCAGTCCACTAAGCTGAGGAATGTGAACAAGATATGGACACTTTGAATATCTAGTCATGCCGTTCGGTCTGTGAAATGTTCCTGCCGCCTTCCAACATTTCATTAACAATGTATTTCGAGACCTACTGGATCAATTTGTGGTGGCTTACTTCGATGATATCCTCATTTTTTTCTAACAACATGGAAGAACATTGTAACCAAGTCCGATTGGTCTTGGAGTGACTCCAAGAGAACTGCCTTTATGTCAAACTAGAGAAGAGTGAATTTGAACAGACCCAGATGCAGTTTCTAGGGTATATCATCTCTTTAAATGGTCTAAGTATGGACCCTACCAAAATTAAGGCTGTTGTGGATTGGCCTGTTCTCAAGAACTTAAAAGAGGATCAACGCTTTGTTGGGTTTGCAAATTTTTACAGGAAATTCATAAAAGACTTTTTAAAAAACATCCTGCCTATCACCACTCTCACGAAAAAAACACAAACATTTTTATGGTCCGCAGAGGCACAGAATGCCTTTGAAAGATTAAAGACCCTCTTTACGTCAGCACCGATACTAATCCACCCAAATCGAGAATTGCCCTTTGTCATGGACATTGACGCCTCCAATTCGTCAGTGGGTGCGATACTGCCACAATCAGTCAGAGACAAAATGCAGCTACATCCAAGTGCATTCCTATCCTCCATCTTATCGCCCATAGAAAGAAACCATGACATTGGGAATAAGGAACTTCTAGCCATCAAGGTAGCCTTCTTTGAATGGAGACACCTTTTCGAGATTCAATTTTATTGTTTCTTACTGACCGGGCTCCAGGAACGATAAGGCCAATGCCCTATCGAGGATTCTGGGTAAATCACAAGAGGAGGCTGAGACGGACAGTAATATTTTAGCCCCCCAAATTTTTTGGGAACACTTAACCCTAAGGAATTGCTGACAAAGTTTAAAGAAGGGTATGAAACTGATCCTTTTGTCACACAACTTTCCAAAGAAGTACATCTGTATTCTGTTTGCACAAAGACAGACTGTATGTTCCAGATGTGGGTCGACTTGAGGTCATAAAACAGATCGATTATTTGCAAATTGCTGGCCATTCCGGGATCTCAAAGACATTGGAGCTCCTGCTTCGCTTCTTCTGGTGGCCCAATTGCAAGGACGATGTTAAAGAACATGTCAACTCCTGTGACACGTGTAAATAATAAAATACCCTGAGCTCGTCCGCTAGTACTATTACAGCCACTACCAGTCCCATCAAGACTGTGGGAATCCATATCTATGGACTTTATGGTGGACCTCTCAAAAGAGATAGTGTTAAACCAGCTTACTAAGATGGCCCATTTTATCACCACCAAAGGGATCCCAACTGCAGAGAATACTGTAGAACTGGTAATCAGATAAGTTTTCAGGCTGCATGGAATACTAGATGATGTAGTGTTTTACAAGGAGGTACAGTTCACATCAAAGTTTTGGAAGAACTTTTACACAGCCTTGGGCATCACCATAAATTTATCCTCAGTGTTTCTTACCCAGTCCAACGGTCAGACCGAAAGGACAAGCCAAACTCTGGAACAGTGGAACAGTATCCATTGCTTCATCTCACATCTCCAGGATGATTGGATGGACTGCCTACCAATGGTAGATTTGACATATAATAATGCCAGGCATTGCTCGACCTTACAGTGTCTATTTTTTGTGAACTGTGGACTACATCCAGTGTTCATTCTGGGCCTCCCAGTTGTGACTTCTGTCCCCATGGCCAACCACAGACTGGTAACCTTACAGAAAACTCAAGGAAAATGAAAGAAAATACTAAAAGGAAGCCCAGGTGAACTACAAACGAGCTGCAGATCACCATTGCAGGGCCTCTCCTGCGTTTCAGGTGGAGGACAAAGTGTGGCTGAAGATTCTGACTTTTCAGAATCTGAAAAGTCAGGTCCCTTCTTCCAAGCTTAGACCAAAATATATGGGGCCATTTGCAAACACGGCAAGGGTGGGCCAAGTAGCATTTCATCTGGGCCTGCCTAGAAATCTAAAAATCTATCCCATGTTTCATACGACATTTAAGGAAAACCCCTTTCCAGGAAGAAGCCAGCCACCTTTTCCACCAGTGAATGTTCAAAGGGAAGAGGAGTATGTTGTGGACAATATTCTGGACTCAAGACTTCATGGAGGCAGTATCTGATAAGGTGGAAAGGAAGATACGGGCCAGAGAACTCTTGGGAGCTGGCGTTTGGTGTCCATGACCCCAGACTCACATTGGTACCTAGGAAAACCAGGCCCTGGGATATCCGGGGGCCAATCTGGAAGGAGGGGAATACTGTCAGGATTTGACCCTGTGACCTCCTGCACCCCAAGCAGCAGCCCTACCTATTGAGCTGTTTCAGCATACTCCCCTAAGTCTTAGCACCTTGTTCCTTGTCCTTTGCCTCCTGTTTATGTTCCTAGCTCCGTGTTTTCCTGTCTTGGTCCACCCAGTGTCTTGTACCTTCCCTGATAAGGCTCTCTATGAAAGTCTGGCCTTGCCACTCCCTCCTTGCATGCTATTGTGCCTCTAATCAAGTGTCTCTTCTACATACCTGCTCTTCTACAACTGATAGTCCATCTCATGTACCAGACCCTGACTATACCTCCTGACTAAGTTATTGCTTCAACCCTTTGTACTGCACCGCCATTTGGTGAACCAGACCCCGGCTACTCCTGTACCATGCTACTTTCCTGTAAGTGGCTACAGCATGAAACTTCAGTCTTGCGCTAGACTTGTGACAAATATCTTGCAATTGATTATTTGTAACTTGTTCAGCAGTGTAACGCTTTCCACTAGTGGAGCTGAACTGTATGCGACACTGGTCTCAACGCGACTGATCAATGTGTTCACAAATCCTAGTCACTCAATATTTGACAAGTTGAAACACACTGAACGCATAGTGGACTTTCGTTCACTCAGAAAGACTGCGGATAAGCAATATCTGGGAAAAATAATGCGATTTTCATGCAACTAATAAACCAATATTGAAATACAATAAATCAAAGCTGCATATATTACAACCATATACACACGTCTTGCTGCATAATGGATAGAGAAAGCATGCAAAAGCCTCAATAAAAAAAACTTTAACATTTTATAATACAATAGAATTGTATTAAAATATCACAGTATAAAAGAGATGAGTCTCCAAACAAAAATAAATAATGCATCAAAAAAGTAATGCATATAGCTGTCATTGCCATCAGCTCTCCCGCTGAACAATGGATTTTATGCTCCCTTAAAAATCATTGTGCAGCCAAAGAGTGAAAGAGCGGAGCATTTACACACAACGATTATTGCTCAAACGACGGCCTTGAGCGAATTTTAAGCGATAATCATTCTGTATAAATGTGGCTTTAGACAAATTACTAATAGACAGCGAGCAAAACGAAGTTGAGTTAGAGAGGGAGTGAACCTCTAGGCTAGTCAGTATTCACTATAACAGAGATTTCAGCTGGTCAAACGACTAAGTTCTATTATCAGCTAGACAACATCGGCTGGTATAGAGTTTTGTATCACTGACTGAGCTAATACTACGGTGAAGCTGTTTGGGAAATTACTATAGGGCTATAGTAATTTCCCAACTGAAGATACTGGTAGGTGCACAAAAATTGGACTAAGAAACGTAACGATCAAGAAACTGACCTGTGACAGATAGATGCACCCTCCTGCTCAGTAGCCTGACAACCATTTTAAGCAGAAAAGAGTCCGCTCTTCAGCCGCAGGTCATCTACTTGTTAGGACTCAGACAACATATCTGCTGAACTGGGTCTAATCGCACACTTGGGTAACAGTATTCACTACCTCCCATATCTGTGTAGGTTCAGGGGTTCCTGATGAACTGCCATCGTGGCAGGGAAATGTGTCCAACCACGGACCAAAAGTACATCATAAACACTGTGATGTAACCTATGTACTAAATGAAATGAGAAATTAGTGATTGCACATTCATTATACATCCTTGAACCATTGTATAAGAGAAATTATATGAAATTTCCACAATACCAGAGGCGGTCAGACTCCTACTGTCTTCTATTAATTAGACAGGACCGGCCACTATGGAAACTCAGACCCCCATTAAGAAACCTGCTTATAGATGTTCCTATTAGTGTTCTTGTCTGAGTTTAAGATATGTGTGTGTGTTTCAGTTGCCTGCGCTCTGTCTCCTACTTAAATGGGAGCAAGATGCCTGCAACTTAATTTTGTGCCCTGTTTTTAAATAGTCTCAATTAAAATTTCATTCTTTTATTATATGTCAATACTGTGAAGGGATTAATTTTTGTTTGGGAACTCATCTCTTTCGTAATGTGATATTTTAATACAATTCTATTTTAAAAAATGAAAAAGTTTATTATTGAGACTTTTGCGTGCTGACCTCTTTTTTTAAACTAATAAGACAATATTGCGGCTAGTAGGTAAAACACAAGTGCCTATTCTTCACTATATTTGATGCCTATATTAGATAAATACTCTGTGCATGAAAAATGCATAATTGTATTGCTTCCCCCCTTTATGTAAGAATTGGTTGCCCATGGATCTGACCCATCAGGTTTGCAGTGCCTGGGTTGGGCCTGTGTGGTACCTGTGAAGTTTTCTTTCTTGGCTCTGTTCTGCAGACAGAAATAGCTGAGCTCCATTTCATCTCAATAAGGGCTTATTTACACGAGCGTATATCGGCCAGCATTTTCATGGCCAGCCGATATACGCTTCCATCTGAGCAGTTGACTCCTTTCCCTCCGCCTCACCAGCTCTCTGCCGCTTTCCTCCCCTCTAGCTCTTTGCAATGTGAGTGGGCGGGATGGGGGCAGACCTAAGCTCCCACCCACTCCCCGAGGCCAGCAATTGGAGTGGGCGGGACAGAGCGGAGCTTAGCTTTGCCCCCTTCCCACCCCTCCCATTGCAAACACCGGAGGGGAGGAGAGAGGCAGAGAGCCGTGAGGGGGAGTGAAGGTGGGAACTGCTCAGATGGCAGCATATATCGGCTTGCCGTGAAAATTCCAACCAATATACGTTCTTGTAAATAAGCCATTGGACAGAGCAGATCAACTGTTTCTGTCTGCTAATTGAAATCAACGGGGCAGATACAACAGAGTCCACACAGCACCCAGATATCTGCCTACCCCATTGAGAGGGATGGAGCCACTGCTGCATATGTGCAGCAGCAGCTCTATTACCCTCTATACTACCAAAATGTAAAAGTCAAAATAACTGTTTCGGCCTTTCTAGGTAAGAAGCGAATAATCTCGAAAAATGTGTGACCGACCCCTCTAGTTTTTTTAACCCAACGCTTCCCTTTATTAGTTAGGAAAAGTTATCAAGTGCCATTGCTTTACGTGCAATACAGTAGAAATAATGAGCAAAAAGACAAACTGAAAGATCAAAATTACCTTCTTGGCCTTTCTGATATTAAAGCGGCCTGGGATTCTGCAGTTGCTAATTATACACTTAAGTGTCCTGATCAGTCTCAGTTGGGAAGCCTGGTAGTCTTGCCTTGCTGTGGCCATTATAAGTATGTTCATGTAAGCTTTTTAGCTATGAACCTCAAGTTGCTGCCTTTGTGTTTATTTTCATTATGTTCTCCTGTTCCAGTCCTGCCTTGTCCCTTTCATTTCCTGTCTTTGGGTCCTATCACTAACTTAGGTTATATAGGGAATCTAGTGAGGTTTGAGACATGGGGTAGCCCTTGTCAGGACTATAGCCAAGTTTTAGGCAAGATCAGTCAGAGAAAGTATAGAGTCAGTTATCCCCTATCCCAACTTGTGTTTATACCCTCTGTTCCCACCTTTCCATGTTATTAGTTTGTTTCACAGTCTCTTTGTCTTGTTTTCTGGGTTCCATGAGTCAGTTGTCATCTGAAGATTGGTCAGACGCAATACTGAATAAGTATAGCTTGTTTGGATAGGTTACCAGGAGAAATCCTCTTCTTACTAAAAAAGAACATGGCAGCACAGCTAAGGTATGCAAAGTTGCATATGAACAAACTACAAGACTTCTGCAACAATGTCCTTAGGACAGATAAGAGCAAAGTGGAGGTGTTTGGCCAGAATACCCAGCACCACGTTTGGTGAAAACCTAAACACAACATATCAGCACAAACACTTCATGCCGACTTAGTAATTGAGTCGACCATGAACTCATCTGTATACCAAAAGTATTCTAGAGTCAAACATGAGGCTAAATGTTTGGCCAATTATGCCCAGCACCATGTTTGACAAAAAAGAAACACAGCAGGTTAGCATAAACACCTGATATCAACTGCTAAGCATGGTGGTAGAGGTGTGGTGACTTGGATTTGTTTTGCAGCCATAGGACTTGGGCACATTGCAGTCCTTGAGTTGACCTTGAACTCCTCTGTATACTAATATATTCTGGAGTCAAATATAAAGCCATCAAATCAAACTCTTAAGCTTGGCTGAAACTGGGTCATGCAACAGGAGAACGATCCCAAGCACACCACAAGTCTATATCAAAATGGCTGGAGAAGAAAATAATCAAGGTTTTGCAATGCCACAGCCACAGTCCAGACCTCAACCCACATGAATGCTGAAGTGAGACCTTAAGAGATATGTGCATAAACGAATGCCCACAAACCTCAAATAAATGAAACAATGCTGTAAAGAAGAGTGGGACAAAATGTATCCAGAACGATGTCAGAAACTGATAAAGTCATAAAGAAAACCATTACTATAATTTATTGCTGCCACAGACAGTTTTGATTTATGGGTGTACTACATTTTTACACACACTGCTTCTGCATGTTGGCTGTTTGTTCTGTTTTTTTTTAATTATGTCATGATACATAAAACCATAGAACTCAAAGAGGTTGGTCTTAGTTTTTTTCATGACTGCACACAGTTAGTATTACATTTTTTACTTATATCACTATCACATAGACTGTATATAATGAGGCTGATGAAAGGAATACATACAGTATAGAAAAGTGAGAGGAGCTTACAAATATTCAAGGCTTGTTCTTTCATTGGGAAATCATAAACACTGAATATAGTCCAGTACAATATGGAGACCACTGATGTGGGAGCTACAAGTGGGGAAGGCTTTTTGTCTACCAGGACCACATTGAATGATTAATATAGTAACAATAATCGTGACATAAGATGTCATTATTATGATGATGATTGGGATGAAAACTATAGCTATAAGTATTAATGAGATTTCAAGATGAACAATGAAGATATCAGAGCAGGCAATGTCCAGTAGAGGATTCTTGCCACAGACAAAAATGGTCCATAGCATACGGCCCACAAAATGTCAACATTGGAATGGAAAAACTGAAACACAAAATAATGGCAAATGTCATACAACTAGTCCTTGTAAAGGCAGAACGGAAGGCATTACAGATGGCAATATATCTCATAAGACATCACTGTGAAATGAAGACAATCAGCTGTCTCTGATAACCTAAATAAATAAAATTGGGTAATGCAGCCAATAAAAGTAATGGTCTCTCCATTGTACAGTAGTATGTGGAACATGTTGAGAACAATATCTGTATATTGAAGTGTAGAGGTTCTTGCTGCTGGACACCAAAATGATGATTAGGAGATTCTCACATAATGTCCCTCAGTAAACCACAAGGAACAAACTTTTGCTAACAATCAGCATTATCTGTTGCGGTGGGGTGTCAGCTATCAAAAACAGCTAACACCCACGATGTATTCAGCTCCCAAGTCCATTCCATACGATGACACCCAACATGCACCCAAGGTTCACATAGAGAAGGAGTAAAATGGGTCCATGGTATGTCATTAGATGTAAAAAAATCAAATTCTCTATAGATCCTTATAATAGAAGCGAATTACATTTTATTAAGTTTTTGGCAGCTTTCTTTATAGAGTTATTTCTTAGACTGTATATAAGGGGGTTGATGAAAGGAGTAAATACAGTATAGAGTAATGATAGAATCTTGCGAATATTCAAGGTTTGATCTTGTGTTGGAAAAATATAAACACCGAACTGAGTCCAGTAAAATATGGAGACCACAATGAGGTGAGAGCTACAGGTGGAGAAGGCTTTATGTCTACCGGTACTGGATGGGATCCTTAAGATGGCCACAATAATTTTGACATAAGATGTAATTATTAATATGGTTGGGATGATTACTAGAGGGGAACCTATTAATCTGATTTCGAGGTGAACAATGAAGGTATCAGAGCAGGCAAGTTCCAGCAGAGGATTCATGTCACAGAAAAAATGGTCAATAATATTCGGCCCACAAAATTTTAACATTGCTATTGTGACATAAAAAATCAATGTATTGGAAAAACCGAAGCACCAAGCAATGATGGCAAATTTCACACAACAAGTCCTTGTCATTATAGAAGCATAATGGAGGGGATTGCAGATAGCCACATATCTGTCATAAGACATCACTGTGAGGAGAAAACACTCAAACAGTTCCGAGGCACAGAAGAAATAATATTGAGTAATGCATCCAATAAAAGTAATGGTCCCCCCATTATTCCATAGGATGTGAAGCATGATCGGGACAATATCTGTGGATAACAAGATGTCACTGATGGACAGTTGTGAGATGAAGAAGTACATTGGAGTGTGGAGGTTCTTGCTGGTGGACACCAGGGTAATAATCAGGAGGTTCCCAAATAATGTCCCGCAGTAAACCACCAGGAACAGACAGAACAAGATAATTCTTACATGTTTGCTAGCTTGAAATCCCAAGAAGAAGAACTGTGTGACTTTGGTTAGATTCCTTCCCTGTGTTTAAAAGGAGAAAAGATGTCATCAGAGCATTCTTCAGCATCTACTAACAGCAAGTCCTAGAAATATGAGAATTATAATTAGAAAAAATTAAAGATGACAAGAAAATACTTTGAAGTATAAAACTGATGTCATCCACTGGGACACAGGGAATAGATATAGTTTAATCCAAGTCAGTAAAAACTTTGGTAAATCTGTAAACTTTATTGTTTTCTTTATTCACAGGGGCAGAGGAATCTACAATATTATCTCTATTAATCACAGGGCAAATTCCTAAAATATAACTTTTATTGATTTATTTAAAACTAAGACTTCAGGGGTCTCTTGTATCGAATACACAAAAGGTGACAAACCTAAATGAACAAACAAACATGTATCATCTCCATCCTTACTCTAAAAGTCCATAGGGCTAACTTGTAGAGAGAAGACTAAGAACATGATGATATATCGGGATGGAGGTAATTTACTACAGTGCACCAATACCAACCGTATATGGTACTTAAAGATTATTCATCAATTTGTGCCGCTTGTCTCATATTCCGATCCTCATTTAAAACTCCAACAGCACACAGTATTTATTTATCATACTGGGATATATGCAATGGAGTCTGTAGTGTGCTTATATATATTGCATATCGGGATCTATTTGGTGGACCCAACTACAATGGTCCTCACAAATTTCCCATATATAGTTTTTGCGTATTAAGTTGTTAACTAAGTTTTCAGCATAAGTATTTAATAATTGATTGGCTAGAGTATGTTGCTTCGCATCCCAGCAGATCAGCTGAGAAGGTGCCTTCTGTCAGGACCATTACACAAAGCGGTAGGGGAGGAAGCCGCTGCTGTAACTGCAGGCTTCATTGAGACCCTAGTGTGCAATTACAAGCTTTGGCCACTAAACAGGGGTTGGGCAGTGGCTTCAGCTTCAACCCCTGTGTGGAGTGGTGCTGACTCAGATGCCCGCTCAGCTGATCAGCTGGCAGTCAAGTGGCAGATCCCTACCAATCAACAATTGATGACCTATATTATGCAGAGGTCATCAATAGTATTTAACCTGGAAAACCCCTTTAACACCTTAATGATGCCCAATAAGCTTTTTTATTGACCTTACTAATGGGCTTTAAACCTGCACATACATATTTTATAAGATGCTGGCTTGGCTGATTACTGACAAACAGGCTCCTGCATTAACTGCCAGGAGTGGAGAAGCCTCAAATCTTGGCAGTTTAACCCTTTACATGCCACAGTCAATGGCATCGGCAGGATGTAAACAGATGACAGAGGTACAGGGCTCCTTTTGTCACCCACTGGCACTCCACAATGTCAATGGATTCCCATGGCAGGCCTCGGTCAGACAGGCGTTTTTTCGTGCGATTTGCGCATGCGATCTGCGTATATATAGAACCATTGCTTCGCAATGGGATCGGTCACATGGCCGCTTTTTATGCGGATGTCCGATAAATTATAGGACACGAGCAATCGCAGATCGCGCCTATCTGCATTCTGCGATTCCTTGTGTTCTATCTATATATGCACTCAATGGGGCCGACGGCAGCAGCGCCGACCCCATTGAGAACATATACTACAAAGATCATTCTCCTCTGCCACAGCTGTAACAGCTGTGGCAGAGAAGAACGATGTTCGCCCATTGAATTCAATCTAGCCAGCAATACAGCCGGCTCCATTGAAAGCAATGGGCTGCCGGCGAGCGCGGGATGAATTTTCGGGAAGGGCTTAAAAATATAAGACCTTCTCTGAAAATCATCCAAAAATATGTAAAAATATATATACTCACCTTGTCCCTGCAGCCGGAGGTCAGCCGCGGCCGGCCAGCAGCTCTCCTGAACTGCTCTGTGTTGTATTCAGCAGCCAGGGATTTAAAATCCCCGCCTGCTGAATGGGCTGCCTCTGATTGGTCACAGCCCTCACCAATCAGAGGCAGCTCTCACTCACCCATTCATGAATTCATGAATGGGTGAGTGAGTGCTGCCTCTGATTGGCTCAGCGCAAGGACCAATCAGGGGCAGCTCTCAGCTATTGAATGACAGCTGAGAGCTACAAGAGTCTACAAGGCTTTTGACATTAAGGCCAGATTCACATGAGCATATGCGTATTTGCTTTAGCGCATTGCGCGTTACATAGCTGTGAGAGACGAGAAGTTGACGTTCTAGCTGTGTGGCCAGGGTTGGGTGGGGTATTAGCTAAGGATCAGATACAATGTGTATTACTATGACTTCTCTGGGAGGTTTTTATTGGTTTTGTACATATAAAAACCAACATATAAAATGTAACAAGCCATATAAATGTTCTGACACGCCACTAAACAGAGGTTTGATCTGATTGGCCAAGATGATTATCCAACAAAATACCGTCCCTGTTTATGGAAAGGGCTGTTTCTTTCCCATTGTTTAGTTGAACTTGACAGACCTACGGACTCTGAAGTAATAACAGGCGTCCACAAGGAGGGTTATAAATGGGAATGTAAGTCTGAGGTTACTTAATACAGTGTTAGATTTGGCCCCAAATATATTCATGTGTCTATGTAACAAGCCAGTCTTTGCAGAATTTGCGCTACATATTTCTGCACACATCTGCTTATTTTATTGTACTTTTTGTTCACGCAAGTCATACACAAAAAAACATGCACCGATGCTGTCAGCCATTAAATTTGCCAATTAGTTTCACATGTTCAAAATGTTCTCTCACCCTGCGCTAATGCATAAGAAGATAAAGTATGCCGCATATTGTTTTACGCAATCAAAATGTGCAGGCAAAATACGTGCATGTACATGAACCCTCTGAAATCAATTGGCTCTATTTTCTGCATATCGCTTGTGCAACATTTTCATGTGCAACTGTGCACGCAATAAGTTTGTGTGAATCCGGCCTTAAATTTGTGTTCGTTATCGGGTAGATTATTATCTGGATTACATACAGCCAGGGGCAGAGGTAAGGAATAAGGCAAAAATATAGAAAACTAGCAGAGGCCAGGAAAGATTTCTTTAGACCTCACAAGTTTATGCAGATTAGTGAAAGTATTAACAATTAATGTTGTCAATGCCAGTAAGGGGCTGTACAGCACTTACGTCAGGTACATCCATGTACTTCTGCTGATGAGAATCTGCGCTTTTTCTTAATCCATTTAGAATGCAATTGCAAATCTTCCCAAATGAATCAGCATGTGAGATGATGGGCGGATATCACCACATAATGCAGGATGAGCACCTCTATGTATACAGATGAATGGAGGCCACTTGTGGATATTTTTGCTTCTCACGTCTCCTGTGTCTCCATCCACTGAGAAATTAAAATCTAGTAATATGTAAATAATTGACCCCAAGATCACTTGGGTAATTTCCTCCAAGAAAACAGAAAACAAGAAAGAAATTTGCATTAGTCTAACATCAGTGTAGCAAACAAAAGCTTAAAAGCAGTAGAAAAAGTTGAACACAAAGTAAAATGTCCTCTAAAATTACTTTTCATTCATTCCAAGTGATCATAGATAAGATATGATGGAAGGTGCGGGATATGATTGGTATCCAGAGATGCGCCCAAGCAGCATCAATCTGGAACAGCCTTGCTTGTCTGAATTGCCCAGTTTGGAGGGTTTTCATAGATAATTTTTCTTTCCAAATAAATTTTTGGCAGTGATTTCATCTTCTATGGTATAATGATCAGGTTGTCGTAAGAGGTATTTAACTCCTCCATTTTGTTTTCCATTTGATCTGTACGGTTGCCTAGATCTTGTAGGGATGTGTTGACGGAGGATGATAATAGGTTGAAATCATTTTGCATAGATTTCCTCAGGGCAACCACTATATTTTTGATAAAAAGTTCTGAGGCGGGTTGATCAGAGGAGGGGAGCTTTGTGATCGGGTCTTCTGTTAAAGACAGGCTAGAGACTAAAGGAGATGGAGAGGCCACTCTTGGCCGTTGTTTTTCAGGGCTAGAGGAGGGGGAAGGGTTCTCCTCCCGCTGGTATTTAGTTATGGGCGCCATCTTGCCTGCCTCCCCATTGGGGCTGTGAGATAAATTTTCATCACTCACCCTCCTCTGGCGTTGTCCTTGAGGTGCCTGCAGTTGTCTGCGGGCTTTCAAGCCCCCATTCCTCTGCTTTGCCGTAGTGTCTGCGGTGAGAGCCTCTTCAATAAGGGCAGGAGCAGCCAAAGCAATTAGAGCGTCTCGCTCTATGAAGGGATCAGACAGAGTGGGGGGCTGTCAGCAGCTGCGGCTTCACCTCGGGCGGCGCCGCGAGCTGTGAAAAAGTCAGAGACTTTCTGTGGGGGAGGCTTGAAGATCCTCCGCTTGGACATCGCTGCAATCCCTCTGGTAGGTGCCTATTCTGGGGAGTAGAAATCTCTCTTTTTTCAAGCTTTAATGTCGCTTGGAAAGGGATTGAGCCGTCTGAGCTCAGAGGAGTGCAACTAGCTCGGTCGGCATTCAGGCCACGCCCCATAGATGGAAATTTAAGATCCCTTCCTGGCAGAAGGTCAACTCAAACCATTCCCAACTTTACAGGAAAAATGTAATCTATCACACACCTAATCTTATAAATATTTACAGTTTTATTATGCTATTGATGCTGAGAGACCCATATCAGCAACTAACCACCCAACTATCACTATGATAAGAATAACAGGTCTCATTTTAAAATTTGGAAATAAAAGTAAAATGGAAAGAGACCAGGCCCCATTGGAGGAAGGGTAGTGGTGGGAGATACTGGGGAGAATTCCTTATCTCTCTCTCAAGTAAGCTCTTAGGATCTCACATCTGTATTTGATACGTAGAGCGTATAAACCCCCACTCTTCCTATACAAAATTGGCCTTAGGAAATCTATTCAAATCCATCATCTTTGCTTAAAGTAAATGGTCATTTGTCTTCTGCTATTTCAATTCCCAATGGAACATGTCAGGGATGTCCCTTATCATCTGTTATTTTTATTTCATGTCTGGAACTATTCTTGTGCAGTATTCGGACGTTAGGCTCACATCAGTAGATGGGATGATGCATAAAGCGGCAGATTATGCAGATGGCCTTCACTTTTTTCTTACATCTCTATTTCGCAAATTACATTGTTTTATGTTAAACTGTAGGTCTGTTCTTTGTCTGTGGCTTCCTGCACCATTACAAATCTTTCACCTTATGCATTACTCTTTAACATTACACTTACATAGTGCAGTGTCTGAGGAGCCGGCCCACAGCCACAGAGATGTCGGGGTAGATAAGGATAATTAGGTCATGGTGTCCTCCCCTGGGGATAGCTTGGGACCCTTCCAAGTTACTGCTGGGGGAGGTCACAGGGAAAAGTAACTAGGAGTTACCTTAAAGTTCATGGTCACTCATAACGCCACCGTCCCGTCCTCTGCAGTGAATCTGGATGACAACACTAACTTAGTCCTCACACAGGAAAGCTTTCTGGAGGAACCAGGAAAGGTCAGCAATGTCTGATTACTGGAACTTGGTAAACTTCAATAACATCAGCATTCTGGAACAGATAAAACAGAATAAAGTGGTGTGACAGGAAGGATTATTGGGGTATTCTGGATGATCCACAGTCCCAGTTATCTGTGTGATCCCACTCCTGGCGACTCTCTGTCTCTTTTTCGCTCTGCCGGTCCACGCTCAGATTTACTTGTCTTTGTGCTCTTAGCCATGCAGCGGTCCTTCTCTCGCACTCAGTATTTAATGGTAGCACTGGCATTTCCTGGGTAGACTTATCCCAGGCCATGCAGAAGGTAATCACTCACTTCCTCCATCCTCACCCCACACAGGCCAATCAGCGTCTGTGTGGCTCACTTCCTGACTTCTCTTGCTGACCTGTCAGAAGAATTCCTTGAATACCCACTCTAACATCCTAACCAACACATATATCAAACATAGTCTTGTGACATACAACATGATATATTTCTCAGACATATCCCAGGCATTAACCCATTCAGTGCTGCAAGGGTGAAATACACATACGAAATGCACACTATATCTAAGACACTGACAAGACAAATGGCATGATAAAGACATGTAACATAATAGAGGGGCCCCACTAACTTTGCACCACTACAATAGCATAACTGCATCACATAACATAACATATCCCAATAACTCTTGCAAGACCTTGCTTGAATCCACACTAAGGTGCCATAACTGGTTTACGGTAAAGCTATTACAGTCCCATGTGTCTGTTTTCCTGACTCGAACCAGGGATTTTACCCCATACAATACAAGGATTTGTAGTTCGCTCTCCTGCTGCATCATCTGTGGGGAATCTTCTGTACCACCGCCACGGTGACTGACAATGCGTCTCTCTCTCATCCTACATTCTGTGGGGCACTTCAACCCAAGGATACAGCCTGTCATTAAACCTTGGCCCCCTTTGATTGTTGGGCTGTTGGGGGGATAGCTCCCCAACATGGGCAGATCCCCTACTGCTGCACTGGTCCTGCAATGTCCTCGCCACCATTTATGTGGCTACTGCTGCAGTCTTTCGTTGCCTCTGGCTCTTTTAGTACTTGGGGTCTGGAGCTGTGACGCAGATTCATCCCATTTGTAGTGTGACCCATGTCATGAAAAAGTCCCATGCTTAGTGCTAGGGAAAGGCAGGCTGCAGCCCCCACAGTTTTCCCCATCAGTGGCCAGTCTTCAGACAAAATTATGCCACCCAGAGCACTTTAACATGGTGCCCATATATGCCGCTATTGCTCTCCCCTCGCCAGCCACATCCCTTTTCCTGGTGGAGGGGGAACCATCAAAACCAGTGCTGCAGGTGCTGTAGGGCTTGATAGACCTATGCTAGCGAGCTCTGTGTGCTGCACTGCTCCCCGCCTTCCTCCCAGGCTCTAACTCATGGCCATCAGCCTCATTAGACATTAGTGGCATGACACCCTATTAGTAAGAGAGAGTGCGGTAGCGTTACTCCATTTCTCAGGAGCTGGTGAGAGCTGGCCATGCTGCTGCCTCATGTGCTGCCAGGGGGTCCCAGAGATACAGAGGCCAACCTCCAAGGCTGATTTAAGCGTGACAATGGCTGTGGAAATCAGAGTAATCAACTGAAGAAGCATTCGGATAAGAAACTCAGTGACACATATTCATTGCACGTTAAGGCCCCCAATCCTTTAGACAGAGGGTGACCCCTGGAAATTATTACTCAGCCAAAGATGTTGTAATTACAGATTGGCTTATGAATAGAGATTATTCCCCAGTGAAATAGCCTATTCCTGCTCACAAATCTGAATTTGCTGAAGCCACCATCGGCTAAGAGCGCAGCAGAGCTTGTGAGTGTATTGATTCTTGTCTTAAGAAGATCTGCAACTTTATTCCAATTCAGTGTGTGCTATTACCCCTGGCCAGGGTGGACTTTGTGTTGACTGTTATCATTTGAAGGTGCACACTTATTATTGCAGGTACTTGCTCTTATAGGGACTGTTTGATATATTTATAATGATTTTGGCCCATGAGGAACTGTCCACATTGTTTGCAATTGTACAAGTTATTTTTTTTATTGCTTTATTGTAGAGAGTCCTTTTCTTTTTGTAACCATGTGTGAATCATTTGCATAAACCGCATCATATTCCCCACCTGTTACATTACAGTAGTTGGATGATATCATCCCTTAACCCCTTTGTGACACACATACAACAATTTACATTATAACTACACATACGCCATTAAGTCAAGATGTAAATGGTTGTCCACAACACATGCTGTGTACTGAGTGGGCTCAGGATCTGAACTCCCTCCATACACAGAGAGTGCTTAGCCGGCACCCACCTGCAACAGCCATGATCCCAGAAAATTCTCACAGCACCATTTAAATGTCCTGATTGACAAGACCCCTGCATTCTTTTTCAGGGGAGGGCTTTACATTTAAGCCCTTCCCTGAAAAAGAAACATTTTAGTGCAAAAAAACCCACAAAAACTTACGTCTCCACTGCTGCCATGACCCCCGCGGGCATGAAGAACACATCTTCATGCGTGTTTCCTTCACCCTAGTTAAAAGAATTTCCTGCTGCTACATCTGCCACTTCTGTGACAGATGCAGCAGAGGAATTCTTCAATTCTCCCTCACCGCTGTCACACATGACATAAAAAAAATTTAAAAAAACTTTTCCCAGCCATCACTCTCTAGGGAATACCCTATGTGCCTCCCGCATACTCTAGGGCAAGAGTACATTCTCATATATACAGTAAGTTGAGGTCAATCCTAAAAGTGGAAGTAAAACAATCACTAGTTAACAAGTCTATTTTTCACCCTGAACTTGGGAGCATTAAACATATAATCTGAAAAGTAGCTGAGTGCACTTGGGTCCACTGGTTTCTGCCTGTTTTGAGCTGATAGCACTGCTGGACATCTTCTGATTTCAAAGGCAAGATAGCTGTACTGTTTCCTTGGCTGACCACTGCATACACGGTTCTCAACTTTGCCCATTTATTTTGCCTCTTCAAAAGAGCTTGGACAGAACATCTTGAAACTCCAGTCTGCTTTGAAATCTTAAACATTTGCACAACAATATATATATATATATATATATATATATATATATATATATATATATACCAAATTAACAAAATGCTAAGTAATTGAAGAAAATAGAAATCTAAGCAAAATTGATATGTGATTGGAGATGAGCGAGCACCAAAATGCTCGGGTGCTCGTTACTCGATCTAAGCTTTTTCTAATGCTTGAGAGCCTGTTTCGAGTAACGAATCCCATTGAAGTCAATAGGAGACTCCAGCATTTTTCAAGGTGCCCGATGCTCTGCATTGAAAACAATGGTCTGCCGGCACCCCTGAATTGTTTTTCATGGAAGGGCTTTACATATAAGCCTTTCCCTGAAAAACAATAATTTTAGTGTAAAAAACAATAAAAAAAAACTAATAAAACTTACCCTTCACTGCTGCCGTGCCCCCGCGAGATGAAGAACACATCTGCCGCATGCGGCAGATTTTTCCTTCATCCCCACTAGTGAAATGAATTCCCTGCTGCTATATCTGCCACATCTGTGACAGATGCAGCAGAGGAATTCTTAAATTGCCTACCGCAGAGGTAGAGGATTCTGCTGCTGGCACCCCATCAATGTATTGATGGGGTGCCAAATAACAAATGCAACCAGAATGAATTCTGATCACGGTTTGTACCGCTGTGTATGGAGTGGGCTTGGCTGCTGATCTCGCTCTGTATAAATCCTGAGCTCCTAGGCTGTAAATATAAGTCTGGTGGGTGCTAAAGGGTTAAAGGGGTTATCTAGGACTAAACTACTGATGACCTATCCTCGGGATGGGTGTCATTAGTAGTTGATCGTTGGTGTCCACTGCTTGAGATCCCCACCGATCATCTGATTGAAGTGACAGCAGCGCTGTCCATACCAGGCACAACACCATATATTTCATAGTGGCTGTGCCTTGTACTGTAGCTTGCCCCACTCACTTGAATGGGTTTGGTTGCGTGATTCATATCAAATGCAATATATTATGACGTCATCATTTTGGCTAACACGGTTCCAATTTTTTTTTACAGCTATTCACTCCTCTTCATCTCCAAGCACAGCTACCATAGGTCCTTATAAGCTGAAGTTTTACACATCAGGCAGCATCAGCAACTAGCGTGGAAGTGCCTGAGGGCGATGAGGACCTAGAGAGAAGTTGTAAGTAAATGTTGTTGTCTGATGTCATGTCTGGTACTGGTGAACTAAACTCAAATTGTAAATTTTGTAATTGGAATTGTGGACTGGCCAGATGTTTTGCCGTAGACTGAATCTTCTTCTCATGGGGTGGTGGTGGTGAGGTGAATTCCAGGTAGCACACCATTTATCCGAAGGCCTGCCCTGTTGGTACATCTTGTGCTCAGTGTATATACTTACTCAGTGCCAGGATCTACCTCTTATAGATGTACCACAACCCTACCTTCCACATTGAGGAGTAGAGCCTAGTGCTCAGCATCATGTCATGAAATCACAGTGTGCAATAGTTCACCCGCCCCTTCAAAAATATGTATAACAGGTGCATGGACATTGTAGGCACCAAGATAGTAATTACTCCAAGACCAGCCTACAAAGCAAGCTCTATAAAGACAAAGAGGGAGTTTATTAAGACTGTTGTTTGTATGTCAGTCTTAATCTGAAGTCTACTGGAACAAGATGCACCAAATGTATTAAGAAGGGAACATCTCCATGTGCTGAAACTGAAATCTGCAACTTGATGTAGAGTAGCATAGTATTTATGCCAGATTCTAAATCTGCTGGTCCACTGGAGGCCATTCTCCTTCCAATAGGCCACACCCACTTGTTTGAAAAGTGGAGAGGGTTATGTAGAATCAAAAGAAAGTCATACATTTTTGCAAACAAAGACATGTTCCAAAATGTGTGACTTTTTACACCTGAAAAATCGCACAAATTACATAAATTCACTCCCATATCATGATGAGTTTGATGTGGAGGTGCTTGAGTGGCTGCACGGTGCCATGATCTCAACCCCATCAAATAAATGAAATATTGATTGTAAGCCAAACCTTCTTGTAAAACACCAATGTCTGACCTCCCTGAATACCCACAAATACCTAGAAACTCCAAAACCTTGTAAAAAGTGTTCCCAGAGGAGTGGAGGTTGGAAAAGGCCCAATCCATATTAACATCCTTGGTCCTGGAATGGGATGAAATGTGATGGTTGATATAAACCGCATTTGTACAATAATATTCAGATAATAAATCTGTATGAGTGCTGAGGCAGGTGTTACTGTATCTGTTGCAGCCATGGCCTACATGTACCTCTGCATTTAACGTAGTAGGAATGGCAAAATCCAACTGATTGGTGGCGTACAATTAGAAAAAAAAAGTGTCAAATATGTCTAACAAGATGCACCAAATTTCTCATAAACTAAGATAAATTTGATGCATCTTCAAGCTGTTTAGTCTAACTTTACACTAAGTATTAGACAGGATAAATAAATCTGCCCTATTGTTCACAAAATGAATATCATACTGTAACATTTGTTTTTAATGAAGTATGGGAGGAGGTGGATCAATCTTTTTGGTGTGAAAGATGTTCCCAGAAGTGAAGGCAGTTCTGGAAGGTGCAAGAAGTTGAGTGTGCTATGGTAGTAGTCTGACTGTTGACACAGCAGATGCCCTGAAACTAGGGTTTATGGCCTGGATCACATGAGGGTACCCCATCCTCTCAGTGAAAGACATCTAAAGAGTTGGAATGACTGTGTAAAGAACCATGTTATTCCTATGTGTGTGCTAACTGCTACCTGATTCCTGTGGTCTGTAATGGCCGTTTACACGGGATGACAGTTGATTAAACAGTGCTGATGTTACCGTAAAGGTCGTTAGCGCCCATGTAGTGTGTAGACTCACATACCTCACTGCTGAATCACGGGCTTCTCACTGGCTTCTCGCTCAGCACTTCACCTTCTACATGAAGCGCTGAGCAAGGAGCATTTACATGTAATGAGAAGCCAGAGGTGGTTTTCATGCTGACGAAACGAACATTGAACTTTTTTTGTTGCATTTGCACCGCACGATAATCACCCAAATGTGTTTGTTTGAATGAATTTTGAGTGATAATCATGCAGTGTAAATGGGCCATTAGGCCTAGAATCTATTCCATGTGGCTGATACCTGAACAGATGAGTAATAAGTTTTCTTTGTCTGCAGCCATTGCCTTATGTTCTCTGCCATCACCTAAGGGACTCCTCTACAAGCACTGTTCCCTCAAAGTTTTGCCCTCTGGAAATTATAGTTATAAAAATACCACAGACTTTTATACATATAATTGCACTCCTTGATTTAGATGTTGTTTTAACAGTAAAGGGGTTGTACCAGAATATCAGTGTTATGTCTGCAAATGATGTGCTGCACCAGCACCTGCGATTATGCACACTAATAGCCCAAGGTGCAGCAACTGAAATCAACAACACAAAATAAATGGGAAGTCTTTCCCTAAATACATGACAATGAGGGAAAGGGCCCTGCCTAGCACGGCAGACTGATCGCTTCGATAGATGCGGGCCTGCACTCGTTCCTGAGACCAAGGTAACCCTACTTGGCCAAAAAAATAAAGGACAAAGCAAACTCCAAAAGGAAACTAAAATGAACCACCACACTTAGCTGCTGGTGAAGCCGCAGCACATGGAGCTGTCCTTTGTTCACGTCACAGCGGAGACCACGCTGTCCACGGGAGCAACTTACTACCAACTCAGACAGCAAGCACCTTGCAATTCACAGAACTTTAGCTCAGTATTTAGCCCAGGTAAATAGCCAGCTAATTACCCACAGATGTGATTACATTACGTCCCATCTACTGAGCTGGAAGGTGCAAAACCAAATCTTAAGACTTAATCCGGCAGCGATCTCAGCACTTCAGCAACAATCAGATTATTCCCTGTCCACTGCATAGGGGACAACTAGCTGACCATTGGGATTCTCACAACTGAAACCTATGCTCACCTGGAAAATGGGACTCCCATACAGGCCTGGATTTAGGCAAGGGCAACATGGGCTGGCACCCAGGGGCCCAACCAAATAGGGGCCCCCAATAAGTGAAAAAAAGGGAAATTCCTTTTGAAATATCTGATTTTAAAAATGTAAGTTATTTGTGTAGAAAATAATAATTCTATGTGTTTTTCTAGTTTTAAATCTCCCGCACAGAAAGTTGCATAGCTAGTTAAAGCGTGATGGTGTACGCCTATATTCTGAAGCCGACAGGGCACAGACCTTAAATATGTCATTGGCTGTGGTGGCGTGGGCCGTGACGGTGCATACATCTAGAAATCAAAGAAAGTCTATTAATCCTGCAAGTATTACATTAATTAATTCTGATATTATTATTGTTTAATCAGTATTAAATATATATTAGGGCTATCATTCGTGGCTGAGCATGATTGTCTTCCAAGTATGGGGTTTTTGCGATGGGTCCGTAGGTAACTATAGAGACTTGTTCTTGGTCTGCTAGTTCTTTCACAATGGGGACATCGGTTTTTAAGTGGAAGATCATCAAAGTGGAAGACAGTTTCAAAATGGAAGGGTTGGCTTGATGTGCTATTCTCTTGATATGTTTCTCCCTTTTGCCCTTTCATTTGTGCCTCATCAAAAATTCACAGTGCTGTTGGTAATAGCTGACCCCCTAATTGAGCGCTAGAGGGCCAGGGCTTCTTAGATCTTGATGTCTATGCCAAGTTTTAAAATTAGCTTTAAGCCCATATTTAAATCTATTTTGCTGTTCACCAACATTCCATTTTCCATTCTTGAGTTGAAATATATTAATTGCTTTGGGAGACGGTAATCGGCCATTGGCACAATGTGGCCAGTCCAGCGAAGTTGATGGCGAAGCATGATTGCTTCAATGCTTTTTGTCTTTGCTTCTTCCAGAACACTGACATTTGTTTGCCTGTCCTCCCCGGAGAGTTGCAGGATTTTGGAAGGCATCACTGAGAGAATCATTCCAGAAGTTGAGTGTGATATTTGTAGATGGTCAACGTTTCACAGACATATAACAGAGTTGGAAGGACAATAGTTTTAAAAGCAAGCATGTTGGTATCTCTAAGAGTTTCCCAGTCCTCAAACACTCTCTGCTTCATTCAAAAAACTGCGGCCCTCACAGAGCTCAGATGGTGCTGTATTTCAGCGTCGATATTAGCTTTTGTGAAGAGGTGGCTGCCAAGGTAGCAGAAATGGTCAATGTTTTCCGATGTTACACCCTTAAAGGAGATGTCTCAAGGAAGCAGTGAATTTTTTTTTTTGCCCAGTCCCCCTAATTAAGCAAACATTACTAATTACCCCTGTAAATGACTTTTCTAGCTGGTTTCTACTTACAGTTCCAGCGTTTCAGCAACTTATAAAAATTTTGCCAAGATGGCCGCCGGCTCTTTTCCCTTCGCTCGCTGCAGCCCGACATGCGCGCTCCCGAGACGCTACCAGCTGTGTCTCCATGGCAACCAGACGCCCCGCAGCCGCCGACCGGACCCCTGGAGTGAACACGGCCGCCCCCCCCCCATCACAGCGGCAGCCCCCCCGGCCCAGCGACAGCCCCCCCCGGCCCAGCGCTAGTTCCCCCGGCCTAGCGACAGCCCCCCCGGCCCAGCGCTAGTTCCCCCGGCCTAGCGACAGCCCCCCCCCCGGCCTAGCGACAGTTCCCCCGGCCTAGCGACAGCCCCCGCCCGGCCTAGCGACAGCCCCCCCCCCCGGCCCAGCGCTAGTTCCCCCGGCCTAGCGACAGCCCCCCCGGCCCAGCGCTAGTTCCCCCGGCCTAGCGACAGCCCCCCCCGGCCTAGCGACAGTTCCCCCGGCCTAGCGACAGCCCCCCCCGGCCTAGCGACAGCCCCCCCCCGGCCTAGCGACAGCCCCCCCCGGCCTAGCGATAGCCCCCCCCGGCCCAGCGCTAGTTCCCACGGCCTAGCAACTGCCCCCCCATCGCAGCGGCAGCCCCCCCCCCCCCGACGCAGCGGCAGCCCCCCCCCCCCCCCCCGCACAGCGACGACAGCCCCCCCGGCGCAGCGGCAGCCCCCCCGTCCCATCACTTACCAGGACGGCAGGACAGCTGGACGACAGGACAGCTGGGCGGCTTCTCCGGACAGCTGGGCGGCTCTGCACCTTCCTCTAACAGAGGATGGTACAGAATGGCCGCTCCAGCGCGCTCCCGAACAGTGACAGCTCATCTGCGCATGCGCAGAAGAGCTGTAGCGGGGAGCACACTGAAGCGGCTCGTGCTGAAAGGAGAAGAGCGGACTGCGCAAGCGCGTCTAAAAAAGCAAGCTGCCAGCGAATTTAGACGGAACCATGGAGACGAGGACGCTAGCAGCGGAGCAGGTAAGTGAATAACTTCTGTATGGCTCATATTTAATGCACGATGTATATTACAAAGTGCATTAATATGGCCATACAGAAGTGTATACCCCCACTTGATTTCGCGAGACAACCCCTTTAAGTTGTATTTCTGGAAATGCAGAAGGATTAGTTGGTGCCTGCTGATAGAGCACTTTGGTTTGATCTTTGTTCAGTGAGAGACCAAGCTTTTCATATGCTCCTGCAAAGATGTTTAAAGTGGCTTGTAGGTCTCCTTCTGAATAAGCACAGACTATGTTATCATCAGCATATTGGAGCTCTATAACAGATGTCATTCTGACCTTGATTCTGGATTTAAGTCTGTTATGGTTAAATAGTTTACAATTAGAGATGAGTGGGCATACTCTCTAAGGCAAACTACTCGAGCGAGTAGTGCCTTATTCGAGTAACTGCCCGCTCGTCTCTAAAGATTCGGCTGCCGGCAGGGGGCGGGGAGTGGTGGGGGAGATCGGGGAGGAACAGGGAGGGGGAGATCTCTCTCTCACTCTCTCCCCCCGCTCCTCCCTGCTCACTCCTGTAACTCACCGCTCTTCCCCGCCGGCAGCCGAATCTTTAGAGACGAGCGGGCAGGTACTCGAATAAGGCACTACTCGCTCGAGTAGTTTGCCTTAGCGAGTATGCTCGCTCATCTCTACTTACAATCTGTCCAATAGAGGATTTTCACACTGGCGGGAAGCTTCCCATCAACAAAGTGCAGTATCATAGCTACAAAGATGGTAAATCAAATTGGGGAAAAAACACAACCCTGTTTGACCTCTGACTCCACCTTAGATGGGTCACTTTGGGAACCAGTGTTGTCCAAGGCGGCTGCCATCGTGTCATCATGGAGGAGCCACAGGATGTTCACTAATTTATTAAGGCATACGATTTTTTTGAGAATTGTCCAAGGAGCATTGTAATTCACTGTGTCAAATGCCTTTGCAAGGACTATAAAAGCCATGTACAGTGGTTGATTTTGTTTATTGCATTTTCATGTAAGCTGTCATGACATGAAGATCCCATCAACTGTTCCCTTAGAGGGGCGGAAGTTATTCTGAAATTCCGGAAGGACGTCTGCTGACATGGGTAAAAGACGGTTTGAAAGGATTCTCGCAAAGATTTTCACAGTGGAAGTTAGAAGGGAAATAACCCAATAGTCTTCTCAGTCTATTCTTTACCCCTTTTTTAAAAAAGGTGATGATATTGGTGTCCTTAAAGTCCACTATGATTTTCTTAGTTGCCCACACTTTTTCAGTCAACACGTG